>NC_044328.1:23435998-24170998 GCF_007399415.2 Gopherus evgoodei | reverse complement strand
CTCACAGAAATTGTGAGGCTAAATACAATAAACACTTTGAGATCTACTGATGAAATAGCACTATAAAAGGGCTAGGTATCATCATTTGAAAAACAAAATATCTTCAGTACCTCAGTATTAGTATTATTTCACCCTCTTTCAGTTGCTGCTGCTACATGCTGCCTCTGTCTAAAAGTTTGGCAGGGAAGTGGGATTTGATTTCTTAGGGAACAGACATCTTTGCCCTGCAGCTTACACAGTCATTTATATCTGAGCAAAGTGAAAGGAGAGTTCTGATAGGGTAGCATTTTGAACCTGCTTTGCACAAGTATAAATGTCTATACAAGGTAATGGAGAAAGAGGGTATGTCTACACTGCAATTAGACCCCTGCAGCTGGCCCATGCCAGCTGCCTCAGGCTCATGAGGCTTGGGCTAAAGAGCTGTTTAATTGCAGTGTAGACTTCAGGCTCAGGCTGCAAACTGAGCTCCGGGACCCTACCACTTCTCAGGATCCTAGAGCTTCAGCTCCAGCCTGACCCTGAACGCGTACACCACAATTAAACAGCTCCTTTGCCTGAGCCCCATGAGTGTGGGCCAGCTGTGGGTTTTTAACTGCAGTGTAGACATATCCTGATGCACCTGAAGTTGAAATGTGCTGAATGGTGTATAAGAGATAAGGCAATCATCCTTGATATGGCAACCCAGATAAACTTTTGCAGTTCCCAGGATAAAGCAAGAGCATGATGGGCATTCCTATGACTTTAAAATCCTAGATGCTTATCCCCTTGAGATGTGTGAAGCCAAGTGTAAATTAGAGCAGCTCTGAGCCCGCTCTAACTTGCATCAGGGACCAGATGGTTTCCTAGCTGGCATCAGGATCAAGGGAATGCAAAAGTGGCATAAAGCCATCTTTTCCTCACTCCCTAGTGCTGTACAAAATGCAGCTTGATTAAACAGGAGATATGGGCAAGAATGTAGACACAACGATACTAATCAGTGGATTGTAGCAGATATAACTGATAAGTTACAGGGTGGAAATGGTACCACTACTGCATATAGCTTTAGAATTTTAAAAAAAGAAAATCCTATTTTAGAAAAATGATCAGCTACAATACAAAGCCTGCAGTCAATATTTTGCATTTCCACAGCTGTAGACTTCTCTGCACTGTACTAGAGTGAACACAATAATATATTGTTAAGACTAATGTCTTGTCCTTCAACTTTTCATTACACTAAGTATTTCATAACTTCCAATTTCCCTGTAAAAGGAATAAAAATTAATCTAAATGCTTTCCAACTTTGTCTCTAGGCATCTCATTAGATATTTCAGCACTAAGAAAATATAATCCAATTTAAAATGGCACTCTAATTTGATTCCTTTTGTAATTTGCAATTCCTTCTAAGACTCCTGTGATACAAAAACCAACTTGAAACTGTCTGCATTTGTTCAATGAGCACATGCATACACTGTGAAAAAGATTAGATAGATATAGTAGTGTATTTTAGAATTATTCCTTTTAGACTATATTTTACAGTATAAGGAGATAGCTGGTAGCAAACTAAAAGATTGATTGTGCATTGAGGCATTTTTCAGAGGAAAAAAGAGTCAAGGATGTTAGTGCCCAGAAAAATGTTTTTACATGAGGCAAAAATACATTCCTCACATTAAAAAAAGCCCCGCTTCTTGCTCCCTAGCTCTTCACAGGCCTTTTGTTTTAGGAGGGTACCATTTCATTTTCCTCCTAGGAACAAAGTTAAATTATTTCCATCAATTCCATATTCTTAGCACATGTAAAAGAAAATTGTTATGCTGCATCACCAAATAATATTTTCCTCACAGGGACGCTGTCAGAGGCAAGTGTTGGGTACCTAGAACAGAAGCCGAGCAGGACTGTGATTCAGGAGATCGAAGTTCTATTCCTGGTTCTGCCACACACTTGCTATATGACCTTTTGCAAGTCTTAGGGCCTGATTCAAAGGCCAAGGAAGTCTTAGACTCCAATTGAATTTAATTGGCTTTGCATCAGGCCCTTAGGTTCCTTATACTTCAGTTTTCCCATCTGTAAGATGATGGTACACTAACCTACCTCAGCAGCAAAGAATCCTGTGCACCTTATAGACTAACAGACGTTTTGGAGCATGAGCTTTCGTGGCATGCATCTGACGAAGCGGGTATTCACCCACGAAAGCTCATGCTCCAAAATGTCTGTTAGTCTATAAGGTGCCACAGGACTCTTTGCTGCTTTTACAGATCCAGACTAACACAGCTACCCCTCTGATACTTAACCTACCTCAGTGGTTTAATTTGATAATTGTTTTAAAGTCACTTTAAGGTCTTGAACGGAAAGTGCTATAGAAGATCACTTATTGTTATTATTGTCATACTTATTATAATATTAAGCATAAACCTAAGCACATACATTTCTTTGAGGAACAAACCTTGAAACTGAAAGGACCTTTAAATGACCAAAAGCTATTGGAGTATTTTCTTCGGCCTTCATTTTGAGGGCAATGTCTCCTACACCGTTTTGCAAATCAATGATGTTTTGCACATCATTGATGTACCTCATCATTGCACATCATTTCAGATATCTCAACATTTAACCAAGTAGAGTTCCACTTTCCATGTCACATATTTTTGCACCCAGACTAACACAAGTTAGAGATGTATAAAAAACAGTTTAATTTATAATTTCTGCTTTTCGATATTCCACTCCTCACCTCTTCCCAAAATAAAATAAAAATTTCATGCTCATGAAGCAGCTTTGATTCACATCCCTAGAGAATAACTTTGTCTATGTGGACAGAGAACAGGCATAGCAGTGTAAACTTTCACATACAAAATAACATTAATTGTAAATATAAAGTATTTCACAAGCATAATATATCATATCATAATATATCATAACATAATATATTTTAACCAATGAAAAATAGAAGGTTAAATTAATCCCTTGCGTAATTTCACAGAATCCAATGGTGTTAGACCAGAAATGTTTCAATGTGTTGATATGACATGAAAATAAAACACCACATGAATCAGTCAGTTATAGTTGATGTTCCTAATAATTCTGCTGACATTAATTGGAAAATGTTGAGGTACTATATATGATGTAGTGGAAACAGAAATAATGGATGAAAACAAGATTTGCGTCTTTGTATCTAATTCTTTTTCTAACCAATGACCAAGGCAGATTAAAAACACCCAAGTCACTGATGTTAAACAGCATTGCAAGTTTGTTACCATATTGGCAGAAAATCCATTTTTTATACACCTCTGATATAACGCTGTCCTTGGGAGCCAAAAAAATCTTACCGTGTTATAGGTGAAACCATGTTATATTGAACTTGCTTTGATCCACCAGAGTGCACAACACCCGCCTCCCCCGGAGCACTGCTTTACCGCGTTATATCCAAATTCATTGTATCGGGTCATGTTATATCAGGGCAGAGGTGTACTAGCATTCCTGAGTAGGGCTACGAAAGCACCTTCCATTATGCTGTGTGCATTGGCTGACTTTATTTCCAATAAAAGTCATCCAACAGCCTGTAATTATACTGAATATCTTCCTGGAACCCTACTTCCATAAATGGTGCAATTTTTGAATTATATATCACCAGTTGTGCCTTGCTCAGATTATTACACTAATATATCATTAAGAGAACAGCTTGTTTTTGTGATGAATTAGTGTAATGCAGCTTGAGCCAGGGCCAGAGCTCACTTGGATAAGGTGTGATGCTCTCACTCAGATGTATAAATATAATACTGTACATCATCAAAAGGCACCACTCTGCTGAGATATTCCTCAGAAAGTGGAGCAGCCTAATGAAGAACAGGCCCAGGAGTTTATGATGGGGTGTTTCTTAGCAACCAGTGTTTGGAACCACATCAAAATATAATTTGCATCCCTGTCAAGAGACACTAATATGATTAAACTTGATATAAATAGGAAATTCAGTAGTAGTAACTGAACCATGAGGTCAGATAAACTGCCCTGAAGGAAGTGTGACCTAGAAAAAAAAATTCAGAGGAAATTTCAAAGCAAGGGAGTAAATGTTCGATTTTTACTTTTGAGATGTTTCATCCTTTTTAGCTTCCTGTGTGAAGTCAGGCTAAGGTATTAGTGAATAGAAGCTTTATCATTGGGCCCTATTTATAAGATGAACTGATGTTCTTTGTCCTCTCTTGTGTTCCCGTCTAGGATCCAAAGACAGGTATGGTTAAGACCCAGATCTAAAGTGGGGAGGGTGTTGACTGATGACTCATATATACTCCTTTTCCTTGACACATGTTTAGCAGTGGTACTGCAGGAACTTTTATAGCCCTGTGGAGGCAAGGGGCAGGGGTAAGAAGAATGGGTCTTAAACAGCTGTGGCAGGGTAAATTGTAGTTTTCCCATTTCAAAGTGTATGTGTGGGTGGTGGGCAGGGGTACAATGAAGCCTAGCCTAAAATAGACTGTATTTGTGTATAGCTGCATTTTCAGTGGTTTTTAGATCCTCTAAAGTCTTCATTACTTTTTTACTCCAGCATCTGAGAATTTGTTCTCCTGGCGGCTGAGGCTGCCATATGGCAGACTAGAATACATACAAGAGTTTAGCAATAGAGGCCTCACATATGTGAAAACTGTTTAAAAATGTAAAATCCCTTAATGGCTTAAATCCCTGTCTGTATCTTTCACAGGCATGGAGAAAGCCTGGCCAGCATTTGTTCTGGTTTTGCAAATTGCTGAACTGTTTGTTTATGCTGTTTAAGATTTTTTAGTAAAGTTTAATTTAGTTTTACTACCTTGTGTCCAGGCTAGGGTTGCCGACTGTCTAATGGCAAAAACCCAAACACCATTGCCTGTCCCTTCTCCACCCCTTCCCAAAGGCCATGCCCCCTACCCTGCCCCTTCTCCAAGACATCACCCCCACTCACTCCAGCCCCACTCCCTCCCTCTGTCACTCGCTCTCCCCCACCCTCACTCACTTTGACTGGGCTGCCTGACTGCCAGACTCGCAGGGACTGGCAGGGCACCCCCTGCAGCTTGCTGTCCTAGACACGCGCTTGGAACGCTGGCGCCTGGAGCTGCCGCTCGGCTCCAGGCTGAGCCTGGGGCAGGGGGTTGAGGTGCATGAGGGGGTGCAAGCTCTGGGAGTGAGTTTGGGTGCAGGAAGAGACTCAGGACTGAGGCAGAGGGTGGCACTTACCACAGGAGGCTCCCGAAAGTCACTGGTAGATCGATCTAGCAGGGGCTCTAGGTGGGAGGCCAGGGGTCGCCGCGCGCTGCCCCTGCCAACAGGCACCACCCCCGCAGCTCCCATTGGCCGCAGTTCCCTGGCCAATGGGAGCTGCAGAGTCAGCACATGTCCCTGTGGCCCTGGGGGGGAGGCAGGGGGTCTCCATGCACTGCCCCTGCCTGCAGGCTCTGTCCCTGCAGCTCCCATTGGCCACAGTTCCTGGCCAATGGGAACTGCGAAATTGGCACTAGAGGCAGGGGCAGTGCGGGGAGAACCCCTGTCCCCCCTCAGGAACTGTAGGTATGTGCCAGCCGCTTCTGGGAGCAGCACGGTGCCAGGGAGCCTGCCTTAGCCTTCCTGCACTGCCAGACTTTTAGCACCTAAGATCTCCCAGTTTGGCATCAGTAGCCTCTGAGAGATAGGGCCTGATTCCAGGAAACTCCCAGCAAACCCGGGAGGGCTGGCAACCCTAGCCCAGGCTTTTATTCACTGTATGTTCCAAAGAGCTAGGACAAGCTTGGTGATGCCTTTGTTCCTCTTAGGTCAGCCAAGAGTTTTGAAGAGAATAGGGCAGAGCTGAGTGACCTCTTGGATGCTCTCAGACAGGTAAGGGAGAAGCAAAAGAAACTGGAATAGGGGCTAAGAAAGGCAGAGACAACAGGCAAGGAAGCCACCAAGCACTCTGGAACCCATTTCCAAAAAGCGTTGTGCTATGTCCAAACATGGACAATACATTCTGGGACCAAATTGGTGTTAACTGAAACTTTTTAAAAAAAATTTTTAGACTTGGTTTTGGATTTTAGGAATTTTTTTTCTGTAATGTGGGAAGAGTCCTAGTGTGAACAAGACCAACCCATGTTCAAACCCTGTAGAAACTCCAAACGTTTTTACCTTTCTGGCTGTACGTATGTTGGCCAGCCAAACCATGACACAAATGTACTCCTCTCATCCACGCACGAAGAACTCTAAGATTTATTGTTCTGCTGTTTAACCCCAGCATACAATTAACACAAATTTATAACTAGCAACTAATTTTTTTGCAATGCGATCCTGGATGTACTCAAGGTTCTGCCACTTCCTAGTTATTTGTTAAAATGGGAAAGTGTATTTTTACACATATGCACACAGCCAAAGATGGCAAAAGGATTTTCCTCAAAGCTGGCAAAAAAAACATAACAAAGCCACAAACAAACAAACAAATAAACCCATACACTTAAAAAAAAGAGAGAAAATCAAAAAATGCCTCTGGGCAGAGCACATGTAATTTCAAACCTGAAGGAGAATGGTTTGCGAAAGTTATGGCTGAGCAAAAATAAGTCTAGATGAAACCATTTTACAACTTTAGCTATAGTGCTTGCTACCAAGAGAGTGCACCATGTTACAAGGGCCCCTTACCTCCGTTATGGTCCACGTCCTCCTTGTTACTCCAATAAAATGAAAACACCATTTTAAAACATCTCCTTCAAAAGCTATTTTGTACCTAAACCAAATGACAAAAAAAAAAACCAAAACCAGTAAATTAAGCAATGATCATCATCTATTTTTGATTTTTTGTTTTCCAGAAGCCCACTCAACCTCTCCACGGTCTTCCTGCTGTCCTCAGATGCTAGTAAGGTATGCTATGCATCACATGGATGACATTCAAATTGACTGGTTGATAGGAAAATGAAGAAGATTTACTAAATGTGTGTAGAAATAAACGTTACACCTATTCTCCTCTCATCTGTTCTGTTGAGGTTATTATGCTGCACTGATCATTGTGTTATCTGAACGCATTACAGAGGTACAACATTACGTGTTTTGGCTAGCATCTATCATGTGTGGGTGTTTCTCCTTTATGCTCCCCCAAGTTAAAATTTATGTGAGAATTCCTCCCCCCAAATATATTTATTTCTAGTACTGTATGCATGTGCTTGTTTACACACACACACACACACACACACACACACACACACACACACACACACACACACACACACACACACACACAGCACTGGAAACCCTCATGGCACAAAACTCTCATGACACAAAACTATAATTTGTTTATATTTGGCACCCTCACATATAGTCCACTTCATGCACATTTCCGGTAGATCTCAGCATGAGAATTCACTCCTCAGTGGCAGACTGTAAAGTGTGACTGGCTGCAGCTGTATATCTTCCTATAATCTCTCCTGAGCCTTGTTAGTGACACTTACGTCTACAGATCTGACCAGGGTAGTAGTCAGCCAATATTTTCACTGAAGGGCTCTAACGGCTGTGAGCTAACTAGCAAACCGCTCCCTATACTTTAAAATGTAAGTCCTCTGCAAATGGGAATAACAACGAGGAGTCCTTGTGGCACCTTAGAGACTAACAGATTTATTTGAGCATAAGCTTTCGTGGGCCAAAACCCACTTCATCGGATGCAAGGAGTGAAAAATACAGTAAGCTGTATATATATGAAAAGATGGGAGTTGCCTTACCAAGTAGGGGGTCAGTGCTAATGAGGCCAATTCAATTAAGGTAGAAGTGGCCTATTGAATTGGCCTCGTTAGCACTGACCCCCCACTTGCTAAGGCAACTCCCATCTTTTCATATATTATATATACACTGCTTACTGTATTTTTCACTCCATGCATCTGATGAAGTGGGTTTTAGCCCACAAAAGCTTATGCCCAAATAAATTTGTTAGTCTCTAAGGTGCCACAAGTATTCCTTGTTGTTTTTGCTGATATAGACTAATACGGCTACCACTCTGATACAAAAGGGAATGCTTTTGTCTCTGAAATACTGAGCCGTGACAAGTTAAAACTCAGTTACATTACCTTTCCTTCACAGACCAATGCAGCAATCCCTGCTGAAGGTGCTCAGTGGCCCCTCCCTCAAGCCTCACTGTTCTGTCTCAGCCCTCCTGAATGATTACTTTGCACTATTGCTTGCTGTCCTTTTGTTTATTTGGATCCTCTGTTTCATGCCTTTTGCTGTCAGTCACCCTCCAGTTTGGCAAGTTATGCTTGCTGCTACTCCTGGCCTGGCCAGCTGTAATTCCTGCAGCAGAGTTGCCCTTCTGCTTGTTTGGCTCCGGTGCCTGAGGCTACCACTTAAATTAAACTCTTTCAGTGCTGCAACTCATGCCGAGTATTGACTCTAATCCTGAGATTGATTGTTTAGTCTAAATATTTAAAATAACCTTAGTCCCCTGTGCTGTCCCAGATTCCTCTAACTGGGAGAAAGAGAAGGCGCTGTTGCTGTTTGCTCCCTGGAGCAGGCAGAAACCACAACACCCTGAACTAAAAGACTTGCCCCCCTCACCTCCAGGGTGAAGGAGCAGATGCACTTTGCTGCCTGGGGTGAGAAGAGAATTTCAGACACTTGGGAGTGCTGTGGATTATCTGCTTAAAAAAAAATCATTCAGTATATGATGTAACTATCAACATGTAGGCCTGTGTATTTGCGGGGAAGGGGGTGCAGTGAATGGGAGGAGGAGGAACAGGTGCTTTATTAAAGAAGCACAAAAAAGGAGATAGAATTGAAGCCAAATACATTCTACTAAAAAAGGGAAAAGAGCTACAGGTTAAACTCCCTTCCCCACAAAAATAGTCATGGGTTAAAGACCTCTACACACAGTAAATTGATAAGGATCAAAGGACAAAATAGCAAGTAAGCATATCCAGCCTCTTGATTAGGGTTCCTAAGTGCTGCTGTAATCCAAAATACCAAAAATAAACAATACTAAAAATTCAAGGTAGTGGAATAATTATTAAAATAGACAGTAATAGCAATAGGAAATAGTGGTTATTTCATGGCTTTAGCAAGAATCAGTTAGTGGGAGTTTATCTAGACCGAAATTTTCAGAAGACTGAGTGTAGTTCATGGGTTTAGTCTGTGCCGACAAAGTATTTGCTTGCAAATCTGACTTCCTTCATCTGAATTGTAGGCACAAATCTTTGTATGTATGTATCAACCAACCTGATTTAGGGAGCAAACTGGGTAATCAGTCATATACTTATTGAAATATATGTGCTCAATTTGTGGGTGCAAAAAGTGCAGGTGGGTATTTTACATCCACCAATACTGAAGCTGCATTTTTCACATTAAAAATTACACCTGTAAACAGGGAGGGCAGTCTTCAGCCTAGATAAAAATTTGCCTCAGTGTGGAAACACCTGCAGTTTTAAGAACCGAGTAACTAGAAATATAGACTATGTAGAGAAAATAACCCTAATGGAAAAGTCTTATAGAATTGAATATGGATCAAACCTGTAATAGGGTTCATCATAAACTATCTGGAAACCTCTATCATGTAACATAACAGAGAATGTCATTCTTTCTATGGGTTTATATTTTTTTACCATTCTATAACACAATATTCTAAGGGTATGATTTTATATTAAAAATCTATAGGATGGTCCAATAAACTATCGAAAAATTTGTATTACAGGGGTGCCCAGAGACTTCATTCAAGACCAGGGCCCCAATGTGCTAGGCCCTGTACCAACACATAGTTAAGAGGCAGTCCTTGTCCAAAGCACTTATAGTCTAAATAGACAAGGGCAATTTGAGAAGGGAAGCAGAGCTAGAAATGGAAGTTACATATCCAGTTTAAGGATCACATTCTTTTTTTTCCAATTAAATTCTACAGGAGTTTTTACAATGAAGATTTTACACAAATTTTTGGTTAATATAATTTTCAGGACCAAAACTTTGTGCCTTGGAAAACATGGAGTTTCACAAGGGAAGTATGCAAAGACCTTTCCTTCTCCTTAATCTCTGTTCCTACACAGAGAGACACAGGGACTTGTATTGTTTACCTGTTAGCAACGTGCTATGGCAATGGAAACCTGGAGGATGAAGGGGGAGCTGGGCAGGAAGCAGTCTTCGCATCCTGTTAAAATGTCTGAGATTTCAGATTCCTTACCTGTTCCACATCTGGATGAAACCATGACACTTAACCAAGAATAGTCAGGTGTTAGGACACTCACCCAGATTGGGGGAAGATATGGCTCCAAGTTCTTCCTCTGAATCAGGCAGAGGAGGGTTTTGAACTGATTCAAAGCAGCATAATGGAATCTGGATTTACCTCAGCTACATAAGCACCCTAACCACCTGGCTATTTGTGTTTCTCTCATTTTGGTCAGAAATTCTACCCAAGCCCAAAGAAGAGAATCTTTTCTGATGATGAATTTTCCTCAGAATAGATATATTCTAGTGAAAAGTTTTAGTTTGATGAAGATTTTCCAATGAAAAAAAATGTTTTTTCCAAAAATTTCCAACAAGCTCTTGGTGAAGGAGATTAAACCATGTAATCTCAGGATTGTGTTTTGTCAATTTTGTCCCTGTTACAGTCTTATAAATAGTTTCTTAGCAGTGATTAGAACTTAATTTATACAGTGTAATTATTCTGCATAATAAATCTTATTATATAGCTAATAAAAACAACTAGGACGTATATTTTGGCTAAAAGAGGTTCGGAGTTTATTAAAGTTATAAATTATGGATTTGACTAATGCAGGATAGGATTGAGCTATGTTGTGTATGCACTAGAGTAATCATTCTCCTATTTTTTCCTAATATTCTGTAGTTATTAGAAATTGTGCCCTATTAATCTTCTTTTAACTTCTTCCACAGCTTCTCAGTGCTATAAAAATGAATAAGTTGCCGAGAATCCTAGTGCAACCATGAGTCTCTCAGTGCAGCAGCAAGTTAAGTTACAAATTACAATCAATAAAGCAAACATCACGGTGAGAACATAACGATCCCCTCTCCTCTACTTACTAGGAAAAATACCCTCAAGCTAAAAGAAAGCGAACTCTTCCAGAGCAAGATAAACATCTAAAAATTACATTTACACCAGCAGAATATTTCAAGTGTAAGTGCTTAAAGCAGAGTAAGGGATTTCAAGTCAAAATGGTTTTTAATAATAACTTACTATTTTACAGCCCCTTTCATGGAATAGATCCAAAAACCCTTTTAGAGATAATGGGCTAATTTCAGCCCAGCTTTCCCAGGCATAGACGCTTTTGGAGGTACCATGCACAGGAAAAATCTAAGGAAGAAGTTTCAGCATCAGGAAATGTATGGGCTGACGACAGTCAGGGGGACATGGGAACTAGTGCTATGCATTAGGTGCTATGCAGGAAGGAGGGCATACAATAGTAACTGGGGCTTGCATTGGCATGGCATTGCAATCACTTTGCCAGTCAGCCCCGTGCCAACAAAAGAATGTTCCCAGCCATCTAACCCATGCCTGGTTTATCACCCATCCTTACACTGCATCCAATAAGGAGCATGGATCAGCATCCATGTCGCACTACCCATCAGTACCCAGCCCAGGGAAGCGAATGATCCAACCAGTGGACTAAATTTAGTGATGAATACTGGTCACATGTCACCTGAGGTATGTTGCAGGTACGCTAAGATGATGACTGCATCCAGTGGTATTCCAGAAAAAGCATGAAAAAAACCAGGCTTTGCTGCATACATGGAAGGTAAGGTTATCAGTTCTGGCAGACTGAGATGGCTTAGGAGAACGATGTCCTCTCAGTCCCTCCCTCACCTGAACTGCTGTCCTGTGTGATGTCTTTGCTGGACTATGAACGCTTTGTGTTTGCAGCTTACAGCTACTGCATTACTTCCATAGCATTCCATTCTGATTTATGAAAAGATATAGCTACAGCGGATTCAATCCTAGGCATCAGCTCCAGCGACTTTGCGCTGGTCAGGCAGTACAAAGAAGCTGGCAAGCTGGCCTAGAGGGACAGAAGAGGAACACAGCAGAATCCTCAGGTGGTTCAAAGTCCATGTCGCTGACTCTCCTCCTCCCAAACTTGGGAGTACGGTGAGTTGACAGAAAACAGCCCTTTGCCACATCCTCAACCATTTATAGCAAACTGTTAGCGTTTTTTAATTATGCAAGGGGCTGGTTTTGCCCTCAACTAGCTGAGGACCAAAAAGGTGGTTTAGAGTCACCTTCTTTCAGCACAGTGAGGACTGAGCCCAGTATATTGTTTTAAAGATAGGTTATTCTCAGTGAGGAATGAAAAAAAAAAATCAACAGACTGCAAGGCCTCTGTCATTCTCTGTCTATAAATATTATTGTTAAACATTCAGAATTGAATCTTGAAAATACAGTTGCTTCCACTACACATCATCATCCGGGTTTAAAATTAGGACATTTAACACCAAAGCACACACCACTAGCCCTTGAGCTAAAAGAGTAATTCCCTTTAAGTTCCAGCTCTGTGTACTAATCAATAATTTACAAGAGTGTTTCATAAACATAGTGTTTATTACTATGAATGGTCCTGGTGATATCTGAGTAGTAATGTTAATTTCCCTAAAGGAGGTGACAATGTTGATTTTAAGGATTTAATAAACTTAAACATTTAAGTACACAGTCAGCTCTACAATCTTTTTCCAAACTATAGCAGAGTAGACAATTGTGAGATACAGTTAATGGTTTTTCAAAAGTGTACTGGAAAAATCCTGACCGATGGGCTTCTTGGAAAACACTACAAAAATATGGTATTAGATGGTATTCACTACCATCTAATTCACTACCACTGCAGCACTAATATGTAGTATAGTAGTCACTTATGATAATGGAGCTCCATCAGTCTTGATGTTTTAGCTATGACTGTGTAGAGTATAAATTTAAATACTTACGGGTTTATAACTTGCTCATATAAATCACATTACTGTTAACCTTGGACTACAGTCTGAGTCTAGAAGTGATTTAATTTTCTTTACAAAATTAATTCTTACCTGATTTTTTTTTAAAAAAATCTTATCTAAAGGGAAACTGTTGTAGGTTCAGTGTTGATCATTTTATTCTGCTTTTCTAAACAAACATTAAGTAAAATCTTACTGGCCATTGACAGTAAGGCAACATAGGTACATATGGTATTTAAATAGGTAAATTATTAAATTTTAAAGATAGGCTACTGTGCATGCAAAGTAACTTTAAAAAAAGTCTTACTGTTCAATTCTCATTTTATATGCAATCTGTAGTAGTATTTGAGTGGCTCTATCATATCAATAATCTTACATTTACAAATAACTAGGCCCAATTCTGCTTTTGTGGTGGTACCTCAACTCAAATCAGACTTCAGCCTGGCAGATCCAGCCACCTGAAGATTCTTCCAGCATGAGTGAATCCTCCAGTGTCTTAAGGCTCCATCCTCCCTCAGTCCTAGTTGCTAGGACTCCTAGTTGCTAGCACCTGGGCCTGGCCAATGTACCCCTGCATCTGGGGTATACACAGCTGTTGGAACACTTCCCGAGAGTCATTAGCAGCCGATGCACAATTTATTCTGGGGACCAAGCCAGCATTTGGGAGCCACCAGGATCTGGAGAAAGTTAAAATTGGCTTAGTACCACCGTTGTGCTTCCCACTTGCCCAGGTCTTGCGTAGAGCACACTAAGCGGGACAAGAGAATCTGACCCAGTTATGTTTAATGTAAACAGACAATGTACTTTCTATAACAACTTTGCATACAGTACATAATCATCCTGAACATAATCCAGAATAGTCATAGTCTTTACAGTATGTATTGTTTTGAACAGTCAGCAAGAGCTTATATGCAATAAAACTATTTTGGGGGAAATAGGGCATATGAGTGGGGGAGGCTCTCAAGGCCACAATGAATTCAGCATTCTGAGTAAGGGCTCTGTATCTGTAGTCCACAGAATGCTACTGTTCATGCTGAAAATGAAGAATTCGGAATACATGCTTATCAGCAGGCAATTAAAAAGAGCATTTCCAGGTGTGTGGAACAGCAGCTTTTAAGTGCTACTAAAATTTTTCCTGTAAGTAGAATAAACCATTTCTGCTTTCCTCGCTTTAACGTGCTCTGCGTGAATGCCAAGTAGAAATATGTCACAAAAAGACAGAAACATGGGAGCTATAAAGAAAGGAGGCTTTTTGAGGGAAGGTGAATCATTCTCTCTCCATGATTTATACTGCAGTTCAAGGAACAACAAATAGGCCACCCTAAATTGTGGCATTTTTAGGACTCCATGAATTTTCATGTAAAGCTAGCACAAGTGTTGTTAGTGCAGGTGTTTCTGTAAATATGAAATAGGGGGGAAATCCACAGAGGGTCAATGGGCAGACACACTTCTAATTGTGCTGTGTGTGGAACTTTAGTGCTAATGCCACTAGGCTGTGCTATAATATAATAGCCACTGCCTGCAGGCAAGCGAAAGATTTTTTAATAAGCTTAACACCCTCTATGCAACTTTATTTAGATGTGTCTTGTGATGTTCCCACATTTATATTCAGCACATTTTAAATACTATTGAAACAGCTCTCTCTTTATTGTAGGAAAGTGAAATGGGGGAGCAGACACTGGTGTGAAGCTGATGAAATCAGACATGCTTCTGAACCTTGCAATGCTCTACTTATTACTTGTTTTCTGTATTGTTTGGAACTATTCATGTTTTGCCTGGTCATTTGGGGCCCAATTTTATACCCTAACTTTTGATGGGTAGTTTCTTATATCATAGAATATCTGACTAGGTCCATGGGTTCCAGTCAGTAGAGTAATGGACTACTCAGTAAGGTGCCAGAATCAGGCGCATTATTTACACTCCTTTTAAGATAAAGAGCCTAAGATTTTAAGATTCTAAGATAAATTTTTGAAAACTGCATGCTATGAATAAACAGAGGTCACCTTAAGAAAAGCAGAATTTTGTAATTATGGCTGTTCAAAGCAACAGCAAAGCTGCACCACACTGCAAAGAACAGAAGCCTGATGAATGTGAAAGGCAAAAGGTTGTATAATCTGCTAATGAAAAATGACAAAGACATCATTAGGAATGAAGGTCAGTGGAATAATTTCTCTGACTGTAGTACAGTGAGGCTTGCCGATTTGATGAACAGCTATAGGTGTTCTGATTGCCTTGGGATATTTTGGGAAAATGCTTCAGGGCAAATAAGCTCTTTTGAAACAAAATTTCAATTTTTAATGCCTTCCCACCTAGAGAAGCAGGGCTCAGGGCTATCAGCTACTATCAAGGGTCAGACAACGTTGCAGAAGTTTTTTTAAATTAATGTGAGACAAAAGGCTTTCAAGAACAGATCTGGACTCTCTGGATGAGACATGAGAAGCTTGGCACCAACTTCAAAGGAAGAGAGAGGTGGCAAACTAACCACAGAATCACCCTGGCTGCAAACACGGAGTCTGAGTCTCTAGTGCCTGGCACCTTGTGCCACCATTTATACCTGTGTAAGAATGAGTGAATAATGTGTGTAAAGTGCAACCAACTCAAACTCACAGAAATTAACATCTACTTTGCACAAGTGCAAAGCACACAGGTGCACACATGGTGCAATGCCCTAGAGAATCAGGTCCCAAGACTCTAAAATTAGGTTGTGCACAGATTATAATGAGTGGGGCAGATACACTGCCCTGATCCACTCCATATGTGCTGTCTGGGTGGTGCAAACTATTTATATCTCCTAACTGGCATAAAGCTAGCATACCTGGCTCCTATGCCACTTGCTTCAATAAGGGATATTGGGTGGGCATGAACAGAGATCGGCAACCTTTGGCATGTGGCTCGCCAGGGTAAGCACCCTGGCTGGCTGGGCTGGTTTGTTTACCTGCCGCGTCCGCAGGTTCGGCCTATTGCGGCTCCCACTGGCCGCGGTTTGCCGTCCTAAGCCAATGGAGGCTGCCGGAAGTGGCGGCCAGTATGTGCCTCAGCCTGCGCCACTTCCCGCAGCCCCCACTGGCCTGGAGCAGTGAACCACAGCCAGTTGAAGCCATGTTCCGCCGAACCTGCAGATGCGACAGGTAAACAAATGGGCCTGGCCTGCCAGGGTACTTACCCTGGTGAGCCGTGTGCCAAAGGTTGCTCATCCCTGCCTTAGGATATGATCCTTTAGCTATCTCCAACTGACAAACAAGTCATCTGGGAACCATTGCAGGCTGATGTAATTAGAGCAACTCACTCTAGACTGCTCTAAACCTAAACAAAGGCTGGGGTGCAGCTGAGCCCTCCTGTTTGCGGCACTGAGTGCTTCTCAACAGACAATTTATCCCAGAAAGACAAGTGCTTCTGGGGATGGAAAAATCATACCTGAAAGATCTCTAAATATGCTCTGAGAGGTCATGGATCTGCATGATAGGAAAGAGAACCCATTGAATCATAGAGGATTGGGGTTGGAAAAGGCCTTAGGAGGTCATTTAGTCCAATCCTCGGCTCAAAGCAGGACCAACACCAACTGAATCATCTGAGGCAGGTCTTTGCCATGCTGGGCCTTAAAAACCTCTAAGGATGGATATTCCTCCACCTCCCTAGGTAAACCATTCCACTGCTTCACCACACTCCTCGTGAAATAGTGTTTCCTAATATCCAACCTAGGCTTCCCTGCACTGCAACTTGAGACCATTGCTCCTTGTTCTGTCATCTACCACCACTGAGAACAGCCAAGCTCCATGCTCTTTGGAACTCCCATCAGGTAGCTGAAGGCTGCTAAGAGTAGGGCACTTGGAGCTAGGGTTAGGGTTCCTATGTGTAGGGCGACCTGCCCTAGAGTAAGGGTTCATATGGGTTGGACACCTGGAGCTAGGGTTAGGGTTCCTATGTGTAGGGCGACCTGCCCTAGAGTAAGGGTTCATATGGGTTGGACACCTGGAGCTAGGGTTAGGGTTCCTATGGGTAGGGATCCCCACCCTAGGGTTAGGGTTCCTTTGGGTAAGGCACTTCGAGCTAGGGTTATGGTTCCAATGGGAAGGGCTTCCCGCCCTAGGGTTAGAGTTCCTATGGTTAGGGCACTTGTAGCTAGGTTCAGGGTTCCTATGGGTAGGGAGCCCCACCCTAGGGTTAGGGTTCCTATGGTTAGGGCACTTGTAGCTAGGTTCAGGGTTCCTATGGGTAGGGAGCCCCGCCCTAGGGTTAGGGTTCCTAAGGGTAGGGTGATTGGAATTAAGGTTAGGGATCCCATGGGTAGGGCATCCTGACATAGGGTTAGTGTTTCTATGGGTAGGGCTTCTGGCCGTAAGATTAGGGTTCCTAAGGGTAGGACACACAGAGCTAGGGTTAGGGTTCCTATGGGTACGGCACCCCGCCCCAGGGTTAGGTTTCCTATGGGTAGGGCTTCCCGCCCTAGGATTATGGTTCCTAGGGGTAGGGTGCCCCACCCTAGAGTTAGGGTTCCTATGGACAGGGCTTACCACTCTAGGGTTAGAGTTCCTAAGAGTAGGGCACTTGGAGATAGGGTTACGGTTCCTATGGGTAGGACACACTGCCCTAGGGTTAGGGTTCCTATGGGTAGGGCACTTGGAGCTAGGGTTAGGGTTCCAGAGGGAAGGGCTTCCTGCCCTAGGGTTAGGGTTCCTAAGGGTAAGGCTTCCCGCCCTAGGGCTCCTAAAGTAGGGCACTCGTAGCTAGGGTTAGGGTTCCTAATGGTAGGGTTTCCCGCCCTAGGGCTAGGGTTCCTAAACGTAGGGCATTTAGAGCTAGGGTTAGGATTCCTAAGGATAGGTCACTTGGAGCTATATTTACAGTTCCTGTGGGTAGGGCTTCCCGGGTTAGGGTTCCTATGGGTAGGGTACTTGGAGCTAGGGTTAGGGTTACTATGGGTAGGGCTTCTGGAGCTAGGGTTAGGATTACTATAGGTAGGGCTTCCCGAGTTAGGGTTAGGGTTCCTATGGGTAGGGCTTCCCAAGCTAGGGTTTGAGTTCCTAAGGGTAGAGCTCTTGGAGCTAGGGTTATGGTTCCTAATGGTAGGGCACGTGGAGCTAGGGTTAGGTTTCCTATAGGAAGGGAACCCAGAGCTAGGGTTAGGGTTCCTATGGGTAGGGCTTCCCGAGCTAGGGTGAGGGTTCCTAAGGGTAGGGCTTCCCGCCCTAGGGTGAGGGTTCCTATGGGTAGGAAACCCGGAGCTAGGGTTAGGGTTCATATGTGTAGGGCATCCTGAGCTAGGGTTAGGGTTCCTATAGGTAGGGCTTCTGGAAGTAGGATTAAGGTCCATAAGGGTAGGGCTTCCCACGCTAGGGTTATGGTTCCTATGGGTAGGGAAACCGGAGCTAGTGTTATGGTTCCTATGGGCAGGGCTTCCCGAGCGAGGGTTATGGTTCCTAACGATAGAGAAACCAGCCCTAGGGTTAGGGTTTCTATAGGCACGGCTTCCTGCCCTAGGGTTAGAAGTTCCTAAGGGTAGGGCACTCGGAGCTACGCTTAGGGTTCCTAAGGGTAGGGAACCTGGAGCTAGGTTTAGGGTTCCTAAGGGTAGGGCACTTGGAAGTAGGGTTAGGATTGCTATGGGTAGGAACTTTCAGAGGGCCTTTTATACTTCATTGACTGTCAATCAGAAATCATCCCTGGGTCTGGAGCCCTATGGTTTGCTAGGTCACGTAGCTCTGGTTGGTCATCAGCAAGTGCATGGTCCTACACACCTTTCGAATGTGTTTCTCATCTCTCCAGGACTTTGCTGATGAACAGGGGGAACCATTTGGTTTTGGTGATAGCAATGTTAAGATAGTTTATGACACCAGCTAAGCATGTCACAGCTCTGTAGGCAGAATGCAGATTGCTGTGCTTTAGGCTGTCCTCTGCTTCACTGGCTAGGGAATTGATGTAGATCTCACGGCCACGTTTTACCATGACCTGGAAAATGCCTTTCACTTGGTTACATTCATGGATCTCTCTCTGCTTGATATATTAGTTAAAAGGCTGAAACATCCAAACACCTCTTTAGAAAGCCAAGGTTTTTTGTGCAACAATCTGAAGCGGGTTATTTCAGCTTGCTGCAGCATGATATAGCACTACTTATACCACTCCAGATAATCTGTGTTTTCCAAAAGGGTTCTGAGATTACATATGTGATCTTCAGTGGCTTGTGTGCATTTCATGGTTTTAACAGGATCCTTGGAAAGATGCTGGTGTTGTACTGGTGGTGGATGTCTGGCTTGTGAGCGGATGGAAGATGCTTTGAGAGCTGAGTAACAGCCAGTTTATGGTTTGCATTTCCTGCTGCCTCTGCATTGCTGACGACCCGCTGAAATATCACTATGGAGCAATTTCTGATGAGGAGGGGGTCAGTTTCTTTCATGGCATGTTCATTGCTTGAAAAACAGGTCCAGTGATGGTTATTGCAGTGTCCAGGAACCCATGACAGACAAGTCATCAGCGATACACAATGTTGGAAGTTGAGTGGTGTTGTCATTTGGGAAGGCCAAACCACAGGGATCTGTTAGGGTTTCTAACCCAGTTTGATCACAGCCAGTCATAGCACTGAAGTCTCTGAGCACTAGCAGTGTGTTAAATGGTGGAATAGACTGGATTTTTTCAGTTAGGTGGTGGTAAAAAATGTCCTTTTCCACAGGTGATACATCTTCTTTTGGTGCATAGGCCACAAGGACAAATAAATGTCCATAATGGCGTTGAAGCTGAGCATAAAGTAAGCATGATGATTAAGGTCTGTGCAAGAGGTTGTCTAACAAGTGCCACACCTTGAATACACTATGGATCATTGGAGTGGAGGAAGGTTGCTCCTTCTACAGTGATTTGATCACTTTTTGGCAGGTGGGCCTCTGTGATGCCAGTGATTATGAATCTGTAGTGGGTGAGCTCACTGCACCTCACAGCTATTTATTCAGCAGCATTGCACTTCCACTTTCCAAATAAGAGATCCATACAAGACAGCTCCTCATGTGTCCCAGGCTGTGTAACATATAAATCACAAAGAGTCAGTAATTAATACCTAGTTCTGATGTAGCCTTTGTCATCAGTAAATCTCAAAAAGCTTTACAAAATAACTAAGATTTCATTGTCTCACCCATGGTATCTCTCTGTAGCGCATGCTTGATCTGTGAATTCTGTCAGATGAGATAAAATTTTTCCCCGTATCACATGAGATGCTTTAAGATGCCATTATTCTTACAAATAAGATGTTTGTGGAATAATTTCAAACATGTCAACATACCAGTGGGAGCTCTTCCACTTTAAGGATTAATCTTTTTGCAAAACTAAGGCCAATTATAGTAAACTTTTTAAAAGGATTTTGTAGTCATCTCTCTGTCATTAAGTGACAGCTCTGATATGAAGGTTGTCAACTAGCACCTTCCATTTTTCACAGTTGCGACAGATTTGTATAGCTTCTTAATATTTCTTAATAAACGGCTCTTTCTTCCTCTTCCTGGTTTGCCTGTGATTTTACCTGAGTGTATGAGTGCTGTTCTAGTCACTCTGCAATCAGCGCGCAATATATCTGTGAACAGATGTTACTCTTTTACCTAGGGTCTCCAGTAATTGTGCTCTTTTTACATTCATCCTTCTCAGCACCTCACTCATAGTTTTGGTTATCCCGCTAGTTGTGGTCACATACTGGAAAAATCATAGAGTAAACATCCACTCTGACTCAGCCAATAACTGATAGTTTCATATTATTTCTAGATCATTTATAACACTAAGGGAAATATACTAATATTAGAATATTGCCAATGTGTCAAACTGCCAATTACCACACCAACACAAGCCCTTATACAGTAGGACACATTCGGATATATTTTCAGCAATGCAATAAATTCTGTGTATTATTAAATGATCATAATTTAATTTTAGATTCACTAGCACATGTAATAGTAACATCATGCAATTTGCAGTCTCTCTCAAAGCACACATAACTCATATTTCCATCTATTTTTAAAAAAAAAAAATCAGGAAGTGGAGTACATTTACAGTGAAAAAATCCTTTTGGCTTCCAGTTTAACTGGCTATCTGTGCTTTCATGCTGTGCATTCTAAATAATACTATGTTCGAGAAATTTCATATTTGTACCTTTCTGGGAGAAATTAAAGAGAAACATCACTTTGAGCAATAAAAGCCTTTGATATTTCAAATAGTTAATGCTGTGCAATAAACAGTAACATACAACAAATGAATAACTTCAAAGAATCTATAGAAGCCCTGTTTTATTACCTTTGAAATTATGAAAAAATAATGAATGCATATTGGAACCATTACTCACCATTAATGCAATCTTAAGACTTATGGCAAATTATTACTTTCTTAAAGTGCTCTAGTTATAAGATTCTAAGTGTCAAACAGATAATGAAGCTAAATAATTTGAATTAACATCAAATTACAATACTATACAAAATACAATAGCAGCAACTTGTTTTTCGTAGTACACAATAAATTCAAATCTCTGCTTTCAAGCAGGAATACTGCAGGATCTAGATAACTCATACACAAAAACTATGTTTAAATAACTTTGATGCAAATCATCAAAAGCAAGCAGCATTTTGCATAGATATTGTAGCACATGTGATACATGTCATCATGCACTGGTGTGCTTATATGGGGCCTGTTTTGTTCAATATCTGGAGGACGGCATGGACTGCACCCTCAGCAAGTTTGCAGATTACACTAAACTGGGAGGAGTGGTAGATACGCTGGAGGGTAGGGATAGGATACAGGGGACCTAGACAAATTAGAGGATTGGACCAAAAGTAATCTGGTGAGATTCAACAAGGACAAGTGCAGAGTCTTGCACTTAGGATGGAAGAATCCCATGCACTGCTACAGACTAGGGACCAAGTGGCTAGGCAGCAGTTCTGCAGAGAAGGACCTAGGGTTACAGTGGACGAGAACCTGGATATGAGTCGACAGTGTGCCCTTGTTGCCAAGAAAGATAATGGCATTTTGGGCTGTACAAGTAGGGCCCTTGCCAGCAGATCGAGGGACTTGATCATTCCCCTCTATTTGACATTGGTGAGGCCTCATCTGGAGTACTGTGTCCAGTTTTGTGCCCCACACTACAAGAAGGATGTGGAAAAATTGACAAGAGTCCAGTGGAGGGCAACAAAAATGCTTAGGGGGCTGGAACATGACTTATGAGGAGAGGCTGAGGTAACTGGGCTTGTTTAGTCTGCAAAAGAGAAGAGTGAGGCGGGATTTGGTAGCAGCCTTCAGCTACCTGAAGGGGGGTTCCAAAGAAGATGGAGCTTGGCTGTTCTCAGTGGTGGCAGATGACAGAACAAGGAGCAATAGTCTCGAGTCGCAGTGTGGGGAGGTCTAGGTTGGATATTAGGAAACACTATTTCACTAGGAGGTGAAGCACTGGAATGGGTTACCTAGGGAGGTGGTGAAATCTCCTTCTTTAGAGGTTTTTAAGGTCAGGCTTGACAAAGCCCTGGCTGGGATGATTTAGTTGGGGATTAGTCCTTCTTGGAGCAGGGGGTTGGGCTAGATGAGCTCCTGAGGTTCCTTCCAATCCTGATATTCTGTGAGTCTATGAATTATGTATTTTTATTATTATTCTAAACTGAGTGTTGACAATAAGGTGGCATGGGTGTAATATCAATTTGCTTATTAGCTCTAGTTCTTGAAGCCCCAGTTGTGCTGGAACTAGGGGGAACATACCCCTGACTTGTAGTAGTAACAACAAACACGAAATGTAGGGGTTCCATCATCAGCACCCCCACTATAAAACTGGTCCACTACCCCTTTGAAGTTCCTTAATTAATTCCAGTTTCCAAGGTCAAATTACCTTCTTTTGACCATCATCCCTTTCCCTTCTGACATCATTCGACACTTCAGAAAAACTTGGCTTTTCACAAAAGTTCATCATCAATATATTCTGAAGTGTTATTGCTGTGGGAAAAATCCCTTGTCTTACATAAAGGGACATGGCCAATACCCTATGGCAAAAAAAGCCACAGAGGTGTCAGTCTTAATTTTGAATTCCACTTTGTCTGTTGGTGTCAGGACAGCGTTAATGCTATGTAAACATAATTCTGTAGGCTAATTTGTTTGATGGCAATCTTTTGAAAAGGAAAAATAATCCCTTAGAGACAAGAGTTGGCAGAATGATCCAACATGTAAAACAGAATAACCTTGATTATACAAATATCTGAAAAGCTATCATCCAAACCAAGTTCATGCCCACCAATACACTCACTATATTTAAAATTCACTCAGTTATCCGAAACTTTGATCTATAAACTTATTTAATGTCTCCCAAGATGTTTGGATAACAGAGGTTATTATAGCGGACACATTTGCTGATTTTTCTTTAAAAGGGCCCAATGGTGAACTTTTTACTCCTACCGATGAGCAGTTACTTTCCTGAGTAGCTCTATGACTCCAGCGAGACTAACTAAACACTGATGGGACCAAAGTGTTCACAATCTGGCCATGAGTGTATATTAGAAAAGGACAAATGTCCACATTTTAAAGAACACTCTCAAAATGTTTGTTAATTGGCATCAGTGTTGGGTAATATTGGGAGATAATTTTTGTGCATATTGTATCCTTGCAAAAATTAAATGGCTCCTGGAACAAAGTGAGTTTCTCCGGAATAGTGTTCGAGGTACACAAATAGAGTTGTGGAGGAAAGCTAGTACTGCTATTTCCTAAACTATACTTACTTTGTATTTCCAGCCCCTTTCTTAAGCACTAGAACTCATTGAATAAAGGACTGGTGTAACTGGGCAAATCCCTCCCCCACAAAATTAGAGTGTCTACTTACATCAGGGTTGAATATAGCCTACAAAAAGAATTTTAAAAGCAAGAATATTAATCTGATAGAGGCTATGTAAGAGCTATTACAGCCATGCAGCATATTTTCTAACATTGTAAAACTTAGGATAATACCTTTGTAGCCTATTATAACAACCTATAAGAAGTATAATTACTTTTTAGGGGTTATATTGTAAATCTGTACTTTGATTGTTATGGCATGATCTGTATTAAGACTTAGTAAGTCATCCTTTCTATCATGAGTCATCAAAAATCCTCCTACGATATGACATAACAGCTACAGTATAGTCCACAATGACTAACACAAGTGCCTAATAGGGAGATAGCTCTTTAAGAGCTCTATAGGGGGGGACGTAGGAATGAGTTGTATCTGGGTCATTGTTGCTAGCCAGATCCACAATTAACACTCTACACTCAGAAGTTTTTAAAATTGGGTGTGGTAGTTTTGAGTATTCTCAGTAGGTTCCCAGGAGCTGGACTCAGACTATGTGGAGGAAGCTGCTTTACAAAAGGCCATGTGCCCTGTGTGGGTTGGGAGAAGCTAAACCCAGAAGCAGAAAGCAGGTGGTTTTCCCCTAACTCTGAAGCATTTTGCAGCAGGTTAGTGATATCCTTAACCCTCCAACATGGAAGCCCTGGGAGTGTTAACTATAGAAATGGGTAATTGCAAGGGAAAACTAATTTTTTATTTCAATTGTATCCTTGGAATGTTTGATTTTAGCCAAACTTTTTTAGTTAAATTGTCTCAACTAGCATGATTCACTAACTTCTCTTATTTGAACGTGACGATGGGAAAAGAATCACTTATATTTTGCTATTCTCAGTTTCTATTTTTCTTGTAACAGGTTTTTTTAAATTTGCGTAATTAACTGAGTGGTTGGTTAAGCAGTTAGCTGACTGGTTAACTGAGTGATTTCAGCAGAGGAGGAGGAGGAGGAGTCTGCATGGATTCCAGCTGAAGATTTCTCCAAACAAGAGGAGGGAAGATGTTGTTGCAGTGCTTTTGACTCAGTGGACTGTGTAGATTTTGGTGATCAAAAGCCACCTGAACTCAGCCTAAGCTTTTGGGAACTCTGAATTACTTCTCACTGTATTTCTGTGGGGCCTGACCTGTTTAGATTAAATTTGTTCTCTGTATTTATGCTTATGTGTAACTGTGAAGATAATGCATGTGGCTTATAAAGTAGCCATGTTATGTTATAATAAAGAAACAATTTAGTTTTTATAAGATTATATAAAGTTGATAACTTAAGAATTAAGTAATTCCTTTTGTTCTTTTGGACTTGATTGTGGGGAGGTTGGCCCTGTGCAATCCATGCTGAAAATCCTCAATGACTGAATTCTGCATCTCCATGTGCCTTTCTGTGGAAGTTGTTTTTAGGCACTAGGAGAAGGGCAATGAAGTAAACTCTAGCCCACCCAAAGGTGGCATGCACGCTGCCTCCTTATGGCCCAAAGCAATTCTGAAGGACTGACTGCAAGAGAGACAAAGTTCCAGAATGACTGAGAGCCAGAAATCTGCAAAGGAAATGATAGTGTAGTATAGTTAAACTACTAAATCCAAGTGGAAATCATGAGCATGATAACCTAATGCTACATTATAGAAACAAAGACTATCCCTGCTATAGCTTGGGCTGGATCCTGGCACTCAATTCACCATTCTAATAAAAATGGCCAATAAACCTGGGCAGCTGAGGAATCCCTGGGTGGTATACTACTGACATAACGGTCCCCACACCACTGCCTTGAAGCACCTGACTTTGTGGGCATGACAGAAGTATTGCAGAGGTGGGGAGAGTATGGCTAGAGCACTGCTGTATTTTGGCAGTCCCTGTCGGCAAGGTGCTGTTTCCAGCTAGGTCACCCTGAAGATGTTCTCCCTTATGCCAGGGGCTGAAAGGCCCTCAGAATTGGTTAGGAAGGGGGAATAAGATTAGCTGAGAGTCACCTTTGCCTGCATCCTCTCCCCAGGATTCTGAACCAGTGCAGCTTAGCCGGACCCAAGGATTGGGACCTGAACTGAAGCCATGTCCTCAAAAGTTCATTATAGAGCAAACACCTTTGCATCCCCCTTCCTGAACTGCACTGTTCTCTTCAGTCATAGCCAAAGATCTGGGCCACTAATTGTATCTTGGATTTCAAGGCTCTTTTTACAAAAGACTCTTTTCCAGTCATGAAAATCAGAGCATCTGAAAACCAATCACTTTTATAATTTAAAAATATTTCAATAAAAGTCAAGTCAATGGTATTTTTTCATATTTGGTAATTAAGTTAAATCTCAGCTGAGAGTCAAGCTTCAGCTTCAAGTGAAAATAAATGGCTGAGTTATAAAGCACTAAAAATGGGAATTCAAAATACAATCACTGACACAACCTTCATGTGGGCCCCTACAGTATTATAAAAGACATTTAGCAAACAACAAGGTAGCTAATGGTGCAGTAAGATTTTCATACAGCACTCAGAGACAATTCACCATACATAATTAGAGCATTACTAGAGGCATCAACTGTCTAGCATGCCTGAAAAACAAATGTCACCTGCTTCAAAATATGGTAGTGATTCTAGTTAGCTTATGTGCAAAGCTTTAACAGTCACAGGGAGAAAATACAAAATTATGCAAGTGACATGGCTCACATCTTGTTTTGAAACATCAGAAATTTGGAAGAGGTCTGTTTTTCAGTGTTATTTATTGAACTTTATAATAATAAGCTTTATAATAAAATGAAGGTACAAATGTTTTGGCCATCAAACAATGAGCAAATACTATAAAGTATATAATGTACTGGCTAACGGCCCTATTCATCTTATTGCAAAGGTTGAGTAGGTGTGAGGAATACAGAATAAGTTCCTAAATTAGTATGTGTATCCTGTCCTGGATAGAATGTCAGGCCTGTTCAGCTGGTTGATGCTATGTCACCCTCTACTGGTGGATGACCAAGTATATGAACCTCCCACTGCTATAGCTAATTGTGTTACAGAAGCCAGAATTGGAGAAGCCATATCAGGTCATCTCATCCATTTTCCTGGCATATACTCAAATTGCAAATTTTCAGTAAAATTTCTTATACTGATTTTAAGCTAATATAAATCTGTGACATTTGTACAATTATATGCAGTACCAGCACAAATTTATTAAAGTGCTATGATCAGTATAACACTTTCACATAAACATTCATAGAAGTGACAAGAATACAGAAAGCCAGACTTGCATTAGTCATCTGGAACCAATGGTACCTCACGGTTAGATGATAAAACTGAAGAATAATGAGCAACTCTGATACAAATATACCTATATATTTTTCCTTAAATTCCCCTAAGGGCTACATTGTGGTGTTGAGCCATAGTCCTCCATAGGAGAAAGTGTAGAGGTGCACTACTCAGTCAGATCTAGAAACATTGTGTTTGAGGTGTGTCGTACTGTGCCACTTCTACACCCTCTAGAAGGTAACTGTTGTGCTCCAAGTGAGACCGGCACCCCTTTGGAGAGAGTATACCTTCTACAATAGGAAGCAGTCAGACATAGGCCTTGTCCTCCCTGAGCACAAGGAAAGTGATTATACCTGTGCAGAGGCTCACGGCTTTGTGCAGCCTTTTCCCTCATACCCATGCAGGGAAAGTGCAATAATATCTAAAAATGAGGATTCAGGACATTCATAACTTTACCCTCCTCACAGACTGTTTACTTATACACAATTTCCTCAGGAGCCAGACATCAAAAATGAGTTACTTGTTTATTTATATTGCTCTATTTCTCCATGAGAGGCAATGGACCCTCCTGAGGAAAACTAGTGAGCCCTTGGGACACTCCACTCCTGTCTTGAGGAACTAATCCATGGTGACAATCAGGGTCCAGACACCCCCTAAGGGGACAACAGGAGGCCTGAACCCCAAAGAATAAGCAGCTGAATCGACTGTTGGTATACAATGTTATTGTGTAGAAAATGTGTTGAGTAAGATCTTTTATGAAAATTTGTAATGTTCTGAACTTGATGGTCATTATTGGATATGCATACAGACTGGTTATGAATCTCTGTATTTATGTATATAGAATACTATGCCTATGACCTGTACAACAATTTCAAATATACCTCACACCAGGGAAGAGCTCCTTCCAAGTCAGGCGTTTACACAAAACCAGATGAACATAAGGATCCCTGGTACAACCCAGGAAGAGTAAGATGACAAGCCATTACAGTTAATGGGAAGACATTGAGAGACCCCAGCTACCAAGTTGACCAGGAGCTTCTCCCACTCTAAGTAACCATGAATCACCATATTTAAGAGTGAGAAAGGAGAGGAAAAACTCCTGCAAACCCTTGAGAGAAGGGGTTTGAAATGAAGGCTATCCAGTACAGAGGGACAATCTTGAGGGTGGGGTATAGTCTGTGAACACTGGGTCTCCCATTAGGGCTATGGGACATGCTGGGAAACTGTTCAGAGGCAATAGAAAAAAGATGGAGGTATTAGAAAAGGGAGTTTATCTAATATAGAAGTGTAAAGCCTGGTTGTGTCTTTATGTTTATTTTTTGCATAACTTGTAGGTGTTTGCTTTTCCTTACTGTTTCATCTTTGAAGCTGTGGTTACACAATTGAATAAACTTTATTTTTACTCTAAGTAGGTCTCTGGTGTGCAGACTGCATATGTCAAAGTGAACTGGTAATGGAGGGCGGTTTTTCACACTTTGGGGGGTGATGAACCAAAGCGGAAAAAAGTCTAAGTGTCTGGTAATTAAGAACTTGGGGAGCTGGATTTGTGGAGACTCGGGAGCGGAAGGGCTACAAGGAGTAACTAGGCTGGTGGAAGTCAGAGTGAGAATTATACTCATGGGCTGGCTACTGGTGTCAGGGCTCTGAGTCATAGCAGCATAACATTAAGGCACCTAAAGTTCCAAAGCAGGTGATGACAGAACCGCTTACTGGTCTAAGTGATCCCCCAAATGTCACAAACATCATTATGACACAAGTGGGGCTGGAGGGAAAAAGCAAGGTTTGAGGGGAAACCAGGATTTGTTCTTAGTTTGACAATTTCCTGTGTAAAAGCTTCTTAACCACTCATATGTACCTTTCAGGAGCTCATCCAACTACTGAGGTGTAGATGACTTCTGAGTATTCTTCTGGCTCTGTCAATCTGTTTTTTCACTTCAGCAGGTGGGTATTGTAATTTTTAAAATGCTTCATAGAGATCTTGTAGGTGCCTGTCCCTGTCTGAGGGATTGGAGCAAATGCGGTTGTATCTTAGAGCTTGGCTGTAGACAATGGATCGTGTGGTGTGTCCTGGATGGAAGCTGGAGGCATGTAGGTAAGTATAGCGATCAGCAGGTTTCCGGTATAGGGTGGTATTTATGTGATCATCACTTATTAGCACAGTAGTGTCCTGGAAATGGATTGCTTGTGTGGATTAGTCTAGGCTGAGGTTGATGGTGGGATGGAAATTGTTGAAATCATGGTGGAATTCCTCAAGGGCTTCATTTCTATGGATCCAGATGAAGATGATGTTAATGTAGCGCAAGTAGAGTAGGGACGTTAAGGGAAGAGAGCTAAGGAAATGCTATTCTAAGTCAGCCATAAAAATGTTGGCATACTGTGGGGGCATACAGATTGACAGAACCAGAAGAGTATCCAGAAGTCACCTATTACAAGATAGGCCCAACAAAGAAAATAACAGAACGTCACTGGCCGTCACCTTCAGCCCCCAACTAAAACCTCTCCAGTGCATCATCAAAGATCTACAACCTATCCTGAAAGATGATCCCTCACTCTCACAGATCTTGGGAGACAGACCTGTCCTCGCTTACAGACAGCCCCCCAACTTGAAGCAAATACTCACCAGCAACCACACACCACAGAACAAAAACACTAACCCAGGAACCTATCCTTGCAACAAAGCCCAATGCCAACTCTATCCACGTATCTGTTCAAGTGACATCATCATAGGACCTAATCACATCAGCCAAGCCATCAGGGGCTCATTCACCTGCACATCTACCAATGTGATATATGCCAGCAATGCCCCTCTGCCATGTATATTGGCCAAACCGGACAGTCTCTAAGCAAAATAATAAATGGACACAAATCTGACATCAGGAATCATAATATTCAAAAACCAGTAGGAGAATACTTCAACCTCTCTGGCCACTCAGTAACAGACTTAAAGGTGGCAATTTTGCAACCGAAAAGCTTCAAAAACAGACTCCAACAAGAAACTGCTGAACTTGAATTAATATGCAAATTAGACACTATCAACTTAGGCTTGAACAGAGACTGGGAATTGCTGAGCCATCATACACATTGAATCTATTTCCCCATGTTAAGTATTCTCACACCTCTTGTCAAACTGTCTGTAATGGGCTATCTTGATCATCACTACAAAAGTTCTCTTAATTAGCCTCTTAGAGTTGGTAGGACAACTCCCACCTTTTCATGTTCTCTGTATGTGTGTGTATATCTCCTCACTATATGTTCCATTCTATTCATCCATTGAAATGGGCTGTAGCCCATGAAAGCTTATGCTCAAATAAATGTGTTAGTCTCTAAGGTGCCACAAGTACTCCTGGTTTCTTTTGCGGATACAAACTAACATGGCTGCTACTCTGAAACCTGAATATTTGCCGTTTTCCTGTGTGTGGGCCTGAGTCAACTCACTCATTTGGAAAGTTTGTTCATCCAATGACTTTCCTTTCTTCCAGCTTAGCAAGACTATTAAAGCCAAAGGCCCTGGATTCTAACTACTGTAACCAATCTGTGGCCATAAAGAACAGAAGCTAAATTCATAGACTCTAGGACTGGAAGGGACCTCGAGAGGTCATCAAGTCCAGTCCCCTGCCCTCATTGCAGGACCAAATACTGTCTAGACCATCCCTAACAGACATTTATCTAACCTACTCTTAAATATCTCCAGAGATGGAGATTCCACAACCTCCCTAGGCAATTTATTCCAGTGTTTAACTTCCCTGACAGTTAGGAACGTTTTCCTAATGTCCAGCCTAAACCTCCCTTGCTGCAGTTTAAGCCCATTACTTCTTGTTCTATCATGAGAGGCTAACGTGAACAAGTTTTCTCCCTCCTCCTGATGACACCCTTTTACTGGGTATGTCACACATGTGGCACCAGGGATAGAACACAGGAACAGTAAAGTGCCAGATCTCCAGCTCTCATAAAATGGAGTTGTTCCATTGACTTCAAAGGACCTCTGCCAGTATACAACTGCTCAGGGTCTGGCACTGATTTCAGAAATACAGATTTGATACCACTTTAGCTAAAGGAGAATTTATTTGATTAACTAGAGTAGCATATTTTCGAAAACAAGACTGGACTAATAGAGTTAGAGTTATTTGGATTTAATAGATTTTACATTTTTTTCTGATCTCTCTTTAGCAAAAAGGTGAGAAGGGAGATATTACACCCTACAAGACATTTTTAGCAAAATGTACAACTAATTGTATTAAAGGAGGCTATGGTTTTCATTTACAAACACCTCCAACAAAAATAGAGAGAGTATACTGAAAAAACAGATAAGAGATTCTAGCTTTTTGTAGTGGGAATACTGGAAGAAGTGGGTTTATTAACAATGTAGCAAACGTGATTGAGTCAATATAATGGCATTTTTCAAAGTATTTGGCTCACATAATTCAGTGAAAAGTCAATTGACTGTCAGAATATTTGTTTTGGAATTGAGAGAAATCCACTGTAAAATTAATAGTGGTCTTTTATTTGTAGATGGCTTTGTACTGCAGTACTTGCTAAACACTATCACCACTTTTACTGCTTACACTTTAGTTGAAATTTGCTTGTGGTTATTAATATTCCCTAATTATTGAGAAATTTTTTGCCTTTTTAAAAAGCTAACTAGTATTTCAGCAGAAACCCAACTTGCTATGTAGTTGATAACTACTGATGGCCTTGCTTAAAGCTTCTTATAAATCTATAAACATGCCAGCTTAGTTATATTTTTGGATGACTAACCTTCACAAAAGCTTAATAACTGATATATGTAAACATTTTTAGAAGAAACTGGTTCATCTTTTATTCCATTAATTCAATCATCAAAGGGGAACAGGAACTATGAGTTTACTTACACCAACTCAAACAAAAACAAACAAATAAATATATCTAACAGGTTCTCTTGAAGGTGCTAAGGTGCTGTATAAGAAGACACACTACTGAAAGAGACCATCCATGAGAGACAAATAAGGAAATATATAATGCCTGACTCAGTACAAATTTCATTTGTATAAGATGATGGTTCTAAATCTTACCCTCAAGTATCTGTTTGCATTTCACACAGTGTAAACATATCATACTCTGTGTAAAATTAAAAACACACAATCACTTGGGTTGAAAGGAAGTTAGAGTTCTGTAAACAAAACTGCATGTCATACATGGAAAATATTGTGCAAGCTGTATTGCCTTTAAAGGACCTGATCCAAAACTTACTAAAAAAAAAAAATCTATGGACGGACTCCCATTGACTTCAATGGGCTTTGGTTCGGGTCCAAAGAGCACAGTGGATATACTTAATGGACCAGATCCATAGCTGCAGCCAGTGATTGCTCTGTGCATCTGGAAAGGGTTGGAGGAGGTGTGGAGATGGCTAGATCACTAGTACAACACAGAGCAGCCTTTAGTCTACTCTAGCAAGTGCTGACTGCCACCCAGCCCAAAGGCTGATTACTGCTCCTGGGAAACACTAGAGTACAAGAATTTGTAAACAATTCTTCCCCTAGCCACAGTACCTGTTCTAGCCATAGGATGTTAAGGATGGAACAGGAACTACTATGGTGGTGCTGCACCACTCAAAGTTCTCTGAAGCAAAAGAGGCTCCCTTTCCTCTGGCCAGTTAGACTAGCTTTAGGGCAAATCTGCTGCTGTGGAGTGCCACAGAGTTGCTCTTTTGGAGTGTCATAAACAGATAGTTAAGGGTTAATGCCCTCTGTAAAGAGTTAAGAAGTTCACCTAGCCTAGCTAACACCTGACCAGAAGAACCAATGGGGGAACAGGATGTTTCAAAAGGAAGGAGGGAAGTTTCCTTTGTTTAGTCAGTTTTCAGTTTCAGCTGGAGTGAAAAAGATCAAGGAACCAGTCTCTTATCAGAATAGTAGGTTTTAGAAAGGAATAAATAGGTAAATGTTTATTTCTTTGTAATCTGTCTTGTGAAATTAGAGGAAGAATCAAATTGGGTATTTTTTGTGTAATTAAGTTTTGCCCAGGGGAACATCCTTTATGTTTTGAATCTGTTGTCTGTGAGAGTAGATGGTATGCTAATCTCCTACAGAGGGGTTTCTTTTACCTTTCCTTTCTTTAATTAAAAGTCTTTCTTAATATCTGATTTTTCCTTGTTTTTAGATCCAAGGGGGTTGGATCTGGATCCACCAGGAGTTGGTGGGAGAAAGGAGGGGGGATGGTTAATTTCTCCTTGTTTTAAGATCCAAGGGGTTTGGATCTGTGTTCACCAGGAAATTGGTGAAGTCTCTCAGGGCTATCCAGGGAGAGGAAGGTTTGGGGGGGAAGAGGGTGTTTCAGACATTAAGAAATCTGGATGGTGGTAGCAAGACCAGATCTAAGCTGGTAGTTAAGCTTAAAGCTTCTCATGCAGGTCCCCCACATCTGTACCCTAAAGTTCAGAGTGGGGAAGGAACCTTGACATGGAGGATCTGGCCAATTTTGTCCAGCCAAAGACTGCAATCAATCCCATAAATACCCTGCTTCTTCCTTCAGACTGCATGAAAATTATAAGTGAATGTAGTTCAAAATGTAGTTCAAAATAAATCATCATAGAATACAGAGCTTTACAATTGGTTACTAAAGCTGTAGTTCAGAAGGTTGCAAGAAAGATAGTGGTACTACGGAAGTGTCACAATCTGGCCGCTAGCATCTGCCAAAGTAAAGCAATTTAATATAGCAATATACATAAGAGCACAATGCATACATATCCATATATATGAGCAAATCACACACACACACTTTCAATTTAGTTCTGAGCTTATGCTAGGTGTGATTTTTATGAATGAGACTCCGAACTGGATCGCTGAAGCTAAAGCCATATGTACCTTAGCTGATGTGTAAGAGACAGATCTTGTAAACAGCTATGCACATCAGTAACTTTATGTGAGCAGCCACAATGAAGTAAATTGGACTATTTACATGAGTAAATTAATCATGTGAATAAATGTTCACAGGCCTGGGTCCTAATTATGTAAAATATGATGCTATATAAATGTTGAGTATTATTATGTTTCTGGAGATCAAAAATATCAAACTGTTGTACCAAGGTCCAAATGCGGGAACCTGAATAAGGGAGACAATAAAACCTTCAGTACCTTCAACTTCAAAAGATGTGGAATTTCTCTAATAAAATTAACATTGAACCTAATTATGAAAGCGAGATAACACCCAACGTGTATGTGGTCTGGAGGTAAACATGAACAGAAATAAAGGACAGTTAGTCCTTACTAATACAAGCATGGTAAAAATAGCATTTAATCAACCAAATGATATTGTAGGCTGTGAAGGCCAAAGTACTCATATTTTAATATATACATATATGAAATTACAAATCTATATATAAAAATCTTACCATGTATCCACCTTTCCTCTTCCATTGCCTGTCCAATGTTACTGCCTTCCATTTGTAGAGCATGCTTTTATGTCTCTCTTGCTCTACCACCAGTTAGTCTTCAGTGATGGTTTTTCAAGTAGCCCAGTGCACCAACTCTGCAGCAATTTTTTTCCACTGACCACAGACTCTTAGCATGGTCAGAAATGCTAGAGGATATTTACCATAAAGTTCAATGTTTTGCATATTTGAAACTTCCAACTTCCTGCCTCCCTTAATAGTACTTTACTTCTTCAGTAGCTTTATTGAAATTAATGGGATTGTTCAAAGAAGTTGGCAGAATGTGGACCTAAATACTTTTAAATCCCATTAGCATGAGACCTGGTATATCCTAAGTTGCAGCCCAGAGCAAAATTTTTATAGCTGAGTTACACCTATGGATTTTTAATGGGAATGTTGAACAGCAACATTTTGCTGTAATGGATATGAAGAACAGAACATACTAGGAGTTGGTAAGGTCAGTGAAAACAAATGGTTGTAATTTTCTCATGTTTAAGCTATTGTGCCCAATGTTACCTTGTGACAAATCAGCTATCACAGAGGTCCAGTTTGTGCAAACTGCTTTTTAGGGAAGGGAGCATTTTAGTATTTCTTAATGAGATATTGGATCATTTGAGAAATATTATGTCCCAAGGAACAACAGAACAATTAATTTAATGTCATATCATAGTACAGGAGAAGGCTGCAGCACATGTTTATTTGTGTGGAATAATAAATCAAGAGAAGCCCAAAGCAGCATTTGTGGTCTGCTGCTTTGAAACTAGAAAGCTTGCAGAGTAGTTGGGCTTATTTAATAATTTATCACTATCTCTTGCTAAAACCAATATAATGAATTATTTTAAGTTTTGGTAATGTTAAAGTGTCAAATTGATTTGGTGTTAAGAGGAAAAAGCTAGACAAAACCTGGTAGCCCACGTGGTGGGGGGAGCACAGTTTGACCATTTTTCCCTAGGTAAGAATTCTTTTATTTGAAGAATTTGATGACTTGTTCTTTTACAGATATTTTCTCTAGTAGGTAATTAGTATGATACCGTATATACCTTTGATTCTAGTTAAAGTATAATGTAAAGTTTATAGATCATATTCTTTCAGTATTAATAATTAAATACTTTTTGGCACAAACTGAAGTTACTTTCAAGTTGAACTTCATATAGGACAGGATTCACTCCTCATGTACTGACTCAAGGAAAGCTCGATCCTTAAAAATACTTATACTGTGGCTGATTCATCTCTCTTGTACACCAGTTGTATACCAGTTTAACTCCATTATCTTCAGTGGAGTTTCTCTTGATTTACACCAATGCAAGGGTTTGATCCAATGTCCACTGAATTCAGTGGAAGTTTTCCATTGACTACAATGGATATTGGATTAGGCCTAATTAACTTTCATTCAAGAAGCTCAAAGTACTTCTCAAATATTAAGAACAAAATCTGCTCTCCAATATAATACACGGCTCCCATCAATTTGTTCATGGATATCAAAGGGAAGAATTTGGTCCTAATTAAGCTGCCAGTGACCAGGGGGAAGGAGGAGGATGATAAAATGGACATATTTATATTAAGGACTGGTAAACTGAGTCTGATGTACAGAGAGGTTATTTTCCTAGAGTTGCACAGCCAGCCATTGACCAACGAGTGCTCCGATTCTTATGCACTTGCTCAAAAGCACTTTTACAAGGAAGACACCAAATTATTTTAATCCCTCATCTCAAAGGTAGAGTTTTCCTCTCAGTGGGTTATATCCAAAGGACAGTTTTCCATTGACTTCAGAGGCTTTGGAGCAGACCCTATGTAAATAGTAAGTTATGTTGCAGTTTGTCATGTTGATTTACTTCCCTCCCAAACAGTTTGGGCTAGGTTGTATTGCCCCCATGATGGCATATGGGAATAAATCAATTCTGCTAGAAACTTATTTTTTCTGTTTGCTTAAACAACTAATGATATAAGTGGTTTAAAATATGAATCCTGAAATGTAAGCAGGAGTCAAATTAAGAGTGGAGGGAAATGCATTTTCTTACTGAAATGTATAAATAGAGACATTAGCGTAATATATATTCCTCCCGCAAAAGTCATTAACTTTGAGTTAAGTATGATAGATCAGCTAACCCATCAATGCAAACTGTATAAAACAAGGAAATCAGCAGTTAAGTTATTCAACACTCAGCTACACTCCACTACATTGTTACATACCCATGTCAAAATGGTGACTGTGGTAGTGGAGTAGAGAAGTGGAGCTAGGAGCAGGGATGTGGGTGATGGGAGTTTAATGAGGGGTGGTGCTGTGGGGCAGGATATATATACACACAAGGTTACCAGATAGCACCTGTGAAAAAACAGGACAGGAGTGAGGGGTAATAGGCGCCTATATAAGAAAAAGTCCCCAAAAATGGGACTGTTCCTTTAAAATTGGGACATCTGGTCACCATAAACATGTAAAGGAGCGAGCCTGAGCAGTGTTGTGGGGGCCTGCGAGAAATTTGTGTGCTTTTGAGAGATGTGGAGATAAGGCACGTCAGGGTTGTCTGCAGGCAACATGGGGAAAAGTGGAATGTTAGCTGGTAGAGCCTGGGGAGAAGTGGAGTGCCACTTGGTTCCCCCAATCAGGTCACCCATACAGCAGGGCTCTCCACTGCCCCACGAACAACTGTGTGTTCACGAACAACTGTGTGCTTAATTATAAAAAGTCAAACAGCCTATGTCTGAGATGTGATCAGAATGTCTGTGTGTATATGTGAGAAAGATGGTAGGAGGGACTGAAGTCTGTAGAATCTGTGGTTTAGCTAGAGGAACCCAAAGGAATATGAAGAAAACAGGGCAAAATTTCAAAATGGGGAGCATCTTCAAGTGTTTCTACTGGAAATGTCAGTAACGATTACTGTGAAAATGTATATAGAAAATTAAAATTTCCCCTGAAGATTTGGTGAGCCAAATCTGGAAGCGAACTTTAGCATTTAAAGTGTGAATCAGATGACTTTTAGGCCTAGTTTAAGTGGGAATTTTAACACAATGTTAACTATAGAGTTGGTACCAATGTCTCTTTAGGAAATAGTGGGGAATAAGAGGGTAAATTCATTAGATGTTCAGTTCAATTCTCTGGCAAGGAAATCTGACTCATAAAGAAGTAATGTATTTATCCATTGTGTCTCTGGATGTTTCTTATTATATTTTTGAAGTCCTAAGGTATTGGGAAGAGAAGAGGGAAAGACAGTAAAGAGAAAGCTCCTTTGAACTTATCAGTGGTAGTACATACCTTAGGGATGCCCTGCCAAATGTGATTTCTGGTTTCTCAGCTACAGCATCTGAGAGGAGTGAGATTGACAGCAGTGATGTTTTTCAACCACCTCAGATCTCATGCAACAATTAAAGGTGGATTAAATGAGGTCTATTGTAAATTAAAGGTAGGCTTTCCTGGATAAATGCTGTAAGCCAATTAAAACATGTTGTAGAATGTTGGAAGATGCAATTTTTCTTTATACTTTAAAAGTGGACAATTTCCATGACTCATTTTCATAAACTAAAATCTCCTGTGAAGTTTAGTGGGAATGCTATTGCACCTCTGGGTAAGACTCTAGAAAGGTGGGGCAGGAAATGCAATTGTAGGTAGTAACTTAGACATGAGATAACAGACAAATTGAAGAGGAAAAATTAAAATCTGGACATTTAAAATATGCAGTTTCTTAGGGGAAGACACACAACTTCCATCCCACCAAATTATATATACAGTATCTGAAGTATGAGGAGTCACATTTTTTGCTCATTTTGCTCCTATGGTAAAGGCACTTTTTTTGAGCATCAAAATAGTACAGTCGCTGGAGCACTAGGATGGGATTCCAGAGAGTTGAGTTGTTTTGAGGTCTGCCACTGACCTTGAGCAAGTCACTTCCTTCTCTGTGCCTCTCTTTCCCTCACACTTTGTCATGTCTATTTATATTGCAATCTATTCAAGGCAGGGACTGTGTTTCACTTTGTGTTTGTTCAGTGCCTTACACAAGGGGCCTAGAACTGGGTTGGGGTTCCTAGGTGATACCATAATGCACAATAAGCAACTTCTTGCCAGGTAAATTCAAAATAGAAAAACCTGTAGACCTGAGCAAAAGGACAGTATATTATGAGAATGGGCTGGTGAACGCTCAGCATATGTTAGTGACTGCCCTAGAAAGCACTGGATCAGACCATGTTTTTGGGGATATATTCCTCATTGCTTTTATTTTCTCTTTTAGTAGAGAAATACTTGGTCTGTGCAAAAATAAGCTGTTTTGATGGTGTGTCATAAACAGATAAGTAACAGTTAATAGAACAGAGGTACTTCATATCTCTTTTGCCTGTAAAGGGTTAACAAGATCAGTGAGCCTGGCTGTCACCTGACCAGAGGACCAATCAGGGGACAGGATACTTTCAAATCTTGAGGGAGGGAAGTTGTGTGTGCGCTGTTAGTTTTTGGTTGTTGTTCACTCTGGGTTCTGAGAGCGACCAGACATGCAACCAGGTTTCTCTCCAATCTCTCTCATACAGTCTCTTATATGTCCAGAATAAGAAGTACTAGGTGATAAGGTGAGTTAGGCTTATGTTTGTTTTCTTTATTTGCACATGTGTATTTGGCTGGAAGGAGTTCAAATGTGTATTTGGCTGGAAGGAGTTTACTTTGTACTTGTATATTTAGGCTGGGAGGGTATTCCCAGTGTCTATAGCTGAAAGACCCTGTAACATATTCCATCTTAAATGTACAAAGATAATTTTTTCTGTTTGTTCTCTCTTTAATTAAAAGCTTTTCTTGTTTAAGAACTTGTTTTTTTATTCTGGTGAGACCCCAGGGGACTGGGTCTGGATTCACCAGGGAATTGGTGGGGAGAAAGGAGGGAAGGGGGAGAGAAAGATTACTTTCTCTCTCAGGGAGAGTCTGGGAGGGGGAGAGAGAAGGAGGGGGGAAGGTGAATTTTCCTCTCTTTTAAGATTCAAGGAGTTTGAATCACAGTGATCTTCCAGGGTAACCCAGGGAGGGGAAGCCTGGGAGAGGCAACGGTGGGGGAAAGGGTTTACTTTCCTTGTGTTAAGATCCAGAGGGTCTGGGTCTTGGGGATCCCCAGGCAAGGTTTCTGGGGGGACCAGAGTGTACCAGGCACTGGAATTCCTGGTTGGTGGCAGCGCTACAAGTACTAAGCTGGTAATTGAGCTTAGAGGAATTCATGCTGATACCCCATCTTTTGGACGCTAAGGTTCAGAGTGGGGAATTATAATAAGACATGGTGAAAATATTTCTGTTCCTCAGACAGCATGGAATTAATGACAGTGATTTCTGCTGTAGGCTGCTTTGTGCAATGAGAGTTCTTAACATGTCATGCAGCACTACATACCTATGTAGTGAACAAAAGGGGAAATGTGCATGTGAAGACTCTCAAGGAAAAAGAGTAACTTTGAGACTCTGGCACCTCTTGAACCAGTGGAAACTAACCTCCTGAAAGGAGCTTCATCCACTCCCACAAGATACTCCAGGTGATTCAAAAAAACCCTAAGGTCAATGACATTAAAGCCTAGCCTGCTGAGAGATCTAATGAAACCAGCATGGATATTGTCTGAATTCGTTGCCGGACTAAACCATACCTTAAACCAAACTTGTGGTGATTGAGGACATATATAAGCAGGACCCCTTGCAATACACTATTCCTCAGCCACAGGATGGGTCAGAGAACCCTGCCTTGATAGGGTTTGAAAAAATTATGTTTTTATTCCTCATGAAGGGAACTTTAAAAACCAGAATTGCTCTCTTCCTGAGTTTGCAGACAGCCTGAAAAAATCGTTCCAAAAAGTCTCAATTGCTCCATTCATCTCAATGGATACTGAAAGATCAATATCACAATTCAAACACTGACTGAACTTTGTCACTACTGGATATTAGACAGCTAATAGCATTTAGTCCACTATCCTAAACTGCCTCCGAGGACTCACCTGGTGCCAAAACTCACAAATTTACCCTGTTCAGCAGCCAGAACGTCCAGCTGTCAACCCCATCCCACCTTATAAAATCTATGATGCAATAATGCACTCATAACAGAACAAAAATCTGTGACACTCAAAAGCACAAATTTAATATATCAAAAAAATGACACAGCACCACTGTACTGGTTATACTATTCACAGCATAATCAATCATTTATGAACCCTGATGCTGCTCTGAGTTGCGCTAGAGGCCGATTTGGCTTGGGAGATTGTAAAAATTGCATAGGAGCACCTTTGTTCCCTTCTGTGAGTGGAGCTCAGCTGGCCTCAAGGAGCTAGCCAAGAGCTGCTCTTTAACAGTGAAGTGTGTAACATATAATGCATCCACCACATTTTTCCATGTTCTTTTGTTTAGAACAGTAATGAATGGATGCAAATCTACAGTGCCATATAGTCTGAAAAGATTCATTTAATGAAAATATCACTTTCAGCTGAGTTGTGGTTTTAAAAAATTACCGTGGTCGTACTCCCTTGTGTGTGAAATTCAAAGCCATATTTGTTCACCAGCTGGTGGCAGTGTTTTCATTAGAAAAAGGTAAGATATTTCATTTTTCTCAAAACCCACTCTATCAGATATTAGAGTGGAAGCTAGTTGCTAGGTTTCTCCCATGGAAATTCTAAGAACATCCTTATGAAAAATAAAAGTATTCATTCATTGCTGAGGAACTGTCTGCTTTTAATAGTTATATAATGCAAGGAAAGAAAAGACGGCTTTGTTTCTTTTCAAGCTAGGGTGTTAATGCAGACTGAATGCTGACTTGTTAGAAGGAGACTCTTTTCCTGCATATATTAGTTTAGATTTTGAACAGAGATGTTAAGAACAAGATAAAAGCATGACAGATATAATATTGTTTTCTATCTAGTACTATGCATTGTGTTTGAGAGAGAGCAAGAGAGTGCTTCTTGAAAAGGAGAGCATTGTAGCATTCTCTTCCCATCACCAAACATTTAACGATGGCATGTTCCTATCACTGTCCTGCCTCTTAAATACAGCCAGATCCATAGCAATAGCTGGGGGGCAGGGAGAAGAAGGGGAGAAGCCTGAGCTATATTTATGCCATACACGAAAAAGCTATAAAATTACTCAGCAAATCACACACAAAATACAGACAATTCTGTCTGGAAATGGCATCCAAATGCCAGACCTGCTCTAAGGTACCAATAATACCAAGATAACCATGACATATGTATTGACTTTCCATCCTGGAATTACACTGCACTCCTGCTGACAAATACTAAAAATACTAAGTGATAGGTGAAAGATATGCTGACCTCTCTATTTGAGAAAAGCATCACTCCTATTTGTGAAGTATCAAATATATGATAGTCATGGCATCTGCACTACCTGATTTCTTCACAAATGTACCCAACATTGATGTCTGTGTCAGACACACATACCTCTATGTCTGGGAATAAGGTCACATTATAAGGAAGAATTAAAAAGGTACATGCACCGTAACTATTAAACTGTATATAGTGACTTGGGCTTTGATGCTGCAAAGTACTTATACACGTGTATATATAAGCATATGAAGAGTGGGGAGGCAGTGTGGTCTAATGCATAAGTTACTGCACCAGCATTCTGGAGATCTAATTTTTATGCCAAGCACTGCCACCAATCTGCTTTGTGAACTTGGCAAAGTAAAACTTTACCTCTCTGTACCTCCATTTCCCCTCACAGTCTTTGTCTGCCTTGTCTGTTTAGATGGAAATTATTCAGGTTTGAGACTGCTTCTTACTATGTGCATGTATAGCACTTAACACAATGCGACCTTGATCTCAGCTAGATCCTTTAGATGTTACTGTAATACAAATAAATAACAAATATTTCCACTGACTTTCGGAGACCCACTTGAATGCTTAAAGTTAGATAGGTGCTTAAATGCTTTGTTGGATGGGGGCCTAAGTCTCCTTCCGATGAGGAGATGGTCATTAGGTTTTGTGCTGGTTTTGCATTTGATTTGGCTTTCATGCTAGAATTCACCAGAAACTGAAAGTCTTGTTCCATGGGAACTTCTGAAATTTATAAAATATTAAATAAATCAATATAAAAATAAATACACTTCTGAAACAGAAAAATGAAATTTTGACATTTCCTGTAGACCAGGAGTTCCAACATTCCATTTTGAAAAAATCAAAACAGTATTTCATATTGACCTTTTCAAAGTGTGTCTGAGGTTCCCCAAGCTACCCAGGCAAGGAGTCAGGCAGGTTGGGGAGTCTGAGCTTTTAGGTTGCCGAGGAATTATGGGCCTGAGAGCTAGGACTCCTTGGGCTTCAGGCTCCCAGATCTCTTACATACCACCAGGCTGGCTGCCAAGGATCAAGACAAGTGAGCAGGTAGGAAACCGGGAAGCGTTTCTGATGAAAAAACAGATATTTTCTGACCAATTCTATTTATTTCTTTTGGCCATTTTCAATGCTGGATAAGTGGATAACCTCTGTGTAAAGTATAAGCACTTATAATAATAATCTGCCTACAAAATCAAATTCTATCATGAACATCATTACGTTGTTCATTTCTAGAATGAAGAAAATATTTTAAATAGTTTTCAGTGACTATATCAGGGGTAGGCAACCTGCAGCATGCAAGCTGATTTTCAGCAGCACTCACATTGCCCAGGTCGTGGCTACCATTCCAGGCGGTTCTACATTTTAATTTAATTTTAAATGAAGCTTCTTAAACATTTTAAAAACCTTATTTAATTTACACACAACAATAGTTTAGTTATATATTATAGACTTATAGAAAGAGACCTTCTAAAAATGTTAATGTACCTGAAACCTTAAATTAGAGTGAATAAATGAAGACTCAGCACACCACTTCTGAAAGGTTGCTGACCCCTAGACTATATGCTCAAACTTTACATAAATTTGCTTCAGCCACTTTCATTTCCCTTTTATATTCTCTTCCTATGTATATTCCTATAATCCAATTGGAGGAGCAAGAGAGTTCAAAGTCATATGCAGGAGCATTTGTGGAAACCTGTAACAGGGCACACTCACTTCTCATGAGCGCTTCCTTGGCTGAGTGCTGGTATCAGGGTGTATCTCTCTCTCTCTCTCTCTCCCCCCTCCAGAATAGAGCAGTGCCCCAGATCTCCTCCCTTGTGATAATGTTTTCATCTTCATGGGCTTACTGGCTGCAGCTCTCCAGCTGGGCCACTACAGTTCAGTTCCCTCTTTGGGGTGCCTCAATATCCAGGCCACTTCCTCCCAGTAGCTAATGGAGGGGTGGTATGGGACCCTGTCCCACCCACTATTCCATGTCCCAGCCCAGGGACCCTCTAGAGAGCAACCATCTGCCGTGTCCCTTTAAATATATCACATGGCTTCTCTAATTCCCTGGGCCACTTCCCCACAGCCCCACTATCTGACCCTTACCTCAGGGCCTTGTCTTAATGAAGTCCTAGCAACGAGCTCAGGGCTCCTTCTCATTCTTCCTGGCTTCTGGCAGCACTGCCCTGTCCAGGCATCTGTAGCTCTGTCAGCCAGCTGCACACCATACATGTTCCTGCAGCTCCAGTAAGAAACTGAACTCCCTCTGGCCCTGCCGCTCTTCTTATACTAGGCTGCTGTGCTCTGATTGGCTGTATCCCAGACAGACACTCTAGGCAGCTTGGAGGACCCTCTCCAGTGCCCTTTTTTGAGGTACGGTGTGGCAGGGCCTTGAGGCCTCTAGGAGGGGCCTCAGAGGGTCTGATATACCCCATCACAAACCAAATTTCAAATTCACCATAGAAGTATTTCTATATGGATTCTGTGGCCCTGAATCCAATCAGGGAACCAAAATCACATCACCTGAGTTATCTGACCACCCACAGCTAACCAATATAGCTTGCAATTTGCAGAGAGCTGTGTGCCAATTAATCAGTAAAGGTTTTAAAAACTGTAAATAATTGATAGAATAATTTTAAATAAACAAATGCATTTGATGTAATGGTAATCTGCTTGTAAATGTTCAGTGAACCAGAAATGAGGTAAAATTTGTTGCATTTGTTATTCATTGTGAATTATTCACCACTCTGTATTAATTTCAGTATTGCTAAATCCCCTTGTTTTCTCTATGGCTGTAACACTCCTTGCATAGTCTTACTGCATCATAAAGATGGAGCAGATCCAGTACATCTTTTGGCTTTTACAATAGATATGTCTTTATTAATCCATACACTTTAACCGTCTGCAACAGAATATACAATGGCTTTTATTTAGTGTCCACTTTTTCACCTAAATTGCAAACAAAAGTCCACAAATTCACATCTGCTTTTTCTCTCCTGAAGCATCTACTATAAGAAATACTGTACAAATAAATATATGGGATGACACCAATCTAATGGTGAACTAAAACTATCATTAGCACAGTTACTTTTACTCTGTAACCTAAGACTTCTGTAAAGTAGTTGCTGACCTTCACTGTGTATGAGTGGCTGTCTGCTTTTATTAAAGTTAGAGATTCTGTCATTGCTGAGGATTTGAAGTGAGGCATTCCTTAAGGATGAATCTTATCATGTAGTTCATCATATACATGAGAATACTTTATGACGTCATTGCTACATGTTATCAGTATGAGATGACAAACAACAATGCATCTTTTGCTCCTCCTTCAGGTTCAGTCTCTACTGTAATGAAATATCTGGATGATATTGCCGGCTTGATGCATACAAGAGGAAGGGTCATGTAGATGGAATCATGAGAAGATTATCTCTCTTCCTTCACATCCCACTTACCAAAGAGTGCTCATCCAAATATACTATGTCAGTTTAATAATTTTGGCATCATTCTGACCTCACTGGTTTTATGGAAATCCAAGTGCTGGATTCAAGAGTGTTTCATCCCATGGTGACTTTGAAACAGTGTGATGCCTGGCTACTGCAATTTCCGATTAGAAAATCTTTTCCACCTTATGCAGTTTGTTCAGAATGCAGCAGCACACTCAGTCTCAAGCCAGAGCAATCATAATCATGTCACTCTTGCCCTACACTCTGGCCATGAAATGTCAGCTTGACTTTTCAATGCCACATTTGACTTTTAAACCCCTTTAATGGTGTAGAACCTACCTATGCTGAAATCCTCCTCAGTGAATCTCTGCCTATAGGGTACTCAGAGCCACCACTGCTTAAGAATGCCGTCATCACATCTTAAATGGGAATTAGGATATGGCCTAATACCCAGTTAGCGGATATTTTCAAAAATGCTTTGGACAGTTAGAAGCATAACTCTCATTGGCTTCCAACAGGACTTATGCCCTGAATTCCCTTAGTTACTTTTGAAATCCCACCCTTCAGTCCAAAGTGTAGAACTTGCTCCCTTACTCAGTCTCTCCCTGCTTTTAAAAAAGTGTCTCAATACTATTTTATCACAAAAATGCATTTTAGTCAGATGACTATTGGCCCCTATTTATTACCTTCCATGCCCTTTCACTGCCTTTCTTTCCCTTTTTCCAGCCCCCTTTTACTGACTTTATATATTGATTTTACAGAGCAATCTTTTATGCTATTGCTTTTTCAAATACATTTTAACTTGTCTTTATTATGATGTGAAGCACCTTGAGCACTTTGTCAGGCTGGGGAAGAGGAGCAAAATGCTTTCTAAATAAAATTATGCTTTTTTTTTTTTTATAAAACCCACCACAATTCTGCAAGTATATTCTCTGAAATATCACATTTGCATGATCTTTGTATAGCCAGAAGGGCAAACAATTTAAAAAATGTAAAACATGTTAACTATTCACATTTGAATAGCCAACTCTAGAGGCTGTGTGATTTCCCAGCAGGAAATGGAGTTAATGCAATGCAGTTCTTTCCTGACATTGCAGGGTATTAAACTAGAGGTGGCTAAAGGTGACTGGTCTACAGCTATGATTTTTGTGATGACTTTTTTCCAATACCCACTTCAAGAAATGTTTTCAAATCTAAGGGGAAAAAAGAGGGGGGAAAAAGTGTCAGAGACCGAAAATGAACTAGGTTGCCTTAAAATGTGCAGAAAATGTATTTCTGAGTCAGAGACTAAAAATGTCTCATAGTCATAAAGCCATAAACCATCCATAATGCCATTTCAGCATTCAAAGGGGTAATATTCATATATCAAGGCTGAGGTGCTATTAGCTTCCAACTTTTTTAGGATGGCATTTATCTTTATGTCAAAAATAATTATGGAATACTAACCTGCATCAACTTCAACCTTACTCAATGGCCTTCATAATTTAAAGAGCTACGCTCTCGTTCATGAAAACAAGAAAAGGATAAAATATGTGAGCAATACAGGTTTTAAGTCTCTGATAAAATTTTTAGTTGTAAGTATTCAGTACAAAACAGGTTACAAAACACAGACATTGCTCAGGGTTCCCACTTCAGCCTTTTCTCTCTCCTCTGTTTTCTTCTCTATAAACCTTCTCTCTCACCACATTCTAGATATGTATCCCTTTCCATTAGTATTTGCATTACTGTAGCACTTAGGTGTCCAAGCTGAGTTCAGTGCCCCACTGTGTTAGGCACCATACAAACTCAGGCTATGTCCACATTTTCATACTTTCCTGGGTACTTGCCCATGTACTGCAGCATGTACCCCATGCCTGTGCCAAGTATCTATATATTCTGAGCAGGGAACAGATAATTGCTGTGCACACACATATACTCACACCCATACTACCACTTTTCAGTGTGTGATGGTAATGCTACCATTTCAGAGGGAGTATCTCAGAATCCACAAGACATTCTGGGAACCACCTTGCTGTGAGTTGCTGGTACTGTGTGCTGCTTTCATGCATTTGATGATGGCAGGTCCTGCTTATCTGTCCCTTCTGCTAAACTGCATGGGAGACATGGAGCTGGTCCAGGAAGAAGAGGTTCTGCTCCTGCTTGCTGGACAGATGTTCATGCAGTGCAGTATCGGATACTGGATGGAATCAGTCCCAATAGATTTCAGATAATGAAGACATCTGACCCAGAAAGGGACTGAGAATCCACTTGGGTCCCAGATATGCCCATTAGTGGATTGCTGCTTCTGGTCCCAACCTATGGTCTAAACCCCAATGCCTGAAGGTCAGTGGTAGATAACCATAGAATCAGCATGGTGTAGTGCGACCACATCATCTTGGAACTTTATCATGATGATCAGTGGCTACAGAACTTCAGAATGAGGAAGCAGACCTTCTTTGACTTGTGCCAGAAGCTTCTAGCACCAGACCACTTGATTCTGGAAACCCATGCCCGTGCAGAAATGGGTGGCTATTGCCCTTTGGAAGTTGGCAATGCCTAACAGCTATGGGTTATTTGCTAACAGTTTTGGGTTAGGAAGTCAGCTGTCAGAGTGGGGTGGCGGTGTACAGGTTTTCCAAGCTGTCAATACTGTGATCTCCCCAGAGGTTGTTGCCACAATCCAAGTCCCTAAAATTATTGTGGGATTTCAGAGGATGAGGTTTCTCAACTGTGTGGGGGCCCTCAATGGAATAAACTTCCCTGTATTTTGCCCATCTAAAGGGGCCAGTGAATATATGAACTGAAAAGGTTGCTATTCACTGGTTCTCCAATGCTTAGTGGACCACAGGGGTCAGTTCATGAACACTGGATACATGGGAAAGAGCCATGATGCCAGGAAGTCCTGGTTGAACCACAGAGGGGAAGAAGGGACTTTATTCCCCTGAAATGACATGATTATGCATGGCGTTTCTGTGCCAACATTGATTTTGGTGGGCCCTGCACACCCACTCCTACCGGGGCTTATGAAGCCATACCCTAACATTGCTGACCCAAGGAAAAAGCAGATTAAAGTATGGACTGAGTAGTTGCAGAATGGTAGCGGAATTCACCTTTGAGCCTGTTGAAAGCCCATTGGTGATCCTTCCGGTTCCGTGTGGATACCAACATGGCCAATGCATTTTGAATTATTGTGGCATGCTGTGGTTTGCACAATGTATGTGAGGCTAAATGGGAACACTTCCACAGTGAGTAAGTACAGGCCAGATCTGATTTTTCAAAGCCTGTGCGGGCAAATGGATCCCACCCATGTGCATGCAGCTCCTGGGTCCTGGCAGGCCAGAACATTTCCTCATGCTTTGTGCTCATATATCATGACCAGTAGGGAGCCACAAGTTTGTGCACAACCACCAGTAGCCTGATTCTTTAATGGTTAATAATTGTATTGGTGCCATTTGACACTAATTTAATGAGCTTAGAGAAGTAGTCCCAGAACCAAACACAACAGAGTTAAAACTAACAAGTTCAATATCTTGTAGGAAACCTTGGGGTGTATGGCAAAGACATTCACACTGAGGGCAAAGCAAAGCCTTAGCCACTTTTATTAACACAATCAGTAAAGAGAGGAAAGCTCCAAACTACAGAAACAAATATTAGTAATATAGACTTGGGGATATCTTTGGTATCATTCCTTGCATATATTCATATATGCACACGTTTCCTTGGGGATCTGGTGGTAAAAGACAAAGGACCAGTCCAGTCCCTGGCATGCCAAATGAGTCCTATGGTCTAAACCCCAATGCCTGAAGGTCAGTGGTAGATAACCATAGAATCATAGGACTGGAAGGGACCTCAAGAGCTCATCTAGTCCAGTTCCCTGCACTCATGGCAGGACTAAGTATTATCTAGACCATCCCTTACAGGTGTTTGTCCAACCTGCTGTTAAAAATCTCCAATGATGAAGATTTCACAACCTCCCTAGGCAATTTATTCCAGTGCTTAACCACCCTGACAGTTAGGAAGTTTTTCCTAAAGTCCAACCTAAACCTCCCTTGCTGCAATTGAAGCCCATTGCTTCTTGTCCTGTCTTCAGAGGTTAAGAACAATTTTTCTCCCTCCTCCTTGTAACAACCTTTTATGTATTTGAAAACTGTTATCATGTCCCCTCTCAGTCTTCTCTTTTCCAGACTAAACAAACCCAATTTTTTTCAATCTTCCCTCATAGGTCATATTTTATAGACCTTTAATCATTTTGTTGATCTTTTCTGGACTTTCTCCAGTTTGTCCACATCTTTCCTGAAATGTAGTGCCCAGAACTGGATGCAGTACTCCAGCTGAGGACTAATCAGTGCGGAGTAGAGTGGAAGAATTACTTCTTGTGTCTTTCTTACAACTCTCCTGCTAGTACATCCCAAAATGATGTTTGCTTTTTTTGCAACAATGTTACACTGTTGACTCATATTTAGCTTGTGATCCACTATGACCCCCAGATCCCTTTCTGCAGTACTCTTTCCTAGGCAGTCATTTCCCATTTTGTAAATGTGTAACTAATTGTTCTTTCCTAAGTGGAGTGCTTTGCATTTGTCCTTCTTAAATTTCATCCTATTTACTTCAGACCATTTCTCCAGTTTGTCCAGATCATTTTGAATTATAACTCTATCCTCTAAAACTCTTGCATCCTCTCCTAGTTTAGTATTGTCCGCAAACTTTATACATGTACTCTCTATGCCATTTTCTAAATCAATGATAATGACAACGAAGAGCTGAAGGGTCAATGATGGAAGACATGCCACACTGCTTACATGGTGGCCAGGCCTATTATAGGAACCATCATTAATATTCATTCAGATGCCCAGCCTCCAATTTCCATATCTAATTTCCTCACTTTCATAACATTGGGGTGCTTTTAGCTCATTACCATATATATATATATCCACTATTGCAAAAGCAAGGTCGTGGTTAAACATCTGCCAATGATTTTATCCTAGAATATCCAAGCCTAGTATCGTTTCTATATTCCTGCAGTTTCCTAGTCTTGTTATGTATCAACACTCCTCTTAAGAAGCTATTTTGAGTTCCCCAGACTCTAGGATAACTGTTACGCCATTTTCTCCAGGTTAAGGGTCATCGGCCTATTAGCCATGTATGCTAACCTACTTAAGGCAATGTGTTACAGAATACAGGCCTGTAGGTTCCTTGCATTAGTGCTAATTAAAATAAAAGGCTAAACTAGCTGTATGGGCTGCAGGATACTTCACCCATCCCCACTTGTCCTGGCTTCTGCAGAGTGGCTTAGTGCAGGGAGAGGATAGACACCAGAGACTGGGAATGGTACAAAACATTTAAATGACTACAGGGAAAATGAAATGCTCTGACTTTTCTCAGACAACCAAACAGTTCCCTTCTTATTCCCATGCCTAGGCAGGCTTGCACACAAGCCACCTATAGCAGAGTGGACCTCTGCTCCTGCCCTGAAGGGGTTAAAACAGCCCTGGTAAGGGGGCTGTAGCTGGAGCCAGAAGCCTGGGCTGATGGCAGGAGTGGCTGCAGCTGGGGGCCACGCCCCAAACTGAGCCACAGGGCTGTATAAGAAGGCCAGGGGAGCCAGAAGCAAAAAGAGAGTCTCTCTCTGACAGGGAGAGAGAGACAGGCCTGGTTGCTCGGGACTCACCCAGGGGACCTAAAGGAAGGCAGGTCCCTCGGGCAGTCTGCCGGGTGTGGGAACCCAGGCAGCCGCCAGTATGTTGGACATGTGGGCAAGCGGGCCACTTCTGGAGGGACTGTCCGGGCCCAAGGAACACGGGGCAGGGCAACCCAGGGGGTTCTAGGCCCACAAAGAAACAGAGAAGACCTAAGGCAGCGAGCAGGCAGGGAGTCTGCTGGGAATGCCAGAAACCAGGCCACGTTAGGAGGCACTGCCCCCTCAAGAGACTTGAGGGTGGGCCGATGGAGGTGCCTGGAGGTCCGGAAGGGGCCATGCAGGAACTGAAGACGGTGACACAGGCCGAGGTGGAGATTGTGGGGACCCCGCAGGAGGCCGGGACCCAAACTATCACCCCGCCTGTCAGGGGGAGAGGGACCTAGACGGAGTGGGCCCAGCACGACATGGGGCCCCAGGGGGGACATCTCCGAGAAACAAAATGGACACAGGTGGTTGTGGGACAGACCACCAAGGGGACCCAGACCCTGAAGGAAGAGGGTCTGGGGGACTCAAATCTACGGGCACGGCTTGAGGCAGGCCCTCCGTGAGTCTGAGGTGAGTACGGTGGACCTCACTAAGGAGTATGCGGCCATTGTAGATGAGGAGGTCCGCTTGCGGAAGTGTTTGGAGGAATCCCAAAAGAAGCAAGTGGCACTGGAGGCACACGGGCAGCTAGTCCAGGGGAAAAAACCCTCCTATCCCCATGGGTGGGGGGTTTAAGGGGGGAGGTGTGTAGCAGAGTGGACTTCTGCTCCTGCCCTGAAGGGGTTAAAACAGCCCTGGTAAGGGGGCTGTAGCTGGAGCCAGAAGCCTGGGCTGATGGCGGGAGTGGCTGCAGCTGGAGGCCACGCCCCAAATTGAGCCACAGAGCTGTATAAGAAGGCCAGGGGAGCCAGAAGCAAAAAGAGAGTCTCTCTCTGACAGGGGGAGAGAGACAGGCCTGGCTTCTCAGGGACTCACCCAGGGGACCTAAAGGAAGGCAGAGCTGGGGGGAAAAGCCTTAGGAGCTGAGAAGCCCTAGGCTAGCAACTCCCCAGGCTGCAGGGCCTAATTCTAGGCCTGCAAGGTACTGGGCTTGCAGAGGGGCAGCTGGAGGGTGGGTAAAGGCAGCCAGGCCAAAACCGCTTTGCCTATGATGAGTGGTTGATACTGCAGTCTGCCCCAGGGCATGGGGGCTAGACAATGACTGGGCAGCAGCCAATACTGAGGCAAAGTGGGGATAGTGGGGTGGGGTTCCCCTGGGAGGGGGGGAGACTCAGTTAAAGGGGCACCGAGGTCCAGGGAGGGGCCCGGGGCCAGCGGAGGACAGGTGGATCACCGGCCTGCAGAGGGCACTCCATAGCTGGAATTGAGCAAATTCCCCAAAGCAACCAGCAGGAGGCACCGCAGAGGTGAGTCCACTTGTCTACACCACCAAACACCTCACATGCCTTCTGCACAACTCCCATTCAGAAGAGGCAGAAAAGATGGGAGAGGGCTGGAGGGGAAAGGAGTGGTGTTGGGTCTTTACACAAAGTGTCATGAAATTGTTCTTTCTCAGCCCAAGCCTTTTAAAACTGCTCCTTCCCTCCTTCCATTTCCCTCGCTGTTTCATGCAGCCCAGGGACTAGCACTGTCAGTGCTGGCCAAGAAACCCACAGCCAAAAAGGCACAGTGACTGTTCGTTAATAACATGTTATAGCTTCTGCTAAATGCTTTATAGCATCTTAGGGGATTTCAATAAAATCATCAATTTACAACTGTGTTTTCCTCCGGGACCATGTTGGGATGGAGTGGAGTTGTGAGGTAAAGGCAGGCAGCAGGCTGAGGCATGAACCACTGGAACAAGAGGGGATATTGTAAGGGACAGTGATGGTCCATTGTAAAACTTACCAGGGTTGGATTCTGGTTCCTGCCGTGGCTCTGGGTCTTCCTCTACCAGACTGGCAGAGCAAAGGTGCAGAATCACATGTTTTTCCTCCTAGGTGTCTCCAGGGCTTCCTCCAGGATTTCCTCCAAGGTCCCTGCTGCCTCTTGCCTTGCCTCTCATTGGCATCCCTTCATATGATGAGGCCAGAGGGGCTTGGGAGAGGGGTCATGAGTCACTTCAGGCTCATAGCCCCAGAATGATTGTTGGAGTTCTTCACCCAGAGGTGTTTCATGTGCTCCTAGCCTGTGACAGAAGTGCTTAAGTGCTTGGAGCAGGTTGCTATAATTTCTGGAAAGAGGATGGTGGTGATCAGGGATCTTTATACCTTTGGGTAAGAATCAAGCAGCAAAGGGATCAATGTACTGTGGGAATGGCCTTGGAGGACGATTGATACCCATGACCTGGTTCATGCCCCTTGCCTAGGTCCACACTTCACTATAGAATGGGTATGGACCATGACACAGCAGAGCCATGCACATACTCACATCTGTCTTGCATGCTAGCTTTCACGCACAAGACTGTCCTTTAGGATCATGCTTCAATGCTTCAGATGTGGACACTAGGAGGGGTATGGCACAACAATGTACCTATAACTGTGTACAGTCACAAGTGTAGACACACCTTCCCACTAAAAGATAGGCCATATTCTGAATAGCCTACAGCTAAATAGGCAAGCAAAGGATAAGCTCTATTTTATAAATGAGAAACTGGGGCACAGAGCTATTAAGTGATTTGCCTAAGGCCACACAGGAAGCTTGTGATAATATTAGGAATTGGACATGCTGAGTCCCAGTGCAGTATCCTAACCACAAGACCATACTTCCAGGGATTCCACGCTACATTAATAAATGTTGACTGTTTTAGGAGTGGTATCTCACTTAGTCAAGAGACACTTAAATCTCACTGTCAGGTGTCATTCTGTCCTGTAACTTGTATGACTATCAATGTCAGTTTAATAGAAAAGAAGTAAGACAAATTAATTGGAGTCCATAGAGGTAAAGCTCTTTATACCTGTGCGGCATTTGGCTCAGTATTTATTCAGAACATGCCCTAAGAAATGCAACTTTTCGTCTTTATTTTAGAGATACAATGCCTTTGATTCTCTGCTGTTACATCTATCATGCAGGAAAAGTGACCCAATTTCTTTTTGTATATTATTCTATTTGCACAGAATAGATTTGGAGCTCAATTCTATAGCTCTGTAGAACTGGTTTTATGCCAATGCAATGGCATAAAACTGCTGTTACAGAAGACAGAATCAGACCTTCTTTCTCCAGCATATGACTTGATTTGTTGTACATGTTGGGTGAGAGTCAGTTTTTCTTTGTTATATTAAACTAGATTGTTTTCGGAAGGTCTGAGATTTTAAATGCAGTCCATTGAAAACAGCTTTCTAAACATTCTAACATAGGGGTACTCCCCAGACAACAATTGATTCTATTTATCTTTAGTAGTTTTGCTTACCTAGTCCCTTCCAAAAGCATTTATCTGTAGGAACCACTGCAACTGTCTACTTTTGTCTTTAACGAGGCATAAAGTAAAATATAAAATTACCCATGGGTCACCATTAAAAAGTCAGCATATACCAAGTTTCTGAAATACTATTGTTGTAAATGTTGGTAAATACTGACTTTTTAGTGGTAACCAATATATGAGTCTTGTATAGTCCTAATGAGGAAGATTGCATTTTTTCCCTTCATGCTTTGTATAATGTATAATTCTTGTGAGTCAGAAGGAAATAGACTATTGGAATGGAACTTCTAAAGTACAGTAAAGATGTGCTGTTGAAGGGGCAGATTCTGATATCCTTACTCATGCAGAGTAGCATTTTACTCCTGGAATGGTTCCATTGACTTCATTGTGAGTGTTCAAGGAGCAAGATGTGCAACTCAACTCAACATGAGTAAGGGTGTCACAGGCCCAAGAAATTAAACAATTAAAATGTCAGTTGGCCGTGCGTTTGGTCCAAGTGGCAAACCTTGTGAGGGTTGGCTTTAATCTCTCCCTTTGTAAAAATCCTCAGTTTTGGGCAAAACCTTGTTTCACCCCTTTAGCAGCTCTCATTAAAACCAAAAAAAGGTCCAGCAAATAAAAAAAGAAAAGGTCGTATGTACAGCACTGCCAACTACAAAAAAAGCACCCCATCGGGTAATTACAAAAAGGAAAGAGACCAAAAGGGGTGGAGGGTAGTTAAAAAGCCCACCCTCCTTGCTAAATTAATAATAAAACAAACCCTATGCCTATTAAAAAAAAATTCAACAAAAAAGCAAAATCAAGCCCAGCCAAACAAAAAACAAAAAGATTAAAAACAAATTAAAAGCCCTAAAAACATAACAAACATAAAAAATGTAAATCCCTAAAATATTTAAAGTAATAAAGTCTAAATTAATTAAAATGTCATTTTAAAAATAAAGAAATGATTTAAAAAAATAAACAATTAACTCTGCAAAAACTAAAAAAATAAGCAATTAAACATTATAAAAATATTTTTTAAAAATTCTTAATTTCTTTGCAGCTATTCTAAAAAAAAGCCCTTTCCCCCAAAAAGTCTATAAATAATCCAAGCAAAAAAACTATATCTAATAAAAATCATTTATCTATACACAATTCAATAATTAAATTTACTAAAAAAAATAAAGCGGTTCTATTAAAACTTAACTGCCCCAAATATATATAAAAATAATCTATATACAGTTATATAAAAACAAAACAATATAAAAATATGCATTTCCCCCAAAACATATACAATATATATTATTTTAAAAAATTAAAAATGCAAACCTACCATGCTACTTGATTAAAATCCTATAATAGCTCTAAAAAAAACCATAATAGGTTATCTTTTCCTTTTCAAATCACTATGTATTTTAAACCCAGTTCTGAAAAGTATTAGCATATATAACAAAGATATAGACTGAAATTCTGACTTATTGAAGACAATGACAAATGATTTAAGCGGGGCGAGGATTTTACCCATAACATAATGCCTATCATAGAATATCGAAAAAATTGTAATACAGTAGGACAAGTGGCATCCTTGTAATATATATAAACATACTGAGCAATACCTGTTCATGCATAAAGTCTGCATATCAATGAAGTAAATATTTTCCTAGTAGTATTTAATCATGTCAAGGGTAATAGTCCTCAATCATACGTGTACTACAGATTGCAGTAGCTATAAATGCACTATGGGATTATTGCCAAGATATTTAAACCATGAAAAAAAGTCAAAATTAGAGTATATATTAGGGTAAAATGTTCAGGTAGGTAAACACTGATTAAACCCCACCCCCTGTTTTTCCTTTTACTGGGTCTAATTCCAAATGGCTGTTGTCCATTGATCTATACTGAGTGGAAAGACATACAGTATTTGAAGAATGTGCTGTGAGGAAAGAGAACTTGTACTGTTATACACTTGATTTAATTCTGACAACTTAGTGGAGATAAATGCAGGTCACTTCATAACTAAAGTATATAAACAACACCTTAATTACTGATCAGGAGAACTGATTTGCAGGGTTTGAATACTGACATATACAAATCAACATAGCACACTGCAGACAAAAGAGCAAAATACAAATGATTCCTAACGGTAGCTGAGAAATACTCATCCTGCAGAACTTCCACATGTTTCTTTTCTCAGATTTGAATAATGTACTGCACAATGATCTGACAATAGCACATCACACAGCATCCTGAGCTCAAAGCCACAGCTTTGCAGCAGAGGTTAGAGAGAGAGAGAGAGAGAGAGAGAGAGAGGGAGGATGTTACAAAAATAGAAATCCTGGCTGGAATTTTTAAAAGTGCATAAATGACTTGGGAATACAAACTCCATTGTATTTCAATGGGAATTGTGCTGTGAAGTCACTTGCATCTACAGTGCAATAAATGACCCATGGTACAGCCATGGCTGGCCCAAGTCATCTGACTTGAATTCAGGCTATGGGGCTAAAAATTGCTGTGTAGATGTTTGGTCTCAGATGTGTGTTCTTATTCATCCTCTGGATGAGGGAAGGACCCAAGCAGGAACACGTGTATCCTGTAGATGAATGCATGGCAGTGCAGTTGACATTGACAGGAGGGTTTTGGCTTTCTGCAGCATGGGATGCTGCTCTGGGAAGGAAGTGTGCTGGAAAGAGAGAGTGTCCATCTGATCAAGAAGATGAAATGCACTGGCTCACCAACCTAGTGAGGAGGGCTTTAAACAATGCTCACAAGGGACAGGTGAAAAAAGCCCACAGGTAAGCATGAAGGTGACTTTAACATTTTGGGGAGAACTTGGAATATTACAATAGGGCCATAGAAGCAACAAGAAGGAAAACAGTGGGGGAATCTGTTCAACTTCTTAGATGTCTATACACAAATGCAAGGAGTAGGGGGAATAAACAGGAAAAACCAGAAGTATTAGTACATTAACTAAATTATGACTTAATTGATATCTCTGCAACTTGGTGGGTAAATCTCATGACAGGACTATTGGCATAGAAAAATATAGCTTGTTCAGGAAAGACAGACAGGAACATATGAACAGCCATACCGAGTCAGACCAAAGGTCCATCTAACCCACTATCCTGTCTTCTGACAGTGGCCAATGCCAAGTGCCCCAGAGGGAATGAACAGAAAAGGTAATCATTAAGTGATCCATCCCCTGTTGCCCATTCCCAGCTTCTGACAAGCAGAGGCTTGGGCCACCATTCCTGCCCATCTTGGCTAATAGCCATTGATGGACCTATCCTCCATGAACTTATCCAGTTCTTTTTTGAACTAGGAAAAAAGGGAGGTGTTGCATGACATCAAGAATATATACACTTGTTTTGAGGTTCAGAAGGAGGTGAGAAACAGTTAAAAGTTTCTAGATAAAGACAAAAGAGGAAAAATAGGGGTGACATTACAGTAGGGGGTCTACTATAGACCATCTAATCAGGAAAAGGAAGTGGATGAGGCATTGCTAGAACAAATTATGGAAATATCCAAAACACAAGATCTAGTAGTAATGGGGGACTTTAACTACCCAAAAATCTGTTGGAAAAACAATATGCCAAAATATAGAATTTCCAGTTAGTTCTTGGAATATATTGGGAACATATTTTTGTTTCAGAAAATGGAGAAAGTAACCATGGAGACAGCCATTTTAGACTTGATTCTGACCAACAGGGAGGAATTGGTTGGAACTTGGGAATCTGAAGATATAAGGCAATTTGGGTGAAAGTGATCATGAAATGATAGATTTAATTATTCTAAGGAAAGGAAAAAATGAGCACAGCAGAATAAAGACAAAGGACTTTGAAAAATCAGACTTGAACAAACTCAGAGAACTTGTAGGTAAGGTCCCATGAGAAAATATCTAAGGGATAAAAAAGTTCAGGAGAGTTGTTTGTTTCTCACAGAGACAATACTAAAGGCATAACTGCAAACTATCCTGATGCAAAGGAAAGATAGAAAGAATAGTAGTAAGAGGCCAATACAGCTCCATTAGGAGTGCTTTAATTACCTTAAAACCAAAAAGGAACCTTACAAAATGTGGAAACGTGGATGAATTGCTAAGGAGGAATACCAAAGAATAGCACCAAGCATGAAGGAACAAAAATCAGAAAGGCTAAGACATAAAATCAGTTACAACTAGCAAGGTACATAAAAGGCAATAAGAAGAAGTTATTTCAATACAGTAGGAGCAAGCAAAAAATGAAGGAAAGTGTAGGTCCTCTACTTAGTGGGGAAAGAGAGCTAATAATGTATAAGACCAAGAAGGCTCCAATGTTTAATGCCTACTTTGCTTCAGTCTCCACTAAAAAGGTTAATGATGACCAATTAATGCTACCAACACAATTAATGTTAACAACAAGAGGGAAGGAATGCAAGCCAAAATAGGGAAAGAACAGGTTAAAGAATATTTTGATAAGTTAGACGTATTCAAATTGTCAGGACATGATGAAATTCACCATAGGGTACTTATGTATCTAGCTACAGCAATATCGAAACTGTTAGCAATTATCTCTGAGGACTCATGGAGGACAGGTGAGGTTCCATAGGACTGGAGAAGAGCAATAATAGTACCTATCATCAAAAGGTGAACAAAGAGGAACCAGGAAATTATAGACCAGTCAGTCTAACTTCAATATTTGGAAAGATACTGGAACAAATTATTGAACAAACAATTTGTAAGCACCTAGAGGATAACAAGGTTATAAGGAATAGCCAGCATTGCTTTGTCAAGAAAAAATCATGCCAAACCAACCTAATTTCCTTCTTTAACTCGATTGCTGGCCTAATGGATGTGATGAAGCAGTAGATGTGATATATCTTCATTTTAGTAAGTTTTTTTGACACAGTCCCACATGACATTCTCATAAACAAACTATGGAAATGTAGTCTAGATTAAATTACTATAAGGTGAGTGCACAATTGGTTGAAAGACCTTACACAAAAAGTAGTTACCAATAGTTCACCGTCAGACTGGGAGGGTGCATCTAGTGAGGTCCCACAAGCTTCAGTAGTGGGTCTGGTACTATTCAATATTTTTAATTAGTGACTTAGATAATGGAGAAGAGAGTATGCTTATAAAATTTGAAGATGACACCAAACTGGGTAGGGTTGCAAGCACTTTAGAGGACAGGATTAGAATTCAAAATGACCTTGATAGATTGGCGAACTGGTCTGAAATCAAGAAGATGAAATTTAATAAAGACAAGTGCAAAGTATGTCACTTAGGAAGGAAAAATCAATAGCACAAATACAAAATGGAAAATAACAGGCTAGGTGATAGTACTGCTAAAAAGGATCTGGGGATTATAGGGGATCATAACTGAATGAGAGTCAACAATGTCATGCAGTTATAAAAAAATAACTATCTTTCTTGAGTGTATTAACAGGAATGTCGTATATAAGACACAGGAAATAATTGTCCCACTTTGCTCAACACTGATGAAGCCTCAGATGGAGTACTTTGTCCAGTTCTGGGTGTCACACTTTAGGATAGATGTGGGCAAATTAGAGACAGTTCAGAGGAGAGCAACAAAAATGATAAACAGACCTATGAGGAAAGGTTAAAAAAACTGGTGGACATATTTAGTCCTGAAAAAAAAAACACCTGAGGGGGACCTGATAGTCTTCAAATATGTTAAGGCCTCTTATACAGAGGACAGTGATCTTTTGTTCTCCATGTCCACTCGAGGTAGGATAAGAAGCAATGGGCTTAATCTGCAGCAAGAGAGAGATTTTTTTTTCCCTAATAACTAACCTAACTATAAAGGTAGCTAAGCTCTCAAACAAACTTCAAAAGAGGTTGGAATCTCCATCACTGGAAATTTTGAAGCACAAGTTAGACAATCTGAGGTGGATGGTCTAAGGTACTTGGTCCTATCTCAGTGCAGGGGGATGGAGTAGATGACTTCCTGAAGTCCCTTTGAGCCCTACGTTTCTGTGATTCTTTGATAAAACTAGAACATCCGTAATTCTGCTGTTCATCTTACGGGTCGCAGTCGCAATCCAATATTGTTCTGCAGACATTGGCCATAACATATCGTGACAGCCAACAGTTGGCACATCTTTTGATGCCAAGAGATGAAGTCCAGTCAATAATAAGCAATTGGATAGCTTGTCTTTTTGATTGACACGTTGGTTCTTTGTGTTGTATTGAATTCCAGCCAGTTCCAATTGCTGTCTAACCGTGTGAATGACTTAACACCCTAACTGACATGCCATGGTGTCTAGCACAACAATAATTTTACCACATTTTGAATGTGAAAATGAATTTAAAACTGTGAAACATGAAATGGAAGTGGCATTTCACAGGGTACACTTTGCTAGGCATCACTGAGCAATAAAAAATATGCTTGTGACTGCGCTGCTCCTATGATCCAGGAAGTTAACAAGCTTCACATTGCCAGCAGAAAGGAATAATTTGCAGACCTGGCTAAAAGTAAAACGTAAAAAAAAAGCAGCATAATGAAATACATCACTCGTCATAACGCTCGGGAGCTGGAAAGCAGGCTTAATCAGAGAGATCCTCACAGGACAGCCAGTTCTAGTGGGGTGACTAGACAAGGCCTCTAGCCTACAGAAAAATTATTTCAGGCAGAGGACATTTATTTGTGTTCAGAAATGTAGGGCACATCCCTACAAAGTTTCACATACCTTCAAACTGGGAATACTTGATGATTTGGGATTGGACCCAATTATCCTGATGATGTGCCCATACATTTATCCACACTTGGCAAAGGTGTCATAATTGCTACTATTTTCCCCTTATTTTGTTTATACATTGACACATTTAAGAATTTCATAAACTGAAAGATGAATGTATATTATTGGATCATATAAACCAACATAGAAATAAGCCTCTCCAGGGTTTACATTATGGGCTATTGGTGCATTGAAAGTGAACCTTCAAGCAATCAAGTGCGTCAATGGATTATGAAAACCCTGATTCAGAAAAGCATTTCTATTCAGAACTGCACTTAAGCACATGCTTAGGGGCTACTGAAGTCAATCAGACTTAAGCATGTATGTAAGGGGATCCCTGTAAACCTTTTACACACCCTGAGCCCTCTACCAATTGACACCAAGGGGTCCCTGGGTCACAGGCACCCCAGCATTATAAGACAGCAAATACTAGATAACAGAATTTTAATTTGTTCCGTATATTATATTTTCTCTGTCAGCAAAATATATTCTCAGTTTATTCCTCCTCATTTAAACACACATCTTATAACAGGACAAAAACCTGTCCTGTTTTAGAAAAAAATGCAATGCCTAACCTGTAATATACTAGACATAAACTCTAAATATAGTGACATATTTTGTCAGACCTATAAAAAGTGTACTTTTGAAACTTTTTTCTTTCCCAACACCATTTAAATGCGTAATTACACAACTTATCAATGACGCATCACATAAACACTTCATTATTAGAAATGTTTTTCACAGTGAATTATTTAAGTGCTAGAACCCACAGTAAGTGAAATTTTGATTTACTTTATAATTCAGACTCTTAATAGTTTGTTGGCTTCTTTCTGCACTATGATTTTTATCTGTATTTTATTATGGTAATGACAACAACTAATATGCTCTCTCACATCTGTCTTGTTCTTTCCTGAGGTCAAAATGATATTTAGAGCTAAATGTGGCAAGATATTTTTCCTTATTATGCTTAGAGTATTTTATTGTACTAAATTTACCCTCTATATGCATATAACAGGGTAGCTGTCCCATTAAATGAAACTGGGTTCAGCGCTCCTGTTCCAGTCTAGGTTCCTACTACGTCGAATAAAGTGGGTGGGCAGCACCTGGGGGCTATAAAAGGCGTAGTGCCTAGGAAAGCCAGAGCAGACTGAGTCACTCAAGAGAAAGCCGGAAATGAGAATTGCTAAAGGCAGAAGGTGGCTCTTGGGAAAAGGTTGAAGTGAGGAGAGCAGCAAGAAGGGTTTGCTGGCTGGCATCCTCAAGCCAGAGAAACAGGGCCATAGGGCCAAAAGCAGGAAGAGCAGCCACAGACAGAGATGTTTGTTAATAAACTATGTTAATAGATTAAAAAAAAAGATGGCATAGAATTAGTGGGGACCCAAGAGGGAAACTGAGGTAAGGGGCTACTTGTAGGGTTGCCCCAAGGCCTTGAGGGAGCACCTGCAAATAATAGCAAATTAAGAGGTCTAAACAGGAAATAACTCGTGTCTTTAATATATACTTGGTAATCATAAAACTCTGGATCAGTATGTCATTAGAATAACGAATTTTCAATCTTGCAGGTAAATAATGTGCCATTACATCAGGTTATCTTATTGTCCATGTGTCAATAAAGTGTGAAAAAAATATTCATTCCACCAACTGGCATCTGGCAGATTTCACTTGTTTATGTTTTATTGGATTTATTGTTTTTCATATAAAGCTAGTACTGAACATCAGCCTCCTTGTACCATGGCATTGCTCCGCTTAGATATCTTTATTAGGAGATGTTGTAACACCAGACAACATTTAATAATATGCATAGTTCTTTGCAAAGAGATTATTACACTGATGGGGAGTCAAAATTTTAACAAGACGTTTCCTCAAAAATATTTTTCCTCAGTAAAGCTGGTTGGAAAGTGCTGCCTTTGACCCCATTGAAAATGTCTGCCTCATCTTCCCATTCTTCTTTGTGGGCTGGGTTCTCAGGTCAGATTACATCCTTCATGATGCACCAGTCTCCTGCTTTGTTGAGTGATCACAGTGCATCCTGGGAGTAGCCTGACCACAGTGCATCCAGGGAGAAAGTGTCCTGCTGGGGAACCCAGCCTATAGAGAATGGAGACGCAAGGCACCCACACTACAGTTCACACAAAGCACAGTAGTGCTGTTTCTAAACTGAACATTTTTGGTTTTCCAGTGATGACAAAAAGTTGAAATTTTTCATGGAAAGCAACACCTCACAAAAAATTTCTGTCGAAAAGCAGCTTGGACAGAAAAATTTTGAGCAGCCATTTTCCTGAGATACTGATTGATGTGACATTCCATAGATAAAACAGTCTTTCATCTTCCGTTCCATATTAATAGCTGTCAGTTCCAAACTTCTCCACCCCATCCCTCAGAAAAAACGTCAGTCCCATACTCTTCTACTCTACTTGCCATAAAACCCATCAGTCCCAGCAGAGTGTGCAGAGCATCATTTAAAGTATGGGGGGAGGGGCACAGATTCCCCCACACACTGTGTCTGAGCCTCCTCTTCCCTTCTCAGGTGTCCCCCTACTAGCAACCTGACCCCTGGTCCATGACCATCCCCTCCCAGGAGCCTCAGACCTACTGTCCTCTCTTGGCAGCTCCTGCCTTGCCCACCCCCACACCTTACCTTACTCTGTCCCTCTTCCCAGCCAGTCTGCAGCACGGAGCAGAGCTGCCGCAGTTTCAGCTGTCAGCAGGTGATGATGCAGCACACTGTGCAGGCAGAGCAGGACCCAGGTGCTGGCTGCAGTATGTTCCTGGCCATGGTGTGTGTGAGTGCTAGTTACAAGATTGCAACACAAGAGGCTCCATGTGTGTGCAGCAAAACCCCTGACAAACAACACACTTGATTAGCAACTGACCAGAGTAGAAAAACTGGCCAGACTGGTCAAAACACAGCCAAGTAACAATCCTGTTTTCCATATTCCTCTTTGAAAGTGGGCAGGCCATGGCCAGGTGGCCTTACCCCAACTCACAGTCTATAAGTTTCAGACTTTAACCTCACCCCTCTGAAAAAAACCCATAAATCCAAGACTCTTCCTGCCCACTTATCAGAAAAATTCATCAATTCCAGTCTCTTCCCTCCTTCCTCCATATACCCATCAATTCAATTTATTTATTCCTTCACTTAATTTCTTACATTTATCCTGCTTATTTCATTAATCCTTTCATCTCCACCATGATTTCCCCATTCCACCACCTCCTGAAAGCTTCCCTAGTTATCTACCTTCCTCTACTGGCAGTGATGGTGGAAGCTGAGTCATCCTGTGGCCTCTGGCTATATGGTGGCTAGTCACATACATAACATGAATCTCTAGCGTAGGCAGGTTGGGAAATGGGCCTCCTTTGGTTCTTGAGGTGGATAGATCTTATGGTCTTTTCTAGCTAGTGAGATAAGGGAAAGGTCTCACCTGGGTGTAGTGGATGGAGGGTACAGTGGTACTATGATGCCAGAACTTTAAACCCTGGGCTGGGGTTCAGTAGGTAGGCCTCAGCTGGGGGAGAGACTAGCTGTGGTAGGCTGCAGTATCTTAGCCTTGTCTCCTCTCCAGTGCCTTCTCATATGGTGTCGGAGCAACCAGAGAGTGGAATTCAGGGACTACATGGTGTGTTTCCTTCAGTCCTTCCTACATTCATGTACACCTAGCAGCACTGGTGGCAATGCAGTTTTCTTTGTGTCTTCAGCTGTGGCTGAAGCAATAGCAGATACCACCTACAGCTCAGCAGAGGCCTGAGTGAGCAGCAGCCACCTCAGTCCCATCCTCAAAGAGGACTGAAAACAGTACCAAACAGAGCTGTTAGTAGTATTTTTGGACACGCCTTTGAAACACTTCTCACAAACACAATCTTTCCCTGTCCACCATGACCGCATGATTGTGGACAAGGCCAGCTTACACATTTTGGGGGCAGTTAGTGAGAAGAGTCTTTGGGATACACTTCAAACCTAACCGACTCCTTCTGCATTCAAAGAATGTGTATCTGGAGGCAAGGGAAAGTGGGGATTCTCTTTCTGCTCCTCTCACCCACAAGCCTCCTGCTATAAATGATACCCAGCTACTTGTTCCTTTCAAACGTAGTGATCTGTTTATGTCAGTCTATGTTTTCTGGGCTAACTTCTCAAGGAAAAGAATTAGCAAGGCTGAGATTCTCCCTCATGGGGCTCCAGATTCACACAAGAGGTAGGTCTTAAGAGGTGATCTTATCTTTACGGCACACCCCAGAACAGCTTTTCTTGTCCTCCTGAGGAAGTCTTGTACATGGCAGTAGCCCAGGCCTGCAGTAGTTAGGGAGGCCATGATGAAATATTTGACGTACCAATGTTGATGCGGTGTCCACATAACGGCACCCCTGCGAATGCACAGACTGGCTCCCATATATCATCATAACCTGAGAAACCCACATATTAGTCCAGAATTCTTGAGTTACTTTGAGCAAAGAGGCGGGTAAGGTAATATCTGTTATTGGACCAATTTTGTACATTCTTCTTATGTGCTGTGGCTCAAAGGCACTTATATATAGTTTGTGATTATAAATTTTTTTCTTATTAGCTGAAGTGGATTTTTGTTTGCAAATCTAACCTATGAAATTTACTAGCTCTTTGGGGTCAGCACCCCCATTTCCTAGCTGTTTATACAGCTCCTAGCATAAAGGGCCCAAATGTAGTTATGGTCTTAAAGTACTACTGCAATATAAACATTAAAGAGTAATAATAATTACACCTGACGAGTGCTTCCACAGGCTGTACTCCATTTTCAGGTTGAGATTTACAAGACTTTTAAAATACAGCTGTTTATCTGGTCAAAAATCATTTTGGAGCAAAATAAATTAAATACCCTCATAGGCCAGAGATTCTACATACAGTATTTAAAGAGAGTAAATTTGACTTGACAGTGACTTTTTAAAAGAATGGATTATAGTATCCAGTAAAGAAAAAAGAATAATAATATTTTTCAGATCCATCACCATAGGGTCTGACTGTCTTAATAAATGTATCTTCCTCCAGACCCAAGGATGTAGGTTAATATTATTGTGCCCATTTTACAGGTGCATAAACAGGCACACAATAAAAATCAGTGATACTGTTTGCCCAAGGTGACACTAGACATTTATAGCAGAGTTGGGAATAGAACTCACATTCTCAGAATCCCAGTCCAGTGCTTTATCTTAGAAGAAGACTATCCCTTCTCTTGCTTAGCACCTATGAATCCCTTTTCATCTTCAAAGTACTGTAAAAATCAATTAAGCCTGATTGCAGATTTGAGATAGCTGGATAAATGTAATTACTTATTTTACAGATGGGGAAACTCAGAAGAAGTGAAGGGACTTATCTGAGGCTACAGGAAGAGTCTCTGTTAATAGCTGGGATAGATCTCAGGAATTCCTGGCTCCCTCTATTGTCCTCCAATCCCTAGATCACACCTGTCTCTCTCTAAATCTGGTTGTCCTCTCTCTCGCTCGTGTTTGCAAGAATAACTAATAAACAGTGCAAGTGAATGAAATGTTTTGTTACAGAATAATGAAAAAGTATTGATGGCAATGTAATTTGTTTTTATAGTTTAATAATGCTATAGGCCAAAATTTCTGCATCCTTCATTACAAGTATTTGTGCATTGAAAACGTAGCCCTATATATCATGTTTTCAGGATAAGAAATCTCTTTATCAAGTGGACTATGACTGTATAGGCAAATGGAGCAAACATTAATGTTCTTAGCAATGCCACCACCACAGTCTTACATCCTTATTTTCTGACAGAAGTCACTATGGTTACCCTATGTTCCTTCAAAAAAAAATCTACCTTTAAAGCATAGAAAGGATTTTAGCATTCCTATAAAAGACAGCATCAGCAATGAGAGAGTCGCGCGTGCAGTGAATGCAAGATCAGACAACAGATGGCAGAGCCACTTGTGTAATTCAGTTGAAGACCGGGCACTTTTCAGGCTTTATATCGCTCAGGCTTTATATTGTCATTTAGGTGAATACTGGGCAGAATGTCACTTAAAAGTGATTTAAGCACTGTGGAACCTAAGTCTCATTGACTTTCAATGAGACATAAGCTCCTAAGTGATTAAGTGACTTTTGAAAGTGGGACGTAGTTATCTAAGGCACTTAGAATTTGTGATTAGGCTTGGACAGACTAAATTTTTATGTTAAATGTTGGTAAACTTCAATTTCACCATACATACACAACCCAGTGAAAAAATATTTCTAATGAAAATAATTGAAATGTACAGGTAGGCAAAGTAAGAAAAATGCTGTTTGAGAACTTATTATGGTTTAAGGATATGTGCTTTGTATATTTTGACATGTTGATAATTTGTGTTTTAATGGTCATAAAGCTTTAACTTTATAAATCTCAATGTTTACTGACATTAAATAATCATTATCCAACCCACTCCCTTAATTTCCCACAACTGTGAACATTTAAAGCAATAAAAATTGGGAAAAAAAGATTAAGATCAAATTCTGCCAACCCTACTTATAATGCTGAATAGGGCAACACCTTTAAAAATCTGTGCATGTATCAGGGGTAGGTCTACATAGCAAAGAAATACTTATGGGTAGCCCGTGCCAACTGACTGGGCTTGCAGGGCTTGGGCTGCAGGGCTGTTTCATTTCTTTTGGGTGCAAGCCGGAGCCCAAGCTCTGCTCCTGATCCTCTGATCCTCCCAGCTTGCAGGATCCTAAAGCCTAGGCTCCAGCCTGAGCCTAGATGTCTACACAGCAATGAAATAACGCTGCAGCCTGTGCCCTTTGAGCCTATTTGGCATGGGCCAGCTGCAGGTTTTTCTTTGCTGTGTATACATACCCCTAATGGCCTCTAGAGATATCTCCAGACATGCTTTGGAGAAGTCCCATAGCTGTTCTAAAGTACACTAGGATCAATATAGAATTGTCTCCAGAATCAGGGAGCAGCAACCAGTTACTTTGAACTTCCCCTACCCCACACACTCCCCTCAGCTGCAACCAGTAGGCAATGAGCACCACTGAGCTGAGCACTTGTACCCAATATTTTCTTAACACTCAAACAATGATTAATGACAATGTTCCTTTTGTGATAGTTCAGAGAAATAAACACTATTCCCAGTCTAATAACACCATTTCATTCTTCATAATGTTAGAAATGAGATATGTGAAATGATCCATACATTGATTTATTAATAGATTTTTTTGGAATTCAAAATGCATCTGAACAAATACACACTGCTACATTTTTAAGTCAACATTCAGAGTTTGTTACATCACTTTTCGAGGGAAATGGCCACAAGGTAAAATTCACACAAATAATGTCACTCAGCAGATGACCTTTCCAGCTGACAAAATCTACAATATTTTGAGAACAAATATCTAACCAGTTACTTTACAGCAAAGAAAAAACCAAACTGGACCACTGTGCATTAGAGCACAACCATAACAGCAGAAAATAGGCAAGCCCTACATTTGGCAGATATCATCAGATGTTTGTTGCCTACATTAATTGATTAATTGAAGCAGAGGGACATGCACTGCTACAGTGACTTTGAATGATTTCCCAGGACACTCCTGAAAATGAAATGACATCTCAAGAGATTACTTCCTGCTGAAGTCATTTTACATAACTAAATTAAAAATAAATTAGAGTTTAAACATAGGGCCTGATTCTCTTTTTCACGAACGGCCCTTTACACCTATAGAGCAGTGTAAAGATGTCTTAAATTACATTTTAAGACGCTCCTTATATGATCAGAGTGGTGTAAAGGTCTTCATGTAAATGATAATCAGGCTAATAAAGTGAAGCTATGCCCTGCATTAACCATAAGGATATCTTTTAAACCAAAGGTGAGCGTAGGATATAATGCTGCCATCCTAAAGACTGGTTGCATGTGTGCATGCTTTCAAAGCACAGAACTATTTTTGTTTTAATCAAGAACAATCTGATTAAACCAGTAGTCTTACAAATGGGGAATTAACCAGCTGAAAACACATTTGTATCAATACAAAACTTTATGATATTGTAACTTTGAAAACAATGCCTATACTGAACAATTTAATCTGCTTCACTTGGCTTGCACTATTTGAAATAAACATCTGTTTACATTATGAACATGCTGATACATTTGTTTCTGTTGGTTTTGTAACAGAAATGCATTGCAAATTATTTTAAGCTCACAGTTAAATGTTAGATGCTAAAGTTGAGGGTACTTTCTTGAGCAGTTATTTATTAATTTGCTCTTTGAAAGGAAGTTTTTTTAATTCCTGATCCAACTCCATTGCGAAAGGACCTTTTAATGAAAGACTTCTCCAGGAAAGGTTTTAGAAAAGTCAATTCTTCACTCCTGTCCAGCTTGGCTAAGCAGCTATTCAGCAGGGTGAGACAGTAATCAGATTTCCTGGACAGCTGGCAATTCAAATAAAAAGGATTATTGCTCAGAAGATTAAAAAAATATATATCACAGATCAGAAAAGCCATAATTATGGATTAGCACATTTTCTGGGACTTGCCCACTGTAAAAAGCAAAGCCCAAAGACAAAAAAGTAATTTACACTTAAAATGACAAGGATTAACAATTATTTGCTTTGGATTAAAAGTATCCAGATTGGATGTTTTTATTGCTTTTCTGAAAATGCAAGTGGTGTTTTACCTGTATAAAATTCTGATATTTCTATAGTTATATTTATGATCCGAAACATGTTATTTTCAATGTAGCAGTAATGACGTTGTCTGTTGTGGGAGGTGACAGTCACTTTTCTCTACAGTACAGTACACATTTGCCATTATAAAATAAGATTTTTCTATTAATAATGTAACAGCAATTTCATTACTGTTTACGTGAAATCTATTTAGTTTAAAAGATAGATAACACCAGAAATGGAAACTTCTATAATGCACAGCAGCTTTGGGGGGTTCTTTTTCACTATTATAGTTACAGTCATGATTATATTTCTTAATACTGACAAAAATATTTTTGATTATTTGCATTTAAGTAGTCTGGTATCTTTCTCTCTCTCTCCCCCTCCCCTTCTTTCTCTCACACATATACACACAGAGCTTTTACTATATCTTACAATTATAAAAATGTATAAAATACATACTGAGGGAGCAATAATTAGCTATATTTTCTATCCTCTCATACAGTAGTTATATAAAGCCTTTCATCCTATTACACTAGCAGTCAATAGGGGGTATCTATTGTACTATATACATACCGTATGTCTATGTGTACATATCTTCAGATGTTTCATTAATGTTTGAGAAGTCACTAAATATAAAGCCATGAGGTGAAAAATCTGACTCCAATGAAGTCAATGGCAAAACTCCATGGAATATTAGTATTGATCTGATAATCATTTATAATAATACCATCTAACACTTAATAATATTCTCATTAATAGTTCTCTAAACACTTTACAAAAGATGAGTATTATTATTATGATTTGCCTAAGATCACCCAGCAAGTCTGAGGCAAATTCCCAGTAACACATCCCATCACTGCATTACACAATCTCTCTGCTTATGGCTTTCTTACAATTGGAAATTATCCATTTTTATTAAAAAAATAAAATCTTCAAGAAGCAAGCAAATTCCATCTTGAGATTTTAGAGACATCACTGCAACCCATACAAGGATTTGTACTAATGGATAACAAGGTCATCATTCTGTTAATCTTATTTGAAAGTGAAAGGCATTGGGCATATATTAAACAATAAAAAAGCATTTGACATACTATGTCATTGCCATAATGAGAGCTGAAATGAAATATGGCTAGTCAAATAGCTCATAATAGGTCTAAACAATATATGATCAAAGATGAAACAGGATTAAACAGTTAGACAAATAAAACATACACACAAAAATCAGAAGACTGATTGATGAAGATTAATTCGAACTTCACATCAACATAAAAAGAAAACAGCCACACAAGTAGGTACTATTTGTAGTGGAGATAGATTTCATTAATGAAAATCTGGTGATATAAAATACATGCCTGAAAGGAAAAAAAAGGGAATCCCAATTAAGATTCCAAGAAATAATATTCTAGTTACAAATAAATACAGCAAAATACTTTAAATAAAACTACATCCTAACATGGAAATTGAACTCTGAACTACTTAATTACTATTTGGAGCAAGACATCAAATTCAGAACATGTTTACATAATTTTTCATGAGGTACTTTATACAAAGTTTAATATTCTACTATAGTAATTTCCCCCATCCCAAACATCAAATATTGGCATGTACTAGCTTTAAAATATCCTGTTTACTTCTACTTTACAGAACTTTATTAAAATACATAGATACATAAAATGGAAAAAATATTACTGTTCATTCTATAGGCTGATGGGTTTTTCCATCGGTTCCTTTTAACAAGACAACTCCACTACTGTTTAGGAGTTATCCTTCAGCATACAAACCTGTTAAGAATGCCTAACGGTTACAGAACTTTACAAATAATAACTAATAACAGTATGCAGTAAATGCGTGTTGTTATTTCAATTTTGCAGATGGGGAAGCTAATATAGGGAGATGAAATAGAGAGGAAGTCAGTGTCAGAGCTCAGTGCTTCCCATTCTCTGTCCTATGGCTGATCCACTGTGTATGCTGCATCCCATGCACAAAAGCATAAACAGTTCATGCCTAATAGATTCTTTTAGAGAGAATCCTGTCTACCTTGCTAGCAACTAAAGCAAAAATTCTTCATAACAAGGAACATTTGATAGTAATATTTATTCTACACCTTTAACATAAAAACAAGTTTGATCAAATAGTATTTAAAAATAATCCAACTAAATTTAACTAAAATGTCCATTTAAACTAAATGAAGTAGATGATGTTCAAAGATTAGCTTACCGTAGAAGGGACAGTTGGGTAACACCCCCACAGGTGCATTGTTGAGATCCAAATAATTAAAATGAAGTTTAACCTGAACAGACTGCAAGGAAAAACTCAAATTAGTTTAATTTTTTTTAAAGGAAAACTTAATATAAACATACATATACACCAATACAAACTGTCCAAAGATATAATATAAAGTGCAATATCATTACCTGATCATTTTTTTTCTTTCAGCACTTACGTGCAATTATGCAGTTTTAGTGCCAAATTTCTCACATTTCCAATCAGTTCTTTCTTAGATGACCATTTTATACCAAGAGTTCAGGAGTGAAAATGTCATCAAATCCTATTTCAGTTTGACTGACTGGTCCTTGGTTGGCCTTTTATTCTTTTTAAATGGGAAAATGGCAAGAACACACTCTACTGCCATTATAAAATTACCAATTGACTTCATTAAACGTGTTGCCATTAAAATGTCCTTCAAGTGAGTTTACTTCCAGCCCGTATTATCATGGCACAAATGGTAAAAGGTCTCAAGATTCCACAAAAATTTATTTTAACAAGAGTTTCATCAATTACTGTTTGCTATATTAACCCTCTATATGTGTCATGCACACCTAGTAGCATACAAAAAGTAGCCAAAATGTAAATTCAGCTGCCAGTTCCTCAAAGCAGATTATAATTCATTGGGATCAAAAATAATAAATATTTCCAAGGACTTTTTTATCTCAGCAAAAATCTGTTTACCTTCTGTCATGAATTGTATTTTTGTTTTATATGGTACACTTCCCTATTTGTTGTTTATTACCAGACTAAGGGGATAGACAATATTTATAAGACTCTTGAAATTAACAGACTTTCTTACAGCTAGAGCAAGCTGATGGGCCAATGCCCTATTCACATGCATGATCTGGTCCTTTTAGAAAACGCACACACTGCACCATGGAAGTCCCACCATTTTGTAGACTTTTCTGTGAATGTTGTTTAGGCCTCATCTGTATTGAGTTTGTAATGATGTTCAGACTTGAATTTAATACAATTCCTGCTAAAATGGCTTGATTGTTCAGTTTGACAAGGTCCAAATGGAACTAGATTCATATTCAGAAACCATGAGCCTAACTGAAGTGCACCTAACTGATGTGCGGAGGAACACTAGTGTCTGTGTAAGTGTAACATTTAATTTAGTCTTTATTTGGACTTCTTGGAATTATTATCTGGACACTATCTTACTCAACCTCAGCTTCATTAATTAAATTAATCTCTAGGCCTGTGCATGCAGTATCTGGCAATGTTATTGTTTGTTTACTGATGGGAAGTTCCCATTAACTTTAATCTATCTATCAAACTTTTATCTAGCATTACCAGAACATGGTTTCTGAAATTTAGCGCATCGCTATTTTGCTCAAAGTATTTTAGTTGGCACAATGTATATTGGGGTGGATTGAACCTTGTGAAGTCTGAGAATTCACAGACTTCTCTGGATCTTTTGGGTTTCTAGTTTGAAAGCTTTTGTTTTCTGTAATTAAAATCTGCATTTATTCCTTGGATTATTCATTATAAACAATATTTTTAGGTAAAAGAAAGACTTACATGTATAAAGAAAACCTCTTGCTCAAAACTTAGGCTGGCACAATTGAGTACCCTATATCTGGTTTACCTAGTGCACAACAATGAAAAAAAATAGGTTAGATTCTCTGAGTGATGCAAAGGGAACAGAGGAAAAATCATTAAAAATCATAAATAGATACCATCTGAAATAAAAGTTCTCAGTCTTACAGAGAGTCATAAATGTGGGAAAGGACTTTTGGCCACCATTGCTACATGGGAATCCAGGAGTAGAAAAGGATCCATAATTTGCAAACATCCCTGAAAGCTGAGCACAGCATTTCAAAAGAAGCAGCAGATAAAATGTCTGCTAACCCATGGGTCTCTCTTTACTCACCAGTAGCTCCTCTATTTTGTCCAAATAAAATTTAATCCAATTTGTCTTTCTCTGTGCATGCAGAGTTGTAGAAGAGAATGAATAATTCACAGGGAACATTTTGGTTAACAATTGTAATAATAGCTCTCAAAGCAATTTACAAAAAAGATAAGTGTCATTTTCCCATTTTATAGTTCAGGAAACTGAGGCACAAAGTGAAGTTACTTGCCCAATGCCACCTGGCTAGCCAGTGGAGTTAGTTCCCTAGGCATATATGAAAAATCCCAGCAAGATCCCTATCTGCATCTTCAGATGCTTAAATGCTTTTAAAAATCTGGACAATGGTGTTACTTTGTCTCCCTGATTGGGTTAGAATAATTCCTAAAGTCAGGTTTCTGGTGCAAATATTCATGTTTACAAATGTAAAACGTGATTGCTTTGCATATTCCTAAAATTCACTTCAAACATGCTTATATCACTGGAATATTCAGAGAAAGATAATAAAAGATGGGTAAAAGCTGACAAAGTGAATTCAATTTTTTTCATCTGAGTGATACATTTAAGGATTTTCCTCCTTAGATATTCCCTCGGTTTTAGTCATGTGGGCACCAATGGCACTGCGGCCCAAAATGTGGCATGATTCCCTTTTATGTCTCCTCACACATAGAAAAAGTGATTGGAGAGGGTGACCGAATGAGACCCTAGGGAGAGGTTTGGGGGCAAATGAGCAGTTAGGAATTATGGCGAGATTGATCCAACCCTACATCCTTCGGAGCTATATACATGCAATGTCATGAAGTTTACTGCAGTAGCCTTCTGAGACAGTCTGAAAACTTGCAATGGTATTAAATGTCCTGAGCATTTTTTCATAAAAGTAGGAGTTTGTCCAATGTCCTTGGTTGAAAATTTTCCCTCTCTTCACTGCCATGCACTATAGTACACCTAATTATCCACCCAACTGCTGTCCTCTATGTCAAGGCTTGCTGCAATCCAGTGGTCTAAAGAGATATGTTTGTAATTGCTGGTCACAAAACTCATAACTAACATAACAGCCTGCTTTGTAAAGTACTTTGGAATCCTTCAGGGCCAAAGGGGTGATAGAAATATAAAATGAAAATATCCTGATTTAAAGACACTAGCAATCACCTCAGTTATAAAGATTATTAAGCAAGCATTTGACTGTTTATATATTCAGCACTTACTGTCTTATTCATGGAGAAAAGCCTTTCATTTTAATTGAACATCAAGTCTCAACAGGTACAGCATGTCCAGCTCCAAGAGATAATCAGATTATCTGGGTGTTTCTGTTACAGTCAAAATCAGTTTGGGTTTGGTTCTGCTTGAGTGAAATGTAGCATCAGTTTTCATCTTATCCACACTCGTTAACCCAATTTCAATATACATTAACCTTCACAGCCTATTGTGTGGAGAGATGGATGGTCTTGTGATTAAGGTTCAGGATATCAGGGTTCAATGCATAGCTTGGCCACAGACACCCCATGTGACTTTGGGCAAATCACTCAACTTCTCTGTGACACAGTTCCCTCATTTGTAAATATGTCAGTCCATAGGGTTGCCAACCTTCCAGGGTTGTCCTGGAGTCTCTAGGAATTAAAGGTTAATCTTTAATTAAAGCTAATGTCATGTGATTAAACCTCCAAGAATTTATCCAGCCAAAGTTGGCAACCCTAGTCCCTGGGTAACTTCTTTCCTGCCTGACCAGGATCTAGCACTCCCACCTCTATGCCCCACACATCCAGAAGCTTTCCCAGATGTAGGACCATACTATTTGCAGACTCCATAAGGAAGAAGGAATATCAGGACTCCAAAAGCCTGCTTACTCAGATGCCTGAGACATGAACAGCCTGTGGGGACAAGGAGGCTCAGAGACATATGTCAGAGCAGCCAACTGCAGACCCCAGCCAGCCTACATATAGCTGGGCCTGCTCATACATATGAACTGAGATTGGACAGACACAGCTTTCTGGGGCATGAGAGGAAAGAAGCTGATTAGAGGGAGTCTGCTTCCAGCAACGGGAAGAGATGCAGCTCCTCTGTTGCTCTTTGCAGGAGGAAGGCAAGGTGCACAGAGAACCCAGGGCTCACTGGTTTTAAGAAAGGTCACAGAGCCACTGAAAGGGAGGAATCAGTCAGCTTGGGGAACAGGGGTGGTTTCTGAAGGGGGCTACACAGATATTTCCCTATTTGGCAAACCTGCTTAGGACTATCACTTCCTCCCTGATGCTCAGCCTTCTGACTTCTTTACCTCCTGTGTCTATCTCTGCATGTGAATACACTGGAATTTGTTACTGTTACACTCTCACTGCCTTCTTTCTCACTCATACAGCAAACTTGTTAAATGGCTGCTAAAGAACTTCCATGCAAAGGATGTGAGAAGGGAGAGACTTGAGGTTTCATGATGCACAAACATTCCAGAACTCAAAACTCAGCCCACCTCTGCCTGAAAAATCATTAAAAAAATTGTTTTTGAAAACCAGCACTATCTGTCCTCAAACTAGAAAGGACTGAAGTTGAGAGTCTGAGGGCTAACATGTTTCATGCTCATGTTATAAATGTTCACACTCAGACACCAAATCTTTCCTTGCCCTTGTTATTTAAGCTTAGCTCTTCTACCAGCCTTCTGAAAAGTTTTTGAGTCTGATACATTTTATTAGTGTCTTTTTATATTTTATATATATATATCCCATAGCTTTTTTTCTACTTTGTACTCCTTAACGTTATAGTTCTTATTAGGTTTTTATTCATGAACAAATAAACACACAGCAATTGAAACATTATTTTGTGGAAGCCTCTACCATCTACAAGAGGATGTTGTATCATTATTGATTTTGTCAATATATTCCAGTGTATCTGGGCTATCTAATGGGAGGAGACTGAGAATAAAATTTTCCAAGAGCATAAATGATTTTGGATTTAGGCTACTAAGTGCCTTGATTTCAATGAGAGCTAGATCCCTGTACACTTTCGAAAATCTAAAAACATAACCTTTAAAAATCTGACCTTAAATCACGTTAGAAAATGGGAATTTGGCTCCTATGTCACTTAGGCACTTTGAAAATGTTACTTACGATTCCGGTCTGAAAGGCCTAAATCCACCTAACTAAAGTCATGTTAAGGGGACTTTGATACATGCTGGGAATCTTTGTTTTATTAATTATTAATTATTATTATGTGTGTTCCAGTGGCATCTGGAAGCCTCAACTGAGATCAGGGCCTCATTGTGCCAGGCATTGTACAAACAGAGTAAAGCCAGTTCTTGCCTAAAGACCTTACAGTCTTGAGAACTGGACTTTGTTGATCTGTTGTAAGGCTGTCTCAGGGTTGTGCCAATTATAAGCTAAGATTGTTTTAGTTATTGGGAACTGTAGGAAAATCTGGTAAAGGACTCCAAGTTTTTTCTGTGGACTGGAAAGTTATAAAAACCAAGGATTACTTTGAGGCAGATGGTTCACTCTGGCACTGAGTGTGAACCTGTCTCTTTCCCTGGCACTGAATGTGATCACATCTCTTTTTTTCCTCTGCTCTTTATTTTCTTGCTCTGTTATGCTTTCAAGTGGCTTGCTAACTGTCTGCATAACTTCATTCCTCAATTTCTCAGGTATCACAACATTCCCTAGATGATCCTGGACATGGAGTATATCAACTTCTCTGATGTTGCCTTCACTGCTCTCTGGCCTCTTACAGTTGGCATGGCTACTTCCACCTTTTCATGTTCTCTGTATGTATAAATATCTTATTTCTGTGTGCTCCATTCTATGCATCCGAAGAAGTGAGCTGTAGCCCATGAAAGCTTATGCTGAAAATAAATTTGTTAGTCTCTAAAGTGCCACAAGTACTCCTGTTCTTTTTGTGGATCCAGACTAACATGGCTGCTCTCTGAAACCTTTTTAATACTGTGTACTATTCTAGTCACCCCAGTCTGAAAAAGGATGCAATACAGAATCTCACCCAGTGATCAGCTCAAGGTCTCATAACAAGTCAACTGCTGGAAGTAGAACCCAAGAGCTCTGGCTTCTATGCTATTTCTAAGCATTTCTGTGTGATAAGACTTGTGCAAGTGCATGTCACTCTGTCACAGTAAGGTGGCTTAAAGCCATAATCTGTTCCATGATGCCAGAAATAGAAATTAGCTGTAAAATCACATTTTGTGGATCCTGTCTTGGACTTATTCAAAAGGTGTCCTCAACAGCCTCAGAGTCACAATCCTGTATTTTTAAAGTTTAAGTCATAATCTATAATTACATTCTGTTTTCCCATTATAGTTCAAGCATATAGGAATAGCGTGGGCTCATATGGTGAATGTTTCCTCATGCAGCTCTGACAATCCACGTCACTGCCAATTATGCCAAACTATGCAGTGGTTTTGAGCATGCTCCTGCTGAATGTCATCATCACCTATTGACTTCAGTCCTTAGTGCTACACAACATTTGGCTCTTTGTGAAATGCATAAACGTCCACTGGGGCCTCTGCTGAAACCACAAAGTGCATATCTGTAGCCCACTGCAAATGACGAGAATAACCCATTTTATGTAAGGCATGGGTGGAAAAAAATCATATTTATAAATAATCTTGAATTTTTAAGCAAATGTTCTAAAAAGAATTTACATGGTGCCTAATGATAAAAGTTAAAGATTGTTGGAGACAAATTGTTTAGCATGCAAAAGCCCAAATGAGCAAATAATTTGAGAGCTTGTATTTAGAAAAAACTGCTCAACAAATTTAGGAGAAGAGTAATTAGCATATTTGCTATGCATATTTGCACACCAACATAAATTATGCATTCAGAAACTTCTCAGATAGGTAGCAACTTCCCTTAAAATCTAAGAAAAGATGTCAGTATCAGGCTAAAGACATCTGTCAAAGATTAAATCTAATTTCAGTTTCGATGGAAGAGCTGCCTCAACTTATAAAGTAGGATAAACATTTAGTGTCTGATGGAGCAGCAAGGATGAGTCCATACAAGAAAGAGAAAATGCAGCATAGCAAAGCCTTAAAAATCAATGTGGTGGGTAGCGGCGGGGACAAAAGAAAACTGAAGAAACATTGGAATGACTTAAGAAGAAGAGATCTCACTATAAAGAAACCAACAGAAGCAAATATGCCTGGTCTACTGGAGAGTAGCTTGGTTTAGAGAAAACTTTAACCCATCCTGAGTCAAGTTTTTTTATGAACACCGTCATGTGTGTATTGTACTACACCATGCTCTCAGTTGCCCTGGTGCAAAGCCAGAGAAATTTCTTTGACTTCAATGGATTTACACCAAGGTAACAGAAGAGAATTAGGCCTATTATGTACAGGATACACTGTCTTAACAGGTGACACCTGTAACTTCTTCATCACTGTCTATCCCTATCCATTTTTATGTATAGTAAATATATTTCAGTTTCTTAACATACAGTCACATTTCAGTTTGTCCAGGCTTTTATGGGGCAGTAGGAGGATATAAAAGTAGACCTGCAGCTCTCCTAATCCCCACACTCCAACAGCTCTCCTGGGCAGGTGGACAGGTGAGCAGCATGGGTTTTACATGTCAGTCAATGTGAAGACTAGAATTCTGACCTCCCCAGTGTGTGGCTGATCTCCAGGGCTGCTGAGAGAGTGCGCAAAGCCGGGATTTATGGCAGATGGTTATGGCCTGCAGGCCCCAGACAGTGGCTGTCATTTCTGTTTACTACTCTGGCATCATGTGGCCACAAGAACAAGTATTCGGCAAGGGTCCAGCCTGTTTCTTCTGTCTCCCATTTGACTTTTGAACTATGGATGTCAAAACAAAGAACTATAAACTATAGCAGATGTCTCCTCACACTGTATTCCTTGCCACCAGAGAGGCATTATTCTCTCCTGGTCTTACTCCCCAATGCTTGCTCAGCCCTAAAACCAACCAGTCCACCACTCGTCTTCTGACAGTAGGGAATTGTTCTAATGCTTGGGTGACTTCTACTGTGGCCCTCTGTAGTGGGATGGTCACCCCGTTCCAGCCCTGAAGGGGTTAAAGCAGCCCTGGAGAGGGCTGTGGCTGGTAAAAGCTGGGCTGTTTGGAGAAGCCACCACAGCTGTGGCCAGCTCAGTCAGGGCCCAGCTGGCCCTATAAGAGGGCTGAGGGCCAAAGACTGAAAGACACTCTCTCTCTAGCTCCCTAGAGAGAGAGAAGGACCGGGCTGCCTGAGAAGCTGAACAGGGTTCCTAGGGTGGAGCAGTGCTGGGGAACGGCAGAGGGAGCTGGGGAGCTCCAGCCTAGCAAGACTCCAGACTGCAGGCTTAGTAAAGGGCCCACAAAAGGGGTACTGGGGCTGCAGAGGGGCAGCCCAGATATAGGCAGAGGCAGCTGGTCCAACCCCCCCTTGCTGATGATGAGTGGTTTATAGATTGCAGTTTGCTCCAGGAAGTGGGGGCTAGATGATGACTGGCACTAACCACTGAGGCAAGGTGGCCAGAAGCCTCCAGTGCAGTCCACCTCTCTACAGCTACTTACTACAGCTTATCCACAGACAAAACCACCAATGTGTGTCCCAGAGCAATATTCCAGTAGGATTTCTAAAACCTCTCTAGAGCCCCATCCCAGCATCCTGTTCCTTCAGTGAAATGCTGAGGGAGTTTGCCAAGGAAATAATCAATGAGTGGGAATCAATGACTGGATGGCTTTTGGGGGTGGAGGTAGTAGTGGTGACCATTTTTCTAAGGCATAAGTTAAATCCTCTAGCTAAAGAGTTGTCAGATCCAAGGAAGCTCACCTAGAATAAAGCTACCAAACTCAAATTGCTCTATTCTTTAAGGTACTCAGCTACCATGGTGTTATATAATGTAGTAATAGAAAGGCAAAGAAAGGTGGGACACAGACCATTCATTGTGACAGCCAGGCAGTCAACCACTATGTTGGGAGACAATCAATCCAACAGAAATCTTTGGCTACTGGGAGGGTTAGTTAAGGTATGTCTACAGGATAGTGGCTCATTTATGGTGCTGCAGGTGTGTTGCTGTATTGCCATAGCGTAGATGCTTCCTACATTGACAAAAAGGGGTTTTCCATTGAAGTAGTTAATCACTTCTCCAAGAGGTGGTAGCTAGGTTGATGGAAGAATTTCAGTCTACACTGTGGATGATGTCAATCTAACTACAGTGCTCAGAGTGCAAAAATTTTGACAGCTCTGAGTGATGTAGCTAGGTCGATCTAATGTTTAAGTGTAGATCAGGCCTTAGAGCCAGTACTTAGAGCAGTAAGCAAGAGGAGGAAACTAGAGGGGAAAAACCAAGACATTTACACTGAATGTCCCCACCTTTTACACACTGGATGAATAGAGCTTGATAACTAGGAAGGGATAAGGTGCTGGCAGTTTGGCGGGTTTTTAATTACAACAGTGTATCCTTGAAAGTGAAATGCAGATCAGCAGGCCCATCCACTGGAGGTCCCCTCAATGTCCCAGGTAGAGCCACCTAGGACTAGGGGTGGTGATGCAGGCAACACCAGCTAAGCAGTATGTAAGCTGTATCTTGATGCCCATAGACCATTATTTAGACTACAAGTAAATGAAGGTTCACGTCCTCATAAATTTGATCATTTTGGATGCAGTGGAATTCAGCCCTCCTACAGATTAGGGATTGATTAGGGATTAATAGAGGCTGGTCACCAGAGAGCCCATATCCTCCATACAAGAGGGAGACATTCCTGCATAAGTGACTGGCAATGTGGACTCTAGGAACCTGTACATCATTTGTGAGTGGGGAGGGAATTTGTGCAAGTTTCTTCTCCAAAACTCAGTTTGTTAGAACTAGTTTCCATTATGCCTGGCCGATATGTCCCTTTAATTAGCATTTTTTTTTTATCGTGTCCACGGCAGATACTCTCGAACACTACAACCTCGCATCATCCAACCCATCAAAAACCTTTTGCCTAGAAATGGTCTTTACATGAGTGTCTTACTAAACTACAGAAAACCTGGGGGATGTTTTAAAGGAACCACTTCAAACTCAAGCAAATTTCACAGTGTGTATACATGAATATTTTTAAATTATCGCCGGTAAAAAAGATAAAATCAAACCATTATTCTGCCTTGCTACAGCATTCAGCCAGGACAAAAAGCCCATAAGTAGGAGGGAGAGGGTGAGAGCAGGTAGTTCCATATCTACACAGCTCTAGTCATCAGTTATCAGATGGTACCCTTTGTAAAGTTTATGACTGACAGCAAGGAGCTTTACTACTACTGCAAATGTCAGGCTCAGATCATTATTTGATGACTATCATTGCTGGCATAAAGGTCCTCATGTAGAATAAAGCTAATGTTGCTGTCATACAATTCAGTGCCCAGCCTGACATGCCTTTTGTCTGAATGTAAGCTTTTGAACCTGGTTTCCCCGCCTCACAATAAAACAGCTCATTCAGGAATATCACATACCAAGGGACATTAGAGTTTTCAGCTTTCTCCCTTAAAAGCTATCATGTATCCCTCTACAGTTAATAATGGTAATTTAACACACTGACATGAAAATGTCTTTAGGGTGTTTCCTCTGGGACCGTTATTGTTTGGTCTCTTACATTAGTATTTAATCTACTTTAATCTACTGCCTTTTTGGCCTTCTAAATTCCCATTTTAACTTTAAGGTCCCTAATCTGGATGAGGAGCCTTAATCTGTCTGAGGAGGACTAGACAGGAATCATTTTAGAGTCTATTAATTATTTTAGAGTCTATTAATGACACTCTTTAATCAGTAATAAGGATTACCAATAGTAAGAGGAAGTCATTTTCCCTATGGGCAGACTATTCTATAACTGCCTACAGCAGGGTTTCCTTTTATGTTCCACAGAGACAGCTAGTACTGACCATTTTGAAGACAGAATAGTCAATGGACCATTGTTCTGAACAAATATGGTGTGTTTATGTTCCTTGATAATGATAAGCAGATATTGCAAAGAATCAAGTGTAATCCTCCTCCCTCTCTTTCCAGCAGTCCTTCTTCCCAGAACACCATGGTACAGAAAGCCAAAGCCATCCATTCAGCCCTCTCTAGGATGTTTGTGTCCCTGCCTTTGCTCTTACCTTCAACTGGAAAGATGGATGAGAAAAAAAACCTGCACCTCCCCAACTCCTTCACTCTTGCTCCCAGAGCCTTGTAGTCACTGCTAATCTGTTTAGGATCCTACCTGGTAATATCATTAGTGCCGAAGTAGATAAGCAGCATAGGGTAGTGGACAGAGAGATGCATGAGCCTCAGCAACCTTTCCATATCATCTTGTATGCGGGCTCCAGACATACAGCACACTTCTTGGGACACCATGTCAGGTTGTCAGATGGATGTTTCTGTCTCCCTCAGAAGGGAGTCCCAACCATAGCACTCTATGGGTATGTCTACACTACGGGATTATTCCGATTTTACATAAACCGATTTTGTAAAACAGATTGTATAAAGTCGAGTGCACGCTGCCACACTAAGCACATTAATTTGGCGGTGTGCGTCCATGGTCCGAGGCTAGCGTCAATTTTTGGAGCATTGCACTGTGGGTAGCTATCCCGTAGCTACCCCATAGTTCCTGCAGTCTTCCCCGCCCATTGGAATTCTGGGTTGAGACCCCAATGCATGATAGTGCAAAAACAGTGTCGCAGGTGATTCTGGGTAAAAGTCGTCACTCATTCCTTCCTCCATGAAAGCAACGGCAGACAATCATTTCGCACCCTTTTCCCCTGGATTGCCCTGGCAGACGCCATAGCATGGCAACCATGGAGCCCGTTCAGCTTTTTTTTACTGTCACCGTATGTCTACTGGATGTTGCTAACAGATGCGGTACTGCAGCGCTACACAGCAGCATTCATTTGCCTTTGCAAGACAGCAGAGCCTGTTATCAGTTGTTCTGTACCGTCTGCCATGCCATTGTAAATTGGCGATGAGATGATGGTTATCAGTTATTCTGTACCATCTGCTGCTGTCATGGGTGCCCCTGGCTAAGGTCGGCCGGGGGCGCAAAGACAAAAATGAGAATGACTCCCGAGTCAATCCCTCCTTTATGGTATATAAAAATAGAGTCAGTCCTGCCTAGAATATGGTGCAAGTGTACTACAGAACCAGTGTACCAGAGAACCAGAGAGCACAGCTGCTCCGTGTCAGATCCCGCAGAAATGATGAGCTACATGCCATTCTAGAGGGTGCCCCTGCAACAACCCCACCCATTGCTTCTCTGCTCCCCCAACCCTCCTGGGCTACCGTTGCAGTGTCTCCCCATTTGTGTGATGAAGTAATAAAGAATGCAGGAATAAGAAACACTGACTTGTTAGTGAGATAAAATAAGGGGGAGGCAGCCTCCAGCTGCTATGATAGTCCAGGCAGGACATTAAATGGTGCAGGGGAGAGGAGTCCAGCATCTTTACACATGAAAGGGATGGGGCTGATGGAGCTCAGCCCCCGGCTGCTATGATGAAGATGGTTACCAGCCATTCTGTACCATCTACTGGGAATGACTGGGAGTCATTCCTATTTTTACCCAGGTGCCCCCAGCTGACCTCACTTGAGGCCAGCCAGGAGCACTCACGGGATGATGATGAGGATGGCTACTAGTCCTACTGCACTGTACCATCTGCCACTGGGGAGGGGAGGGAAGAGGATACTGCTGTTCACTGCCGCAGCATTGAGTCTACCGGCAGGATGCAGTAGACATACGGTGACATTGAAACAAGTCAAGAAACAATTTTTTTCCCTTTTCTTTCACGGGGGGGGGAAGGGGGTAAATTAATGAGCTATACCCTGAACCACCCCGGACAATATATTTGACCCTACAGGCCCTGGGAGCTCAGCCAAGAATGCAAATACTTTTCGGAGACTGCTGGGGACTGTGGGATAGCTGGAGTCCTCAGTACCCCCTCCCTCCCTCCATGAGCGTCCATTTGATTCTTTGGCTTTCCGTTACGCTTGTCACGCGGCACTGTGCTATGGACTATGTATCATAGCCTGGAGATTTTTAAAAAATGCTTTGGCATTTCGTCTTCTGTAACGGAGCTCTGAAAGAACAGATTTGTCTCCCTATACAGCGGTCAGATCCAGTATCTCCTGCACGGTCCATGCTGGAGCTCTTTTTGGATTTGGGACTGCATCGCCACCCGTGCTGATCAGAGCTCCATGCTGGGCAAACAGGACATGAAATTCAAAAGTCTGTGGGGCTTTTCCTGTCTACCTGGCCACTGCATCTGAGTTCATATTGCTATCCAGAGCGGTCACAATGGTGCACTGTGGGATACCGCCCAGAGGCCAATACTGTCGATTTGTGGACACACTAACCCTAATCTGATATGGTAATACCGATTTCAGCGCTACTCCTCTTGTTGGGGAGAAGTCCAGAAACCGGTTTAAAGAGCCCTTTATATCGATATAAAGGGCCTCATTGTGTGGACGCGTGCAGCGTTAAATCGGTTTAACGCTGCTAAAATCAGTTTAAACGCGTAGTGTAGACCAGGCCTATGTCTCCTCCTTTTTGGTGTGATGGTTGTGAGCCTCTCAGTCTTTGGAGCAGGTGGCTCCTCCTCCTCAGATGTCAGGGTCTGCTCCTCACACTTCTTGTCCCTAGAACGGCATACCGATTCTTGACCTCAATGGACAGGGGGCCTAGGTAGGGGCTCGAGAACTGTCTACTGCCCCAAGTGCCCAGTAGCCAGTTCTCCTCCTTCCTCTGGTGCCACTGTAGTCATCAGGCTAACATCCTCCATCCCATCTCCATGTGCATCCTGCTGATGAAGTACACGTGCTTCTGGAGGCCAGGGCCAGCTCCAGGGTTTTTGCCGCCCCAAGCAGCAAAAAAAAAAAAAAAAAGAAAAGAAAAAAGATCCACGATCGTGATCTGTGGCACTACCGCTGCTGCTTCAGTCTTCGGCGGCTAGTCCTTCGCTCCAAGAGGGAGTGAGATACCCACGGCCGAATTGCCACTGAAGAGCCGCACATGCCACCCCTCTCTGTTGGCCACCCCAAGCACCTGCTTGCCTGGCTGATGCCTGGAGCCGGCCCTGCTGGAGGCTACACAGATGAGCCGTCTCCTCTTGAAATTCCCTTACTGGCTTCCTGAGGGACTCCATCATTACATACCTCTCACACTGGGTCTTTCACTTTGCCTGGCTTTCTGTGGAAGGGGCATGCAGGCTGCATCCCCAGTAAGTCAAGACTAGAAGCCTCCAGTTAGAAGCCTCCTGGATCAGAATGCCTGGCTGGCCAAGGCCAGGGCCAGGGCCTTCATAGGTTCAGGCATAGGAAGAGCAATGCACCATTTTCCTTTTCCATTTTCTTCCCATTATAGGTTTTTCCTTGTGTAGTACCTGCAAGTTAAGGGGTGGGGGGAGATAACCTTTCTCCCTGCCTTTCTCTGCTGGGAAACTCAGCTGGCTAACTCCCTTAATCTCCCAGCATACCAAACACAGCAAACCAGCCCAGAGTCCTACCAAACTTCCTGGCAAGCTCCCAGCACAGAAAAGTGCTCCTTTTTGTCTCCCAAAATTAATCAATGGCAATAAGACAGAAGTGGTCTAGAGATATGCACCAGTAGTTAACTCCCTTAGTCTCACCAGCCATATATCTTACTTCTTATGTAGTATTATTAAAATTTATATTGAGAACTGGATAATAATTGGGTAACCTATCTGTGGATACAGTGCAATTGGTACTAATTGGTTATATGCACACTTGTCTGCCTCATTTGGTTTACAGATGCTGCCTTCCATTTCTAATGTCCTCTTAGCTGCATAAGCAGCGTAGAATAATGGGGGCATAGCCTTCATCTCTCAGTGTTTGCCTAATTCCCTTGAACCTGAGCATTCCTATAGCCTTCATTCATTGCATTTCACCCATAAAATCACCCAAACCTCAGAGGGGAAAGTTCAGAGCCAGCTCACCAGATTTGCTCTCCCAACATCAACAAAAATGGGAAAGCATTCTGTACCAGCAGGAAAGGAATATGGGCAAAGCTGAGCTCCTGGACCCTATTACGTCTGAAGATATTACTGTTGCCTGGGAAACCACTCTCTTTGTATACATGAGATCACTAAAATATATTCTATATGTTTATCTTTAGATATGAGTTTGTCACCTTGCCTATATGCTGTGTCGGGAGAAAAACATGACATTGGATAAAATTTAGATTGCAACCTGCTAAAATTGATTAACTGTTTTGCGGCATTAGAGGCATTTTCCTAATGTTAAATGCAATACAAACCGTTCAGTGTCCAATATCAACAAATCTCATCTTCTGCTGTAAAGGTGGATTATTCTTAGAACCTTTCATATTCCAGGTTTAACTAGTGCTAGAAAGAAAAACCATTCTCAAACCATCTGGTATATTATTAGCAGTTCAATGAGCTCTATCAGGTGAGGCAGATAATCTGTAATCACAGGATGTCAGGGTTATTTGAGGATTGGGATAATTTATTTAGTTTGGCTGGTTGTGAATGAAGATCGGAATATTATATGTTGAGGATTCTTTGTTTTTTAAAGGAACTACACAAGCCACTTTTAATATCAGCCAAATTACCATCAGGATCATATTAAAAACAAAAGAAAAAAGAAAAATTAGAAACCATCACTGAACAGTCAGGCCATTTATCTACATATTATTTCCCATAACAACAAGCACAAGAGCATTTGCACCTAACTGAAAGTTTAGATTTTTGAAGCATGATCAGCTTGTTCACTTCTCCTGAGTCTTTCCATGGTGTCACAATGCAATATTCATGGCATCACATACATATCCCCATACCAATTCTAGAATGAAGGATCTCTAAATAATTTAGAGATAGGAGCAGCAGGCAGAGAATAATACTACTGGCCAGATAAAAAATATATGATAGTAAGCAATAAGAAGTAAGGAAATAAAGTTAGATGGGGTTTTATTAAAATACAATGAGCCGTATTCTGCCCTTATACCTGTGTTTTCACATTCAATTGACTTCAGTGGGGATTGCAAAAACTCATCCTTGGGAACATGTCAGCTCTGGGTATTATGTCCAAATCAAAGGAGACTAAGAGAGGAGGTTTAGAGAAGAAAGGGGAAGGAAATATAATAATGTGGTGCTGGAAAACTCTTTATATCTCTGGAGTTATCTTAAAGAAATAATTCAGTACAATCCTACTGCTTGCTTACTCAAATCACAAGACAACACCATGCTTTCAAATTTTCTCTGCGTGTTGTATTAATTTCAATGAACTAAATGGACCCAAAGAGGAAAAGGTGTTAAAATGACTCTGTCACTGTCCAACATAAAATAGTGTTAAACAAAGGTTGTGGTTTTGTATATGGAGACTTTAGCTTGCTTAGTGCCATGGCAAACACACCATTAATTTTTATTAACCTTTTATTAAAGATACAGAAAAGAAAGGGGAGAAGTGTTGAAGCATTTGAAAAAAGAAGTATTAAGACTTTCATTTTAATGACTTCCCTTCTTCCATTTCCCTTAAGATGGAAAGAGTTTTTATAAAGAATCCTCCTCTCCTCCCACCCAACCCCATTTGGCAGGCTTTTAGATGGTATTAAAGATGGTAATAACTGTCCTTAGGGGTGGAGGAAGAGAAGAAATTAGTTGAGCTGTGTTGGAGCAGTTTTTGTTGCTGTTAAAATCCAATCCCATTTCCCAGAAAACAAAACAAAACACACACAAGACAAAAGAACAGCAAAGATAGAAAATGCAACTTCTATCTTCACACTGCTGGAGAAATATAGGAACAGCACATGGTCTTATCCACCACTTTGAGACCTGGCAAACTTGTACCAGCATCGGGTTGTTTCAGCGATTGCTTTTATCTGACTCTCTGGTGACAGGCTTACAGCAGTGTTGCAAAATATACGGTATTGGCCAACTAAGTCAAACTCTTCTTAGACAGAAGGAAAAAGGAGGATAGAAAAGTGAAGAACCCAGGTGTGTGTTGTGTGTATGGGGGGGGGGGGAAGGGGCAGCAGGATTCAGCCAAAGCAGGTGAAAGTGGTGATGTCACATGGGTCCCTCTCTCTCTCCTGGTCTGGTCAGGATGATGAAGGCCTAATAGCATTACAGTACATCCCAGGTCCTAGAAGATGGTGAGGTTGGCAGCCATGATTGCAAAGCTCACTCTTTCCCTTTCTTTCAGTGAGAAATTTTTGTATTTCCTTCCCTCCTAATTTTCCCCTCAAAATATTTTTAAGACCCCCAAAAAGGGAATAATGGTGGAATAATGGCGGAATAGCCCATCCCCATATTATTTTGTCCACCAATTAGGCCTGATTTCTGACATATCACTTTTATTAATTGATTTCTAGTCCCACACTTCTCTTGTTTATCAGGCACAGTTGCAATCCAGTCCTTGAATTATACCAATAGATGTGTTTGTTTATACTAATTCAATCTGTCTCCCTTTTGTATCTTTCCCCATCATTTATGATAAGTTGTTGTGCAGTTTAAGAACTTTCACTCGCTTATTGTAGTTGAGCTCAGAATTTGAGTAAATTGTAGCCCCAGTTATTACAACAGTGTGATACAGGGCTCGTAAGCTGAAATACATCTTTATACCATCAACACTCTAGGTCACAAACTGGGACCCAAAGCTGTGTTTCCTACAGGAATACCAAAACCTAGCCATGGACACTAAACTCCATTTTGTACTTCAAGATCCCAGCATATCAACTGCCAGAAACAGTCTTTTTCTCTGGAAGTTCCAACTCCTTCATCCAAGAAGTTAAGTAAGGGGAGAAGGAGAAGTGGGAGTGAAAACCATGTTATAAGGTCTTTTTAAAGTTCTGATTCTAATGGGCAGCGCTGCTCTACTAGTACAGCCAACAAAGAATCCATGATAACCTTAGCTGAGAATACATTGCACAGTATAAGTAGCTGAACTGTAGGATAAAAGCATACACATACCTCAGAGGTATAAGACAGCATTCGGGAGAGCTCCACTAACATATTTTTTCTGTTGTAAACAGGGCTCAATATCAGTGTTAAAGGAATTACTGGGATCATGCTGTTCGCACGCATGGAAAATGGAGGCTAAGGTGCATATATAGCTAACTTGATACTTTTTTTTTAATTTGAGGCACTTTAGTAAATGTTCCAGGGTTTCACCAGTAAAATCTACTGCTGCATATGGTATACACCCTACAAGGTAATTTTCAGTATTTTAGATATGGTTCAGTATATCATTAAAATTATACATACCCTTTTATCATGTCATTCATTGTAGTGTGAATTTCCACAGTTTATTATGATCATACTATGCATAAACATAATTACTTCACAGCAAACTATAAATTCCACCTGTTGGAGAACATAATTAGTTTCATTATTGTATATTTAGTATAGGTTGTTCATGTACAACAAAAACATATAGCAATTCTTCTTTGTGAAAGTATTATAAACAAATGGAGACAAGATCTTTTATTTCTAACGCTGACCGTTCATTGATGAAGTTTAAATAAATAAATTTCATTCAATAAGAGAAGCATCTTTATACTTTGAAGAATGTAAAATTTGAGTATTGCTGATTTCTTTTTTCCTTAGGTCACAGTAGGTCAAATTCAGAGCTGGGGTAAGTGGAATTCAATTGCATTTGTGCCTACTGCTGCCAGTGTTAAATTTGGTCCTATAACTATCATCGACTTTTTGGGTCCTTTTAAAATGTGATATCTTAAAGGGATTTTTACACTGTTTTGATTTAATTGTGGTTTTAATTATTCTAAGGTTCAGGTAAGGTGCTTAGAAATTAATTACCAGATTAGCCACTTTAGGAATAAAATGTTTCTTATTTCAGTTGACATCTGATGTTAGCATAAGAGATGATGTTGACAGACCAAGAACATTGTCCTAATCAGCTATCTCTTTGGGATAAAAGGCTAGCTCTTTGGGATAAAAATAAATAAAATTAAATTACTTTTTCATTTTTTTTACTGGTTTTAATACAAATTTCTGTTAGTTTAGTGCTCACAAAAAATGCCAGACAATCAGGCCAGTCAGCAGAGACAAATGAAGTGGCCCCAATCTCCACCACCTGCCTCAAACTTGGCTTGAAAGGATGACCTCTTGGGGTTGATAGGGTAATTCAATCTCCATGCTCAGGCAAATCTTTGGTCTTTCAGCAGAGACTGCCAATGAGGCTGTCAAATTAGTGCTCAGTGAGGTGGTGTTTTTGTGATGCGGATGCCTGTCATGTAGGTCAGCAAACCTATTTCATGTAGGCTATCAAAGAGCCGCTATCAGCGTGGGCTGGATTCAAACTAGCCACCTAGAGGTGAATGAATCAATATCCAATTACCAATTTCTGGAGACATCTAGTCCCTCTCTGCTAAGTTTGTTTTAAATAGGAACAAAATGCCAAGATATTACCATGAGACAAGAATGCCATCATTGTTCTTTAGCTGGCTTTTATATTTTGTGTTATATTTTATATTGTTTTACCTCATTTTAATATATCTAAACAGCCTACTACTATTGGAGCTGGAGTGGCTGGAAGAAACGGAAGAAAAACTACAATATTTCACATGTTATTTTAAAATATAGCAATAGCATTGTGACAGGCTGAAGTAGCTCTACCTGAGCTCTGGCAGACTCCCCTTCAGGCAAATGGTGAGATAGTCAGCCAGGCTCAGGAGTTCAGAGTTAAATCAGGAATTGCCATGATAACATGTCTCTGATACACAAGAGAGTGTGAGTGTCTGAGGAGGAGGCAGAAAACCATACCCATTTATTTGAAGGGGTAGATTGTCTTGGAATCAGAGCTGGGCCTTTTCCTTTTGATTTCTACTTGAGGAGGCTTGAGGAGAACATGAGTGCCCCATCTGTGTAGCTGTCTGCTGACCCACTGCTTCTGCACCTAGTGGTTGATAAGGAATCCCAACTATTCCCAGGGCCTCAGAAGTTCCATCCTAGGAGCTCTTACTCTGCTTCTGTTGGGCGGTGAAGCTGGAAAAAAGAGTTTCTGGAGCCTCTGCAAGGGGATATCTCCAAGAATTACTGTATTGTAATAGCACTGATCAGAACTAAGGTTAGAAATGTTCTGTATTAAAATAAGAGTAAACAACCAGCAAACATGACTGATGCCCCTACCTATGGAACTCTTGTTCAACGAGGTCAGGATGAACTCAAGGTGCATCAATTGTAAAGTACACGGCAAAGCCCATCTTTGTGGGCAGGCTTTCCCCTGTAACAATGGCTGAAGTTCCACTGAACTACATACATGAAGAAGGGAAGGGAGAAAAATAAAATCCCCCTGTATAAGGAACAGTTGGCAAAATTTAGGAGCAGTGGGAAAACTGAGGTCCTTTGTGGATAAAATGCAGGTGTTATTTTTTTTATTTAGTGTCTATCATATATATTGCAGTGATGGGTGCTTTCTAAGTGACTAACATAGGTAAATCCTTTGAGGGGGGCTGAGAGGAGGAGATGTTTCTGCAGATAACACATTACAACAGTGTAGATAAAGCCAGTAATTCAAAACTGCCTGTTTATTTTATATAAATACATGGATCTGAGTCATAGTTTCATGTCCTGTACAGGTTCCTGCCCCCAAGCTTAGTCAGAGGGCGCCCTCCTTCTTATTTTAACTCTACTGGTTTCTCTTACCATTTGGGCCACTCCTCCTTTACTGCCAAAATGGGTTTGTGCCGATGGAGCAACTTTGCTATACCACTCCCAGAGCTCCTCTTCCCTCCCTTCCCTGTTATACCTGCCCACCATCACCAAAGTAACATTCAGTTTCACCACCATTAAAAACAGGTACAGTTCAAAAGCTTCAGTTCCCTTCATTTGGAGCTTTCACCCTCCCTTTCCTATCCATCCAGCTGCTCAGTGATAACAACGCCATCATAGCATCTTATCTCAAGATGTCACAAGTACATTCTTGTTAAGTATTTCATGGATTATTGAAAGGACAGATGGTCTAAGTACGAACCTCCACAACAAGTTCAGCCTTGAAAGAGAGATGGGTTTTCTATAGCTTTGGCATTATATTGTGCAACTGCTACACCACAGGATCAGGAATTCAGATACAACCTTTTAAATACGTGTGTTTAGACAGAGTAAATGCATATCTTCTCATCTGAACTGTTTTCTTTTTTTCTATATACTCACCTGAATGCAATGAACATAACCAGTACCATGGATAACTCCAGGACCAGTGAGGCAGGTAAGACAATTTAAAAGTAACAACTCTCTTCAATCAAAACAGGTTAATTTCCAGGTGTTAAAAGGAGCAGAATTTAGAGAACAATGCCAATCACTATGGAAATCAAATTAAAATACATGCATAAACTTGCTTTTTCCCTTATATAACAGAAAAAAATTACAAGAAATAAGCATGTAAAATACACAGGTTTTCAGATGTGAAGTGTGGTGTTATTGTATAGGTATTTGTTGCAATATTGTTGTATGCTGATACTGTAAGGCCCATGAACAGGTCTATCTATCTAAGATACTTATATGATCTCCATTACTGTAGCTATGTGCCTCACAATCGTAATGTATTTATCCTCACAACATTCATGTGAAGTAGGGAAATACTATTAGCTTCATATTACAGATGGGGAACTGAGGCATAGAGACACTAAAGGTATGTCTACACTGTAATTACATACCCATTGCTGGTCCATGCCAATTGGCTTGGGCTAAGGAGCTGTTTAATTGCAGTTTAGACATTGGAGCCTAGGCTGGAGGCTGGGCTCTAGGACCCCGTGAGCACGGCGGGTCCCAGAGCACAGGCTACAGCCTACGCCCAAACATCTACATCTCAATTAACCATCCCCTTAGCCTGAACCCTGCAAGACTGAGTCAGCTGGCACAAGCCATCTGTGGGTGTTTAATTGTAGTGTAGACATACCCAAAGTGGCTTGTCCAAGATCACACAGAAAATCCATAGCAGAGCAGCAAATGAACCCAGGTCTCCAGAGTCCCAGGCTAATGACTAGACCATCCTTCCTTTGACCTTTACTCACAGGTAGGGTAGATCTTTCTCCCTGTAAGGTCAATGTCAAAATTTCCTTTGATTTCAATGGTGCAGAATTATTTTACTCTGGAAAAGTATGCAAATGTTATTTATTCACTATATAAATGAGATATTACACATGCATATTTACTAACTGTGTTCAAAACTGTGTGCTAAATTATGCCAGGAATTTACATGGCCAGCAGCTTGCAAAGCTGTGCCATTAAAAACAATGCAAAGTACACTGAAAGCAAAATGAGAATAGTTCATGTATACTAATAATCCAGGAGGGCATGATCAGCATGGAGAATCTAATTAATGTCCTTGAATTTTTTGAGAGGGTTCAAGATATTGATAATGACAGTGCATACATAATCATTTATTTTGATTTTCAGAAAGACATTAATAGACTGTTCCTCCTCACAGCATCTTGTGTAAGAAATGAGCTTGAGGGATGCAGCTTGGAACTTCAAAACTGATAAAGAACGGGTTCATTACATAAAACAGATGTTATTTATCTATGTAGAGGACTAAGTGAAACTTGCCATGGATCCAGATCAGAGTAATAATAAATATAAAACGTGAATCAAGTGATATACCACAGGTTTCAGATCTCATTAATAAGTAGGATAAGTGGCCCATATGGCATTAATAAATACAAAGTGCAGTGAAAGCAGAGTTTAAAGCTAATTACATGACATACAAAATGAAGAAAACTGAAATAAAATAAACCCAAAACTGATTTCTGGGGGAAAACCTCTCTGTGAAGAGTTTGATAGATTTCCTAATGTAGAACTTACACATTCCAGTGGATTGTGTGTAATTGCTGCATCATTGAATGCCTCAGTGTCAAAGATCTAGGCAAGTCTCCCCCATGGACACTCACCAGACTGCTGTGAGGGGATCAACACATTAAATCCACCTGTGCTTTAGCCTCCAGAATCCAGGCATTGCCCCTAGGTTGGGGTTTCTAGGCACACTCTCAGGTGCAGATCTTCTCTGTCTAGCACCCTGTCGGGTGTATGCACACGCTATCTCCTATTGAGGCGGACAATGGATGTGCTGACATTGCGGTTACACTTAGGGTTGCCAGGTGTCTGGTTTTTGACTGGAAGGCCCGGTCGAAAAGGTACCCTGGCGGCTCCAGTCAGCACCGCCTACCGGACCGTTAAAAGTCTGGTTGGTGGTGCAGCGAAGGCCCATGACTAAGGCCTGACCTAGTTCCATGTGACTCCCGGAAGCAGCTGCCAGGTCCTTGTGGCCTCTAGGTGCTGGGGTGGCCAGGGAGGCTCTGTGCACTGCCTCCACCCAAAGTGCCGGCTCTGCAGCTCCCATTGGCCGGGAACCACGCAGAGCCTCCCTGGCCACCCATGCACCTATGGGCTGCAGGATGCGGATGTCTGCTTCCTGGGAGCCATGGTTAGTGCTGCCAGGATCCCAAACCCCCTCCTGCACCCCAACCCCCTGCCCCAGAGTCCCCTCCTGCACCCAAACTCCCTCCTGGAGCCCACACCTTGCACCCCTCAACACCCCAACCCCCTGTCCCAGCCCTGAACCCCCTCCTCCACCCCCAAGCCCCTCATTCCCAGCCCCACCCCAGAGCCTGCACCTCCAGCCAAAGCCCTCACCACCACCACTCCCGCACGCCAACCTCCTGCCCCAGTTTGGTGAAAGTGAGTGAGGGTGAGGGAAAGCAAGTGATGGAGAGAGGGGGGATGGAGAGAACAAGGGTTGGGCCTCTGAGAAGTGGCGGGGCAGGAGCAGGGCCTTGTGGAAGGGGCAAGGCAGAGGCATTCAGTTTTGTGCAATTAGAAAGTTGGCAAGTCTAGTTATGGTCTACCCGACTGTCTTGTGCTTCATCACGATAAGGGACAATTATCAGATTCAAAAGGGTGGCCCTTGGGTTTAGGGGAGTGAGGCCCAGTGGCCAGCCTCATTACCACTGCCCTTGGAGTTGGGGCTGTGCAGCCTACATACCAGCCTCAGTACAATGGCCCTCGGGGTCAGGGCTGCGTGGTCTAGTGGCCAGGGTCAGTACAATGGCCTTTGGGGTCAGGGCTGTGCAGCCTACACATCAGCTCAGTACAATGGCCCTTGGGGTCAGGGCTGCTCATCCTAGTGGCCACTCTCAGTACAACAGCCCTTGGGTCGGGGCTATGTGGCCTAGTGGCCAGGGTCAGTACAACAGCCCTTGGGTCAGGGCTGTGCAGCCTAGTGGCCAGTCTCAGTACAACGGCCCTTGGGGTTGGAGCTGTGAAACCTAGTGGCCAGGGTCAGTACAATGGCCTTTGGGGTCAGGGCTGTGCAGCCTACACATCAGCTCAGTACAATGGCCCTTGGGGTCAGGGCTGCTCATCCTAGTGGCCACTCTCAGTACCACAGCCCTTGGGTCAGGGCTATGCAGCCTAGTGGCCAGTCTCAGTACAACGGCCCTTGGGGTTGGGGCTGCGCGGCCTAGTGGCCAGGGTCAGATAAGTGAACTGCCACCTAGGGTGGCAGTGGAGGGGGTAGGAGAACCTGGCCTCTCCCTTTCCAACTGGTCCTGGCCCAAGGCCCTGTTAGTAGTGAACATGGTCACCACACAGTCAGAAGGGATCCTACCACAACACGCTGACTTTCCTCGGGTGCGAGGTACCACTCACTACATCCCTCCAGGCCATTTCTTACCATGAGTTCTGAAGCTGGGGTCCATTCATCATCAGGGTCTCTAAGCTCCTTCGCGCAGGTAGCTTGTTGGGACTCCAACTCCTGTTGACTGGCTGTAGGCAGCCAGTCTTTGGTCTGGGCCTCAGACTTTCTAGTTCCTGCAGTCAGGGGCTGAAGTGGCTCCTTCACCGAGCGTCCTCCTTCCCTGGCTGTCAGTCTGGAATGAACTGGGCTGCCCTCCTTTATACTAGTGCAGCTTTTGGAGCATGCCTGGTCTGGTCTAAGAAACAGGACTTCTGGCACCTATACTGTGGGATTAACCCTTTCCTGCTTAGTGTTGGGAATGCACGCCCCGTCACACACACCTTCTGACAGCTGTGACAATATAATTCAACTGGTGACCCTTCAGGCTTCCCACCTCCATAGCTTATTAACTTCCTTTCCCAGAACTCTGTCTTTGTGGATGCTCTGGGTTTATAGTTTACTTTTTCAGGGGCAGGTGCTAGGTAACACACAACACACACGTGGACTTTGTTCAGAATTCTAAAACATCATTGATTTTTACTTAGCAAAATGAGAAATGCACACATCTTGACAAAAATAATAAACTCTGCATGTATTTCTCTGCCTCAGTTTCCTCACAACTCTGGAACATTCTTTGGATTAAGGTTAGGGTGTTCTGTGGCATCCAGAATCCTTCTCCTACAGTACATAGGTTGTCTTCAGAACCACAGAGCCTCTCTCTCTCTAGGTTAGCTTACTTTGACCTTGGTTGGTCCTGCAGTTGATCTGCCTCTACACCCTCACTACAAAAGCATGCCCATCTCTCACCCTCTCCTCTTCACAGCTTCTTGCATGACTCTGAGAATCTTTCCCCATCCTTTTCAAAGAGCAATTTCATAACAACTTTATAGCATCAGCCAGAGTTCAATAGTTATGCAGACTCATTCTCCAAATCATCACACTGACTGTATACTGCATCAAGCATACTAAGGCCTGGTCTACATTACAAAGTTATGGTGATGTAAGTCACCTCATGTCGACCTATTTGTGTATGTTTCTACACTCAAATTTGTCTCCGATAGTCATAAGTGCCCTGTTATGGTGAGCCAGTAAAACCACCTCTCTGAACAGTGTTGAGCCATGGTTGACCTACCGAGGTCAGCACAGTCCAAGTGTAGACACTGTGTGACCTGTGTTGGCTCTAACAGTCATCCAGCAACTGTCCCACAATGCCCCATTCCATAGACAGTGACCATTCTGGTCTCAATTGTAATCTCCACTGCCTAGGGAGTGGAAGCCACCTCCCTTTCCTGTTTAAAACCCTCAGCATATTGTTGAAATGTGTTTTCCTGATTGTCCACATTGGCAAGAATACCTAGCAGCTCTCCTTTGTTATGTGTAACTGCTCAGCTGACCATGCTGGCTCCATGCACAAGATACAGTCCTGCTTGGAATAGATGGGAGGTATTGGATTTCCTGGGCCTGTGGGGAGAAGAAACTGGGCAAGCACAGCTGCGAACCAGCCATAGACATCTATGAAAAGGTTGCATGAAGGAGACAGGCAAAGGGGTACAGCTGCAATCAGCATCAATGCCATATGAAGGAACTTTGGCCATCAGACCATAAGACCAGGGAGACCAACAATTGACCTGGTTCCGAGCTGCTGACCTGCTGCTTTTACAATAAGCTGCATGGCATACTTGATGGAGACCCCTCTAGCACCCTGCAAACCACCATGGATACCTTGGAGGAGCCCTGAGACAGAGTCTCTTGCTGCGAACAACAACGAGGAGAAGGGAGACGCTGTGCGGGAGTCCAGCCATGCCACAAGGCAGGACCTATTTGAGAAGCCACCACAGTCTAGCCAGTCCTGCCAGCCAACCATGGATGAGCCCGATGAAAGGGAAGGGACCTCAGGTGAGTGTGTGCATGCACTCTCCTTTCCAATATTTAAATTTAAAGATGGCTCCTGATTCATCCCAGGTTGTCATGAGACAGGAATCAACTTTTCATTGTTTTACTCATATGAGAAGGGGTAGCAGTACAACAAACAGAGGCAGAGTTGGTATCTGCTTTTCATTCCTCTGTAGGATTAGACAGGGGGCAAAGAGGTAGGGGAGAGCCCAGACAGAGTAGCTTGTTTATCTACATAGGGATATCCCTTGTATCCTCCTGAGAGATCTTGATGAAACTTTCATGGGGATACTCTGCAATCCTTTCCTAAACCTGTGACTTTCCCAAAGGTTGCTAGGGATGGCTGCCATATTTCTTCCTCCATGCCACTCCACGATGAATTCACTGTCACCATTACAGTAAACAGACTAGTGACACATGAGCCCCATAGGCTTCAGAATGCCAGTAGCAGCCGAGTGCTCTGTGCACTTGTAACCCTCAGGAGTGAGATATCAGCTAAAATCACAAATAGTGCCAATATTCATTGCCATTACCCAATAAAGACCAACATTTTATTTTTTCATAAAATTCCTTCCTCCCCCCCCTCGCCCCCTGCCTTGCTCCTGCCCCTGGCAGGCCATACTCACCATGGCTGGGGTAGGAGAGTGGTGCTGTGCAGGGGCAGTCCAAAGCTGAAGTGTTAATTAGCATGCCTTATTAAAAGTTTGTATGGGAATATGAGAAAGGAGTTTTAAACTTATCTTTTCCTTTGCATTATGACTTTAAATCCAGTGCTACAGCTATCTGTTTTTATCAGCAGCTGCTTCCATTCTGCCCTTGATGTATTGCATTACCTGTTTTTTGTTTTTTCTGGGTTTAGGAGAATAAAATTATCTATAGTAGTAGTAAAGAAAACCTGTGTTTATGTGCATGTAAGCCTACATAATTTATCTTTACTTATTGATTTTATGCAGCAAAATCACATCACAAGAGAAGCTGATAGAGGATGCTCTTCTATCATGGGAATGTGAAGGATCTGTTTTTATCTGAAGCAGTAGGGGAAATGTGTTGTCTCTTGGATGATAGACTCAGCAACCATGCAGTAATAACGAGGTCAACTGATTTAGGGCATGCAGCTGATTCATAATGAGTTGTCCAATAATGAGAAGCACAGAGCATAGTTATTTGAAGTGATTTTAGGATTTGGAACAGCATGTTGGGAAACTTACAATGATCCAAAGAAAGATGGGCTCTGCAGAGTGAAAGAGGATCTCTCCATAGGTCTGGCTGAGGCAAATGAGGAAGATGTCTTCCTGTCAAGTTACCTCATTGCATCATTTCATTCCCCATCCTTGAAGTGGCCTGCTGGCTAAGTAAGCAATACAAGGTAGAAAGTTTTAGTTTGGTGGAACACTGGCCCATCTTTTATAGGGAAAGGAGATTGTACAGTTTGGATTGCTCCATTTCAGTATAAGGGGAACCAATCATCTAGGGGACAGTCTGGCTAGACTAGTAAAGATGGCATTAAACTAGCAACAAAAGGGAAGCATGCAAAGAGAGAACAAATGAGCACTCATTTAGGACAAAATCAAGATGTTGAGCAAAAATGTAGTCAAGAAACCAAAGGACGTGAAGTGAAGAAATTCTTTTTAAATTGCCTATCCACCAATTTTAGGAGCCTAGGTAACAAACAAGAAGAATTAGAATAGCTCAATTTGAGAGCTATAATTCAATCTAGTTGGCAGTACAGAAACTTGGTGGGAAGATTCATATGGTTAGAATGTTAAAATCACTACTTTGACCTATTTAGGAATAGTATTACCTGTTTCTGAGTCATTGTCAATTCAGAAAAAAATTATTTTGAATTCTTGTGTGTAAATGTTCTGAAAGATAAACACAAGAGAGGGTGGTATTTGGTGTTTTTTGCAGACCACCAAATCACACTAGAGAACCCAGCAACCAGCTCTTCAAGTACCTATCTCTAACATATTGGAGGCGGGAGCTGAGTTATCATTGGGGACTTCAATTTGAGTGATGTATTCAAAAAAGTCTCATGCTGCCAGGAGTACATTGTCTTTGGAATTTATACAATTTATATATGACTATTTTCTAACTCAAAAAATGTTACATCCAACATAGGGGAATTCTATATTAGTCCTCATCTTGACAGATAAAGACTTGATTGCAGAAAAAATAATGAGTGGCAGCGCATGCAAAAGAGATCATGATTTGATTATATTTGTTACATACAAACAGAATAAAGTCCAGACCAGTAATATACACACACACATGCACACAGTATTTTAGAGGGGCCAGTTTCACAAAGTGGAAAACAATTATGGGTCATATCAGTTGGGTGAAAAAAGATGAATGATAATTGGGAACTGTTTACGCTCATTTTATTAGATGTCCAAAAAGAAGGTAACGCTGACTAAAAAACCCAAACTTGGCTTAGAAGTCAAGTGAAGGCAGATAGAAAAAAATAATAATGTCCTGCCACCACCACCATATTAAAAAAAAGAAGAAAGGGGAAGTTGATAGTTTTGAATGTAAGTTAGAAACTAGAAATTAGAGAAAATTGATAAGGGAGGCACAAAAGGAGAACTCTATGGCCAGCATTGTTAAGGCTAATAAGGAATTATTTTAAGTAGATTAAAAATAAAAGTAAAAGTAATACCAACAATGTTATTGGTCCATTACTAAGCAGAAATGGTAGAATTGTCAATAACAATGCAGAAAGGGTAGAAGTAGTCAATAAATATTTTTGTTTTGTATTTGGGTTGAAGTTAGATACTGTAGTCATATCATATGATGATAATGAAATACTTTCCATTCCAAGAGTAACTAAGGAGGATGTCAAACAGGAGCTACTAAATCTAGACATTTTAAAATCAGCACGGGATTTGTATCTGACAGTTTTAAAAAAAGAGCCCAAGGAGCTCCTTGGGCAATTAATACTGATTTTCAATAAGTTTTGGATTACTGGGGAAGTACCAAAGAACTAGAGAAAGCTAATGTTGTGCCAATATTTTAAAAAAGGAAATGGGACAACCCAAGTAATTAAAGGCTTGTCGGTCTGACATTGATCCTGGAAAAAATATTGAAACAGTGGAGACAAGACTCAATTAATAAAAAATTAAAGGAGGGTAATATCATTAATACCAGTCAACATGGATTTGTAGACAACAGATCATGTCTAACTTGATTTTTTTATGAGATTACAAATTTGGTTGATAAACAGTAATAGTGTTGATGTAATAGACTGTCATAAGGCACTTGACTACCACACAAAAATATTGATTAAGCAATTAGAATAATATTAAATCAACATAGCATTAAATGGATTAAAATCTGGCTAATTGGGAAGTCTCACAAATGCAACTGTAAAAGGAGAATCATCATTGGGTGTGTATATTTCTAGTGGAGTTCCACAGAGACTGGTTCTTTGTCCTGTGGTATTTAACATTTTTATCAATGACCTGGAAGAGAACCCAGTATCATCACTGATAAAGTTTGCAGATGGTAGAAAGATTGAGGGAGTGATAAATAAAGAGGACAGGTGACTGTTAGAGAGTGGTCTGGTTCACTTGATAAGCTGGATGCAGGCAAACAGTATATGCTTTAAAAAGCTAAATGTAAAGTTATATATCTAGGAACAAAGAATGTAGGCTATATTTACAGAGCGGGGAACTCTATCCTTGGAAGCTAAGCCTGTGAAAAGAACTTGGGGCTCAAGATGTGTAATCAGTTGAATATAAGCTCCAAGCGTAACAATGTGGCCAAAACGGCAAATTTGATCTTTGCATGTATAAACTGGGGAATATCAAGTATGAGTAGGGCCCTACCAAATCCACTGTCCATTCTGGTAATTTTCACAGGATTTTAAAAATAATAAATTTCATTATTTCAGCTATTTAAATCTGAAATTACATGGTGTTATAATTAGAGGGATCCTGACCCGTAAAGAAGTTGTGGGGATGGTCACAAGGTTATTATAGAAGGGGGGTTGTGTCAGATAACCTTAGTCCCAGATTTGGACCTTAGCGTCCAAAATATGGGGGTTAGCATGAAAACCTCCAAGCTTAGTTACCAGCTTGGACCTGGTACTGCTGCCACCACCCAAAAAATTAGAGTGTTTTGGGTCACTCTGGTCCCCCCGAAAACCTTCCCTGGGGACCCCAAGACCCAAATCCCTTGAGTCTCACAACAAAGGGAAATAAAACTTTTCCCTTCTCCCCCCTCCAGGTGCTCCTGGAGAGATACACAGACACAAGCTCTGTGAATCTAAACAGAGGGACTCACCCCCTCCCCGTTCCCAGTCCTGGAGAACAGAATTACCGAGAGTTAATCTCTCTTTCCCCCCTCACCCAGAGGGTATGCAAAGTCAGGCAAATAAATCTAACACACACAGATCTCCCTCTGACTTCTTCCTCCCACCAATTCCCTGGTGAGTACAGACTCAATTTCCCTGAAGTTTCCCACTAAAGAAAAACTCCAACAGGTCTTAAAAGAAAGCTTTATATAAAAAAGAAAGAAAAATACATACAAATGGTCTCTCTGTATTAAGGTGACAAATACAGGATCAATTGCTTAAAAGAATATTGAATAAACAGCCTTATTCAAAAAGAATACAATTCAAAGCACTCCAGCAACTATATTCATGTAAATACAAAACAAAAAACCATGTTTGTACTTACAACTTGGAAACAGAAGATTAGAAAGCAAGAAATAGAAATCACTCCTCATCCGAGAGAGCATACAGGCAGACAGACAGAGACTCAGACACAACATTTTTCCTCCACCCAGAGTTGAAAAAATCCGGTTTCCTGATTGGTCCTCTGGTCAGGTGCTTCAGGTGAAAGAGACATTAACCCTTAGCTATCTGTTTATGACAGGTTGTGGTACTGCTACCCGTACTTCTGCACTGCTGCTGGCAGTGGCGCTGCCTTCAGAGCTGGGCAGCTGGAGAGCGGTGGTTGCTGGCCGGGAGCTGAGCTCTAAAGGCAGAGCCACGGCCAGCAGCAGCGCAGAAGTAAGGCTAGAATGGTATAGTATTGACACCTTTACTTCTGCGCTGCTGCCTGCGGAGCTGGGCCCTCAGTGAGAAGCTGCCACTCTCCAGCCGCCCAGCTCTGAAGGCAGCAATGCAGAAGTAAGGGTGGCCTGGTATGGTATTGCTACTCTTACTTCTGTGCAGCTGCTGGCAGGGCTCTGACTTCAGAACTGGGCACTTGGTGAACAGCCGCCTCTCTCTGGCCACCCAGCTCTGAAGGCAGTGCAGAAATAAGAGCAGCAATGCCATGACCCACCCTAAAATAACCTTGTAACCCCCCTGCAATTCTCTTTTGGATCAGGACCCCCAATTTGAGAAACGCTGGTCTCCCCCATGAAATCTGTATAGTATAGAGTAAAAGCACACAAAAGACCAGATTTCATGGTTCATGATGCATTTTTCATTGCCTTGAATTTGGTAGGGTCCTAAGTATGAGTAAGGAGGTTATACCATTCTGTATCTATTACTGATGTGATCGCTACAGGAATACTGTGTCTGGTTCTGGTGTCCATAATTCAAAAAGGATATTGATGAATTGGAGAGGGTTCAGGAAGAGCCAGAAGAATGATTAAAGAATTGGAAAACATGCCTTTTAGAGAAAGACTTGAGCACAATCTGCTTAATTTCACAAAGAGAAAGTTAAAGGAGGACTTGATCCCAGTCTCTAAGTACACTGCTACCTCGATATAATGCCACCTGATATAACACGAATTTGGATATAACGCGGTAAAGCAGTGCTCCGGGAGGGCAGGGCTGCGCACTCTGGTGGATCAAAGCAAGTTCAGTATAACACGGTTTCACCTATAACTCAGTAAGATTTTTTGGCTCCTGAGGACAGCATTATATCGAGGTAGAGGTGTAGCTACATGGAGAACAAAAAATTGAAAATAGAGGGCTCCTCTGTCTAGCAGACAAAGGTATAACGAAGCTTCAGTGGCTGAAAGTTGAAGCTAGACCAATCCAGACTGGAAATTAGGAGCAAACTTTTAACAGTGAGGATAATTAACTATTGGAATACTTATCAAGGGTTGTGCTGGATTCTCCATCAATGGCCACTTTAAAAACAAGATTGGATAATTTCTAAATATATATACTCTACCTCAAACACAAGTTAATTCAGGTATGTTCTATGTTATACAGGAGGTCAGACTAGATGTTCACAATAGTTCATTCTGGCCAGACAATCTATGAATCCTCATTAAAAAGAAATGAAATAGATTCTGTGTAGACAATGAGATGGGCTTTCTTCCTTCTCCATCCCTACAGCTCTGCTCTTGATGCGCAATAAAATCTATTTTCTTCATCATCTTCTCAGTACACAAAGAATGACATTTTCAAAAGTGCACAGCATTGGCCAATCTCTGCTCCCATTAAACTCAATGATAAAACACACTTTCACTTCAATGGGAGCAGTTAATACAATATTAAGTGCTTTTGAAAATGCCATCCAGAGAGTTCTTGTAAAAGCACAAATTCAACAAGATTAATAATACTTCTTTGATGGATTGAATTTACTGAGGGACAACGTATACTAAATTCTCAATTGCTGAAGGACAATCTACACTCATTGCTATGTTTGTTTTCCATAAGCTACTCTTAATATAACTTTTTTGAGTGATGTACCAGAATATTTGGATGCTAATATTTTAACTGTATTGTTAAATTTATTAACCTTAATTTGGCATCTTGAAGATTATGCACTACATGTATTTTATGACTTTTAAATCAAATTTTGTACTTAGGGATAATACCCAGATGTACAGACAATTTTCCCTTAACCTGTGTATTAGACAATTTTAACATTATGTAAGTGGTCATTTTAACATTTTATGTAAAGTGGTCATTTTTCTTCTGTTATTTGATCTATATGGCATAATTTCAAAAAATATCATTAAAATGGGGATCTTCAAATTTAGTTCAACTTTTTTATATTAAGTCTATTTTGCATTAATGATATATTTTAATAGCATACTTTTTTTTGGGGGGGTGGCATATGTATGTACATCTTTTAAACCACTTGCTTGATTAATAGAAAAGAAAAACATCATATGTGTATATTACTTGGCTATAGGCATGGATGTAGATGTTTTTGTAAGTTATAACAAACATTGCCTTTCTTTCCCCTTTGCTTTTCTTCTGAAACGCATTATCTTTCTAATACTCTATGCCTGTAACACCAGATGTGCCCGACTTTTAACATCTAGAGCACAGAAGTGAGAGAACTAAATTCAGTCTCAAGCCTTAGGTTGAGCAGCACTTACCTAGTGGTCCATTGAAATCAATAGAACTACTTGTGTAAGTGCTATTCAGCATGAGGCAGGGTTGCAGAACAGGGCCTAGGACAGAATATGATGGATGGGTTTGAGTTTCCTTACTTTAACTGATTTGTTGCAGCCTTACCACTTTTGCTCTAGAGTTTTAGAAAATATGAATTGCATGTCAGTTGTCAAATTACACAGCTTTGATATTTTTCAGTCATCCTCAGAATTTGGGACTAAACTTCCAGCCTGAAATTGAAAAATGCCCAAGGTTCTATTTCTAATGCTTTGTCTATACTAGGAAAACTCAGTGTCCAGACAGCTCTGTACCATCGCCATCAAGCCCTTCATCCATGTTCTCTTAACAGGATGACAGAGTTGGTGCTGTGGGAGCTGGACTTGTGGGTGGTCCCATCAGCACATGCCCAGGACCCAGGAGACCTGGCATGGGTAGAGGCTTGCCAAGCAATCCGTTTGGCAGTCTCTTTTGCCTGGCTCAGCTGGGTCAAGAGCACTGGCCTGGTGGTCAGGGGTGGGTGGTAGGTGGGCTCCCTCCCACCCACATGCCATGCCATCTGGTGGGGTACAGGTACACTGCTCTAGCTGGGTATGTACCTTTCTGCCATCAATCCTTCCCCACTGGAGAATTGGATCGATCTTCTACAGGCCAGGGTGTTTGGTTGTGGAAGTGGATGGGGCTGCTCTGATGCCTTTCCCTTCAGTGGAGGGTACTAGCAATCAATTAGCTAGTCCTGTCCGTGCTCTGGCACTGGTTCAACACCCAGAGTCTGCCCCCATGGAACCTGGCCAGCCTCCAGAAGAAGGTCCTGGAGTTTTTATGGCTGGGGCTGCACTGGGTTTCTGGATTGTCCTGAAGGTGTCCTGATCCCCCTGTAGGGAGGGCAGACAGGGCCTGGTTGGCTTCAACAGCCAAGTCCATGCCTTCCACCTCCAGATCCTGCAGAGATTTCTCTAGAGTCCAGCATGGAGTGTGCCGGCATATGCCTTCTGTGATCGTTGGACCCACCATCCGGGATGCCACCTGATGTGCTGGGGTCCCACTAAGCCCACCTGTTCCATCAGCCTGGGCTTCCTCACTCTGTCCTTGCTGTGCCAAGCCCTCAAGCCTTCTCTGGCACATGCACACAGGTAAGGCCACACCCAGTTGCAGACATAGACTGAAATCAGCTCTATGTGGAAGGATTCAGCTTGGGGATTTGCCCAGCACTCATGTGCAAACCTCCTTTGGGGTGTAAACCCAAAATAATATTGTCTTGTGTTATATAGAGTAAGCTCGTAAAAACTGCCCTCTCCCTCAATGTGGAGGGAGATATGCACCACTTTTTGCGCCCCTCGCCTGCAGATATGAATTACACAAACTGGGTTTTGAAATAAACAGAAACCAAGTTTATTAACTACAAAAGGCAGATTTTAAGTGATTGATTATAAGGGATAGCAAACAGAACAAAACAGCTTCCTGAGCAAATAAAACAAAACACGCAAGCTAAGCTCAATTTACTAAAGAAATAGGTTACAAATAGTAATTTCTCACCCTAAATCTTGTTTTAGGCAGGTTGCAGAGTTTCTGCAGCTTAGAGTTCCAGTTATTTCTCTTCACAGGCTAGATCTCTGTCTCAGCCTGGACTCAGCCCTTGCTTTTCCCCAACTTAGTTTTGTTTCTTCAGGTACTTTCAGCAATCTTCCTTCTTAGGTGGGGAGGCAATAGAGAAGAGCCTAGATTACCTCACTTCCCAGCCTTAAATAGGATTTACACAAGGCAGGAATTCTTTGTTTCCAGTGGAAAAATATCAGCAGTGTCCAAGGTGGTACTCCGTACCAGGTGACATCATCACATGACCTTGCAGTGTTAAAGCAACCATGAGACAAGGTTTATTTGTAAAGTCCACAGGAGGGAACTCCAGGAAGACGAGAGGTCAGCATCTTCAAAAACCCATTCCATTGTCTTTCCTAATGGACCATTCAGGCTGATTGCTTACTGTCTGGTGGGTATTACCCAAAGTACACACACAGTTGTAATTATTACATAGTCAATATTTCTAACTTCAGATATAGAACTGATACATGCATACAAATTGGATAATAACATTCAGCAAATCATAACCTTTCTAATGATACCTGACATGACCCATCTTGCATAAAACATATCTTAGTTATGCCATATTCATATTATAACAATATTTTTATGAAGGATATTCCTCCATTGCCTCCATGGGCTCTGATATGACTGGATTATCTCCACCCAAGCGGTCTCCACTTAGACCTCTCTGAGATGCCGGTCTTTTGCCAGGACCTCCTCAGGACCTGGAAGCTAGTTTCAGTGATGAGGTTTATAGTGGCCACCGAGGGGGAGACCTCCTAGGAGAATCCCTGCTCTAGAATCCAGACCTTAGTGTGCAGATGGTGGAGTCCCCTTTGGTGCACTGGAGGTTGGTACTACCAGACTCAGAGACCTCCTGGACTACTATCAGAGAGATGGGATGGACCCCGTGATGCTCAGCCAGCACATGGGGCTGCCCACCCTGTACATCCCCTGTCATGTGCTCCAGGAGGTGAGGGCAGCCTTGCCTTCTGCTTCTCCCACTTTCCTCAGGCAGATCCTGTGGAATGCTGATCTCTGCCCACCCCTCACCCTCCAGAACTTATCATCAGCCCCTGCCCTATGAGCCTCCCCAGCCACCCCAACACTCAGAGAACATCTATACATGCTCATGCTTCACATCATATACTTCATTGCCTTGGTGTCCCACCCTGACACCAACTGGTGGGAGCTGTTGCCAATAGAGGAGGGTGATGAACCCCGCTGAGCCAATCTGTACTCCACTATGGTTTCACAGCCCACCGGAAATATTATTTGGGGGCTCCTCCATGGAGTCATGACCAGGGGCCTGTACCTGGGGACATTCATGTTACCTGTCCTTTTTGTAGCGAGTGAGACCCTGGCACAAATGTACATAGAGTGTGTCAGGTTGCAGCCCCTCTTCTGGCTCCTCCAGAACTCCTTACTGAGGTTCTGGCTAAATGTCTTCTTATTTATGAGCACCTCATCCCTGGCCTCCCAAAGTCATTGGACCTCCTCATCAACCTCTTCCTGATGCTGGCCAAGATGGCCATCCATCACTCCAGGAGGAGGAAGCTGGACACTGGGGGTACACTGCGATTGTGAGGTCTCTTTCCATTCCCTTGTTTGATCATGTCTCTGGGCAGAGTTCCTCTTGTTGGTGTCCACTAACTCCTTAGATGCCTTTGAGGAGCAGTAGGCAATGTGTGGGTTCTCTGCTTGATGTCCCCTCTGGCTGATTTTCAACCTTTGATGTCACTCCTGTCCCTGTTTTTTCATTTGCTGTCCAACTCAGTTGCAGCCTGGGCCTAGTGCTTCCTTTCCCATAGCTGAGAGTACGGGCCTTAATCCGCCTGTCCCAGTCCTGCAAGTAGTACTAGAAAAACTCTGACCCATAATTCGCCACTGCTGCAGCTTCCCGATCCTCAGTGATAACGAAGGTGGAAGATGCGGTGGGGACACTGTGCCTACAGCTTCTATCATCACTGGTGGAGCTGCACCAGTAGAAAGTTATGGGCCCCAATTTCACCACCAGACATGCAACATGATTGCCAGGCTGATCAGTGGAAACTCCTAAAATGGATGACTGACATATTAAGATATTAATAGAAACAATTGAGTCTAGCAGCCTTCATAGAGAAAAGGAGGGATCTTCTCACTTGGAATTTTTATTTAAATACAAATATACCTAACAGTTTTTCCATTTAATTTAATTTGTTTTATTATTAGTATTGATTGATTTCAGTCTGATGTACGTAAAGAAACAGAAAAACAAAGTCATCCTGGTAAGTAATGCTGATCAACATTGCAAGAAAAATTAAAAGAGAGCACAGAGGTGCATACTTGTTAGTTTCTCCACCTATCTTCTCATCTGAAAGGTATTATTTTCACTGTTGAGAGGATCTGTAATAAATTTATGAATGATTTTAACCTCAGCTAAAGTAACAACATCTTTTGGTGTAAATTTTTGAAAAAATTGTTCAAAGAATAATTTTTTTTCTACAAGTATACCCCAAAACAGTTCCTATTAGACCAAACGTACTCCTCTGAACTGGATAACAACAATAAGACTTTTCAGTGTGGTGGATGTATTTAAAGCATTTGGAAGTCATCTTAATAAGTCATAAAGTAAAATAAGTTATTGTGATGTTATTCATGCCTATTGACCTATGAAAGTAAAAAAAATAATATAACCAAATAAAAATAACTAAGGGAGAAAATTCGGGGGGGAGGAGGGTTGTTGCTTTAAAAAAAAAACTTTAATCTCTAACTTAGAGTAAAAATTATTTTTAACCATTATATATTTTAATTCAGTTATTTTTTGCAACTGGAAAAATCCACCTCTGACATTCAGCAGAGGCTAAAAACACATCAATTACAAGCTGCTAAAAGAAAATGTATCAGTGAACTGCAAGCTGATTATATGGTACCCTTGGGCATTCTGACTGTTACAGAATTTCAAAACAAGATGTGAGAATCTAGGACAGTCTGTTGGTCACCATATCTTCTGAGAGATTCTCTGGCTTTTAATTTGACATTATATTACAATATTTCTATTATCAACTCATCCACTTTTGCTAAAGTGGTCTACAATTCCTAATACAGCACATAAGGTTTGTCTAGCAATGAAAGGGGATGATGGGGATTAAATACAAAAGTAATAGCAGCATATGTTGTTAGACACAGGATAAACATAGTCTCTGAATGAAAGGGGTGTATGTGCGACTGTATATCTACACCCATTGTGAAAAGAGCACATTGCATAACTAATGAAAATGCATCGGTTCATACAATACACATAGTCTTCCAAGATGCTGATTCCACAGATTTTTGCATATTTAGTAGAATAAGCCAATATTTAAATATAAAATGTACAGGTTTTACATATTAGGTGATTAGTGAAATGGCACCACAAACCTCAACAGCATAGTTTTTGTTAATGAATGGAATTCCTGCATAATGCATTCAAGCAAGAGCAGGATGTACTTTCAGTAATGGTGCCACAACTGCAGCTAACGCAGATAGTAAAGTGCCCGCTAAAAGGTTATGTACAGTACCTTACGAATATTTTCAAAGTCTACTGTGCACAATGAACTTTCTATGTCAGCAGAAACTCAGCTAATCCTGTAGCAAAGAGGATTTCAAAAGGTAATTGATGTCTTTTTAACCTAGAACTGTCAGATTGTATTGAGATTAATGGAACCTGACAAGTCTAAAGTTAAAAGAGAAATTGTAAAATTGATCCACCTCAGGTTCTGAATTTCAACATTAAGTTAGCATTATACTTGTATTGGCATATTATTACAATATTTGCCTTTAAAGCTTGGAGTTAAAGTATGGAGGGAGTGTTTTCTAGTGCTTAGATAAGGGATGGGATGTCTAGACAATTATATTTTTCCTATAACTCTGCCAGAATGGCTGATTCCCATTTTTAATAGCAGCTACAATGCTGCTGATAAAAGTTTGATGCATTGGGAAGAGTTTGATCATCTACAATGATAAAAATCTAATCAATTTAAAAGAAAACCCTTTTAAATCTAAAATACACTCACCTTTTGCAGCCTTGTTGCTGTTACTGTGAGTCTCCGATCCCATGCAGAGAGGCCGAAGGGAGACCTATATGTAGAATTTTAAGGGCTTTTATGACTAAGAGAAATGAGAAAAGGCACAGAAAGAACTCAGTGAATTTGTTCAGAATTGAGAGACCATGTCAAGATCAAAGATTTGGATGCTCATGTTAAGGAAACTGAAAATGCTTCTTTCAGTTATGTTATTAATTCTGCCTATAATGATACATAACATGCTCTGTGATAGGGTAGATAATCTTGAGACCAAAGCAAGGATGATGAACCTGAGCACAGAAGGAGCACAAGAGCAGTTAACTAGGGAATATTGCCAGATTTTTTGGCAGTCTACACTAAACTGTTCCACCCTAAAGTTTTCCACTGTTGCAGTTCTGCTGATGATAGCAACAATGGGAGTTCTAGGGTATGAAAGGCACCAGCAGAAACCAGTGTTTTAGCCATTGTGCTATACAGATCCACTCTGAGCAGAGTTAGACGAAATGACAGTTCAAATTGAGCTTAAAATGCCAATGATGCCTTATTTTCACCAATATTTCCATCACCAGCTACACTGCATGAGCGGTAGTGATGGTGATAGATTTTAAGGAACAAATGCTGGCACACACAGGGCTTCAAGAAACAGTTGGCCGAGATGACTATGTCAGTTAGAGGGCTTAAAAGAGTTGTTATGGTCAATTTATGGTACAGAACTGCCACCAACTGGGGTTTCATGCACTTCATTTCTGAGGCCTGTTTTCTCAGATTTTTATTCCCTTTAGTGTGAAGAATTTAAGCAACATTTTCAAAAATGGGTGCTTGAAAATAGGTTCCTAAATCCATGTTTAGGTACTTAAAAAAGAGGCCTGGTTTTCAAAAGTTCTGAATATCCAGCAGCTCCATTAAAATACAGTGTAAAAATGTATCCTTTATACATATAATACTCAGACTTTATGCTTTGTATTATAAACCCATTCACTTTAAATAAATTAAATATTTAATAAAATTATATAGCAAAAAAAGCACAAACAGCTAATTAAAGCATAATATAAGCATAACAGGTAAAATCCTAGCTTCAGTGAGGTCAATGGCAAACTCTCATTGACTTCAGTGAGGTCAGGATCTCACACAGTGCTTCTTAGGCCCAGCTGTGCTCTGCCATGTCCAGCAGGGTTGAAAGTGGGGTTCAAGGGCCAAATTTAAGTATTTGCTCTTTGGATGAAACTGGATTATGTGATATCCTGGGATCAAAACAACCACAAACAACACTATTTTCAACTATGGATTATGTGATGTCAGATGTGACAGTTTAGGTACAGTCAAACCTCGCAATAACGTACCCCGCGATAACGCAAATTGGGATATAATGCGATCTTAAGTTGGCATTCCTTTAAGGCCGTAATACTGTTTGCGTTTTGCCGGAATACTTTTTTTACGACATTTATAAATAAACCGCATTCTTCTGGTTTTATAGGATAAAGTGATTCATGGCCATTACAGGCCCATTGCACTTAGTTCTCGGGTTGTACATGTGTATGGTGCTTGCCTATTAACTTATTAATTTCCTATATTTTAAAAAATATTTTACTGTTTTGGACACGCCAATTCGCAAATGCAAGTCATTTTCTGCCCAAGAGAAATTGTATGCCCTGGATCAACTAAAGAAGGGCAAACAAACTCAGCTTGCTAGAGATCTAGGAATTAGCGAGTCCACTCTGCAAAGGTGGAAAAAAGAAGAAAAACTCCGTAGCCTACTCTGCATTCTTGAAGAGGAAACTGGTTTACAGAGTAAAAAGGTCAAGTTTGCTAATGACGAAAGCCTAGATTCAGCCTTGTTTCAATGGTTTGTCCAGGCTCGCTCAGAAGGAGTTCCCATTTCTGGCCCTATTCTGAAAGCTCAAGCAGAGAAATTTGATCGCCTTATCAATGGAAATGAACCAAATTTAAAGCAAGTAACGGCTGGCCGGACAGATTCAAGAAAAGGTACACTATAAGTAAAGTTCTTGTGTCTGGGGAAATCTGCTCAGCTGATAAAGAGGCTGCTGATTCCTACCTAATTGAGCTTAAAAAGTTGCTGGAGGAAGGTTGCTACACAGCCAATCAAGTTTACAACTGCGACGAGACTGGTTTATGCTTTAAAATGTTTCCTGATCGCATCCTCGCAACCAGGAATGATAGTCACAAACAAAAAAGCTTTAAGCAGGGGAAGGATTGAGTCACACTCTTTTTGTGTCAACAAGTTTGGCAGCCACAGAGTCAGACCTCTGATGATCGGAAAAGAGAGGTCTCCCAGATATTTTCATCATGTTAATATGAAGGCCCTTCCCTTTGAATATACCAACAGCAAGAATGCATGGATGAATAGCTCCATATTAAAGGCTGCGTCCACAAAACTTTCATGCCAGCAGTTCGGGCTCATTTGTGAAAACTCAAGCAGAAGGAAAAAGCTCTCCTCCTGCTGGATAATTTCCCTGCCCACCCCCCAGCAGAAAATCTTGTCAGTCGTGATGGCAAGATTAAAGTCTCTTATCTCCCGAAGAACACTATGTCAGAAATCCAGACACTGGACCAAGGCATCATCACAGTATTTAAGCAAAACTATCATTTTGAAATGATGAAGTGGATAGAAGCGGATAATAACTCCTCCGTCGACACATCACTGGCATCACTCAGCTTGAAAGAAGTCTGTCACCTTGGCAGGAAAGCCTGGGATGCTATCTCTGCACGTTGCATTGAACGATGCTGGATACAGGGTCTTGGTCCAGCTTTTCCGACATCTATGTACGATGATGGTAACGATGACGGTAACAATGACGAGCCTGAATTTACAAGATTAATTGAAGACGACGTATGTTTAGCCAAAGAAGCACTCAGAGAATATGAGCACAGTCATCATGATATCTTCAACTGGTTTTCAGCAGATGATATCTGCCCCATATATGAACACATCTCAGATGTCAAAATTGTTGCGAATGTCAGCGGGAAGAATGAAGCTGCACCACTAGAGCCCAAAACCAGTGGCGATAATGATGACGACGACGATGATGGCACCTCAACTCCCCCACCAAAAGTGTCTGAGGCAGTAAAGCACCTAGAAGCCAGTTTGAGGTGGCTGGAAACTCAAGATGTGGACAGCATCAAAATCCTCCAACTCAGAAGCATACTTGACTTTGCTAGAAGCCAATAGTCCGCTGCAAATAAGCAGACCACACTAGATAGCTTTTTAAAGAAGTGATGAAATTTAAAATTATGGAGTCATGCAACTAGATTGACTTTGCACTCTGCGCAGTGATTAGTATAGTCGATTTCACATGTTTCTTTCATGTACAGTACATGTAATTAAATTACTACTGTTGTGTTTAAAACACGCTGGGATAACTGTTAGTTTTTTTACAAGACTTAAACTGACCAGCTTGAAATGGTAAATTTTCGTAACCCCACTATAAAGCGATCCCGCATTTATCGTGATCGAATTTTTTGGACCCCAATTATAGCGTTATAGCAGGGTTTCACTGTACTCATTTCCATGATTTTCCCGAAAACTTGCCATATTTTGGCCTTTAATCTTTGCTTCCCAATATGATTAAGCACCTTCAAACACAGACCTGGGGAATTATTTGGTGGTTCTGTGGGCCACCAAGTTTATTTCCATCCTGGTCAAAACTAAAATTCTAAAGGGGAGAAGCTTATAATTTAACCCCCCAAAAAACCACTCTTTGGTCTCTCCTGTTGCATGGGCTTTTGATTTAAACAGCATAGCAAAACCTATAGTAAATATAATTATTAATAATTATGCTTTGAGAATGGAAAATATTGCTTCAGTCAACTTAGCTATTGTTAAAACTAATCAATCTACTGTGTTTTATTTTTATGGTAAGAAAAACTGAGGAGAGGAAAGCCAAGCTCTCACCTATTTCTAGATAATTTACCTGTGTTTGAGCTATAAAATAAATGTCTTCTGGATTTCTCTCTTCCATTGTAAAAGAGAATGATGGAGCAGCTGAAGGCACCTTCAGGCAAGAGCAGAACTGGCTAAGAACAAAATAGAACACATGCTAGCATTCTGGTTCCTGGAAAATTATGAAAGCATTCTGCAACTCCCAGTAACATATTGTGACATCTGTATATTCTAAACAGAGGGCTGTTAAGTAACAGTGGGTAGCAAAAAAACCCACCACCACCAGACTGGGAATTACTGTAGCCAGGTCTGCTGATCACATGATTTATTTTCCGGTAGGAAAATCACATCTGTTATATATCTCAGGTTAAGATTTTATTTATTTTGCAGTATGTCCCCTCAAAGTCCTTCTTTCTTTTTTTAATTAGCTGAAAAAGGGCATACTTACCCCACCTGAACCATTTAATCAGCACACTGGTTATTTCAGACATTTGGTTTTATTACTATGAACACAGGTCAGAAAAGTGCTACAAGATTAATAATATATCAATGCAGTACATTTTAAAAGAGATGGTACTGTACTTGTGCCATGCAAAGAGGGACTTTTGCAATGTGACAAATTTTCATGTGTGGTGCAGTACTTAAGAGTGCCTTTGTTTGTTTTGTTGCCTGTTTTTTCAGATGCCTGAATCTTGCACACTGTGAAAAGAGCCACCATTTCCTAAAAGAGCATTTCTTTCTAGAAGTTTCAGTGTCTGCCCAGAAATAGAAAGAAATCCTGGTCTTATTGAAGTCAATGGGAGTTTTACTATTGAATAAACAGGGCGAAGATTTCATCTTTAGGAATGCCTTCCTGGTTCAGATGACTGCCATTTTGACTGTAGCGGATCCCCGACGATCAGTGATTTGCTTCAGAAAGTGGTCACCATTAAAAAGCCAATACTGTATTAGTTCTTCAGCAGGAGTAAGAACTTGACTTTTTAATTACATTATAATTCAATTACATTAAAATTTTGATTAATTTCAGGATCAAATATAAAGTGACTCTGTGTGACACTAAGAACCCTACCCCCAGAAAACCGTTGCAAGGTGGGAGATTAGACTACCATCAGGTTCTGTGTGTTACTACAGACTTCATTTTCCAAATATACGCATTGCTTAGTGAGGTCTAAGAAATCCACAGCATCCCATGGCCTGCAGGGCAGGTTGGAGGGCAGGGAGGTCTAGCTGATGTCCAAACAGCTCCTGAAGTTCCATGTTGGCTTAGTGTGGTATTTATCTGTCCATTGTCTGTTTGCAGCTGAGTTAGCTTTGATTTCCAGGCAGATCTGACTTCAGAGTGTTGCCTAAGAACTGTACTCAGAAGCCAATGGACAGATGGATCCCATAATTCCTGCAACCAGACCATGAAGAAACTTTAAGTTGCTTCTGGATAGCAGGTAGGATTCCAAGAGACAGATTTTTAAAGAAATGGGATGGATATAGGAAGGCCCATTAGGCCTTGCTTGACCACCAGTAGGATGATCAGGAGTTCTTTTAAAATAGACGCCAAAACAGTTGTTTTTGCTGTTGCGAAACAAGATGCAGGATGATTTGGGCTTCTGAAGGAAGGTGGGAAACTTTAGAAGCTGAGAGTGGAAGTGGGTTGTCAGTCACTAGATGGGACGTTCATAGGAATTGGGCAATTTCCTTTGTCCCCTGAAGAGCTTTGTTGCTAGAAAAGAGGGCTAATCCTCTAGTGTCTGTTCTCTGATGATCCTTTCTCTTAACACAGTCTAATGACATGTCACATGTGGAACTGTGAACATCAGGGAAGCTGCAAAGATACTCACTTAAAAAAAAAAGAAAGAAAGAAAGAAAGAAAGAAAGAAAGAAAGAAAGAAAGAAAGAAAGAAAGAAAAAGGCCTACAGCACAATTTTGGGGCTTCATGCACCTTTTTGCCAGCAAGGGTGTTTATGAATGAAATATTATCCTTGGGAAAATGGAGCCAGTGCAATTCTGCTATGCGCGAGAGCATGATAAACGGAACACATGGACATAGATTTTTAGGGAAGCAAGGCAGTCCAAGAAGTTAAACTATGCAGTTGCTGTGCAAGAATGGTTCATTAGAAGCTAAAACATTGAGCCTTGGAGTAAATGCTTAATCTAAATACACTGCAGTAAATTGTATAAGCTTGCTTACTTGTTTGCTCTATTGATCATAATTTTCCAAATATTCATCAATATGCCCCATTCAGAGTGAGGACTCACCATTACACCATAAACCAGAAACAGAGGGAAGCTAGGATGGTGTCAATTGCCATGTAATTTTTCCTCCAGTGGATATTTGCTGAAATAAAAAAACCATTAGGCAGTTTGGTGCGGTGGCCAGTCTGGTGCTGAATGGATCCCTAAGCTTTAACAGTAGTAGGGAAGGCTGTATATCAGACCTTGTAAAATATTCTAGGGTATTAAGCCATAACATTACTGCAAATTGTAGCATTTTAGACGATTACTGTAAAATATTATACTATTTTAATTTAAAGGGAGGATAATGGTTTATTGGCAGAGCTGTGACTGAAAGTATGCATAAAGCCAGCATACTATCTATCTTAGGTACTTATATGGCCCCAGCACCACAGTATCCGAGCAACTCCCAATCTGTAAATGTATTTATCCTCAAAACATCTCTATGAGGTACGGGAGTTCCACTAGCCCCATTTTGCAGATGAAGAACTGAGGCACGGTGAGGCTAAGTGAACTGCCAACATCACACCCAGAAGTCTGAGGCAGAGCAGTGAACTGAACCCGGGCCTCCAGAGTACAAGGCTATGGCCCTAATCATTTTAAGAGCCTCTCTCTCCCACAGCCAATGCTTTTAAATCCTCAGTTGCAGGAGCAAAAATTTCATCCAGAAATATGTTTTTACAACATTCCCCTGATTAAGTAAGGTGCGATATGCTAAATGAATGGAGATTCTGTACTGCTTTGAAATGTTTACACAACATTTGTATGTTGTGCTGTAATTTGGTGGTTACAGTGCATTCAATGTACTATTCCTCCATAGACTGGAGAGAGGGGGAGGAATAGAGGGAAAACAGTATCTTCAATGCAAACATTTTTAAAAGGAAGAACTCCCACACAAGATTTTGTGGTCACTGGTCATTTCCAATTATGTTGCAACATCAGCTAAGGTTTGTTGTCAGCCAGAAACAAAGAGCAATGCAGAAAAATAAGTTCGAAGCAGAGAAATTGTTTCTTCAGTACTATAATGGCCTACAGAAAAAGAAAACATTTCTGCTGAAGTTACATAATTATATGTTAGATAACCCTATCAGAATCTCAGTGAAAGCATGGCAGTGCTGCTTTTTATTCCCATTAAAGATCAGTGCCCTACTGTCAATTACCTGCCAGCTTGAGGTCACAATGCTCTGGGGATATAATTTTCCTGTACTAAAATGGAGCAAACATTTTTACTGTAGTTCCTTTAAAATAATATTCTATGGCTAGTGAACACAGGAGACAAAATCATTTTAACTAAATGTAATTGAGCACATATATAAAACATCCAGATGCACATTGGTTAGAAAGACTGCTATTTTTGAATCACAAAGGCATTCTGCATCTCAGGTTGACAATACTATCTTTTGTAATTCTGATCACTATAAATGCAATTTTAAAGGATAAGAAACTCAATGGAAACTGGTTTAAAATAATTCTGCAGGGTTCTAATTTTTAAAGGGTGAGAAAGCAAAAGGCAAAATCATACCATTAAGCTTATAATCAGATGATTTTCTGGAGGCCCATCTACTGAGCAGTGGATCCTGGATAATAGGTTGCTTTTGGCCTAACAACAGGCCTCATCCTCGAAGTTCAGATACTGATCCAAAAACATCCAAAATTCTATAGGGATTTGCTTTTATTCCTTTATAGAGGTATCAGCCATGAACTCCCCATTTGGCTCGGAACTTACTTTGTCTGAGGTTTTGCTTTGGGCCCATCTTTACATCACAAAACGTTCAAGACCAGCAGGATGAAATCCTGCATCATGGAATGGACCTTTCTGAGGCACCCTAACAATAATTACCTGAACCTGACCTTTCTGGTAAAGGTCCCAAATCATAAACTTCTGGGAGGTGAGAAGAAGAAATGAAGTAAGGTTACAACAAAGCAACGGGAGCACATTCTGTAACCTTCAAAAACTGACACAGTCTTTGGAGGATAAGCCTGTGGGTGAGTGGGAAACTTCTCATTCCCAAAATGCAACTGCAAGAATTTTAGTGGGACAGGCCAGTCTATGATACTGTGGGCCCCTATTTGAAACGAAGATGTTCAAAGGCCCAACCTCACCATATCTATTGCACCCTTCCCAGCCCAACACATATCTGCCAAAAGTCTGCTGGTGTGTGTGTGCATGCATTTTATATAATATTGGGTAAACATGAAAGGAAGACAAGTGATGCAGAGATAGAACAGGTAGGAAAATCTCTCTGACATTGTATCTTACTACCCTGAAACACACCCATCACAGAAATGGAGAAAGAGACTGAACAGGGAGGAGTGGCCTTGAAGCAGTGAGAGAGCCGGAAGAATATTGGCAGCTATATTATTGGAACTGTCAGCTGTGTACAGGGCCTTGTGCAACCACACAGAAAGCATAGGTATGTCACGGTGGTTTATCCTTTTGGTCAATGTTTTTTTTCTCCTTTGTTGTGCTCTTTACACAATACATAGAATATGCTGGAATCACGAGGGCAGAGGAGTGTCCATATAACCCCATTTACTTACCACAGACAACATGCAAGGCCTAGCTACGTATATGTATATTGCTGCTTTGGCAGGGTTCTGCTGGCTTCTGAAACATAGATGACAATAAGGGCTACTTCATGACTCCAAAACTATTTAAAGTGATACTACTCAATTCTTATACACTGCATACTTCTCCACCTGTAGAGTAAAAATGAAATTATGTATGTATTGCTCTCATTAGAGCTATTTAAAAGGATTCTACCCAACTCCTGTACACAACGTCCTTCAAGGATTTGTATGGAAAAAATTCAAAAATTCTTGCTATCCCCTTTATTTGGGATTTTTCAGATCCTCTTCCTGAAAGGGCAAATGTGGGCATTTTTAATAGGCTCCAGGGAGTAAAAAGTGCTTAATCATCTCTCTAGCTCTAGCGAACATTTCCAGTGGCATGTATGTATGTCATACAGATGGAGTTTGCATGAGATAGACTTGCTGTCTTCTTTATCTTATTGGTACAGCACACTGGTAGTCCTTCCTTCTCCAACTCCGCCCCCGCTCCCAACCTTGTTCAGAACAGACACAAACCGTTCCTCCAACCTTCTCCTAGTTAAAGGGTTGTTTTACCTTAAAGAAGCTATTGCAGTTCCTCTCTTCAGTTCTTATCCCCAAGAGGCCTGGACTTATGAAGCAGACAGTCACTGTCTGCTAATGGGAATGCCTCAGGGCATGGCTACATTTGCAGATGGAGAGCGCTTTGAGTTAAACCAGCCTTCATAGAGCGCAGTAGGGAAAGCGCTGTAGTCTGTTCACACTGACAGCTGGCAGCGCACTGGCATGGCCACATTAGCAGCTCTTACAAGGGCCACAGAGAGCAGTGCATTGTGGTAGCTATCCCAGCATGCAATTAGCTTCAATGTGCTTTTCAAATGGGAATGGGGTGGAGTGTGACAGGCAGTGTGTTGTCTGTACGTGGGAGGAGAGTGAGTGGGTTTTTTGGGGGGCTGAGAGCATGTTAGCATTCTGTCTTGTAAGTTCAGACAGCAGCAGACTACCCCCTCCCGCTCAGCCTCTCTTTCTCACACAGCATTCCACAGTAATGGTTGCTTTGTCTCGGAGCAGATAAGCAGCTGGCTGTCAGAAATGGAGCTTTCAAAGGGCATATCTAAAACAATGACAAGAGTGGCCACTTGACTTAAGGGGATTATGGGACATTTCTGGCAGGGCCAGCTCCAGGCACCAGCAAAGGAAGCAGGTGCTTGGGGCAGCCAATAGAAAGGAGTCAGAGCGCTTTACGTGCCTTGCCAGTGTGGACAGATAGTGAACTAATTCACCCGAGGCTCCTTTAATACGCTGTAACTCGCAAGTGTAGAGGCAGAGGCCAGCTCAGCTGCAGCTAATTCAATGAGTTTTAGGTGTGGCACTTAGCAGCTAACTGGAACAATTGTATAACAAAACAAACATTCACTTCAGGGCTCACTGCTGTTGGTAGCGCTTCAGAAAGGAAAGTCAAATTAAAGAAAGGGTCCAGGATAACCTCAGGAGCAGAGGCTAGGGATGGAATGTTTCGTAAAGAATCTGATGTAGAAAACCACTCTGTTTTTTTAAAATAAACACTTTGTTTTACTCAAACCTGAACTTTTACTCAAAAGTGCATCAGTCACTTTTATGTGAGCCCATGCCTTTCCCTCAGACCAGCAAGTTTAAGGTTACCAAACCTAATGGGCCTTTTTTGTGGCCACTATGTGAAGGACTGTATCAACACCCTACAATCATTTTGCTTGCATTTACATAAGTGCCCCATGCAACCAAGTTGACAACCATCTTGTTCACTACTGTGGTAAATGAGATGAGAGAGGTATTAGAAATGAATATCCTGAATATAGTGTGAGTGGAGGAAGTTGAGCACCTAGCTAAGAAACGAGGAGGAGGAGGAAAGAGGAAAGTTAGGAACATAAGAAAGGCCATACGGGGTCAGCCCAAAGGTCCATCTAGCCCAGGATCTCATCTTCCGACAGTGGCCAATGCAAGGTGCCCCAGAGGGAATGAACAGAACAGGTGATCATCAAGTGATCCATTCCCTGTTGCTCATTCCCAGCTTCTGGTAAACAGAGGCTAGGGACACCATCCCTGTCCATCATGTCTAATAGCCATTGATGGACCTATCCTCCATGAATTTATCCAGTTCTTTTATGAACCACGTTATAGTCTTGGCCTTCACAACATCCTCTGGCAAAGAGTTCCACAGATTGACTATGCATTCTGTGAAGAAATACTTCCTTTTGTTTGTTTTAAACCTGCTGCCTATTAATTTTATTTGGTGACTTCTAGTTCTTGTATTATGAGGAGGAGTAAACAACATTTTCTTATTTACTTTCTCCACACCAGTCATGATTTTATAGACCTCAATCATATCTCCCCTTAGTCATCTTTTCCAAGCTGAAAAGTCCCAGTCTTATTAATCTCTCCTCACACAGAAGCCGTTTCATACCCTGGGATGACATCTGCATGCAGTATTCAAGATGTGGGCATACCATAGATTTATATAGAGGCAGCATGATATTTTCTGTGTCTATCCCTTTCTTAATGATTCCCAACATTCTGTTCACTTTTTTGGCTGCCACTACACATTGAGTGGATGTTTTCAGAGAACTATCCACAATGACTCCAAGATCTCTTTCTTCAGTGGCAACAGCTAATTTAGACCCCATCATTTTATATGTTTTCCAATGTGAATTACTTTGCATTTATCAACACTGAATTTCATCTGCCAGTCACCCAGTTTTGAGAGACCCTTTTGTAGAAAGGAGAAACAAGAAGACTTTTTATCAATACATTAGAAGCAAGAGGAAGACCAAGGACAGGGTAGGCCCACTGCTCAGTGAGGAGGGGGAAACAGTAACGAGAGACTTGGAAATGGCAGAGATGCTTAATGACTTTGTTTCGGTCTTCACTGAGAAGTCTGAAGGAATGTCTAATATAGTGAATGCTTATGGGAAGAGGGTAGGTTTAGAAGATAAAATAAAAAAAGAGCAAGTAAAAAATCACTTAGAAAAGTTAGATGCCTGCAAGTCACCAGGGCCTGATGAAATGCATCCTAGAATACTCAAGGAGTTAATAGAGGAGGTATCTGAGCCTCTAGCTATTATCATTGGGAAATCATGGGAGACGGGGGAGATTCCAGAAGACTGGAAAAGGGCAAATATAGTGCCCATCTATAAAAAGGGAAATAAAAACAACCCAGGAAACTACAGACCAGTTAGTTTAACTTCTGTGCCAGGGAAGATAATGGAGCAAGTAATTAAAGAAATCATCTGCAAACACTTGGAAGGTGGTAAGGTGATAGGAATAGCCAGCATGGATTTGTAAAGAACAAATCGTGTCAAGCTAATCTGACAGCATTCTTTGATAGGATAACAAGCCTTGTGGATAAGGGAGAAGCGGTGGATGTGCTATACCTAGACTTTAGTAAGGCATTTGATACGGTCTCGCATGATATTCTTATAAACTAGGAAAGTACAATTTAGATGGGGCTACTATAAGGTGGGTGCATAACTGGCTGGATAACCGTACTCAGAGAGTAGTTATTAATGGCTCCCAATCCTGCTGGAAAGGTACAAGTGGGGTTCTGCAGGGGTCTGTTTTGGGACCGGCTCTGTTCAATATCTTCATCAACGATTTAGACGTTGGCATAGAAAGTACGCTTATTAAGTTTGCGGACAATACCAAACTGGGAGGGATTGCAACTGCTTTGGAGGACAGGGTCAAAATTCAAAATGATCTGGACAAATTGGAGAAATGGTCTGAGGTAAACTGGATGAAGTTCAGTAAAGATAAATGCAAAGTGCTCCACTTAGGAAGGAACAATCAGTTTCACACATACAGAATGGGAAGAGACTGTCTAGGAAGGAGTATGGCAGAAAGAGATCTAGGGGTCATAGTGGACCACAAGCTTAATATGAGTCAACAGTGTGATACTGTTGCAAAAAAAGCAAACGTGATTCTGGGATGCATTAACAGGTGTGTTGTAAATAAGACACGAGAAGTCATTCTTCCGCTGTACTCTGCGCTGGTTAGGCCTCAACTGGAGTATTGTGTCCAGTTCTGGGCACCCCATTTCAAGAAAGATGTGGAGAAATTGGAGAGGGTCCAGAGAAGAGCAACGAGAATGATTAAAGGTCTTGAGAACATGACCTATGAAGGAAGGCTGAAGGAATTGGGTTTGTTTAGTTTGGAAAAGAGAAGACTGAGAGGGGACATGATAGCAGTTTTCAGGTATCTAAAAGGGTGTCATCAGGAGGAGGGAGAAAACTTGTTCACCTTAGCCTCCAATGATAGAACAAGAAGCAATTGGCTTAAACTGCAGCAAGGGAGATTTAGGTTGGACATTAGGAAAAAGTTCCTAACTGTCAGGGTAATTAAACACTGGAATAGATTGCCTAGGGAAGTTGTGGAATCTCCATCTCTGGAGATATTTAAGAGTAGGTTAGATAAATGTCTTTTAGGGATGGTCTAGACAGTATTTGGTCCTGCCATGAGGGCAGGGGACTGGACTCGATGACATCTCAAGGTCCCTTCCAGTCCTTGAGTCTATGAGTAGCTCTTCACTATCTGCCTGAGGCTTAACTATCTTGAGCAGTTTTGTATCATCTGCAAATTTTGCCCCTTTTTCCAGATCATTTATGAATATGTTGAATAGGACTGGGCCCAGTACAGACCGCTGGGGGAGACCACTATTTACCTCTCTCCATTCTGAAAACTGACCATTTATTCCAACCCTTTGTTTCCTATCTTTTATCCAGTTACCAATCCACGAGAGGACCTTCCCTCTTATCCCATGGCAGCCTACTTTACTTAAGAGCCTTTGGTGAGAGACCTTATCAAAGGTTTTCTGAAAATCTGAGTACCCTATATCCACTGGATCCCCCTTGTCTGCATGCTTGTTGAACCCCCTCAAAGAATTCTAGTAGATTGTTGAGGCATGATTTCCCTTTACAAAAACCATGTTGACTCTTCCCCAACAAACTATGTTCATCTATCTATCTTACAATTTTGTTCTTTACTGTAGTTTCAACCAGGTTGCCCTGTACTGAAGTCAGGCTTATTGGCCTATAATTGCTGGGATCACCTCTGGATCTCTTTTTAAAAATTGGCATCACATTAGCTATCTTCCAGTTAAGAGACACATATCCATGTCCAGCAGTGCTTGCTAATTTAGGGTACAATTCAGCAGCCCTGAAGCAGACAAAACTCTTGCTGACTTAAAGCACTGCAGGACTAGGTATTTTTATTGACATTTAAAAAATAACTATGATTTAGAATATAATATTTTAAAAGGGGTTCAAATTCTAGTCTATTAGCCTTTGGAAAAGGTCAAACAAAAGCTGGAGCAATTCTAAAATTCACTTTGGAAACAAGTGTATACATATTATAGAATAAGAAAATAAGAACATTTTTGCTACTCAACCATTGTCATATATATAAAAGGAAGTAATACTGTTTGGCATCAGTCTTGGCCAATCTGCATTCATTATTGACTTTTAAGGTAGACTTATAATTTGTACTAATTTATTATGTCCCTTTGTAATTTGCTCTAGGGTTTTCTTGTTTATACATAAAAAATAAAGCTTTATTTAAAATAAAGCCAAAAATGAAGATGATAGACAGTATCTTGCAGATCTTGACATCAATGGAAATTATGTCTGAGTGAGACTTGAGTAAAGACTGCACAATTTGCCCTGTTTTCTATAACTAATGAGCAGAATGAGATTTCTTTTTAAAGAAATGGAAAGTAAATGGTATTGCAAAACCATTTTTGACATACCACAGAAGGAACAAAATAAGCTTTTATAGCAACTGTTTTATTGCCTAATGTTACCAAAGTTTAGAATAACAATCACAGTGTAAGTGCTATGGGCATAAACTTACTACTGGCCTTGCAGTTTCATTACGCTGAAGAGGTTGTTATATAATTTAATGGATACATTTACACTGAGTAAATCTTAAGAACGGGGCTACAGTTGACTCTTGGTTAGACCTGCGAACACTGATTTTGATGGCTTTGCATAATTGTACTGTAACTGAGGAAAGACTTTATAGCCCACCGTGTTCTCTCTCTTCTTGCTTTTAATGTTGACAGTTACAAAGCTTGTGAGATCAAGACCAAATTTGCCTCCAAATTTGCCTCTAAAATTTTTTTTTAAAAGAAATATCCTATATTAGAACATGGATTTTACTCTTTACCCCGTCTTTCCCCTACCCCCTTTTTTGTTTGTTTGTAAAGAACAATATTTTGCACAGAAACTGAGTCAGGAAGGACAGAAATATAACCAGTTTTTCAAAGACAGTCAGCTTTCACCACTGTTCATTTCCAGAATCCCCACAGAATAGGTATTGAAGAATGAAGATTCCCTCCATGTTACTTTTTTTGATACAAGGTTCAAAAGTGGATTGGCTTTTTTGCTTAGTTAATATTTTTGCTAACATACTTGACCCTGTGTGTTGGGTAGGTCTTCTTGAGTGATTTGAGTTCTGGAAGACCCAAATTAAAGCACTCAACAATCCTCCACAAATCCTCTCATCTCTGCAAGGATGATGAAGTTATTTATAAAAAGCTGACCTTTGAATCTCTTATTTACATTTTTCTAGCTATTTCCTCTTAAGATGGATTCATTAATAGGATACTGAAAGGAAGAGAAACTGTAACACACACACACTTGGGTACTACCACTCAGTAATAAATGCAAGTAAAGGTCATGAAGTATTCTAAGACCTTTATGAAAAACAGAAATCAGCCTGGTTATAGATACATTTCAAGACAGGCTGCTTTTTAATACAAGTCTGTAGAATATAGTTACTGAAGTTGTTGGTTTTTTTGTTGATTCTGGGCATGTGTAATCAAAAGTCAAATGAATGTATATAATACACATACAGTTTTCTCAGACACATTAATTACAGCTTAAATGAACTTTCCATATTTTGCAGTGACTTCTTTCCTCTGTAGAAGAGTACACTCCTCAAACCAGTGTTCATAATGTTAATTTAACTGTTAATAAGCATTTTAAAATAGTGTAAATAAAAATTGCATAATTTATGCAATATACTGAAGCTGATGATTTTTTTTACCTTGTAAATTGTTTCACTTTTACATAGGGTTTTTTGATTAATTGCAGCATGCACATCATACTGCTTTGTAATGGTTTTTGGATACCCATTAATTTCCATTGGATGTTTTATATTTTTATGTGCTTGCCTAAGTATTTTTTAGTTGGAACATATTTCACTGTTCAGTTTACTCAGTGCTATAACATTGAGACTTTGATCTGTCATTGTCTGCAGGAATGATAGAGAAGAAAAACTCAAATTAAGTTGTGCTTATAGTTCTGAATAAACATAAGAATAGTCACAAGAAAACAACCCCCCATGAATAAGTGTAAATTTTTTAAAAAAATTCATAAATACTGCAGACAGGCCAAGGAGATAGATCAAGAGAAATGAACTCAGAAAGGCAACTCTGTAGTAATTCTCTTCCTACTTGTAGGAAAAATAAAGATATTGCTTACCTGCTTTTTGAGGAGGAGTCACAACGATGACACCTCCTAGTCCTATGATGAAAACTGGCAAAAAGCCACAACTTTTTAACTGTAGCAAAGCAAGCAAATGAACTATGGCATTTCCTCAAGCACCTGGTACATAATCCTTGTAGTTTGGAAATTCATAAGAAATCCACATGCCCATTCTTGATCATGTAATTGTGACTGTAGTCTTCAGACCCAAAGCTCTCCCACACAAGACCCACTTTATTTATGCCAACCACCCACAGAGAAAATGGGTGACAGGAAATTTGGCGGTCCTGATAAAGAAGCCCATTTATCTATCTATAGCTGGAGTTTGAAGAAGAATAATGGTTTCCCCTTTACTGCAACCCTTCACCGGATTTGGTATAAATTAACTACGTGCTTATTTGTCAGTGAGTATGGATCCACCAGAGAATTATCCAGAGTAATTACTGTAGGTTTTCACTGCTTACTGAGCACTAACAGTTTTCTGTATGCTATATAAAAACATATCAGGGGATTTGGGGCCTGAATCTGATCTTAGCTACACTGTTGTAAATCATGAGTAATACCACTTAAATCCACTGGATTACACTAGACTAACAAAGCCAGTGTAAGAAAGACAAGAATCTGGGTCATGGTCCCTATTTCAAGGAGTTTGTAATTTAATCCAGCCACACAGAGAACGGTTCAGGTACATACAATACACTGGGTGCCTGTACAGCTTAACGTAGCAAAGGTAGCAAAGCAATTCTGGTGCCTTGCAGAAGCTGCACTGTGATACCTTTCATGGCTGTGTGTGTTTAACACAGGGGTAGTAAGGAGTCATTTGGCAAATGAGCAGATGCCGGGCACGTGAAATATATGCAGTGAATAACTGAAGGTCAAGCTGGTGTTTAGTACTGACAGTGAGAGGGAGAAATGCACACTAAGAAAGTACTAGTATGGAGGGCAAGAGCAATAAAACTGACAAAGCCAGAGGGGTTTGTTAGTCACACTTACCCAACACAATAGCAGGATTTTTCTTTGTTTAGAACAGCGTTTCTCAAACTTTTTTACTGGTGACTCCTTTCGCATAGCAAGCCTCTGAGTGCGACCCCCACCCATATAAATTAAAAACACTTGTTTACATATTTAACACCATTATAAATGCTGGAGGCAAAGTGGGGTTTGGGGTGGAGACTGACAGCTTGCGACCCCCCATATAATAACCTCATGACCCCCTGAGGGATCCTGGCCCCCAATTTGAGAACCCCTGGTTTAGAACATGCAACACCATTCATGGTGACTCACAAAAAAGCTGAGGCTTTTTTTGGGCTTCACTGTAGTTTTAGATATTAAACTCTTCCAAAAAGCATGTTTACTTTGGTAACGGAAAAAAAAAAGAACCTGGGAGTCTCCAACAATTGGAGGATGGCAGAATTAACCCAACATTTTCTCAAACTACACAAAAGCCAACTGCCACTGTGAGGACCCTGGAATACAGAAATTATTTTAGATTGTCAGATGATGTATTTTGTAGTCATTTTGAATGTTGCTTGAATATTTGTTTATTTCATTTGTAGTGTTTGCATTTGTGTTAACAGATGTTTTATGTAAGTAAGTATAGGAAGGAGAAAGCACTGTCAGGGGTTTATGAGCAGAGCATGCTGATGCACTGAGAAATGTGCCTGAATCCCCACAGTGGGGAAAGACACAGCCTACAGGAAATGCCATTAAAAAAAGAACTTAGAATGCAAATAATAAAAAAGTTATACTGCAAGAAAACAAAGCATCATCACTGATTGCATACCAGCACCATATCATGGCCAGACTATCCCCCGTCCAGTTCCCCAGAAAAACATAATGGGTATACTCACTGTGAAATCAAGCCCTTCTAATATCACCTCCCACACAATCTCTGTAAATTTGGGGTTGCAGATTGGGGCTTAGAGGTGACTCGAGACAATCTGCTTAGACTCCAACAACTATACAGCATAAGTGAATAAAGAACTGGAAGCAGGTTTGCAAAACAGAGTTTTATGTAGTCCCTGGCCATGGTGGGTCCCACTGAGTGATCTCTCAATGACTGGAGCCTGAGGAACCCATCAGTTCATCCATGTCCTTCAAAACCCACTCTGACTAAATTTGGGGCAAGTTCTTTAATTCAGCTTCTTTCATTAATTCAGGAGTTAAATACTGTATCACATGTCTGATAGAATACAAAGGATGTTATATTTTCATTTTAGAATTGGAAAAGAAATCTCCACAAAAAGCATTTCCCTTTCTGATGGACATATCTCATTTACAGTAATTATTCAAGTCTGCAGTATATTCATGAGGAGTTTTTACAAAACCAGGAAAGAATTAAAACCATAATCAATGGTACTACTGCAAAATAGCTACTGTATTACTGTAGCTAGTTCCCATTTACTAAGAGGTTATTTATTCCCCAAACCACACTCTTCTGTATCACCAGAAAAAATGGCAATTGTAAGCCTGAAATTAAGTTTAAATCCATGAAAAATACAAAACTGGAATGAAAGGAAATTGAAATGTCAGAGCAACTGGACCTCACAGCTATAATATACTGTATTCATGCTGAAAGCTGAAGATAAAGAAAAAAAAACCCACCTTAAAATAAGCTTTTCAACACACACATTCACATCTAGCAAGCTCTCTCTTTGTGTATGTTCTGAATGGAACACAATTTGTAGCACCTATCAGCAGAATATGATCTGGATGTAAATTGAAAAATGCCTTTTTTTTTCTAATGCTATCAGACACTATCTTTTCCTAGCACAAAGTGGGCCAGCAGCACAGGAGCAAGAAAGCTGCATCTTCCACAGTCTGAGGATTGCCCTACTGCAAAGAAATGTCAAGGTAAGTTGTCCACAATCCCTGTGAACTTGGGGTGGGGTGGAGCCTCCTGAGAAACCATCCCCTTCAGAGCTACCCAAGGAGGGTCCCACTCCCAACCATACCCATAGAATGTATGGTTGTTACATGTGTAACACCTTTCATGTAATATAAAGGTACAGAACAGAGTACAGCTAAATTGTTGGAGGTGTATATTAAATGACACAATAAAAATGGGTAAACTACACAAAAGAAAATGAATCTAATATGTGGCAAGTTGGGGGGAACAGGAAATTTTACAAGAGAAAAAAAAATAGCCCAAAATACAAAATCAGGGCAAAGGGATTTTCATCAGTGACAACATGAACGAAGGGCAGGTGTAGTGTTTGTAACAGAGGAGGGAAGCCAAGGAAAATTTGAGAAAAAGCGAATGCTTCTTACTCCATATTTATAAATTGAATGAGTTTTTGGTGCTATATAAGAGATTAATAATAGCAACAATATGAAATGCTGCAGAACACACACATGGTACATAACACAGTAGATGAAGGAAAAACAATTATGTCCCAAGATCTCTGCCTGGAATAAAAAAATTTGTTTTGTCTTGTTTAATAGCACCCAACACACTGGTGTTTAAGCACTGTAGCACTTGAAACACAAGAGCATGACTCCCAGAATTCCATATGTTTATTAAAACTTGTCCAAGCAGATTTAAATACTGAATTGTAATCTTTATAAAACCTTTATTTATAGTTATTTCATCAGATTGCATCAAACACTTATATCAAGAATGAATGACTAATGTAAGTATGGGAACTTTGGTTAAAAACAGTTGATCATGTATATTCATCATAACGGACAGCTTCCTTCACAATTGCCCTAAGTTTTTTGGGCAGTACAATCCCACACAAGGCCATAAAGTTTTTGGGGAACATACATTGTATGAAGCAAAATATGGTGGAATCTTCTTTAACCTGATACTGAAATAGATTAATATGGAAAAACATCAATAAAACTTGCACCCAACCTAGATTTTGTTTTTAATCCTGCTCCTATTGAAGGCAATCCGTGTTTAATCGTTATCTTTAATGGGAACAGGATCAGGACCTCTAAGTTTCTCACTAACATCATCTACTACAAGCTCCTCCTTTGGCTCTCTCTACACAAAAAGTCAACACAGACATACTGTGTACTTACATTATACATTATGAAGAATATTTCATGCGTTAATGCAACACTGATTTTTCTTACTTTATTATTCTTATACATAGCATTTGTGACCTCACAATCATCAGAGGCATTTTCAGTAGTTATAACTCAATCCTAAAAAATTGGTTATTATGGCTGAAAATTGGCTTGGAGTAACTCTTTGAAACAAATTTGATTAAAAATACTTCTGGCCTACTATTCATAGATTCCAAAACCAGATGGGACCATTGTGATTATTTAGTCTGACCACCTGTATAACACAGGCCATAAAATTCCCCCCCCCCCAAATTCCTAGAACATATATTTTTAAAAAATATTGATTGATTTAAAAATTGCCTGTGATGGAAAATCCACCATGACCCATGGCAATTGTTCCAACGGTTACTCCATGTTAAAAAATTATGCTTTTTTTTCCAATCTGAATTTGTCTAACTTCAATTTCCAGCCATTGTGTTATACCTTTCTCTGCTAGATTGAAAAGCTAGGTTGAAATATTTGTTCCCCATGTAGGTACTTATAGATTCAAGTCACTCAATAACCTTCTCTTAAGAAGCTCAATCTATTTAGCTTAACAGAGTCAATTAATATAAGGCAAGTTTTCTAATCCATTAATCATTCTCATGGGTCTTCTCGGAACCCTCTTAAATTTATTAACATCTTTCTTGAACTGTGGAAACCAGAACTGGATCCATTATTCCAGCAGCAGAACCACCAATATCAACTACAGTGATAAAATACCCACTCCACTCCTGCTTGAGATTCCCCTGTTTATGCGTCTAAGGATTGTATTATTCTTTTTGGAGACAGCATTGCACTGGGCGCTCACGTTCAGCTGATTATCCAACCCTCCATCAAAAAAAAATCTTTTTCAGGGTCACTACTTTTTGAACTTGAAGGGAGCAGTCTCTGTTGGCATTGCTCAACCAGCCAACATCCAAATTTTTAGGTACAATGACTGGGGGGGTCTGGGTTCAATATGACAGAAATACATAAGTGAAAACTGCCCTTTATATCTCAAGGTAAATGACAAAGAAATAATAACTTAAATTTCCTTCCTATACAGGAAATCCTTGAGAAAACATTCAATAACTAGAGACTGTGAACTGTTCATTCAACATCATGAAGGCCATTCTTTGATTGCCTACGTTTTGGACTCCTACATGAATATTTCTTTGCTTTGGCAGATTCGTGTAACAAACCAGTTACGGTATTATGACTCCTTTTTTACTGAGTGTATACCAGTGGCTGATTTTGCAGTCTTGGAGGATGCAATACTTCTGTTGGTTTCAATAGCTGCTTGCAACTCAGGCTTATACGCACAAAGTCTGAAATATTGGGTCCACGGAGGAACTAAGTACCTTCATTTTAGACACGGATGTTTTAATCTTTGTAGTTTAAGAGACAACAATCAAAGTGCATGAGTGATGAACATGTTGTGATAAGCCATCTCCCGATAATATCATTCTGTACTTATAAATATAGGGAACCAGCTAAATGTATCACTAGCTTTCGCGTATGAGTTGAATGTAGCTCACAGCAAAAATACTGGGGACCACAGCCAGGCAAGAAAGGTGAAAAGATCGTGTTTGGAGCCTGATAGCTGGAACTGGCAAGAGCAGTAACCAACTGAACTCTAGAGTGTGACTAACAGTGACACCCTTTGGCAGGTCTTGTCTGCGAGGCCAAGAGGCCTGTCACCTGTCCCAATAGTTTTAGGATCAACTTGGTTTTATTAGTGTGAGCCTGCATCTTGCAAAGAGAGCTTGAAGGATGCTCACAGGCCCTAAAATCAATTTTGGGGCCTGCGAAATGTCATTCTGCTCTTGATACTACAAAATGATGCAATTTTTAAAAAAAAAAAAATATAGTATCCTCACATTGCATTTGGATATTTTGATGCAACATCATTAGAGTATGAAGCAAGAGTTTATCTTGCTGGAAATGACAATCTTACCAGCGTGATCAATGGGTAAGAAGGTTGTTGTTGGATTAGTTCCTGGACTTGGTGCAATGTGGCTTGCCAGCAATAGCTGTGGTGAAGAGAGGGATTCTTGGTGGCTGGGTTTTGTACAGTAACTCCCCACTTAATGTCCTCTCACTTAACGTTGTTTTGATGTAACGTCCCTGCTCCATTACAGAACATGCTTGTTTAAAGTTGTGCAATTCTCCGCTGTAATGTTGTTTGGCTGCCTGCTTTATCCACGGCTGGCAGCTCTCCTATCAGCTCCTCTATGCCCCCACACAGTGCCTCCCACCCGCTGGTGGACCCCGCGGATCAGTGCCTTTCCCCTGCTCCCCTCACCTCCTGCCTGCGGCAATCAGCTGGATTTCCATGAGCAGGAGGCAGGGGAGGGAGAGGGGAGGCTGCGCGCTGCATCCTTGCTCCTCCCCCCTCCCTCCCTTGCCTCCTGCCTGTTGCAATCAGCTGGTTTGTGGTATTCAGGAGGCTGGGAGGAGGGAGGAGGAGCAGGATACCGCGTTCAGAGTAAAGGGGGAGGCAGTGGAGGGGGGGAGAGGAGGTGGGTTAAGGTTGGAGGCATGGAGGAAAGAGTGGAGTGGGAGGGTTGAGCACCCCCCTCGCCCCCGGCAAAGTCAGTGCCTGTGCTTGCACAGTAGGTGAAGCTGCCGCTGCACAACATGCTTCTCCAAGCCTACGGCACCTTCAACCTCCTCGCCTGCTTCATTGTCTGCAGTGCCAATGGGCTGTGCCTGTGTGGGGTAAGGTGGGGCACCTCCCAACTATAGTACTGTATGGTATGTACAGCATGTTTGTAAATACACAGCACATGCACCCCCGCCCCTCTTATACCTGTATTAAATTGCTTGTTTAAAATTGTTTAAAATGGATATAATGCCTTTTGTCTGGAACCTAACCCCTCCTATTTACATCAATTCTTATGGGGAAATTGGATTCGCTTAAAGTTGCATTTTTCAGGAAGATAACTACAATGTTAAATGAGGAATCACTGTACAAGTTACTAGAAACTGCTGGGTAATAAATACAGTGAGCAATCTGGGTCTCAAAGTGAATCTAAGAGCCTGATCTTCAGGCTACACCAGTGTGTCTGCAAAACTGTGTGTACATATATAAGTACACATGCAAATGTTGCAAATTTTACTTGTCCTAAACAGTCTTGCAGGACCAAATTCTAACATTCGCACAAAAGTTAGAATTTGCAAAAGCCATGTGCATGTGTTTGCCCCTGCAAAAAGTATGCACAGGCCCATGTATGCAATTTCATGTGTGCACAAGTAGAGACTGTGTTAAGGTCCAGATGAAAATTTGGCCCTCTGAGACCAGCTCTTCACTGAAATTAAGTGAAATTAAAATGACTGGAAAAATTACCACACACAATGAGATTTCAGCAGAATTACTTAAAACAAGAGCAGGAACAACAACAACAAAATCTTCAATTCAAAACTCTCTTCCTACAACCATACTGCAATTTAAATTCGTCATTACCTAAAAAAACACTTTTCTGATTTACTGTAGCCTGAAATCCTTTTCTGCTTCAACCCTTTGGATCAAAGGTCAACACTACATATATGCATCATAAACACGTTATGTAACTATTATAAAATAATAGGGTAAGAATGTAGAATTTATCAGAGGCAGTTTCAAATTTTTGTTATAAATCTGCATTTCAGAAAATTAAAAGTACAGACATTTAATAAAGCAGCTCCTGAAATTAATAACACTTCCATAAAAAGGATGAAAAATATATAAAGTAAATACATTTATTTTCTTAGACAAACCTTTTTTTAAAAAATGATCCTTAATTTTTTGAGTCAGTGATGTATTTAAAACAATCTACTGTAAGATTATAAAGATTGTAGATAGTAAAAAATATATAGTGTGAGGGCAATAAAAAACACAGAGGAATAAAAAAAAAAAAAGAGTTACTTTCCTTTTCTTTTCCCTTATCATTGTCCAATATTTTCTGATGCCAAATTTGGAAAAAAAAAAAGTTAGCTATTTGTACACTTCTAACAGTTACAATTAAAAACACATAAGGAATCATTTGCAGATACATTAAATCATTATTATATGAAAAGCAGGCAGCAAAAATTAAAAACATTCTAAGAACCATCATATATATAAACTTCTGTACAGAATGATGACACAGGGACAAAAAGAGAACATTCAATTTGTCCTAATCCACCTAAAATATTACACAGTATAAAAAAAGCTCTTCCTGTTCTTATGTTCAACTGTTCGGTTGTAGAATCACATCAGGTCCCATATTTGTATACTTGGTTTCTTTTCCTATAAATTAGTGCCTGTTTAGTAGCTAAAAAGTTACCTTACTTTAAAATGGTATCAGACAGAAGGAGGAGCTGCCAACCACTAATAAAAGTTTTAAAAAAGCTCATCAGAAATCAGCTTATTTATAACACAGAACAATTAAAAAAGCTACGGGAAAATCAGGTTTCTGAATGTGTAATGCACTGAATATGTTTGTTATTTGAAGCTATCATAATGCTGCTTCTTAGTATTGTTATTAGGTCCAATCCAATGACCACTGAAATCAATGTGAGTATTCTCACTGACTTCCACAGGTGTTGAGATCAGGCCCATAGTGGCCAACTGTCATTTTTACACACCAGTATCCATTTCTATTTTCTGTTAAGTAGTTTGGTATGACAAAGCAAAATGTTCTGGAATAGGGAGTAGTGTATTGTCAGTTGACAAATGCCCCCTTGCTTTGAAATAGGTTGCAAGCTCCTCCCAAAAAATGGGTCACCATTATCCTGTGACAGCTTTATTCCAGTGACATGATCTCTTTAGAAAACTGTTTTCATGTTACAAATGAGTTCCGTTCAGAGTTAGAATCACTTCACTAAACGTTAGACACTACAGGTGTGAATGAGGTAACTGTTATATACCTTAAAATATTCAGGGAAATGAAATATTACAGCTTCATCTTTGGAGAAATGCTTTCTTGCTCACTGGACAATCCCAGAGTCAACAGATGTTTGCTTTCGAGTTGTCTTTGGAGGAGGCGGTGGTGGAGTTTTGCTGGGTAATGGAGGTGGTAGGTGCTAGAAAAAATGAATTTTTAATAGAACATGTTACTGATGAACTGATTTTGATGAACTGGTTGATAATGTATGATTTCATATACTTCTGTGAATCTTTATCTGCTTTATTCCTGAAAATTTCCTCTCAAACGTTGCCATTATGAATACAGTTTTGCTTCTAGCTTTTCATTTACAACCTAATTTTTACTGCTGACAATAACCAGTCTCTCAAGAGTTATTGATTAACTATCTCAATATTACAGAAAAAGTCTACTGAAAGAACTTGTCAATTTTTATATCCCTATACTTTATATCATATGGATTATCAGCCTGTACTAATTGTTGTCACCCCTAAACACTACATGGTTTAAAAAGTACATTGAATTACAGCTCTGCTTCTTGTCTTTTCTTTTTTCTTTTCATATTTTATATTTTTAGAAAAAGCACTACGTTAAAAAAAGAAAAAGCAATAGATTAAACAGATTATAAATAGTTTTCATCTTATTACTGGATATTTGATAATCTTCAACATTATTCAAAATAACTTCTGAGCTGATGAAAAACATTACAAAAATTATCCCTCTACATTATAGGAAATCATACAACAATGTAACAGGGCTGTCGGTTTGCTTCAGAAGCGAATGGAAGGGCAAATATAAGCAAGTATTCCAATTGATCATGGAAGTCAAATGATTTATTTTCATAAAAATCAAGCTATATGTATGATGACAAAAATTCATATTGCTGAAAGAATACAAGGACATTGCAGGCTTGTTCATACACTGTTTACAGGATAGATTTCAACAGCATGTTGGCTATGAAATCATTGCAGCTTTTCAATCACTGCATTGGAAGTTATACTGCAGCATTGCACCCGCTAAGTATTGTTTTTCGGTTCATAACATCCTTCCCCTGCTGGTGAAGATAAAACCCACCTTTGCTTTTTTTGGTTTCTCTGTAATTTCCTTTTTTGCCATTTACATTCATGTTAAATGCCCCCCTTTCCTTAACCCATTCTTGTTATACCTTATTAGATTGCTATCTGACACGCTTCCAAACAAATGGTTATAAAAACGTTAGCCACACACTAATACTTTAAATTACAATAACACTGCGAGTTTTCCATGTTTCCTGATCACTGCCATGGGAACAATTCAAATGTTTGAAATAGCTTAGCCTTTTATTGCATGTACTGTACATGGAATCTTGATATTGGCGTTTCATTTCTACTTCACATGGCTCCATTTATAGATTGTTTTAGAATTCATTGTAAATAAGATCTTATTTTTATTAGTGTCTTGGAAGGCAGTCCATAATTTCTAAATCATAGTTACACACTCATGCTATTATGAGAACATCATGGATAGACCATGTGAAATTACATTATTTGAAAAGAAGCCGAATATTGTGATACAAAAACCTAGTGGTTCTGGATGACTCCCTGCCATTTCACATAATTCCCTCCATTTATTTTGGGCAGGGTAAGCCTTAGAGCTATGCTGGATATGTTTGCTCATATTGAAACATTTAATTTACTTATTGAGAGCCAGCAGAAATGTCAGGAAGTAGAGGAAAAGTATTTTTAAGGTAATTTAAGGTCCATTTCATGGCTACATTTTAAGACAGCAGCAAACAGAGTTAAACACGGGGCTTGAAATATTTACCAGCCCTCTATTAGCCATAGGCAGATACAAAAGATGAGGGAGGGGATTGGATTCCTACTGAAGCTCTATTCTTGGATCCTAATTCGAGAGAAATGTCTTTCATATCAGTCTCTGCCTGGTAGGTGTCAAATTTGAAGCCTCATCTCCTCTTTCCGACTACTGGAGGAGAGGACCGCTCTCTCTCTCTCAGCTATTCAGTGGTGATTGTGATGATGAAATCTTTGTTGCTATAGTCCTGTCCGAGCTTCCTGGCTGCAGCAAAGGGAGGTAGATGGCATTTCTCCCCTACACATACTCTCATATGAAAAGCAAATGCTGACTCTTGCAGGGAGGGGGCCTGTAGCGAGGCGGTGTGACTCCCCTCCTCCCCAGGGAGGGTTGAGCTCCGTCAATCACCCCCCAGGGCGGAACCGCTGGGAGGAAGTCCCGCCCCTCAAAGGGTCAGGCGGCGACCCGGAAGGATAAAAGCCGGGCCTCAGCCCTCAGTCAGGGCCCGGCCGCCGGCAGGAGCAGACATGCCCGCTGACCCTCCTCACCGGGAAGCCGCTGAGGCCCGAGGGAGCTGCCCCGCAGTCGCTACGACGAGGAGCTGCCGGAGCTGCCCCGTCCCCACTACGGCCCCAAGGAGCCGCTAGACCAGACCTGGTCCGCCGTCCCGGAGGTATTCCCGGACCTACCGCCCTGGCTGGACTGGGAGGAGCCCATGGTACTGGACACCCCGACGGACCAGGTAGGAACCCGGGGAGAGGCTGGAAGTAGCCCGGGGGCAGCTGACTACAGTCAGGCTGCAGAAGGCCCTGCGCATATGTCAGTGTGTTTCGGTCAGGACCACCCCACTGACCGCCACTAGCAGCGTCAGCCGCTACTAGGGCCCCAGGCTGGAACGCAGAGGAGTGGGAGGGCCTGCGTTCCCCCTGCCACCCGTAACCGGGTGGCAGACTCCCCCTCTTCCCGCCTAGTGTCACTACTCTGCCCTGCTCCAAAGGCCAGAGCTAACTGTTACTGCGTTTGTTGGTGCCCTGCCCGAACCAAGGCTGGGCCCCCTTTGACTTTGCCACTGCTCTGCCCTGCTCCAAAGGCCAGAGCTAACTGAACTGTGTTTGTTGGTGCCCCGCCCGAACCAAGGCTGGGCCCCCTTTGACTTTGCCACTGTTCTGCCCTGCCCCAACGACCAGAGCTAACTGAACTGTGTTTGTTGGTGCCCCGCCCGAACCAAGGCTGGGCCCCCTTTGACTTTGCCACTGCTCTGCCCTGCTCCAAAGGCCAGAGCTAACTGTTACTGTGTTTGTTGGTGCCCCGCCCGAACCAAGGCTGGGCCCCCTTTGACTTTGCCACTGTTCTGCCCTGCCCCAACGACCAGAGCTAACTGAACTGTGTTTGTTGGTGCCCCGCCCGAACCAAGGGCTGGGCCCCCTTTGACTTTGCCACTGCTCTGCCCTGCTCCAAAGGCCAGAGCTAACTGTTATTGTGTTTGTTGGTGCCCCGCCCGAACCAAGGGCTGGGCCCCCTTTGACTTTGCCACTGCTCTGCCCTGCTCCAAAGGCCAGAGCTAGCTGAACTTTAGTTGGTGCCCCGCCTGAACCAAGCCTGGGCCCCCTTTGACTTTGCCACTGCTCTGCCCTGCTCCAAAGGCCAGAGCTAACTGTTACTGTGTTTGTTGGTGCCCCGCCCGAACCAAGGGCTGGGCCCCCTTTGACTTTGCCACTGTTCTGCCCTGCTCCAAAGGCCAGAGCTAACTGTTACTGTGTTTGTTGGTGCCCCGCCCGAACCAAGGGCTGGGCCCCTATCGACTCGCCACTGCTCTGCCCTGCTCCAAAGGGCCAGAGCTGATAATTATGTTTGGCGCCCTGAACCGAGGGCTGGGCCCCTAGTATTTAATTGTGTAGCTGTTCGGTCCCTCACACAGGGTCCGAACCGCCAGAGTGGACTGCGAACCCGAGGGCAGAGGCTCTCGGATGACGAGACGAGGCTGGTGGGCTCCCCTCCTCCCCAGGGAGGGTTGAGCCCCGGCACCCCCTCATCCACAGGGCCTTTGCTAGTCTCCTCTTCCATAACCTCTATCTTTGGGTCCCCATCCAACCATCTGCAGAGTGAATATGACATGTTTCTTGTTAGTTTTTGCTGACTTTTACAAAGTTCTGATAGCAATTGGGAAAATAATCATAACTGGTAATTTTAATCTGCTGCTGGATCAGAAAGTATGAACAGCAGCAAAGACAGTTGGGTTGTATCTACAGATGAGGGAAGATGACACTGCATAAATTCCTATTTGTAAGATTATATTTGCAGTCATAAAGGAAAGAAATCTTACAGAGATCGATAGTTTAGGTTCCACACTTACCATATGAAGGTGCCTACTCAATAGTAATGAGTCTATTTTTCCAAGACCTGATTAAGCATATCCCATAATGAGGAATTTCACATCCATAGTCCAATTAAAATTTACAATATGTCTTTCCAGGGAATAGCCAGATTACCAAGGAAAGCTTTTATCCTATAAACAGCGTTGCTGCATTAGTTACATGATTAATGAAAATAATGCTCACACAGCAACATTCATTTTCAGTGTTTGTCTAACAAACGATGTACAATTTTCTCCTGATTTACATTGAAATACAGTTCTCAGTGACCTCTGTATCAGAAGATCAAGTCAACATACTATTAATATGAAAAATAGACCGCTAAAATTAGAATTTATTTTTGGTTAAAAGTGAAACTTTTTTCAAAATTGGGATTTCTTTTATGTTGTGCTAGTAACTTTCAGTTTCTAGGTCTGATGGTCTGAAGCTTTAAGTTTATTTATTCCTATCTGGCCAAAATTTTTGAACGTAGGTCTCTAAAGTTAGGCTCCTGAAGCCGTACTTATGCACTTGAATGAAAGTGGCTTGATTATTAGAAGGATCTGCAGATCTCAGCACTTTTGAAAAACAGGACATTTCTATTAAAGTATTTACATATAGATTTATGAACCTGGTGTTAGGGATCCAGTTTTGAAAATGCTGGCCACATTAATCTACGGATATAAAGTGAACACTTAGTGGCCCAGACCATCAGACACAGAAACTGCAGATCACTAGTAAAACATTAAAAAAAACCCTAACCAAAAGATTTTAGTTTCCTACTAACATAATAAACTGCATATCCCTTCTGAAAAACTTTATGGAACATCACAAAAAAGTGACTTAATATTCCTTAGTATATTTTCCTCACAGGCATTTTAACTTCGTATTTGTCATTAAGCAAAACTACTTTAACTTTATTGATCACATAACTTACAAAGAGCCATTTTGAATTAAATTAACTTTAAACTGGTAGTAATTGGCAATTTTACAAATCAAAGTCCTTAATCAAACCAATGGGTTTTTTGTATTATTATCACTCATAGAAATCAAATGATCAATTATCATAAAATAGAGTTGAAGACCTAATAGGGAAGAGTATATATTGAAAACACAGTGAGGATGGGCTAAATATACTAGCCATAAACAACATGCATATTATGTGAAAGCGCTCACATTCTGCAAGTACATTAGCCAGAAAAGAAATAACAGAGATAGTTGGATAATTAATATAATTAAATTTACAAATTCCATTATAATGTGGGCTAAATTTAGCACTCATTCATTTACATAAGCTACCACTGAATATATTAGTACAACATTTAATGATGCCAAGGCAGCAGTATTGAGAAATCAGCCAGACAAAACTTAACAACCAATGAGAATTGGTACAAAAACAAATTTGGTCACTGAAGAGCTTACTAGTCTTTTCTTTTACTCATCTATAGTATGAATGGTGACATTCATACTCAATATGAAATTGGGAAAATGATCATTACACTCACAAAACTGATATCACCAGTACTCAAAACAATTCCACATCGAACATTTCTGAAATACAAGATCAAATTTCCCATGCATTTACATTTAATTAAAGGTGCTCCGCAGAGTTCATGTTTATGTTTCAGTGGTAATAGTGAGTTCTTCAATTCTTGGAGATTGCTTTTCTTTCTGAGATAAAGATAGTGTCTGCCAGTGCACATTAGAACCCATTTTCAGCAGATTCCTTGACTCACGTGCACCTCAGGAGAAATGGGAACCTTATAAAAAGGCACATCTGGAAAATATAAGCATTTTGTCCTTTCCATTTCAAATATTAAATTGCTCCCATTTGTTTGGCTTTCCTCGCTACAAAAAGAAGTAATCAAATTTAAAAATCTCTCCTTTCTCCTCACTCTCTTGTAGAAATAGAGCACAAAACGTTGTACGCACAGAAAATAAGAATTAAAGAAGGCAAAAAAAAGTTCTTAATCTACAGAAAAGAAAAATATGATGAGTGAAGGGTTTTTGTTGCTCAGAAAGCAGTATAAAACACACAAAATGAATTCTACAATGAAACCTTGTGGCACTGTACAAGAGATGAGTTCCTATATTCTTATTTTATTGGAGCTGAATAACAAGATATATGGTTAGCTTCCAAAATCTGATCAGGAATACCTGACTTTTCAGAATTAACTGATTTCACTTAATAAACCATAAATTGTGGGAGGTGTAGGATGGATATTAGGAAAAACTTTTTCACTAGGAGGGTGGTGAAGCACTGGAATGGGTTACTTAGGGAGGAGGTGGAATCTCCTTCCTTAGAGTTTTTTAAGGTCAGGCTTGACAAAGCTCTGGCTGGGATGATTTAGTTAGTGGTGATCCTGTTTTGAGCAGGGGGCAGGACTAGATGACCTCCTGAGGTCCCTTCTAACCCTGATATTCTGATTCTATGAGTGAATGAAAAGTAATCAGGACATGAGCTACATAGTGTTGTGCAACAATTTTCCAGCACTGTTGTCTAAAATTCAATCTCTTTTACTATTATTTTTACAGTGCTACTGAGTCACACAATCTATAAACAGCAGCAAGTTTGTTATTTATCTATAGAAACAAATGACGCATGGCAAAAATTCGTCAGGATATAATACTCACATAATTAAAATTTGACAATGTGCCAAATCTTCAGCTGGTATAAGTCTGTATAGCTCCACTGATTTCAATTGAGCTACACCAATTTACACCAGTTGGATATTTGGACCAATATCTGTAAGCCTGTCACGTTTAAAATATTATACTGTATAGTGCTGATTTGGCCGGTGATGGTACTCATTAAGAAGAGTATCTTGTCTCAACTAGGTAAAAACACACAAAAAATGGTTATATACCTATACGGTTATTGTTGTTCTTTGAGATGCATCATACACACATACAGTCTACTGCAGGTGTACATGCACCCAATCATGCACTCAAGTGGGAGACTTTTGCCAGCATGTGCCTTCACTATCCTCATGTGATTGCTGCTTTCCTCTCCATTCCTTCGTACCGTCAGAAGCTAATACTCTTAATAGTGGGGAAAGTGGGAGGGTCATAGAATATGCATAACATCTTGAAGAACAACCGTTATTGTAGGTGATTGGGTTTGTTTTTTTCCCCTTTGAGTGACTGTGCACATATACATTCTACTGCAGGTGACTCACCAGCAGTTTCCTAATAGGTGGTGGAATTCTGATTTGGAGATTGTAACACTGACTTGATGAAGTTGACATCACTCTGGGAAACTTGAGTGACAGCGTAGTGTCTGGAAAAGACATGTATAGATGTCCATGTTGTTGTTTTGGAAATGTCCAATACATGAATGTTGCTCAAAAAGTTGGTGAAGAGGAGTGAGCCATAATAGAGTGAGCCATTATCTTTGGTGGAGGAGAGACCTTAGCAAGATTGTAGCAAAGCTTGAGGAAGACTGAAATCCAATGAGAAATATGCTGGGCTGTAACAGGTTGTCATTTGATCCTTTCAGCATAGCTTACAAAGAGCCTAAGAGAGGATCTGTGTGGTCCAGGTAAAACTCCAAAGCCCTGCAAACATCCAAGATTTGAGTTTTTCTTCAGCCTTGGAAGAGAATACTGGGAGGGCAAATTGTCTCATTCAGGTGCAATGCTGATACCACCTTAGAGTGTGGTGTAAAACAGACCTTGTTTTTGTGAAAAAGTTAGCTGATCCTCCTGCCTGAAGCTCTGAGAATCTCCTTACAGGGATAATTGCTACTAAGAATTCTGTTTTAATTGACAACAGCAACAGTGATGTTGTCATCAAAGGTTTAAAAAGGAGAAAAGTACTATCGATCGAGCAGGACAATACTAAATTCAGGTCCCGTGAAAGTACTAGATTGGACACAGGAAGGCACATGTTAATAAGTCCCTTTAAAAATCTGGAAACCAAGGGATGCAAAAAGATAGAAAACTCATCCAATGAAGGGTGTATGGCAGAGAGGATGCAAGGTGGACACTCTCTAATCTGGCAGAGAGACCAGAGGATTTCATATACAGTAGGTAGTAAAGTATATGTCTAATCTCTGTACAATCTGGAGATAAATGGTGAGATTCCACCCAGACCGAAAACCTTTTCCATTTCATTGCATATGTGGCTCTAGAGGAATTCTTTCTGTTGTTCACCAAAATGGTCTGGATATCTTGGGAGCAGAGCATCTCTTCATTGCTCAAACAGGAAAGTGAAGTTTATGGCTGTGAGGTGGAGAGACTGTGAATTGGAATGTAGAGATATGACTTGGTCTTGAGACAGGAAAACCTCAACCAAGGGTAAGTCAACAAGTGGTCAAATGGAGAGTTGATTTAGGTCCATGAATCTATACTGTCTTGGCCAAGCAGGCACTACTAAGATTAAGCATGTACTGTCATTCACCCTCAGAATGGAAGTGACTGGAGGGAATGCATAGAGAAGATTTCTCCATGATGAGAGGAGAAAAGCATCTGTCATGGAACTCAGGCTGTGACTTGCCCTGGAGCAGAATCTCGTGCATCTTTCATTCAGATTGGTTGCAAAAGAGTCTATTACCAGGTATCCCCAAATTTGGAAGGTCTGGTGTAGAATGTTTCTCCTTATTGACTACGCAGATGGTCTATGAAGTTCCTGCTGAGGGAATCCACATTAGTGTTCGTCACTCCTGGAAGGTAAAAGGCTTTTAGTGAGATATTGTTCTTTATACAAAAGCTCAACAAATGGATCGCTTCCTGGCACAGTTGATATGACCTTACACCTCCCTGCTTGTTCAGCTAAAACATAGCTATGGTATTGTCTGTGAGAACTTGAACCGCTCGATCCCCAATGGTCGATCTCTCAGGCCCAATGAATATCTCAGAGCTCTAGTACATTTATAGAGAGTGAAATCTCCTGAGAATTCCAAAGTGCGTAAGCCTGAAATCGACCCAGATAAGCCCCCTAGTCTTTGGTGGACATGTCTGTTACAACAGTCATAGTTGGTTCCAGCAGAAAAGGAACCCCTTTGTGTACATTCTCAGGATCCAACCACCAATCCAGGGACTGAAGCAGTTGTGGAAGTATGCAAATCAGCATGTCCAGAGAACATCTGTTTGGAAGATGTACTGAATGACGCCAGGCCTGCAGACATCTGAGGTGAAACCTGGCATGCTGTCATACACATGGACGAAGCTGGATAGGGGAAGGTGACCTCCTCCTAGACTGACATTCTGATGCAGATCTAGATGCTCTTGGAACAGTCCAAGATGCCTAATAAGGCCCAGGAGAGTATTCTAATCTTTGTACTGCCCATGGTGGTGGGTACCATACTGGAGACTCTTTGTAAGGATATCGTTCTTGTTCCCTGGTCCAGATGTCCCTAGAGCATGACCCGTATGGAGAGCTGAAAGACCATGGAGGAAACATAGGTCTGTCATTGTCAGAGTCTAAAGAGGAGAAAATGTAGCTCTCCTAGTGAATAGAAGAGCAGCTCCAGATGGTGTTAGTGGAGGTTTTGGTACTGCCAATACCTGGTGGGGTCCTAAAGGTGGGAGGAGAAAAGGTGGTTGGAAGGCAGAAGGCTAGAGCTGTGTTGAGGGTTGCATGGAAAATGCAGGAAGAACCAAGGGGACAATGAAGCAAATGACATTGATGGTGCCGATACACTGAAGGCTAATGCAGTCAGTGCCAGATGATGTAGTATAAGAGAGTCTGGCAGAGAGAAACGCAGAAAGTCCTTTGCTACAAGGAAAGCCTGTGCTATAGACAGCCCTGAAATTGGAGGCAAGCATTTCTTTGCCATACAGAAGGTATGAGCACATGTGTGCTAGTTCTTCACTTGCCCCTAGTTCTTTTCAAAAGCCAGGTGAAACAAATAGACCTTGTAGTGTGCCCTGAAAGTCAGCTATTCTGAGCTACTTCAGGCCAGGGGTGGAAGGACGGTCAAGTCATCCAGGGCTATTATGGAGACTGTTCTGTCAGCAGCTCATTTTGTTGAGAGGGATGTAGCATCAGGGCATCTGCAGTGAATCTCAGAGAGAAAGAGAATCTCTCAGGTAGACTAATGCAGGCCATTTAGGGCTTTACAAGTGAAAATGAACTCCTAGGGTCAGATCCTCGGCTGATGTAAATTGTCATAGCTTTATTGACTTCAGTGGAGCTATGACAACCTACATGAACTAAGGATCTGCCCCTAATACTTAACTCAACTTCCAGCTGAATCTTACCAGTGTTTTTATGGCTAAATGAGGATAGCACACAGTGAAAACTTCTTATCATTTTCTTCACATAAGAGGAGTAAAATAATCTGCAATGCAACATACAAACATGCAAACTCTGGATTGCTTCTCTATAAACAGATTTTCACTATATCCAACAGATTCCAGTCTGAATGTTCTGATGCATCAGAATCTCAAAATGTCAAAATAAATGTTATCATCGTTAACAAAGTTTGTTTTCATTCTTTTATTATGCATCACTTCCTTCTTTGCCACACTCTTTGTCAAGTTTTGTATCTGCTGCTGGATTGATGGAAATCTTCTCATCAAAACTGTTGTCCTGTGAATAGTAAGTATTATAGCCAATATTTATAAATGTAAGTGCTCCTTTGTCTATTTTCTTTGAGTTTCCCTTTTGACTCAGAATGCTAAAGAGGCAGTTGATTTTGTATGCGAAGATGTACATGAACCTGTGAAAGAGCACAAAAGCTAGAGGAATGCCTTGATGTAATAATAATCCTTGCAAGAGTCCGAGGATTCTTTTCCTGTTCATGTACATTATTAAGAATTTTTTGTAGCAGAACAAATCAGACAATGCAAGAAAGAATACATATATATGGACATACTAGTTAATATTTTTAAAATGACAATTAACAAGACAACAATCAAAACATTATAGTTAGAAGATTATTGAGATAAAAAGAATTAAGTAAAGTAGGTTAACAATGGATTCCAAATAATCTAAATGTAAAAAAAATAAAAATCTCAAGCACCATAAATGATTATTGGTAGCAGCTAGACCTAAAGTACTCAGAACGATATGGCCATTTCTTGATACACTTGTCATTGTACCCTTTTCTGTTCACTGAAGCTTTTTCATGTCTGACTTCAAGGCAACCAGTATTGTGCCAAGTACTTAATTTTAACACAGTGAGATCTTTCCCATTCTGTAATATTATTTTTAAAGCAATTGGGATAAGATCATCTACAGAACTTTTTAATGGTTTGTCCTTATTGATGCTAAGAATAGATAAGCTAAAACTAATCAGAATCAAGAATGTTAGTTATCTCATTTATGAAATACCATAGCCTGCAACCATAAACTGTGGGGGGTCAGTCATAAAAGTTATAAGAGCATATCTGACTCATCTTTTTCATGCTCTGCACCAGTCTTCACATTTTGCTTTTGATAATCTTACTGGGGTCCAAGTACAAAGTGAAATAAATGCAATCATTGCTATAAAATTGGAAGCCTTTCTTAAATTATATGAAATATAATCCCTCCAGCTTTGTGTCAAATCTGTTTTCAAATCTACCTCACAGACTTTGTCACTGTTCATTCACCCAGACTTTCTGCTCTTGAAGAGTTTATGAAGTCTAGATAGAGAGCCAAGCACTCAATTGTTGTCTTATAAAATTGCAGGAGCTTATTATCTAAGGATTTAGAACTTATTTTTGATTAACTTTTCAGGTTGTGTTCAAATCCTGAGCTCCTTCAGAAACTGGTTGTTAGGGATCAGGACATTTTGGCAAGCTAGAGTAAAAGAGAGAAAACATTCTGGAGGACTGTAAAAAATGTGTAAAACCTCACAAAGTCCCAATGAAGCATGGTATTATGATCCTCGTTTTAAAAATAAGGAAACTGAAGCACAGAAGTTAACTGAATTGTCCAAGATCACTCAGCAACTCAGTGGCAAAGTCTCAGACTAGAACCCTTATTTTCTGACTCTCAGACCTGTGCTTTAGCTATTATGCATGTTTCTTTCCTGTTTGTACTTGAATAAATTCACTAGCACTTGTCCACAGAACTGATGATCATATTAAATAAGCTTTGCAGTTGAGGCACAAGACAAGGAATCAGAAAATCTGGGTTCTATTTCCAGAATTACCACAGACTTCATGCATGACCTTTGGCAAGTCACTCAGGGCCTGATTTTCAGAAGTGGAGGGTATGTACAACTCCAGTTGCTCAGTCCGTCTGAAAAATCTGGCCTGTAGTGTCTCTGTAAACCATATTCTTCACCTTTAAAAATGGGGAAATTTCCACCTAACTTTTCTTCCAGACTTGATCAAGTTTCCATTAACTTTTTTTAAAACAAATTATTTGAAGGATACATTTCAGAGTAATTTTGTTAATTCAGAAAAATCTGTGCATATCTCTGATAAGCAAACTGAAAAATTATCATTCTTACTAGGAATTTGCACAGGGGAACATTCCTGCATATGACTGTATCTCTTTTCTAAAAAGGTACAACATTTCAAAGCCCAAATGATAGCCTTCTCCAAAAGTGCTGAAGATTTTTTGAAAATCAAATTATTTTTAATAACTGCAATATATTCTAGTGGCTTTCAGGAAATAAGAAAGCTGAAAAAGTATCTGCCCCTGCCTGAATCTGAAAAATATGTTCATGATGAAAAATGTTTCAGGGATCTGCTCCTTTCAGCAGTAACTGTGCTTGCCTATATAGGAAATGACATAGAACTAAAAAATGTAAAGCTGTCAGAAACATACTTTATTTCCTCTCCTGAAATAGAATTGTATACGAGTATAAAAACTAATTTGCTGCTGCAACTACATCCTGTCACTTTAAGCTCCCTTGCTAACATATTTAACAGTGTTTTGCTTTATATTTAGTTTTCTCCACCAGAATGAATCTAACTTTACTTACAAGTCATTCAGAATGAGCTACCACGTTCCTTCATGCCCTGATTAAGACACTGTTCTGTAGCAGTAGAAATCATTTGGATGCGTACATGTCTGCTATCAGCATTATATAGAATTTCATGTTCTTGGCCAGTATAATGTTCCAAATAAACTAGCAGAAAATCATTTGTACCTCTAAGACTTACCCTCTGATGTGCAGCGGGGGGTGTTGTAGGGCTAATCAATTCTTGATTTTCCATGAGATTTCCATAGTCTGCCATGTTACCTTTGAGAGGCAGAGGAGGAGGAATGTCTGCCATTTCCAAACTAGAGATACCATTCAGCTCCAGATCTGTAAAATTAACATTTAAGTCTCTGGATCATTCAAATCAATCTTAAGATGCAGAATGTTCCTTCAGGCATTAATACTATGATAGAGATAGTGCCCATGCATCCATTTACCCGCTCTTCATTTCATAGACTATATAATAATTTGCTGCTCATGGAACAATAGCTTTTAAATTTAAAAAAAAACTGCTGGAAACATGAAAGTAAGGATCACTAGGTCAGGGTAGGTCAACTTTTAAGTGTACAGTCTGTATCAACACTGACAAGGTCTCTCCCTGTTTAATAAAAAAGGAAATTGTACAACATTGTCACTTGTCTCAGATTTCACTTGCTGATATTCACAGAACATTTAAAACAAATAAAATTGTCTCAGCTGTAACCCCTGTGTATATGCATTGTACATCCAAGGTATACACAGGATATAACAGAGCAGAGCTTTATTTACTTTTCTACTTTTAGAAATTTAGACTTTTAAAAATTAAATGCACTAAAGAAATCCATAATTAACCACAAATCTCTACTGAAAATTTTCAAAATCCAGAGCACCATAAGAATGGCCATCCTGGGTCAGACCAAATGTCCATCTAGCCCAGTTTCCTGTTTCCCGACAGTGGCGAATGCCAGCTGCCTCAGAGGGAATGAACAGAACAGGTAATTATCAAGTGATCCATTCTCTGCCTCCCATTCCCAGTTTCTGGCAAAATTATATATTATATTATATTATATTATATTAGTTGTTTAAATAACTAACATTATAAACCAAGAGAATGTACAACCGATTTTTTTTTAATTTACTCATAGAAGGTGGGGAACAATCATTAACAGGGTGAAATTTAGCCCAGTGAAGAAGATCAGAACTAGGCCTATGAACCACTTAATTTCTAATTAAGTCTTGTTTTGAAGGCCTAAGTGGTGTATAGGTCTTGTGCTGGTCCTCCTCACAGGGGTAAATTTCACCCACAGGAACATATTCAGCCATTCTTCCACAGGCAAATCTTCCACTGGTTTAAGTGAGAGCTCTGCCAGAGGAATGAGCACTGATAAGGCCCTTCTTATAATACATCGTTTTGTTTATAAATTGGGGAAAATTATTGTCACTTAAAGGTGGATTTTTTTTGAGTAGATGGAGGATTTGTTAACACTGATTCTTTTTTAATGCAGAGTATTTGGCAATAGCTTATAGTGTGTGTTTTTTCTGGTTTTCCTACTTTTCTATTTTCTTCACTAGTACAACTTTAGCTTCAAGACAGCTGTATTGATTTATCACTGAAATCTCTTTGTCATTTCATCTCTATTTAGTCCATTCAGACTACATCAGCTAAAAGAACATCCCTCATCCATCACTTTCAAATTCTTCCAATGGCCTCTTCAACTCGAAACTTGTCATTTCCTTCAAGGACCTGAGCAGTTCTATGGCTTCCTGCTTCACTGTTCTCATTTCTGTCTACTTCCTCCTCAATGAATCCTGCCTCACTTCTCTCATTGTTTCCTTTTCTCTCATTCTCATCCTTCTTTTCACTCTGTTCCCTACACTTGGAACTCCTTCCCAGATCCAAAAGTAGCCGGCACCTCACCACCTCTTCTTACAGACCTCTCAAACCCCACTTATTCTTAAACACATCATCAGAATATAGCATTACAAAAAAAAACATTTTAAAAAAAGCTTCAAACAGGCTTCTCAGATAGCCCATGTTTTATGTGTCTATTTAGAAATTTAAGCTGCTGATGGGAAAGACTGTCTCTTCATGGTAAAAATCAAGTTTCATAACATTCATATGGCATGCATCTTCTTAACAACAAAATTTAATACGATACAATAGTAATACGTTAAATAAAATGATACTTCCACAGTGATTTAATGGAACATTTGGAGAACCCTGGCAGAAGTAAGATTTGTGTGTGTATGCAGTTTTGACAAGTGTCTGTTTTTTCTTTAGTTGATGTTCTTCCATATTTAGACTAGCTACATGCACATGTTTAACCCTAGGTTAACCTATAGGCTTTACTCTAAATTTAGTTTTTGAGAGGAACATTTAAACGCATTCACATTTAATCGTATCATTCCAGAGAGTTAAAGAGTATTTTATTATGTCTAAATAAACATCTTAAAGTGGGAGATTTATGCCTTTTTAATAGAGAAATATAAGTGTACTGAATACTTCCCCTAGGTATATTAAATGATAGTATACTACGTATTAACTATTAAATCATTATATGCCACTGTGGATAAACGACTAAAAACTATCAAGAAGATAAAAGGTCAAAATGTTGATTTCAATTAGAATGGTGAAATTCCAGTGACTATAACAGAACTCAACCATTGTAACTGAGAGCAGAATTTTACTTATAAAATGTAAATGTACACAACTGTAATCCCTGAGTTAGGGAGATAGAACTAAAATATTCATACAATTTAAGTTTAAGAAACACTTTGCTTAATGAAGCACACACATATTTTTACTTAGATTAACATAAAAATAGCCTGGTTTATAATTTCAGTGCTGTCATAGAAGAGCTAATTCTTAAAGGTGAGGAAAATGATCAAATTTTCTATTAAAATACCAAATTTACTTTGATTAGAAAATGAAACTTTTGAGTAAACAGAGCACGCATGTAGCCCTCAGAAAAATAGATGCCTTTGATGTTTACATTATTTTTAGTAGCTGTAATTGTATTTCAAACTCTTAATTCATTTGATTTTAATTTCTGGTCAAAGGAAATTATACAGGAATTTCTGGTAAAGCATTTTAGTGTATTTGCTAAGAGTATGAGAAAACTGGGCTCTCTGTTTCTTTAGAGCCAAATCTACTTGTCCAGGCTCAGCCTGTGAATCTCAGATAGGCACTGGGGAGATCCATGGAAGAGGTAGAAAAGAAATCATTTCCTCAAACAAAGGAGCAGCAGAAGAGATGTCCTGTGGAGACTACTTCATTTTAATAAATGGACTAGCCTTGACAATTCCTAGTGGCCCCCAGCCCTGGCTAGAACTGCATAATAGTAGATTTTATTCCAGCCACATCCATGCTTCTCTTCCAAATAACTCTGTACCCCTGTACCACTACGTAGGAGGTATGCACCTCTTACCTGGCCTCCCCAAAGCCGGGACCCACCTGTTCCATTGCCAGATAGCACTGCACACTTACAGAGAAGCAGCAGGATACGTCCCAAAGTGAAGGACTTTGATATATACAGTATTTGTAACACACTCTATTTTTCATTTAATATCAAAGTTCAAATTTAGCCATGGACCAAGTCCAGCACTTCACTTAGCAGAAGATTAACATATATAAAATAAGTATATGGCCTGAATGGGCAGTCCAAAAGTCACCTTACTGCAGCAAAAAGTTATTTAAACAAAACCACATAATTTCACTGCTATTATGTGGGGAGGAACTGTTTGCCTCAATATTGTATGTCTATTTGTGATATCCTGAAGACAATGTACCCCCTACCAAGCTCCTCTTGGAACCCAAAAGCTTGAATTCATCTTGATTTCTGAACATTTAAGTGTAAATAAGTCTAATATTTCCTTTTTGCTACAACTATGCAGGGTACTTTATCAGAGATGACAATCATCCAATGTTGTATGTGTATCCCTTAACTTTATTTACTATATGCCATTAGGAACAATTCTCAGCTGGCAGGAATCAGCTAGATGACTTCAGTCTTTTTCATCTCTACCTTCTTTGATTCTGTGGAGCAGATTATCAATTTGTAGTTTTCATTCTCCTAGATAGTCAAGAAGCAAGCACTATTCTCATAGCTCAATATAAGATTAACTCTTTTTAGCCAGCTTGCTTCACAAGAATTATTATCCAGGAATTATTTAAAAATGTTAGAGCTATAATTCTTTAATGATTAAGGTCAAGGTTCTGTGTACTCTGTAGCAAGCTGGACCTAAATAATGGAGCAAGGTCCTAGAGCCTGTGGCAATCTGGTAGAAACATTCTCAAAACTATGTGATAGCTTCAGATACATTTTTAAAATGGAGGTTTGCATTAAATATGAAAATGAATATATAATTAGCACAGTAGCCACTGTGAAATGTAATTCAGAGTATGTTATGTTTCCAAATTTTCAGTTTTCAATATGTTAGATTGTCATTTTTGGATTTCAAAAATTTATACCTTTCAGAATTATTGGTTCAGGCTGGAAACTCAGGAAGGCAACATTTGATTTACACTTGGTTCACCTTTTTGAGGTTATCTTTCCAACCAGGAGGTCTAGAAACAATTAAAAACCCAAACAAACAAGCCTACCTCTCCCCAAGATTCTATAACATACTTTTGCTACACACAGTGAATTCTGTTAATACAGCTTTGTGGAATACAGAAGTCTTGGATTATGGTTTATAAATTTGCTGTGTGTCAACATTCTTTGGAATAAGTTTTGCTTATTTAAAAACAAAGCACTTTGAAATATCAAAGGAAATAAATAAAGCAAACGTGAACTTCCCAGATCTGTAATTCTTGCTCTCTGTAATAGAAGTTAGTCACTTGCATAAAAAATGATTATTTTCTAAATGTTTCTTTACTAGTTTAGTGCCCAGTGAGATTTTAGCCATGTGTCAACAACAGGACACTTTGCAAGGCAATTTGTGGAAGCTAAATTTGTACACAAAATGGGAGTTATACTCCCTCCAGTTATATAACAGGAGTTCTTGAAGACTGAAGCCAATGTATGAAAGTTTACAGAAGAATTCACTGAGAGATGCAGGGAAAAGACAAGCTATTCTATGTCTACACACAAAAGGAAAGTAGATTTCAGGTACTAACTACAGTAGCTGGAGACTTCATTCAACCTCTGTACTCTACAGAAGCCAGCACAGCATGAATCTTTAGGCACTTATAAAACAACGACCTTGTGAAAAGGAGCAGAAAACTTATTTCTTTAAGCAATTTTTCTTGTTTTAGTAAAAAATCAAAAATAGTTTTTGTCACTTGACAAACACAACAGGTGTACCATAGCACAGGCCTAAGGAGTAAATTCCTTACTATAGGATTTATCTGCAACCTACATCTTATGGTCAGTAGCAGTAAAACTCAGAGAGAGAACTCGGAGCATGCTGGCGAGAATCTTTGGGAACAGATGTTGATGAAATATTTGACGGTAACACTAATAAACCACCTGAAATGCTTTGCAAGATTAAGGCCTGTCTGTGTATGTTAACAAAAAAAGTGGTATTTTTCCTATGTATAGAGATGTAGAGAGGATGGTATTAAATGAAAGTAACCAAAACTCCAGTCACTGAACTCTTTACACCAAATCTCTAAAGAGACGTGACAAATACAGTCATGAGAGAGTCAGTTAACAATATTCCCATTATTTTAAATTAATTCTGATATTAAAAGGTGTAAGAAATGTAAAGATAATCAAGTGATCAGGTCACAGAAATCATCATCTCTAATAATATAGCTTAAACAACCATATCTCTGCTAACTCCCAAAAATGCACTTATACCTCATGATGTGAACGTACGCACTGGATTATCCTCTTGTTGATCTGACCTAAATGATTCAGTTGATTCTGAAACATTTCAGAGTAAGGGGGCTGAACTGTAATTCATTCTGCACAAAATATTTTAGGAAAACAAAGTTTCATTGGAAAAAAAAACCTTACTGGACTGTAAATTGAAAGGAAGTTTGGTCCTTGGAGTGATTGGAGGTGGTGTTGACTGAGAAGCTGGAGATGACGGAGAGACAGAAAAACGTCTTTCACTTGCAATGACATTGATAACTTGGCTCTTTGGTCTTTGTGGTCTCAGTGGACTGATCTGCATTAGGACAAAAACATAAAAATGTGATGGTTTCATCATGACGTGTCACACAGCCTGAGCAGAAACACACACTATTACAGCACAGCACGTTACACTGTAAAGAAAAGCACTTCTTATTGAGTTGTTGATTTTGTGATAAGTAAGACATTTCCCTAGATCTAGAATGTAATATTGCAATGATAAGATACATGTTTTAGATTTAATGAGTACTGTACTGAGGAAAATCTTGGGTTTTCCCTTTCCTGCACAGGTTTTTATGAACTAGAGCATGTAGTCTGGCAATTTTTAATTTTTTGTTCAGTGTTTGGAGTTATTCCTGGCCTTTTGTGACTATACTCTGATATTCAACAACTTCCATCATAGTAAAAAATGGGTTATAAACTGAAGAACACTTAAAAATCAAAAGTCAGGGATGCAGAATTGGTTGTTAAACATACTGCCTTTTCCTCACTCCAGCAGTCACACATGTATTGTTTTATTTAATGCATACTTTTAAAATGAAATTACAGTAAAAAAAATAGCCTGAAATCCTTGACGCTAGCAACAAATGCATTAAGACAGCCTAGTTGCCATCATGAAGCATAGTTAAGCTCAGATTCATGCAAATAATTTTTTCTTTGAAAATGTTTCTTCCATCCATCCACTGTCTCAGATGTTAAATTAGTTCTCTTTCCCCCAAACTCTCAAAATTACTCAAAATTGAATGCATCCAGGGTGTTTAGATATACACAGTAGCCCTAGACTGATACATTGGCATACTTCCTTCAGTTCCATAACCTACACATCTCTCCTTAAAACCTGTGTCTTCCAGGATGTAGGGATTCCCTCAAGACCTTTTCCACTTAGCTTATCCAGAAAAACTATACAGATTTCATGGGGGACACCAGTATTTCTCAAATTGGGGGTCATGGCCCAAAAAGGAGTTGCAGGGGGGGGTCACAAGGTTATTTTAGGGGGATTGCAGTCAGGGATGGTTCCAGGCACCAGTGCAGCAAGCACGTGCCTGGGGCAGCAAGCTGGGTGTGGGGGGAGGGCGGCGTGCTGGTCGTTGTAAGGGCAGCAGTCAGGGAGCCTTCAGTGGCGTTTCTGCGGAGGTGCGGTGGGCACGACAAAGGTGCAGGACTGGCAGATCACCCGCAGAACTTCCGCTGAATCTGCGTGACCAGCGAACCTCCCGCAGAAAAGCTGCCAAAGGCCGCTTGACTGCCGTGCTTGGGGCGGCAAAAAACATAGAGCTGCCCCTGATTGCAGTATTGCCACCCTTACTTCTGCACTGCCTTCAGAGCTGGGTGGCCAGAGAATGGCAGCTGTTGGGTGGGTGCCCAGCTCTGAAGGCAGCACCCTGCCAGCAGCAGCGCAGAAGTAAGGGTGGCAATACCATACCATGCCACACTTACTTCTAAGCTGCTGCTGCTGGCAGTGGCTCTGCCTTCAGAGTTGGGCTCCCAGCCAGCAGCTGCTACTCTCCAGCTGCCCAACTCTGAAGGCAGCACCACTGCCAGCGGCAGCATAGAAGTAAGGACAGCTGTATCGCAACCTCCCCAACTCCTTTTTGGATCAGGACCCCTACAATGACAACACTGATATTTCAGATTTAAATAGCTGAAATAATGACATTTGACTGTGAAATGGACCTAAATGGACTACGAATTTCGTAGGGCCCTACTTATACAGCATGCTCTGTCTATGCATTGTCCACATTTGACCTATTCCCTAGCTGATCTCTACGTTCCTAACTTATCTTGTCCATTGTTATTCTTCTTCAAAGTAAATGGTTCCCTGGGAGCTCTCCCTCTTAGCTTGCTCAGACATTCTGTCTTTTTCAACCTCATGATTTATTTACCTCTGTGATGGGGTGGACTAGGCCCAGGGGCTCCCTGCTGGAGGTCTCAGGGTCCCTCCACACCCCGTCCCAGAGAGAAGCAGAAGTCCTTCAAGCAGCCTCAAGTGGTTGCGGGGAAGTAGCCAATAAGGGAGGCTGCAGGGAGCAGCCAATCAGGGCCCAGCAGGCTCACATAAAAAGAGTCATCAGTTGCTGCCTGGAGCTGGAGGAGAGACAACTGCGTTCCTGGCTGGCTGGCTGAAAGAGCAGCAGGAACATGGACAGCTCAGTGTTGGCAGGGTCTAAGGGAGCAAGAGAGAACTCCTGGCTGCTTGCTGGGTCTGAGGCTACGTCTACACTGCGGGATAATTCCGATTTTACATAAACCAGTTTTATAAAACAGATTGTATAAAGTCGAGTGCACGCGGCCACACTAAGCACATTAATTCGGCGGTGTGCGTCCATGGTCCGAGGCTAGCGTCGATTTCCGGAGCGTTGCACTGTGGGTAGCTATTCCATAGTTCCCACAGTCTCCCCCGCCCCTTAGAATTCTGGGTTGAGAGCCCAGTGGCTGATGGGGCAAAAATCATTGTCACTGGTGGTTCTGGGTAAATGTCGTCAGTCATTCCTTCCTCCGGGAAAGCAATGGCAGACAATCATTTCGCGCCCTTTTTCCCTGGATTGCCCTGGCAGACGCCATAGCACGGCAACCTATTCAGCTTTTTTATTTTTTTATTTATTTTTTTTTTTTTACAGTCACCGTATGTGTACTGGATGCCGCGGACAGAGGCGATACTCCAGCGCTACACAGCAGCATTCATTTGCTTTTGCATGACAGCAGAGATGGTTACCAGTAGTTCTGTACCGTCTGCTGCCAGTGTAATTTGGCAATGAGATGACGGTTATCTGTCCTTCTGTGCTGTCTGCTGCTATCATGGGTGCCCCTGGCTGAGATCGGCTGGGGGTGCAAAAGCAAAACTGGGAATGACTCCCCGAGTCAATCCCTCCTTTATGGTTTCTAAAAATAGAGTCAGTCCTGCCTAGAATATGGGGCAAGTGTACTAGAGAAGCAGTGTATCAGAGAGCACAGCTGCTCCGTGTCAGATCCCGCAGAAATGATGAGCTACATGTCATTCATGGGGGGTGCCCCTGCAACAACCCCACCCGTTGCTTCCCCCTCCCCCAACCTTCCTGGGCTACCGTGGCAGTGTCCCCCGCCATTTGTGTCATGAAGTTATAAATAATGCAGGAATAACAAACAGTGACTTGTTAGTGAGATAAAATGAGGGGGAGGCAGCCTCCCGGTGCTATGACACTCCAGGCAGGACATTAAGCGGTGTGGAGGAGAGGAGCCCAGCATGCCGCTGCTATGATAGTCCAGGCGGTACAGAATCTTTTCTTTACACAGGAAAGGGAGGGGGCTGATGGAGCTCAGCCCCCAGTTGCTATGATGAGGATGGTTACCAGCCGTTCTGTCCCATCTACTGGGAATGACCAGGAATCATTCCTATTTTTACCCAGGCGCCCCTGAGGCCAGCCAGGGGTATTCAGCAGTTATCAAGCACGGGCTGATGGTGACGACAGATAGCAGTCATATTGTACCGTCTGCCACCGGGGAGGGGAGAAGAGCAGATACTGCTCTTCACTGCTGCAGCATCGCGTCTATCACCAGCATTCAGTAGACATAGGGTGACATTGAAAAAAGTCAAGAAACGATTTCTTTCCCTTTTCTTTCACGTGGTGGGGGGAGGGAGTAAATTGACGAGCGATACCCTGAACCACGCTGGACAATGTGTTTGAACCTACAGGCATTGGGAGCTCAGCCAAGAATGCAAATACTTTTCGGAGACTGCTGGGGACTGTGGGATAGCTGGAGTCATCAGTACCCCCTCCCTCCGTCCATGAGCGTCCCTTTGAGTCTCTGGCTTCCCGTTACGCTTGTCACGCAGCACTGTGTAGCCTGTAGACTTTTTTTTCAAACGCTTTGGCATTTCATCTTCTGTAACGGAGCTCTGATGGAACAGATTTGTTTCCTCATACAGCGATCAGATCCAGTATCTCCCGTACGGTCCATGCTGGAGCTCTTTTTGGATTTGGGACTGCATTGCCACCTGTGCTGATCAGAGCTCCACGCTGAGCAAACAGGAAATGAAAATGAAAATGAAAATTTCGCGCGGCTTTTCCTGTTTACCTGGCCACTGCATCCGAGTTGAGATTGCTGTCCAGAGCGGTCACAGTGGTGCACTGTGGGATACTGCCCGGAGGCCAATACCGTCGATTTGTGGCCACACTAATCCTAATCCAATATGGTAATACTGATTTTAGCACTACTCCTCTCGTCGGGGAGGAGTACAGAAACCGATTTAAAGAGCCCTTTATATCGATATAAAGGGCCTCGTAGTGTGGACTGGTACAGCATTAAATTGGTTTAATGCTGCTAAAATCAGTTTAAACGCGTAGTGTAGACCAGGCCTGAGTAAGGACTGAGCCCAGGTTAGGCTGCAGGAAGACACTGTCTCAGGGAGGAAGCCCTGGTACAGCCCTATAGCGGGGCTGGGTCATGCTAAAGACTCTATACCCCAGAAGAGGTTTGTTCTGTTTCACATACAGACAGTGTGTTAAACTTGGCCAGAACCTGAGTCACTGAAAACCTGAGAAACCCACCAATAAGGGTCACCACAAATTGAGAGACTGCAGGCACATGCATTCAGCCAGCGTGTGCTCATGAGAGGTGGGTGCCACCATAGTAGGCTCTCCCTAATTCTTTCTTTCAAGGAATGAGGCCTCCTTCCAGGTGTTAACTACTCCTGTCAGGTCAGGCCTCAGCTGCAAAGGATTATCTTGTTCTTAGACTCATAGACTTTAAGGTCAGAAGGGGCCATCATGATCATCTAGTCCAGTGGTTCTCAAACTGCAGGTTGGGACCCCAAAGTAGGTGGTGACCCCATTTTAATGAGGTTGCCAGGGGTGGCATTAGACTTGCTGGGGTGGAAGCTGAAATCTGTGCTCCACTACCTAGGGTTGAAGCCAAAGCCAAAGGGCTTCAGCCCTGGGTGGTGGGGCACAGGTTATAGGTTAGAGCCCTTGAGCTTTGGCGCCCCCACCCGAGGTGGTGGCACTCACGCTTTGGCAGGGCTCAGGCAGGCTCAGGCTTTGGCCCCCCATCCTGGGTTCATGTAGTAATTTTTGTTGTCAAAAGGGGGCCACGATGCAATGAAGTTTGAGAACCCTTGATCTAGTCTGACCTCCTGCCATAATTGCAGGTCACAGAACCTTATTCATCCATGCCTGTAATAGACCCATAACCTCTGGCTGAGTTACTGATGTCCTCAAATTATAGTTTAGAGACTTCTTGCCAATAATCTCCCTTATCTGAACCGTTGTCTCAAATTTTATCTTGGTCTTTTTAGCCTATCTGAGGGTTTGAGAATAGAGCAAACAATCTCATATGTCAGCAATGTTATTCATTTGAGCTCTTAGCCCATGTCTACCTATGTAAGAAAGTCACACATGTTTAACTAAAATCAAAACAGTGGGACAGTGTTGTTGATACTCTTATTTCACTATAACAGTGGCCTATTTTTGCCATACGGCCTACTTATCCTCTTTCTCTGACTGGACCTTGATGGTGGCTACCACCTTCTTCCCCATGATTTCAAACATGTCAGAGAGGGAGAATCTCTCCTGCTTCTCTTGTTCAGGTTTTTCATGATCCAAAGCCAAGCTCCCCTTCTTTGAGGGGTATGAAATTCATGAAAGGAAATGGGAATCTTGATCACTTTTGGGCTATTCACCCCTTTAACTCTTCCAAACTACAGCTGGAAAGGAAGTGGAGGACAACATCCTTAAAACAGCTCAGTTCTTCCTCTTGGGAAGAACAGGTTATAAGAGAAAATGTCCCTGCCAAATTACAACTTCAGAACCAGGGATGGAACCTTGAAACTTCTCCCTTCCAACCCTGTAGAAGTGTCTCTGGAAGAGACTCAGCTGATGTGGAGGAATCAGAAGTCCCAAACTCTGGGACCTTTTCTCTGACATTGTGAGGGTCAACAGGCTGGGAGCAATCTTGGTAGAACTCCCTTTCTGTGGCTTCTGAAAGGATATGCTTCTACAGACAAAGAGTAGTCCAGTGGCTAGGGCACTAGCCTGGGAGTAAGGAGGCCAGTATTCAAATTCCTGTTCTACTACAAGCTTCCACTGCGGGCTAGTCATTCTGTGCCTCAGTTCCCTCTCTGTAAAATGGCAGGAAATAGTACCTGGCGGGAATGTTGTGAGGATAAATATATTAAAGATGTGAGGTACTCAGATACTACAATAATGAGAGCCAGGTAAGTACCTAACATACTTAGAGAGCCCCTCTTGGTCTTCAACTTTCTCCATTTGACCTGCTCATCCTGACAAGTGATAGAGATAATGAGTTTGCCCTTAGGAGAGAGTGGGGAGAAGGCTGATGTCCCCAAATCAGCCTTAAAAGGTGTGGTTGCAGCTCTGCTTGTACCCCTGGAGACAAAGGAACTGGTATAAAGACAGGAGTGGTGTGGGACAAGTGCTGGAGCCATCTGGACAAGTCTGAACTGCCTGAAATATTTCTGAGTACAGAGGTGCAGTCCAGTTGTTTCAGTGTGGAGGACAGCTCAGGATTCAGAAAGAATGATTAAGGCAGATAAATGACAGTGATGGCTATATTTGGCTATTTGCAAATATCATTCAGTGTATACACTGGCTCAGCTCCTTCCACAGTATGTTTTCCTGTGTTGCTAAATATATATGGAAAATATGATTTGGCAAAGGAGAAACCATAAGTCCTTGCAAAATAACTGACCTTTTCTTTTAAGACAGAGCAGGCTAATGTCATTTTAAATGAAAACTGATTTCCCTTTCACCAGTGTAAGGAAAGCAAATACGGCAAAGTTAAGCCCACCCTTTTAGAAGATGGATAGGTTGATTCAATTAGCTAAATGGAGATCTGCTATTTGAAGACAGAAAATTCTGCTTGGAAGGATCTTAATATGAATAATTTAGTTGTCAAGAGTCCGAAATGGCAATACCAACATGTATCTGCACCACTGTGCGGCAAAGTGAAGAGTACTATTTTACTCAGGCCGTGCTCACTTTGAGAGACTTCTGGCTATTTCTCTGCAAAGGTGAGCCAAGACCTAGGCCACTTGTCTCAAATTATGTACCCTAATTAAAAGTTTAAATGCCTGTGTTCTCATGCAAGACTTCATCATATATAAAGTTTTCTTTCCCTCTTCCCATATTGACCTAGCGTTTTTTATTCTTCTCATCTCTTTCCCTTTCTAACCTTTCTTCTCTCTCAATAATTGCTCCCATTCTCAGTTTCTCTCTTACCTATTGTGTAAGAAAGGAGCTCTCTATTGGGTCCATAAACTCTTTACTTGATGTTGTGTGCTTGTGTGTGTTTGCATAATTGAAATGTCCCAATAGAGCTGGTCTGCTCACCCCATAATCCTCTCTCAATTCTCTGCCACAATCTCTTCAATGAGATGCTCCTAATCAGACAGAAAAACAGCCAACTCCTTTTTGCAGTTTATTCCCTTTGCCATCTTTAATTTTGAGTTCTAATGTTTCGGCCCCATCCATTGTTAAAAATACCTTCCATATACCAATTATAATAAAAAAAAGGGAAATGTTTACTCTCAGTAGATGGTAGAACATGGAGTAGTGGCCTGAAGCTAAGAAAAGAAAAATGCAAGCAATATACTATATAAAGGGGAAAATGGAGGTTACTTGCCAGGAGTAATTCTGTTTTCTGCACATGCTGCCTCCACAGACACAGCAGGAGTTGCGTGCCTAGCCTCAAAATATTTTTCAACAGTAGCGGGCACGAAGGCCTGATCTACATTAGAAAATTAAGTTGACTTAACTATGTAGCTCAAGGGTGTGAAAAATCCACACTCCTCAGTGGTATAGTTAAGCTGACCTAGCCCCCTTGGTGCAGCTGTGCTGCTGTAGCTTTTAAAGTGTAGAGAAGCCCTTAGAGGGTATACACAATCACTCTGAGAATGAGAAATTTGGAGTGAATCTAAGTACCACCTTTTCTTTGTGGAAAGGGATAAAAGTTGGGTTGGCTTTAAAGCACTGTATGTCTTAAACCTTCCTGGCAGAGGTGATGACAACTAAGACTGAAACATTCTGAGAGAGTGAATACTTTTTATGAGTTCAAAGCTCCCTCCCAGAAGTTGGGTTAAATTCAAGTTCCAAGGTCAAATAGGCTTTCAGGTAGAGGGCATCTGTTTCTTAGACCTTCTAAAATCCAAACATTCTGATCCTTTTCTCAGGGACATGGTAGATAGAAAAGCAAATAAGTAAAAGTTAGTAGTTGCTAGGGATAGCTGTGATTTCAGAGTCAAAAGAAAGTCCAACATAATTGGAATTAGACAAGAAACAAGGTCAAGATGCCTGTCTCCAGCAGAAACTTTTTCAAGTTCCATTTGCCAGCATATCACCTCCTATTGAAAGGCATTCTGGACTCCAACAGGACTGCCTCAATCTCTGTAGAGAAGCACAGCACGTGCCTTAGAAGCACAGCATCCATGCTGCCAGGTGAGATTATCTTCTGGGACTACAGTTCTCGACTTGGGGAAGAGATTTGTAGACTAGAAGGCCAGAAGGAACCATTGTGATTGTCTAGTCCAGGGGTTCTCAAACTGGGGGTCGGGATGCCTCAGGGGGTCATGAAGTTATTACACGGGGGTTGTGAGCTGTCAGCCTCCACCCCAAACCCCGCTTTGCATCCAACATTTATAATGGTGTTAAATATATAAAAAAGTGTTTTTAACGTATAAAGAGGGTTGCACTCAGAGGCTTGCTATGCGAAAGGGGTCACCAGTACAAAAGTTTGAGAATCACTGGTCTAGTCTGACCTCTTGTATAGCGCAGGCTGGCCACAGGACTTCCCTGAATTAATTTATGTTTGAACTAAAGTTTATCTTTTAGAAAAATATATAGTCAGTCTTGATTTAAAGATTTCCATTGACTGTGAATCTTGATCTATGAAAAGGACCAGAAGCTCTGAGAATGAGGACTGCGATATCTAGACCAGTGCAAGTATAACCAACCTGGATCTGTCCTCTCCAATATTCGGCAGTGCTCTTGGGATGAGAGGCCATGGAAGGAAGACATAAAAAATTCATTTCCCTCATTGTTAACTTAATAAATGAGCAGACTGCTATTTAAATCCATTCCTGTGTCTATCATTGACCTGTGTGCGCTAATCCAACTTCCTAAATATCCTCTGTAGGCATTTCCAAGGTGCCCATCACTGAAACATCTGTTTCCACACCTCATTGAGACTTACTTTTGCTCCATTCAACCTTTCCTTATCTCTTCTCGGTGGGATGCATGGTGCCTCAGCCATTGCTGTAGCCAATGCAGAACAACTGTGCAGTCACCAAGGGAGCAGACTTTTCCTCTGCAGCTGCCAGCACAGCTCCTCATGTGTAGATGTGAACATATACACCCTCTGAGCTATCAAGGTGTGGGCCTCTGAGTTTACTCAATGTACACACCAGCAGATTGTGAATGCTAGTGAATTCTACCTACAAAATATGTCAGCTGTGCGTTGACACATGCTCCATCCTAAGAGCTGAGACTAGGCCATCAATGTTTGATGGTGTCTGCAGTTGTGAACTGAACTCTGATATCATGCATAAAGAATGAAAAAAAGATATTCCAAAATTTGCAGCAGTCACTTAACCCATGTTGTTGTCACCCAGAAAACAGCAAGTAAAATTAAGTTATACTAACAAATATTATTTATCTAAGTATTTATACAATGTTCAACACTGAGCATCTCCATGACTATATGATAAGGACCTTTGGTATGTACTAGTTTAAAAATGAAAAAAATCCACTCTAAGGATTCCAAATGGAAATCAATGGCAACAGCCAAGATGAGTTGCTGATCACAACACCTAAGACATGTCAGTGCAATAGTGATCTATCAGAGATATGTCAAATGCAATGCTTAGATTCAGTCAAAATATGCCTACTAAAAGACCCTAATATTCACACAGTTGACTGCACTGTGCCAAACACATGAGGCACATTGGAAATTTATACAAAATGTGTCTTCCGGTTGAGAAGAGGCTAAGAAAACTCTTCTTGCTAGATCTGGTAGAGAGAGAGTCTCCCTTTTAACAAACCTAGGGCTTGACTCAAAACCAACCAAAGACAATGGAAAAATTTTAATTTCAATACTCTTTGTGCCAAATCCATGGAGAGAACAAGGATTCTGATGTAAGTTTTTGCTGAGGTCTGTTCAGGGTGCACACAACAAAAATCCAGCTACCAGACAGGGATCCTGCTAACAGGGAATTTTGCTCTAGTAGTCATGACACTAACACAGAGAAGAGACCATTACATGTATTTCTTGAGGACAAAGTTTTAAACCAACAGCATCAAAATAGATGTCCCTCCTGAGCTTCCAAGGCTATGGTTGCTACTCTAGCAAAAAATGGATTAATTTTCAATTTAAAAAAGAAAACTTCAATATTTACATATACCAGTGGGGTGGTCCTGATAAACTGGAATATTTGCAAAGAAGTGTGGGTTTCAAAGAAGAGATACACTATAATAATTATCTTTACATACAGCCACCAGTGAACTGATGAAAATGTATGTATGTTTCTGTTAAAAATCGCTTTCCAAGAATTACTCCTGGGGGAATTCTGTGTCACTGTGCAATGCAGAATTTGTGCAGAAATTAATGTTCTGCGCAGAATTTCCTTTCCCCTTTCCTCCCCCATAGAAATGGGCTGTAGAGCTGCTGGTTGCCACTAGGAGCTGTTGGACCTGGCAGAGCCCAGCTCACAAATAGAAGACTGCTGATGAGAGGGGAACGGAGCTGGAGGGCTCCAAGCAGCTACAGTTCCAGGCATGCCCTGAAGAAAAGGAGGCAGTGTGCAGGAAACTCCACACAAGCCTGGAACCCAGCATTAGGCTGTTTCTCCATCTGGATTCCTGGGCTCTGAGAGGGTAGGGTATGTGAGTGTCTGGGCTGAGGGGGGTGCCCCGTGGTTGGGCTCTGGGGGAAAGAGGTGTGGGTATCTGGCTCCTGGCTGGGCTCTGGAGGGGGGAGGAGCAGAGAAAAAGGAACTGGATTGTGGTAGGGGTTTCTTTTAACTCTACTCCTGGGGGAATTTTTTGTGTGGGTCTGCATTGTTACAGAGTTGCTGATAGGTATTTTGAAATAAATTAACGAAATAATAGAAACTGGGGTGATTATACATAGTGTTATTTTGACAAATTAAATATGCAGAATTTAAAATATGGTACATGGAATTTTTAATTTTTTGGTGCAGAATATATCCACCAACAATATCTTGCAGAAAATAACTGAAACCACATTGGAGAACCATCAGAATCTCACATGACCTGCAACTAGAAGAATCCCTGCTATGAATTTTCAACTGAATTTTCTTTAATTTTATCAACGATTGTATTTTTCAAAAGGCCATATATAAAAATCTTACAACAGGTCTATACGAAGTATAGTATTCATTATTCTGTTCTTTTTGTTTAGTAAAATATCTACTTTTGGTACACTAATGAATGTTTTAAAGAGTATACATTTTTTCTCAGAGTTATTTTAAGTCTAAAACCAAAATGAACTGTCAAAATGACCCTTCTGTATTGTAAAAAATGTCCGAGTTATTGCCCACAATTAAATAAAACTGACTGTTAACATTACCGTTTCTGAAAGGATCACTGCTTCAGATTGTTGCAGAGAAATATCTGTAGATTTCAACTCTTTATCAAATATCTCTTGGTGTTTGCTGTTCCTTTTTTCCTTCTTCTTTTCCTTCTTATCTTTATCTAGGTCATCCTTGTCCAACTTATCTTGAGACCTAGAATGCATCTTTTTTGGCAGAAGAGGTTCAAGCACAAACCTGAAGGAAAATTTGGTTTATTTAGACCAATGAAATATTACTGTCAAACAACAAATTTTAATTTTCCAAGTTCCCAACAACAGTATAATTTTAGTCCAGAGATCTTTTGTTAACCAAGTAAGGCTCATTACACTGCTCTACAGCCAAAATGCTTCTGAAATAGATATAGTCCAGCTTTACTAATTCTGGGTCACTGAGAACGAAAATGATGCTTAAAATTGTTGATTGGCTCTAGTTTTCAAGATATGCTATTGGGTCAGTATATACGACCCTTGACTTGGGAATGGCGGAGGATAAGTGAGTTATAAAGGGAATGGATCTCAATTTAAACCAGAAATGACTAAAATACATCTTTGACTGGATTTATGAATAAATCTATGGCTGGGTTTGGACAGTACTTGCTTTTTAGGCAAAACAATGAATGATGCAATCTGAAGTGGTATTGCGTCATACATAATATGAATTGCATCATGTTATTCCTAGAAGTCATGGATGATGCAATCATAACGAAGCTTACATCACTCTGCTGTTAATTGCCCTATATCAGCTCTAGAAATCATACAGTATGGTGCTCTCTTATTTGTCAGTGTTTGATTTTGCAAAGGGACACATTTCTGTTTAGCCACAGTGAGCAGAGATGCCTCGTACTTGTGTGAACAGTGCAGATAACTTCTGCTATGTTTGTGGTGAAGTGATTTTTGCATCACAAAAGCGCAGTATAACCACTGTGGTTAAGAAAGCCTATCACCTTTATTTTGGCTGCAAAATTGGAGATCAGGACAAGAGGTGGGCCCCACGGGACTCTTTGCTGCTGTATCTAAAAGGCATCATGTAGGATATCAGTGGAAAACTAACAACTCACTGATCATTAATAGTCTTGCATGACGTATGTACAGGGTGTGTACAAAAAGTTATGTGCTAGAATTATGTTCCTAAAATGCACAAGCCCAAGGTCTTAACTAAAAATCCATTATGGAAAAAAGAAAGATTGGTAAGAAATCTATCTTGTACCAAGGCTGTAGCTTATTTAGTTAAGTCTTAGCCACTAGGCAGCATATTTTCCTTTTATTTGCTCGTAACCATTTTGTCTTTATCCCTTGTACTTGAACTCACTTAAAACCTCTCTTTATTAATAAACTTGTCTTACTTTTAATCTAAACCAACCCAGTGTTGTGTTTGTATTGAACTGAATGTTAAGTTCAGTTAAGGCAACAAGCTGCTGTGCTTTTGTCTCTTTAAACGAGCAACAGATATTATTAAGTCTCACTATTCCAGGAGAGGGCTGGACAGTTCAGGATATATGGTTTTGGGAAAATTAGGGACTGGGGGCCTGTTGGAGTCACCCTACAATTAGTAACCAAGGATGGTCAAGATGAGGATGGGGCTGTTGTGTTGTAGGCAGGCTACTGAGGTCAGACTGCTGAACCAGGGTTGCACAGCACACAGACACTCAGCGCATTTTTGTATGCTTATTGGGAGTGTCCAGATAGGGAGCTACAGCACTGAGCATTTAAGGCACTCAGGACAAAGTGGTGATACAACTTCTCATGGGTCTGAATTGCAACCCAGAAGATGACAGATGTACAGCCTGACAAAAGTGAGACAAAGGTCTTTGTGCATATTCAGCTATAGCTATATTCAACCTTCCAAGGCACTATGAGCCTGAGTTAATGTCCATTAAAAAAATTGAAAAACTCCCATTAATTTCAGTGAGCCTTGGATCAGGACCTAGTGTGAGTTTCAAAACTAAGTTCTTTTTTCTGGTGATGAAGTGTATCCAGCAGGTTATCGTGATATTTATTACAATTGCCTTGCTGCTTGGTTCACTGTGTCAGCTGAGCTGTGCTGAGCTGCAAAATGAGCCTTGTTGGTTTCACTTTTCTGTTCAGCCTCAACTGAATTCACACATAGAGTTGACTTCATGGGAAGGGGCAGGCCAACCTACATAACTATAAAAGAAAATTGTAACCGTAATTCTTTGTAATAGTTCCATGTGTAAAAAGCTCACACAAGGAAGATGACTTGCATTATAGAGCTTTCTTCTGAATTGGACAACCTCTATGAAGCAGGATTAAAAAGGAAACAGACTGGAGGAGGAGAACAAAGGAAAACTGTAATCCCAGACAAAGTGTCTGCAACATGCATACCCCACCTCCACCTCAAGCATAGTGCCTGCCAAAAGGTATGTACAATGGTAGAGCTGGAGTAGAGGTACAAAATGGAAAAAGCTGAAAGAGAGGCAAAAAAGTAAAAGGCTTGAAGGGGGAAGAGATAAGAGCCAAATATGCAGAAATGGAAAAAGTAACGTGAGGCGTGAGAAACAAAGAGAATGACACTTTTATGATGGCAGCACACAGCCAGTTTCCCCACTAGCTTTATATGGATATATCGTTTTCTTTTAAGTCATTTTCTGCCAATGAAGAGCAATCCTACTGCAAAGCTTCACTTTTTGGCAGCTAAACCCTGCCTTACTCCAATCTACACCTGGTGGACAAAGCATGAAGGGGCATATGAATGTTTAGCACATCTGGCACATAAATATCTTGCAATGCCAGCTACAAAAGTGCCATGTGAATTTCTGTTCTCGTTTTCAGGTGACATTGTAAGTAAGAAGCAGGCAGCATTATCTTCCATAAATGTAAACAAACTTGTTTCTCTTCGCCATTGGCTGCACAAGTAGGACTCAGTGGACTTGTAGGCTCTAAAGTTTAACATTGTTTCATTTTTGAGCGTAGTTATGTAACAAAAAATATCTACATTTTTAAGTTGTGCTTTCATGATAAAGAGATTGCACTATAATACTTGTATGAGGTGAATTGAAAAATGCTATTTCTTTTATCATATTTATAGTGCAAATATTTGTAATAAAACTAATATAAAGTGAGCAGCATACACTTTGTATTCTGTGTTGTAACTGAACACACTGATGTACTTGAAATCAATGCATTTGAAAATGTAGAAAAACATCCAAAATGTTTACTAAATTTCAGTTGGTATTCTATTGTTTAACATTGCAATTTAAACTGCAATTAAACATGATTTAATTTTTTTGAATTAATTCTGTGAGTTAACTGCGACCAATAAACAGCCCTAATAAAAATCAAACAGTGTATCTCGAAATCAGCATTGAGAAAAACAAGGTCCTTTTAAGAAATGATAGTATTTGTTAAAAAACAAAGCTTTTTAGAGATGTAAAGAGATGTAAGTATCACTGCTGAAAGAATTTTCTAAAATGCCTAATTTCTAATAAGACTCATGTCTCCCCACATGCACACCCAAAAATGCTTTCAGTATAGAAACAATTTGCTCAAAAGAAATGTACTTGAGTTTTAGTTGCTCATATTGGTAACTTTATAAAACAAAGAATTAAGATAACACATGCACTACACTATACATTTGTAATTAAAGAGATTTTTAGGTGCTGACGGCTTCTCACAACCCAGTAAGGATTTGCATGCTGAATATTTCTCCACAATTACAAGCTCTTAATTGTTATACCTTACTTACCCATCTGAGCCAGGTCTGGAAGGAGTACTGTCCGATGAGACAGATGATACTGATGCAACAGATAACGGTCTTGAAGATGAAGGCATTGTGAATGATCTAACCATAGACCTTGGCCGACTGCCTCGTCTATCATCCAAACTTGAGGGCTACAACAAAGAAAAATATGATCTTATTCCTTTTAGAACACAACCTGAAATTAGTGAGTCATTATCATGTAATGCTTAATGGTTACATGCTTCTTTTCCACTTAGAATTTTATGCTATTTCAGTTACAAATAATCTATAACAACACAGATACTGTTAATAGATATATTTAAGGAGAAAAAGCAAACAGGCCCTGATTCAGGAAAGTACTTAAGCATATGCTTAATTTTAAACACAGGTATGGCTCTGCAAGGCAGGGGACTATAACTCCTCCTCACCCACTGCACTTCCCATTCTTCTGGCCAGGTAAGGGGAAAGCCCTGAACCAGGAAGTGGCTGGGCTGTGGTTGGAAGCAGTGGCTGCAAGCAGTGGCTGCAGGGAAGCCAGGAGCTGAGGTCAGCTGAAGCTGTAGCCACATAGAAATAGGAAGCTGGAGAGAAGTTGAAAACAGGAACAATATGGAGAGCCACCTGTGCAAGAGGCTGTGACTGCCAGACAAGACCTGGGTGCAGGCTTGTGTGGGATTTATGGGGGAGCAGCAGTGGTTGGCAGGGAGCAATTGCAGAGGGGCCCCAATGATAGACACTAACTGAGCCTGGCTTGGAAACCTGAAAAGTCCTATTTGCTCTGAACAGTGACTGGACTGGTGAGGAAACCTCAGGCACTAGTAGGCCTGGAGAGCCCCAATTCTCAATTGGCCTGTCCCCTAGGGCCTGAAACATTTACCATTATTGCACACTTTGCACTGTAACTATTAAGCCTCCATTCCTAGGGTATCTGCAATCTTTCGCTTTCCTGCCACTTCCACAAAAAATAAGCTTTCCCTTAGCCATGTGTCTGAATGGTTACTGGGACTCACCAGGGCTACCAGCACCTACAACGCCTACAATGCCTTGAAGCACCTACAGTTTCCTCTGAGCTGGGGTGCACATGCATGCTACTGGTACCCTAGTGTACTCCAGGACTGAGCAACAGCAATAATGAGCCAAAGTTTTTAAAAACCATGAATATGATATTGCTGTTAACAGAGCCACTTTCACAGAGTGACATCTAGGTTGAGAAGGAAATATTTAAATGTTGTTTTTTATGCAAATGCTCTTTTATAGTTCTGAATATTTATACAAGCTTTGTTAGTCATTAATAACTTATATATGCATAAAATAATTGAACTCTTTCAGACAAAAATAAGAATCTCCTGCTGTTTAGTCACAGGTAGCTTTTCTATGCTGTCAACTACTGCTAAGTTGGCACTGAACAAGAAAAACAGAAGTGATAAAATTCCATCAATTCTTAGTAGCGGATCAGAGTGACACTGGCAAGATAACACCAGCTGGGTCTGACTTTCCAGTTGTCTCTTTGACAATGTTAATGTATATGACTGAAGCATGTGACACATAAGTATAGTTAATGCCAATATCTCATTTCTTCTTGGGAATAAATTACTATTTAGAAGCCCAGTGCATCAAACATATCAAGCAGGGATTTAAGGACCATAAAGGGAAAAACATTTACAAAGACACTATCAAGGCTGGTAAGCTTCAGATAGGATTTCTCTCTTCTCTAAATATGTCACCACTATAGAAGGATCTGAAAATGAGTTTCTGAAGTCAGGGCTGTCATAGTCAAATTCATTAGCCCATTCTGCTCCCCTGGTGCACTGGCTCTCATGTCACTCATCCCACAGACTCCTAGAGTAGGATGTTTAGTTGGAGAAGAGAGTTGGTGTGGCTAGTGTGTGCTGTGTTCTTGCTACCTTCAGCTGGCATCTGTTCTCTTGGGGACTGTTGGCACCTGGCCCAGGATGCTCTAAACTACACTGATACTGATCAAAGAATCAGAAAGCTATACCCAGATCCTTGTTGTCCCACTCTACTGTGCCCAGTGGAAATCTGGCACAGCCATGATTCTGACTTAGTGCATTTAAAATACACAATCTAAGCACCTGTGTGATCCCCAGTAATAACAGAAATTCAGGGCCAGATCCTGATCCCAGTTACACAAGTGGCAATTTGGAGTAGTACCATCACTGGACATACAGTGCTGTACATCCATTGTAACTGCAATCAGAATTGGGTGCACTGAATCTTGGATATAATATGTTTAGATTACACATTCCATGAATTACAGTTTGTCTTTTTCATACAAGGGATATAATATCAGGAGGCTCTTTCTAGTGGTGGAATCACCCTAGAATTAACCTTTAACAGACTTCTTTGCAAAATTTTCCTTTTAGTGTTTCTATTGCTATTCACTAAGGACTAGATGGCGCCTAGCTCTTTCATGGGTGTGCACTGTGCAGTGAGGTGAGATTCATGAAACACATCTTGTGCTGCCCAAAATCTCAGACCTGTTGGGAGCTCCTGTGTGATTAATCCTACCTTAAAGGTCCATAAAAAGTTCAAAAATGGCATAGAGGGAGCCCTGTTTATTCTGTAATTCTGCAGCTCTGGAATTCACCCAGTACTGCAGAATCATGCTCCCAATTCAGAATAATTATGGCTCTAGCCCTTATGGTTGCAGAGATAACCTTCAAAACATGAACCAAATGTAAACCACCACAGTGACTTCTGTTTAAGTATGCAGACTGCACAATACAATAACTCACATGAACTGCCCCTAATCGTCCCAGCCGGGGTATGTAGCGAGGCGGCTGCCCCACACCATGAGAAAAAGGGCTGAAACAGGCCAGAGAGGCTGTGCAGACTGCGGAGAGCCAATCAGGGCAAAGAAAGAGCCAGCCAATCAGGGCCAGGCTGGGCCCTACATAAAGGCTGCCAAGCAAAGGAGAGGGCAGTCTCTCTCTGACTAGCAAGGGAGAAGGACTGGTTGCTGAAGTAAGACCTTGGACAGAGCAGTGCTGGACCGGCTCAGGGGAGCAGAGAGAGGGCTCCCACCTGTGACCTGCCAAGCTGCAGCCCCTGACTAGAAGGCCCAAGAAGGTGCAAGGGGCCAAAGGGGAAGTGGCCCAGGGAAGATAGTTGTACAAGGGGAGAGGAGGAGGGCAGAGAGAGGCTGCCACTAGAGGGTCCCTGGGTTGGGACCCAGAGTAGTGGGTGGGCCTGGGTCCCCCCCTTTCCCCTTACACCGCACCTGGCTGCGGAGGAGCGTGGCTGATACAGACTGCAACATGCCCTTAGGTGAGGGGCTAGACGTTGGGTTGTGGTTGGCCACTGAGGCAGGTGCAAGCCGAAGGACTGCCATTACCCCCAGAACGGAAGAGAACCAAGTTGGGCATAGCCAGAGAGCTGTGTCCAGAAGAGGATGCTGCAAGCCAGGGAGCAACGTGGGTCCCAGACAGCCCAGCAGAGCAGGCAATGGGTGGGGCACCACCTGCTGAGGGCGCTGCACAGCTAGGACTGAGCTAATTCCCGGAGCAACCAGCAGGAGGCGACAGCAGTGGTGAGTCCGCACCGTCACAGGGTGACAGTGGAATCTGGCATTTTTCCAAGCTCCACAGAAGTCAACATTTCACCATGGAATTTGCCATTCTGCTGCAGTCAGACATTCAATATTTTGTTTTGTCTCCTTGCTCTTCCTTCTAATGGGGAGTTAGCTGGATTACCATGCATGCTTCCTACAGTATGCCACAGAACTAGGCAGGAAGCCAGAGTTGGAGTACAGATTGCAGCCAGGTAGCTTGGGAACCAGAAGCATACACTGGGAGGCTGGACTGCCTGCAGAACGGTGTAGAAGCTAATGTTCCTTCAACTGGCAATTTTCCTTTTTTAATGGTCTTATTGATAGGAAATGCATTTGTGCAACCTTACAAATATATTGGTTTTTTGTGGGGGATTTTCTGAAAGTTTCAGTTATTAGTGTACATTTTCTCTTGCTTGTAATTATTCTTTACAATTTCTGGGAAAATATTTACTCTCTTAGGCAATTTCTGATATTTGCTTTCTTGGAGACTGTCCTAGCCATCTTTCCCAAATCTGAACCTTAGAGTCCAGAAAATGAGATACTAACATGAATTTCCCTAAGCTTAATTACCAGCTTAGATTTGATAGGCTGCCACCACCCAAAAATATAGTGTTTGGGGCACTCTGACCTCCCCACCTTCCCTGGGGACCCCAAGAACCCAGATCCCTTGGATTTTTAAAACAAGGAGAAATAAACCATTCCCCCACCTCTCCCCCTCCCAGAATTTCCCTCCCTGGGCTATTCTGAGATACTGATCTAACCTCTTAAATCACCATACAGAGAAGCATCTCCCTTCCCTTCCTCAAAGAGGCAAACAGATTCAAGGAAAACAGAGAGAGATTTTATCACTCCCTATCTCCCCCATCCGTCCTGGTGAGTTATCCCAATCCCCTGGGATAAAACAAGGGAAACAGAGAAAAACCAATCAATCAGGTTCTCTAAAAAGAAATCTTTTAATAAAAGAAAGGAAAAAGTAAAGAATTATCTCTGTAACTTCAAGATGTAAATATTACAGGGTCTTATAGCTTACAGACACCAGAAAGAGACTTTCCCACCAGTACCAATACAAATCAAAATACTCCCAGCAACTACACATATAAAAGTTAACCAGCCAGATCCACAATTGCAAATAGAGTTAAAACAATTAAAAAGCCTAAACCGCCTGTTTTACTTACTCTATGAAAAGAAACTTAGAGAGCCTGTAGTAATGTCTGGTCTCTCTCAGACCCTCCGAGAGAAGAACAAAAGAACAAAGAACTCACACCCAAATTTCCCTCCACCCAGTTTTGAAAGTATTTTGTCTCCTGATTGGTCCTCTGGTCAGGTGTTTCAGGTCACTGTTTGTTAACCCTTTTATAGGTGAAAGAGACATTAACCCTTAGCTATCTGTTTATGACAGAGACAAGTCATATTTTGCTACAAGGTCACATCTTATCAAATTGTTAAGTAGATTTTCCCTTAATTTCATTTTTCATGAGCTATTTGTGTGGTTACTACCGCTTGAAATCTAATTAGCCATTTGGGACCAAGATGAATAATGCAGGTCAACATGAAGTAGACAAAATCTGAGTTTATTCACTCACTGGTATAGATTCACTTATATTTCTGATAAATACTGAATACATTCATGTATTTATTTTAAGGTTGTTTTTTTTTTTAACAGTAAAGTGGACGTAAGTTTCACATGAATCTTTCTTTTTCATTACAAATCTAACCAAGACCTACAACAAGGTTAAAGAATACTTACAACAGTGATGGAGATTTTGATTCTGAGCCTGTCAATGCTACTAATATACAAGGCATAAGAGTTGGAACAGAAGCCTTCAATGTACTTTCAGAACACAAATCCCAGCACAATCAGACCTAAGGTTAACTCTAACTCTTTACTTGTATGTTACTGAATTTTAAAAATGTATTTATAAAACATGTGCCTGCTTTGCATAATCTCCAAGTGCACTTATGGCTTTCAAAACACATTCTCAATTAAGAACCTACAGGCAGGCTACAAGAGTCAGCACTTGAAACGCTCCCCGCACTAAGCAGCAACACTCAGTCTTAAACCAAAACAAAACCTCTCTATTAACTAACCCACCTTAAATCAACAAGGTTCAAAGTGTAAGGGGACTTTTAAAATTTCTGGTTGCATCTTGAAGCTGAGGCAGAAGGGTGGCCAAAAATGATTGATTTGTTCATGTTGGGAAAGTGCAAATTACAGTACTGAGGACCATCCACAGAGAACAATCTACCCTTCTCTCCTCTTTTCCCCTCCCCCAGTCTCCTGAAATACAGTTTGGAGTTATAGCAGCAGGAGATTTACAAGTAAGGTCAAGGATGCAGTTTGTACTTAAGAGCAGCAAGTCATTGCTGAGAATCTGCAGATACAGGACTTTGACTTATTGAAAAAAAAAACATTTAAAACAGCCTTAGAACTAGCTTTGGAAGTGAGAGTCTAGCTTTGGAAGTGATGATACTCTGTGATATTCCTCGATATGAACCTCTGACTTCAAAGAACAAATGCTTCAAAGATGTCAGAACCTCCTAGAGATTGTAACCTACGTAGAAGATCCTTAAAACTTGAACACTGAGGGACTATCTTGACTTCCAAAGGACAGATCCTGATATTTTAGGGTAAGTCTTCTATGCTGAGGAGTCATGTTGATGAGTGTTTTTGAATGTTTTTTAGGACATGTGGTTACTTCTCCTCAGCACTGACAATTTAAGTCTTTAATGAAGTCTTTAATTGGGTCTCATGCTCTAAACTACAATTGCTAGTCCAGAGATAAATTAACCAAGTAGACCTATTCATCTAGCATAGTTACAGACAAAGATACCTGTTGAAGTCACTGATATATAACTATGCTTCAGAAGACAACCTTCTGGATAGGCATATAAGTACAGGACAAATCTAGAAACCAGAAAGATATTATATTCTAGTCTCAGGAGAGATACTCATTTGATGTGCAACACAAGGCAAGTCATTACACTTTTGTGCAGCTACCCATGTGGAACATTTTAGGAACATTAAGAGAAATAAACCTCTGTCTAAAAATGAGTTTAAAGCCCCCAGTACCACAACACCAAAACAAAATGAAAAACCACATACTCCCTTAAGATTCTTAATCACCCTCTATTAAAACTGTTTTTTCTATATATTCATTTAATCACTGAAATGTGAATTACAGCAATTCTAAAAACAGATTCTCTTTTAAATGTCAGGTTTGGAGACAACTTACAATTGTTCTGATACCGTATTGCTTTTCCACTTTTTCTTTAAGCTGTTTAAAACAGGCCTCCATTCTCTCATGAAATGGCCTTAGTGCTTCAGTTACTTTCTCTCCATGAATTCGAATACCTTCTGCCAGGAATGGAATCTAAAGAAGACAATTAGATGACAATGAATTTTCTGGTCTTCTCTCATGAAAGGGAGTAGAGCAAGGAGGATTCTATATATACTATAAGGCTTCTAAGAGGAATATGAGATTTTTATGGAATACTAGTAGCAACTAGAGCAGAACATGATTTTTTGTACTATATATGATTTCATTTTCACCCTGCGTTGCACATAGTAATTTAAAATTAATGTATGCATAATTCTGCCCAGTAATTATAAGATACAGCTAAGTTTATCAGGTTGAACAAATACCCCTTTACTTTATGTTTAAAAAACCCTCAAACATACTGCTCTTTAAATATGACTCAAAAGCTAGACCAGTGATACTCAGACCTCAGTGGTTCAAGAGACAAATTAGCAATCAACATTACCCAAAAGAGCCACAGTAGTGTGAATTCATTGTTTCATTTACTATAATATACTATATTCATATTTAAACAGTATGACAGGAGAAATATTTAGTTTTTATATATATAATTCTCACAGCAAAATGACTGACCAAATATTATTATTTTATCATCTACAATTGGTTAATAACACATTAAAAACATCCTGATTGGTTAATAATTAAATCAGTGTTTTAATATCATATGCTGCAAAGAGCTGAAGGAGACACATTAAAGAGCCACTTGTGAACCTGAGTCTGAGTATCACTGAGCTAGACTATTAATAACAGTCCCACCAGATTTCATGGGAATAAACAGCAGAGAAAAACAATCTTCATATCTATTTCTGTTTAACACATGCTATTTGTGAAACCCTGTGTTATCATGAAAAAATATCTTACATATTGTACACAACATAATTTTAAAGAAAACATACAGCTCTACATACAAAAACGACAATATTTTCATCATAAATTGGTTTTCAATGATTTTTAGTAGAGAGTGAGGTGGGGGAGGGGGGAGAATAAATTAAAATATTATTTTCAGTTATAAAAGAGAATTATCTGCAAGGCTGCTGTCACAAAATATCCGTGCCAACACAAAGTTATATAATTAGTTCGTAGTATGGAGGTGTAGCTGACTTTTTAAAATGTTTTAAGAGAGACGTTTTCATTCCCACAGCAACATAAAAGAATCTGATAGTAGGTATATCTCATGTTTAAGAAAAATATTTCCTTTTCCAGATTAGCTCCAACCTACACAGTACTCTGGTTCTGAGTCAGATATCCTTCACAGCAATCAAGCTAAGAGGTTTCCCCTTAATAATTCATAATTAAACTATAATACTGATTAAAAACAGATTTTTCTAATATGATGGATCAGCAATCTAAATGAGCAGACTTATTAGCAAGGAGGATAAGAAGTACACAATTAAATTACATGTGAATAAATTTAAGAAATCTTATCAAGATGAATCCATGAATAAAATGCATTTTGTGCCATTTAACGGCACACAGCTGTTGCTTCTCTTGGCACTCTTCAAAAAATACAATATTTATTTCTACTCTATCCACTTTTATTTATAATCCATATGGATGTGTACTCAGTAGTAAAAAATTAAACTTTCAAATGGTCTTGTTCCTAATTTTCTGTCCACAATAAATGAATCTGTTTCCATAGGGCCAAGTAAAGAGTGCATTGGCTCATTTGTTTTATCTCGCTATAAGGGAATGGGAAGACTTGGACAATATATCTTAAAATTTATACATTTTTGCACCAGGGGTACATTGTTTGCAGTACATATGTTGGTGGGGGAAGAGTTACAGCAAGGGTCCATTTCACTGATGTGTTTTGAAGGATTGTCAAGGAACATCTAAAGGAAGAGATGGGTGCGCCTTTTTTTTTTAATAGATGTACAAATAAAACAATAAATGAGATAAATTAATGAGATCTCTGCAACAGCTTGACCAATCCTGAGAACAATTAGGCTGGCAGAAAAGGGGATATACAGTTCCTCTGCAGACAAGAAGAGAGGAAGAGATCTTTGGCACCAACAGGACCATCCTCTTGTGCTGACATCTCCAATTTGGAGAAACCAGCCCAAATTGCTGTTTGGAGTAAGTGGCTTCTTTACAGCTGACTTGCCCCCAGCCAGAGAGAACCTCAGAGATCTGCTCCCAGCCCCAAAAAATTGAGGAAGCTCAGCAGGACCTCCCTGGTGCCATCCCCAGGGGCCTGGAAGAACAGAGTTTGTTCCTTCTTCCTTTGGGAATTGAGCAGGATCCGCTGCAGCTCCTAAGGGGAAGCATCCTATTTCCTCACCTATATCTGTTTCCATGACTGCAGAGTCAAGCTGAGTACAAAAATTCAGCTGGCGCTGTGCAGCAGAATTCAATAGGGCTAAACTCTCACTTGTTATGACAGAGGTGTTAATGAAATGTATGTTATGAATTCTTGATATAGAAGTGTGATATGAAGTTCTGCACAGAAAGTTAAACAGAGGCCTGGCCCAAGCGACCTCAATAGCACTGGCTATAGCAACAGCAACTGGATGGTCATTAAGAAGACTGTACGGGTTAAGCATTCTCTTTAGTTATGACAGAGACTAGCAGATGAGCAGGCTCCAGTGGACAATGGATATAGTCAAACCTGTGTGAAGTTCCTTGATGTTCAAGAGCAGCTGAACAAGGAAGATTAGTGGCCAAGCCTGTCTGAACTAGTCCAGGTTAGTTTTGAGAACATGAGCACCACGCACCCAGAGCTTAATGACATTTGATTAAAGGGTTTGCTAAGCAAAATTCTCAGGGCAAAGACGGGGAGAAGACCAGATACGCTTGAGAGCAAGGAAACAAGGAAGATAGTGCTGTTTCTTAGATGAACAGGGCTGAATTTAAGAACCTGATGGTGTCTTAATTTGGGGTTCTGCTTTTCAAGGTAACCAGCACATAAAAAATGTATCCATATGTTATTTATGCCATAATATATTTTTCCTTATCCTCTATTTTTAAAAGTTTATCATGGCTCTAGCTGCCCTTACTTCTTAATACCATGAAGAACGACAGATAGGGGTTCTGGGTTTTGGTTTAAACAGAAAGCTACCAGTAAAATCACACCAATTCTATTTTTTTAAATAATTGAGCAACTATGAAATGGAACATTTTACATGAAAGGGATTATTTTTTAACTTTTCATGTTGTATGCTGTAATTCACTTTCACCCATATGGGAAGGGTACAGAAATAATTCTTTGTGCTCTATCCTAGTCTTGGTGTGCTCTAAGTAGAATGGCTAGAAGCTGAGTGACTATTATACTGAGATGAACTTCATTACTGTCATATGCTGATGAAACAGTCTATTTCAGATCTAAACGATACTGTCAAATAAAACTACAGGATCTGATTTCTCTAGGAAATGAAAAGGCACAAAATTAGACAAAAAGAAACACCTAAAATGAATACAGTAGATTTAAAAACTAGAATATTAGTGGTTCAGCAGTGCAGTCATTTCCCATGAGAGAGATACCATGACATTTCATAGGATTTTAATGAATTTAAAACAATGTTCAAACAGCAGAAGTTTGGATGTTTTTGAATTCTGTTGTAACTCTTTTACACGATACTAATTTAGGGTAGTAGCTGGAAGTACACATTAACAGAAGACACTAGACTACATGGAAGCACTGAAAAATAAAGTTCTCATCCACAATTTAAGTAAAGCATAGTTTGCAACACTGAATTTTCCCATACCTTGCTCTCTCTCTCTGTACTTCCACCCTGTTCTGTAGGGGCCTCTCCAGAGAGTAGTGCCAATCTGCAGGCCAAATTTGAGACTGAGCCTAGAAAAGTGGTCACCAACCTGTAGATCATGATCAACTGGTTGATCCTGGTGACTCTCCCAGTTGATCACAATCTCCGACCACTAAAAGTCTGGTCGTGTAGTGGGGAGGGGGGCAGGGGTCTCTGTGCACTGCTCCTGCTTGCAAGCACCATCCCCACAGCTCCCATTGGCTGGGAACAGGGAACTGCGGCCAATGGGAGCTGCAGGGGTCGTGCCTGCAGAGAGACGCAGTGCATAGAGCCATGTGGGCCCCCCACAAGGGCTGCAAGGGCGCGTTGGCCCCTTCCGGGAGTGGCGTGGGTTTGGGGAAGGCAGGGAGCCTGCCTTAGCCCGGCTACGCCACCACCAGGGAGCCACCCAAGGTAAGTACCACCCAGCGGGAGCCTGCATCCCAACCCCAAGTCCCCTCCCAGAGCCAGCACCCCATAATCCCTATTATACCCTGAACCCCCTCCTGAACCCCAACCCCATGCCCCAGCCCTGACCCCCCTCCCAGACTCAGCACCCTAGACCACCTCCTGCACCCCAACCCTCTGCCCCAGGCTCAGCCCAGAGCCCCCTCCTACACTCCAAACCCCTCGGCCACAGCCCAGAGCCTGAACCCCAACCTCTGCCCCAGCCCGGTGAACGTGAGTGAGGGTGGGGAAACCAAGAGACGGAGTGAGGGGGGATGGAGTGAGGGGGGTGGGGCCTCAGGGAAGGGATGGGGTAGATTCTGGGTTGCACTTAAATTCAAGAAGTGATTTTGTGTGTAAATAGGTTGGAGACCACTGGCCTAGAAGGTGCCCAGGAATGAGGTCTTAAATCTTTGCCCTCTCTCTCAACAAAGATTTACCCTTCAACTAAAGAGTATCAATTAAAGATTATTACCAATTACTTGTTTCCGGTGGTGTGCATGCATACAAGTTACTGCCAATACTTATATTTTAAAATAAGAATACAGAATAAAAAAATCATATTCTATTCCAAATACACGTTTTATTTTTCACTTGTCAAAGCGAAGGCACTATCCCTATCCTGAAGAGGTTGTTTTCCAAAAGACAAATGAGACAAAGGAAAGGTGAAGGGGTGCAACAATACAAACAAAATAGTCATGGAGGTAACTGGCAACATTCAATATCATAATGCTTTATTAACACAATGATCTATATTGAGAGATCAAATCTCTGAGCAACTATAATATGCTCAGCTGAGATACAGAAACCTATTTATTAGGAACTGGACTGAGACTGTCAACTTACTGTGTTTCATATTGGCCAACAGATATCAACTGCTGAGCAGGAGATGAAGTGAAAACAGTGATTTAATGGATAAAGGCTCTATACTGTATCTCTCTCCAGTCCCTTGAGCCATCTTGTTCCTTATGTGAAATACAGTTTAAGAGTTTTCTTTAACCTGCCACCTTTTCTATGAAGTTATGCTATTTGATAAAGTTTTCAGAAATGTTTTAGAAATCATGAACACTCTAATTTTATAACAGTTTCAAAATTATTCCTTTTCCTTTTTGATTTTTATCACCTTACTGATGACAGTTTCAGAAAAATATTTGTATTAATCTCTTGTCTTTAAATTGCTTAGAATTAAATTCACACTTGGAATTAAACTAGTGACAAGAAAGTTGTGTGTATTTTTAAACACATTGACAAAACAAAACGTACAAATTTTAAATAATGCATTTTCCAGTGTTTATTCTTATTTTAATGTACATGTGTTGCCAGCAGGATGATCGTCTTTGGGGGTTAAGTGTGTTCATGAGCACCAATACAATTCATTTTTAATATGGTCATTAGGGGTAATGACAGTGCTGACATGAAGTTACTCTCTTGGGGTCAAATTATTTTCCTCTCTAGAATCTGAAGTCCCTACAACCCAATCTGCTGTAAAACCTTACAGGGAAACAAATTAAAAAAAAAATCAATACAACTTTTGCAGACCAAACTAGTGTTTGTTCTGCAATAGTTTTATGGCCTTCCAAGGATTTTTGAATTTTATATCTTTGGTTTCTACTACATCTAAAATTGAATCCTCTAGAAATGTATATTATTCCATTTATTATAAAGTCAGAATTGAATATAAAACACTATAATATACTTTTTTCAGGGTAAAAACATTTCCAGTAACATCTGTGGATTTTTATCATAAAATTATTCTGATGCCAATGAAAAAATATCAGAGTATAGCCTTACAACACAGCTAGAATGTGGTTTCCTGTTTTTCCTGAAATGTATTCTTTGGAAGACATAAATGCAGCTCTTCACAGAGGAAGGATAGTACTATCTTTAAGGGATGGGATTTGGAGATCTGGGTTCTAATTCTGGTTCACTACAAATATCTGTGACACCTCTTAAGTTATTTAAAGTATGTTTCTTCTGTGAACAATGATTGTAAAAATGGCATTGTAGAATTCCACTATATATTATGATATTTATGTATATATCGTCTGTGTGTAAATATAGTAATACATACATTTGTTACATATGCCTATCTATCTACCCCCCCCCCCAATTTTGTAAGGGGTGCTGGGAATGAGGCAAAGCCTTCGCAGAAATTCTTGCCTCCTACACATTTTGTGTATATGCGACTTTAACTGACTATCTATTGTACACAATATACAGTACTACAAGATGGTACATATGCACATCTGTGGTTGTGGAAAAAAATTGTTTGGAGGAACAACAAGTGATCATGTAAACAGACTACATTATAAAGCATTTGCATAAAGGGACAGACTTATGGTTGAACATGTAACCTAGGCATTTAAATTGAGTTCTTAAACTGAAGGGCCTTAATATGCCTAACTTAGTTTTTATTGTAATTCTTTATTAATTTAGCACTATATTGGAAAAAATTACAACTAAATTTACAACAGAATTGGCCAACACAATCATAAGATATTGAGTCATTTGAAAGTGAAAGTGTATTTGTATCTCTAAACTGGTAACAGGAGAGACTATGTAATAAAAAAATGGGTTAATAATGTTAGTCACTTATGGGATTATCAAATGACAAACTATGTCAGATTTGAAAAGATGAACTTTAGCTCATGTTCCAAGACAGTCTAAATGCCACGGAAATGTATACACTAGGGTGAATGGTTTGATGCCTGAATTTTGTCACAAGTGACAGCAGGTTGCCTTTGTATGCCACTTGACCCAGGCATGATTTGAATTAGACAGTTTACCTGCCATGCTATGAGGTCCTTTAGTTTTTCTATCTTTTCGTGATCTTCTGGGTGCTCATGCATGTATTTTTCAGTAAAAAAAGCCTAATGAAAACAGAAAAGTACCAGTTATTTCAGAAAAGACTGAACATTTACTATCTAGGAAGGCTTTTAGTTAAAGCAAAGGAAAATGAATAAAACCAAAAGATTTTGCTACAAAATATCATGTTATTAGTAATAACATGCCTACAAATAAATACATAATTAAAAGCAATAAATGACAATTTAATAGTGCATGAGATCATGATATCCTTCCTTTTGGGGAAGGGGGAGGACTATTATCATATGCTGCTCAACACTGAAACCTCTGGTCAAGCAAGAAGTATGGTTGAAGGGTTTAACTTAGTTCTTATGTCCTCCTCATCTACAATTATGGGTATTGTGCCTAAGTGCAATTTTGGGGGTCACTAGGAAGATTAGTTAAATTTTGAAGCCAATACATGCTGCAGCACGACATGATTTATGTTCCACAATACTATATATCAGTGTCCAGTGGTTTAAGTGTCTTATATAGGTAAACTAGATTAGGGATGTTGGAGGCTGGAAGAGTTCTTCCGATAAGAGCTCAGAGAGTGCAAATAGGATGACCAGATGTCTCGATTTTATAGGGCCAGTCCCGATATTTGGGGCTTTGTCTTATGTAGGCTCCTATTACCCTCTTACCCCCGTCCCAATTTTACACACTTGCTGTCTGGTCACCCTACGTACAAACCACATGTCCCCATTAGTTATCTTACAAAAACTTATTGCCTATGTACAGCCGTTTGAATAAGCACTAATATAGTTATTACATTTTCACCATTTTTATACTAAGCTCTCGTGAACATATTTATCAGACTAAGTCTGTGATAAGCAGCTGGAGTCATTCAAATATATTTGGGATGGACTGTATATTAACTAATATATAATAATGATGCACTTTCACTAAATTAACCCCAATTATCTTGACGTCATAGATGTTAAGGCAGGAAGAGACTACTTGATCATCTAGTATGACCAGCTGTATAACACAAGCCACAGAATTTCACCCAGTAATACCTGCATCAGCTCCAATAAATTTCAGTTGAACTACAAGCATAAATTTTATAAAGTTATCAAATATTCATTTAAAGATTTCAAATGATGGAATCTACCACACCTCTTGGGAAATTGGTCCAATGGTTAATAACTCTCACTGTTAAAAATCCTTATAGTTGTTTCTCTTACTTCAGCCCACAGAATTCCTTTATAAATATCACCCATTTATAATATACTTGAGATGTGGAAAATTTTAGCTTTCCAAAACTGACCTATAATGCATGTGTTTACTCATGCACCCGTAGACACCACACACACTTGATTAGATTCCATGAGCAAACAAAGCTAATTCTGAACATACCTTTTCATAGTTTGTGAATCCTCCCATGACGGCAGGATCCACAATGCCATTAAGTAGCATAGAGAGGGGGTTAATAGGTAGGTCTGCATCATTCAAATGTTGTTGAACCATATTATTGATCTTATCATTTGTTAACTGCATAGTTTCTATTGCATTTTCCAGTGGACTGATTTCAACCTGAAAGAACAGCACAAAAATAAGTTTTAATTACTGGTCCAGTAGTCATGTAACAGACCACACTTGAATAGTTTGCTCCTCACAAAACCATCCCAATGATAACTAATAGATTTTAGAGTGAAAGAGGAATTTTAGTCAACAGCTGCAGGAAGGTGCCGTTTCTACTAGGCAAGATATATAGTGTCAATACTGCAGTAACTGATATGATATAAAAGATAAAAGGTTTACCATTTTTCACTCTTACAGCATAATTACTGCATAGGCCAAGGCTCTCAGAAAGATCAAGCAAGTCTAAAACATTGGAATTACTTTGACAGAGCCCAAGTGAGCTTCTAGTGAGATACTGAAGAAAATTATGCTAAGACGACTTATAGAAATGCAGCTCTTAGTGGGTACACAAGAGTGATTCAGTTACCATTATGGTAACAGCAGAGCCAGCATCTACGACTGGATTGTCTGATGGAATTTGATGATGTGCTCTTCAGAAACTCAAATGTTAAAAAGGGAGAAGGTGCTTTTGCAGTAACTGTTTTGGCAGCCTCTCAGGAAGTTGTATTAAATATGTTGTAAAAAAGGCCAACAAATTTATCCAGCAGATATCACTGTCTTCATTCTATTTTGGATAATTAAATCAAAAATATGCCTTCTTCTCATGCAAAATGAGAAATGACTGCCTAGGAAAGAGTACTGCGAAAAGGGATCTGGGGGTCATAGTGGATCACAAGCTAAATATGAGTCAACGGTGTAACGCTGTTGCAAAAAAAAGCAAAGATCATTCTGGGATATCTGTGGGGATACCGGCCGGCAGAGGGCACTCCAAGGCTGGAAAAGCTAATTCCCTGGATGACCAGCAGGAGGCACTGTGCTGGTGAGTCGTCGCTTCGCTACAGATGTATTAGCAGTATTGTAAGCAAGCTATGAGAAGTAATTCTTCCGCTCTACTTCACACTGCTTAGACCTCAACTGGGGTATTGTGTCCAGTTCTGGGCGCCACATTTCAGGAAAGATATGGACACACTGGAGAAAGTCCAGAGAAGAGCAACAAAAATGATTAAAGGTCTTGAAAACATGACCTACGAGGGAAGATTGAAAAAGTTGGTTTTGTTTAGTCTGAAAAAGAGAAGATTGAGAGGGGACATGATAACAGTTTTCAAGTACATAAAAGGTTGTTACAAGGAGAAGGGAGAAAAATTGTTGTTCTTAACTTCTGAAGATAGGACAAGAAGAAATGGGCTTAAATTGCAGCAAGGGCGGTTTAGGTTGGACATTAGGAAAAACTTCCTGTCAGAGTGGTTAAGCACTGGAATAAATTGCCTAGGGAGGCTGTGGAATATCCATCGTTGAGGATTTTTAAGAGCAAGTTGGACAAACCCCTGTCAGGGATGGTCATGAGTGCAGGGGACTGGACTAGATGACCTCTCGAGGTCCCTTCCAGTTCTATGATTCTATGCTATGGTCTAAAGTTATTACATTGTTTAAAGTAGGGGTCCTCAAACTCTTTAATAAGGTGAATCGGTTCTTAATAGAGAGATTGCACTGTATGCACCTCCTTCCTATTGAAATCATAGGGATCACCTCCCATCATTTATGATCAGATAACATCCTTTTGGCAACTACAGCAGTTGGTTATGTCTAAAAGTAATATCTGGAAAATATTTAAAATATAGCTAAAATACATATTAATGTGATTTAACACTCTCTATGAAGAGAGCAAGCTCTTTACAGACCACCAGCAAGTCCTCTAAATACCCTAAGTGATCCACTCACCACATTTTGGAAGTCTCTCACTTAAAGAATGATAAAGTTCTAGCCTATTTATCCAAAAAATGTTGTGGTAGGAATGCAAAAGGCGTGTGGGGGGCGTTAATTGGGGCCTGTTAGGAAAATGCAAGTGTGTAGCTGATTACACTCTAATTTACATAAACTCTGCATAAATGAAGCACTTCTAGCTAGCTATCAGTTGCTTAACATGCTTCTAAGAGCCACTTATAATCAAATTTCTTCAGTTGTCACTCTTACACCTGTTATCTGATTAAATCAAGTCTGTTTTAATTATAATTTTTTAAAGTGTATTTTGAGCATTTATTTTAGAATTCAAGGTTTCATGACAAATTACTCTGTCTGTAACTAAGTTTGTGCACACAAACTTTTAAAATGAATACTGAACTTGTAAATCTGTGTATTCAAACCAGAAACCTGATTTTAGAAGTTATGCTCATCCATTCATTACAAACGCCAGTATATGATCTGTGAGTCCAATTAAAATTTCAGAGCTTAAATTTAAACAACCTGCTTGCAAACAATCTACAGACCAAGAAATATTAGTAAAAGTGAAGCAAATAATTTCAAACAACACATTAAAGGAAATCATAAGCTGCTATTAGTTATTTACAAAAAGAAAAAATAAATTAATTCCTCTATTAAATTATTTAATCCTCTCTAGTCAATGTTATGATGTGGCATCAACTCTTTATTTAAAATGGAATTTCCTAGTTCTATCAACAACTTATAAAATATTCAAAGGAGTTTAATTCATTGTGTTCTGTAATGTACCCAGAGTATTTAACTCCAGAAATAAAATGTTGTGTTATAGAGGTACAAGATTTGCAATTTTGCTGCTAGAGTTTTACCTGATACAAATAACTGCTTTTGTAGTAAATAGATCTTACATAGTCAGTCAGAGCATCCTTTGCTCTCCTCTAACATTAAGGTACTTTTGTTTCTGTTTCCTTTTTTCAACTGTGACTAATATAATCCTTGCTTACAAAAGGCATATAGAAAGAACTCCATTAGACAGATTCATGCACATTTCTATCAGATGCGCAGAATTAAAAGTGCACATGTACACAGTGGATGAAGTGGCCTGTCAGACCGTGTTCTTAACTCAGAAGGTGAAAGAATTTTCATTGGATATGCTAGGTTTTACAGAAAACAATTCTTGCAACAGGGAAGGTAAATGCTATCATCTCTATCAGGATTATGCTGAAAATATAAAAATACAAAAAAAAATCAAAATGTTTTATTCAGTTGCCTAATACTGTCAAACATCACATTCATATTCTGTTACTATAGATACCATAGTCATTTTCTGCATTACTTTTGTTTATCTAAATACAACTGTCCAACCGAATCTCAATGGAGCAATAAAATGCTTTTAATTAACCATATGCAAATTGTTCTTTCTGTTTGTTTTTTTTTAAAAGCCTCACAAGGAAGATTTAAAAACTGCAGCAAGTAACAATGTTTTCATTTCAACTTAAAAATTACAGTTAATTTAGTACGTAAGATATTTTATGGATATATTTTATGTAAACAGGTATGAACTAGAAAAAGGAGGAACACATTTGATAAAAATCTTGGTGAAGTTTTTAGGGCATATTTTAGCCAAGTTTAAAAAACAGAGAGAACTCAAACATTTAATCACTAATGATATTTACAAAAGAAATTTAGTCAGCACAAGTAATTTAATTTAGTTTGTCTTCTCTTGGATGAATTACAGTTAAGTTATCCAATTCCTACTTTTAAAAAGCAATACTTTTGTGGTCCTTACAAATTAGGGCCCCTGGCAGAATTTTTTTAATTTAAATAATTTTGACAGATAATATTATATTTATTTTTAAGTATTTTTAAATTCTTATCAGTTAACAGTTTCATAATTGTGCAAAATCATTTGTTTGAAGCATTTTTCAATTTTTATTTATGTAAATTTTCACAGTTGTGGGAAATTATGGAGAGGTCAGACAATACTTAATGACAGTAGATGTAGAGAATCAAAAAGTTAAAGGTTTGTAACTGCTAAAACACAAATTGTCAGCTTCATGTCAAAATGTACAAAATAAACATCCATAAATCAAACTCAAGTAAGATCTCAAGTATCATTGTTCTTACTTTGCCTATCTGTATTTTTATTATTATTAAAACTGGAAATACTTGTTTGCTGATTTGTGTGTTTACGGTGAAATTGACACAATGTTAAAAATCTAATCCTTTCAAGCCTACTTATACAGCAATGAATGAGTAATCCCTTTGATTTTAACGAGGCTACTCCCTGTGCTTAAAGGTAAGAAGCGCTAAAAATCTTGCTGAATCAGGGCCTATAGGTTCATACCATTCATATTTTTGTACTAGTGATGGAAGAATACTACTTTTGCTATCTGAGCATTCACCTTAGTCAATAAACAACAGTATTCCTGATGAGAAGAGTGGGTATATAAGTCCCCATTCCTTTAGCAGGTTACATATAGTTCCATTGATTAGACTTTGAGGTTAAGCAGAGTTATATACACTGCATATATTCAGTAACTGGAAAAAAAAAAGTTCTAAGTAGTCTCAGTAAATTCATTCTGATTTGTTCTTACCATGAAAACTGATTTGACTTCAAACCATCTTAAAATCCCTGGTAATTTATATGCTGTCACATAGATGGTTCTCTCAATCCACATATTCTGCAAATATAACATTAAAAAGGTTAGAAATAGCATGTTAGCAGATTGATAGCTTTTATCCTAACCAAAGATCTACAAATTCTTTATCAGAAAGAAGAACGGCACCAGTACAGAAATTACAAAGCTAAAAAAAAATTTGCAAATGGAATCTATGTGTATTTCAGGGCTATGTCTGTGGCGAGATTGGTTTCAATATGCTCGCTAATGTGCTATTTAACAGTCAAACATTGGTCTTTTAACTAAAGGGTAACGTTATGTAAAAGTCCACCTGCTTCTATTGAACTGTCATTTTCCAACTAATCAGTCTCTCATGTGAAAAGCACATTAGACAAAGTGGGATGAGAGACTTCAGGAACAAATTTATCTGTCTACAGAAATCCTCCACTCCATTCTCTGACTGGACAATTTTAAATATAGCTGAAAAGAAGTTTCCCAGGTGCAACCTTGAGGGTTGTCACATTAGTGCCTTAAAAAGTGCTTTACAGACTGTATCTTTCATCAAAAATCTCAGTGAGTTTAAGTGCAAGGAGAAGCAGCCTAATCTGAAAACTTCTTCAATTTTAAAAGAAATTATTGTTTTAATTATTGCTCTCTCATGTCTGTAAATGTTAAAGTCATGATGAAAATGTTTCTTTACTTAATTTTGTTTTATCTGGCCCTGCCTCCCCATTTTAAATGGGGAATATATTGGCATGGCTGTCTTTTATTAGCCCCTAGCTCATTTAGGAGCCTACGTCCCATTGAAAGTCAATAGGATACAAGGGCCTGATTTTTAAAGGTATTCACGTACCTAGTGGGATTTTCAAAAGCAACTAGATGCCTAGAGTTAAGCACCTAGGTGCTTTTGAAAATCACATTAGGTGCCTACGTGCCTTTAAAAATCTGGCCCTAGACTCCTAAGGGTTTTAGTTATTTTAATTTTTTTTAATTGGAAATCAAGATGCATTGTACATTGTAGCACTTTATCTCGCCAAAACATCTTTGTTGGTTTTTGCACCAGCATCATCCATTGATGATGGGAGCATTTTCTTCCATCTCATCTGGGATCACTTTGATTAGCAGCCAAGTTTACTTTGAGTACCAGAACAGCCTGCTGTGGCACAGGGCTTGTCAAGTGAATCAGGATAGGCTGGCCTGGTAGGGGGAAACTCTCAGTATCTTCTGCCTGAAATGACACTCTGGAGTTCCGCATCACACCAGCCCCTCAAAGCACAGCCGATTAAAATTGGCTAGCTTGTATGGAGGCGTAAGACTGCAGCTCTGTATTCAGAGCAAATGGTGAAATGGACAATGAAACTGGGGAAGCTGTTCACAGTTCTCTGCTCTAGTAAACCAATTCCAGTCTATTCAAAGGCACAAGGAGCCTACTAGTCTAAAGAAAATTGAGATTTACAATTGAAAAATTATACATAAGTACAAAGTACCGTTAGTATTATTCTTCCTCCTACGCCATGAATAAGGTGGGAAGGGAAGGGGAAAGCACTTGATTTTGTGGTTTGTTGTAACCAACTTGGTGGTCACAGGCTGTGATAAGAGAGAGAGAGAGCTTTATTGACCATATGGTGAACCATATGGCTTTGTAAAATTGTACTGCTGTAGCAAAGACTGATTTTTAAAGGATGCCTGGCTGGGATCCTTACGGTAAGACAGCTTTCAGTGAAGGATGGTTACATTTTAAGGCCTGACAGTTTTGTATTTCTCCTGCAAAGCGGTCAAGTGTTCAACAGACTAAAGACAGCCTTGTTCATTTTTCTTCGTGCTATAAAAAAGAATTCATGATACATGTAGTTTTCATTGCACTCATAATAAATTCAGTCCCATTTTATTGCAGTTACAAAAATCAACCAACCTGCCACCAACAAACCAAAACATAACAGCTATGCTGCATTCACAAAAAAAGAAAAGAAAATTACCGCAAATTCACTATCTGGGTTTTTCTCTCCTTTTCGGACAGGCCGTGAATACTCAAATCTTTGGACCTCATTCACCCTATAGAAACTGAATTAAAAAAACCAAACAGATTGCATAACTGCAAACATTTTGTATTAACAATATGTTTAGTCATTAGATCATTTAAATAAAATACTGCTGAACCTCTCTAATAACAAGGAAGAAGAGTCGCAGTTTGCCCCAGGGCTCTGAGTCTAGAGGCATGTATGGATGCAGTGTAGTTGTAGCCGTGTCGGTCCCAAGATATTAGTGAGGTAATTGGACCAGCAGAGATTGGTCTGATACAAGATAAGAACATAAGAACAATACTGGATCAACATCTGCTGGTGAGAGAGACAAGGTTTCGAGCCACACAGAGGGCTGGTCTACACTACGGGGGAAAATCGATCTTAGATAAGCAACTTCAGCTACGTGAATATCTAAGATCGAATTACTCACCGTCCTCACGGCGCGGGATCAATGTCCGCGGCTCCCCCTGTCGATTCTGCAACTCCGTTCGGGTTGGTGGAGTTACGGAATCGATATAAGCACGTTCGGGGATCGATATATCGCGTCTAGATGAGAAGCGATACATCGATCCCTGAGCAATCGATTACTATCCGCTGATACGGCGGGTTGTGAAGACGTACCCAGAGCTCTTCTTCAGGTCTGGGAAAGGAACTCCCAGCATCACAGCAAAATACAAAGTGGAACAAACTGTTTATTATAAGTAGTTAGCACATATTGTAAGGGACCATTCAAGGTAGAGTGGCCCGTTAACACTTCTGCGGTCATAGGACAAAAAGAGTGCGTGTGATGAGGTGCCTGCCCCTCAGCGGCAGAAAAGGGGTTAAAAGGAGCCCTAGGGAGACTGCACTTGAGACAGCTAATAAGGGCCAAGCAGACCCATATAAAAAGGGAGCTGCAGGGCAGAGTTCAGTTCTTTGCTGGGAGCCCAGAGAAGAAGGACTGTGTCTCTGGAGGGCTGAGAGAATTGCCAGCACCGAGGACAGAGCAGTGCTGCAAGCAGGAATGGAGGGAGCGACAGACAGTTCCTAGCTGGCTGCTGGGGTTTGCAGGCTGACTGGCTGAGGTCCTGGAGTGGTGAGTGCACACCTGTTAGAGTGGGTTACAAAATATTGTAGTAAGCGGTAAATCCATAATGAATGGCTTTAGACACCAAAAATACTGGACTTAACAGAAACACTGGATTTATTGCTTATTGCAACAATCTGTAACCCACTAATTCCCTTTTTATCTTACAACTGCAGAGGTGTGCAGTTGTTTTTAGTAACTACAAGGGTTCTTTACTCAGGGGCTAAAGGTAGTCTGCAAAGATTAAGGGCCAGGTCCTGGAAACTTTATCAATATTGTCTGAAGAGCTATAAGTAGCCAGGTAAAATGGAAAATTCAGCATGATAGTGTTTAAAATTCATACTTTACTTTTCTGCTTTCAGCTCTTGTCATGTCTGTGAATATAATGGTTGCTTGGTTCCTGCTTGGCTACAGTATCACATCATTCACTGAACTGTGATGTTGCAACTAACACAGTCCTCTACTTAGGCATGGAGCCAGCCCAAAGAAGTGAAGTAACTGCAGTAGAACCTCAGAGTTATGAACTGACTAGTCAACCACACACCTCATTTGGAACCAGAAGTACGCAATCAGGCAGCACCAGAGACCAAAATACCCCAAAACAAAACAAAATACAGTACAGGACTGTGTTAAACATAAACTACTAAAAAATAAAGGGAAAGCAGCATTTTTCTTTGGTACGGTAAAGCTTCAAAGCTGTATTAAGTCAATGTTCAGTTGTAAACTTTCGAAAGAACCATAGCACTTTGTTGAGAGTTACGAACATTTCAGCGTTATGAACAACCTCCATTCCCGAGGTGTTCATAACTCTGAGGTTCTACTGTCACTTTTATTATTATTTATATTTTGGTTTGTGGTACCGCCGAACAGTTCCAGTTATGGATCAGAACCCCATTGTGATATGAGCTTGGGCTCACCTCCTCAAGAGTTGTGTGTTTGTATTATCTTCAATGGCTGCTTATAGAAACTTATTTTTAAAATCAAACACGCACTATAACAACAAAGAAGAAGAATTACAGTTTACAAGGGTTTATGTTAATTAAGTGTTGTGTGCAGGCCATTCACCCAGATTGGTAAGAAGGTAGAAATAACGGAAAACTCACCTTACAATTTGCTCTGATACCGGCTTGTGAAATTTGGGTGGTAAATTAAGTTTGGGTTTTACAGTAAAACACTGAATATCTGAATTGACAGGTTAAGAATTGAAAAGAGACAGAGTTTAAATTATGCAGGAGAGATAGTTCAACTGAGAAATGTCTCTTGAAAATGGGTATAAAGACAGTAATATATCAATAAAAACATAAAAAGTGCGGTGAACTTTTGTGCAATTTTAGCAACACCACCACATTCTCAGTCTGATTAGATTACATGAGCATATGCATGTAGCAATTTCCAAGGATACACTGACCAGGGGAGTTTTTAATATCATCGCCTGGTGGAGATGTTGTCTTCATTTTTTCGGCATTTGGAAATTGGGTTAATAACCTTGCTTCAAAGTCTTCACGACGTTCATATTCCTTCCCCCGGTAAATGAACACTTTGTTCTGGAAACAAATTAAAGTGAAATTCATACAGTAATAGTCACAGTAAATTCACAATAAAATAATATCCTAGTCCTCTGAAAGTGTATCTGGAGGATCCTTCAAATGCTACTAATTAGTGGTAGAAATATAAAATATCTGGTTTACAACAGAATGACACATAACAAATTACAGGTATTGTGGTCAAAATTTAGTACAGCACTGAAGCATTAATTAATCCATAAAGCTTAAATTAATCCATATTCAGTAAAGCCATTAAGCGCATATTGAACTTCAAGCACAGGCTTAAATCCTATTGAAGTTAATTGAACTTTAGTATGTGTTTAAATAAGGGCCTATGGCAAATAATTAAGGCCTCAATTCAGGATAGCTCTTGAGCACCTCTTAACTTTAAGTGCATAAGCCACCTTCCTGAATATCTGAAAAGATATAGGCCCAAATAATCCTCTCCATTGCACCCACAAATCATCCTCTGAAGTTAATGGTGTTTGCATGGTGTATCAAAACAGAATTTACCTATTATGTCTACACATTTGCAAAAACAATTCTGATGAAATGAGTATTCAAGGAATATCAGAGATTCTTGCTACATCTAGCAGGACAGTTCCATGTAGTTTGTAGTTATAAAATCACGTCTTATCACGTAATATCTCAACTCTAATGCACAGCACTTCATGTACATCCAAGGATTATATATCTAATTTAGCTTTTCTAAAAAGATTGAGATACTGTGGATTTCACTTTAGTTCTCTCAACAGGTTTCTATTAATATTTTACAGTTATCTGAAAAGAATAACTTCTATATGATTATTTTAGTGCTAGGTCATTTCTATTTATTGCTTTGTGTCACTGAATGATGAAAATTAAGATAAATCTGTAAACTAAATCTGAGTTATGCATTCAACAAATACGCTTAATTCTAAAGATAAATAATTTGTATAATAGGAAGCACAAACGTTTATAGCACTAAAGCGATCAAGATACATTCAAATAAATTTTGACATGAAAGTAACAATCCAATCTGAAAATGTTTTATCTTACTATTCATCTGAGAAATAAGATTTGTAAAAAAATTATTAACAACCTAATAGAAAAACAATGATTTGTGGAGCATAATGCTAATAATTTCTATAATAATCAATTAAGTTTGGTTCTGCAATGCTGCTCCTTGAAATTGACAAGAGCTGAAAAATATTTATCTTTATTTGAGAATAGAAATATGAAGATAGATACATTAAAAGTGAATCATTTATATAACTCAAAGACAACACTGAAATACAGTGAAAATCTTGTACTGAGAACCTTCTCTGTCAGCAGAGCACTTAATAGCCAAACGTAACAGTTTTTATTGCTAATATATATATGACATACTGACCCTGGACAATTTTTGAAGCATAACAAACGTGTTGCTACAATAACACAAAATTATTCAATTGTGAAGAAAAAGATCAGTCCAATCTTAGTAAACCTAGGTTAACTCTCTATTCTTACTTTCCATTATAACCCTTTGAATATACAGATAACACAGTGCTTCAACTGGAAAATTGTGTGTTGTATTCTATGCATATTTCCTGAATGCAAATGTATTACTGGCTGAGATGCTGGAATGTGCGAATATACTGCTATTGTACTCAGATATTCAAGATAGCTTGCTGCCTCTCTTATGATCCCAGCAGAATCATTTCCACAAAGTTGTATTTAACAGCTCTAAATCGTTGACAGATAACTCTGTCCGTAATGGGAAATATGCACTCTGTTGTATGTTAATGTACATGTGGCAAGATTAATAGTAAATCACAGACATACTCTCTGAGAAGTTACCAGCAACTTTATGGTACCTTCTATTTTCTAGTTTTGAAGATTACTGTTATTCTCACCATTCCCTGTGTTTTGTTTTTCAGGAATTTTATAAAATGTTTATCCAATTATTTTCTGGGGAAGCAGTCAAGTTTCAGAATTGCAGATCAGCCGATGTCTCACAAGAACAGAATTAGCAAAGGTCGCATTTACAACTACATAGACAAAGCACTAGAAAATATATGGTAAAGACAAATCCTGCACTTACCAGGTGTAAGGATTGCATACCCTCATGACAGCTTATCATTTTTGTAATTTATGATTCTAACAATTAGAATAGGAAATATCTGCCTGTTGTAATCCCCAATTAGCTAAGTATTATATTTTAATACAATAATTACATGCAGCTACTTTTTATTCCTAAATCTTCTACAATTTTTGTTAAGAATATCTTTAATCTGCAAATGAACTATGACAAAATGTAAGTAAACATCACAGTATCACAAACAATTAGAAAATACTTTTATTAGATATCATTTTAAACTGTAACTATATAGTAGTTCAGACAAAAATAATTTATTAAACTTATTGGCCCTATACTAGTGAAAAACTGTTCTCTCTGACAATCATTTGCACTCTGTATTAAAGGAACAGTCAAAAGGAAGACAATTACTTAGATTTAAAACATACTGGTTATACATGTTCATTTCCAATATATGAAAACTTATGATTTATAAAACACTCCTTTTACTACAATTCTGCTAAGTCATAAGTGAAAAGAAAATTGACATCTGTTTCATATAACTACAAAAAGATTCCTATTTACAAATCCTCTCCAGCATGAAAGGAAAATTTGTACAAACCAAGTAATCTACCTGTAACTCATGAAAAAACAAAAAAAGAATATTTACCCGTAGAAATGTAGGGAATCCTTGGCCATAGTATCCAACAGCAAAGTAATCTGGTTTAGGTCTTATCACTTTCACAATGTTTTCATAGAACTGTGCTTGCTTTTTCTGTAAAGTAAACAGCAACAACACTTTACCTGAAAGTTTCCTTCTAGATTTCACCTGAAGATGAGAATCCAGTGTAAGAGTTTTTCTGTTCAAATCATTCTCTATTAAGTGTTTTTGTCTTTATTCATCTTTCGACCAGTTGTCTATTGATATCGAAAAATGCCAAACTATTTATCCTCCATATTCTTTCTGGTTAGGGTGAACTTGTGTTAATGGATACAGAACATGGACAGAATAAATACATACTTCCCCAAAGGAATTTTCCAAAGCACTTGAATTCTGACTTGCAACAACTCTGTTGTCTTACCCTCTGGAACTTTCTTGAGTAGACATGACCAAAAAGTACCAAATTCCATACTGGGCTCAGTGATATAGATTAAAGGCAGCTGAAGCTTGCTGGTCTCATGGTACTGGCTCCCCTCCTTTTTTCCAGCTTTAAAATTGCTTTAAAATATGCTAACATTATATAAATACATTCCTAGCATTACTCTTCCATGTGAACACTTGCTGTAGTTGCAACTGGAATGTTCTGCAATTGTGAAGGTGAGTGAAGGTTGTCAACAGGACTCTATTAAGATGCCATCCATAAAATTGAAAAGTTTGTGGACCCCATGACATAAACAAATGTGCCAGGGACTATTAGGCCTCTCCACGGATCTGTATTTGAACTCAGCTTCTTATTTCTTTTAAAACCAGTGAAAAGCTCAAATGATGAGAATGAGCTGTGAGATAAGAGAACAGAATTTATAACTTTACAATATGTACTCATTAACATAATTTCAGTCGACAACATTTTGTTTGTGGATGTAGTGTGATTCTGGGGTAGCTTTATTACTGCAACCATATGGCAGAGAGCAATTGGTTTGTAAGACATCAACTTACCAAGTACAGCTCAGTTCATCTTTGGAAAAGTGAATTTTGCAACTGGCAGTAAAAATATCATTTTGCTAATGTCTTAAAGTCCAATGTTTAACATTTGAACAACAGCCTCTTCATAGAAAGTACTCAGAGGTGCTGCAGGATCCAGCTTTAAAAAGCCTCCCAGTAGATGAACATGGTAGGGACGCTACTTACATTGTCTTATCTCTTCCTTAATTAAACATTAGGAATCTAAACCTCACAATTGCCAAGCTGTGCCGGGTGCACAACCAAACTATGCTCGGTGGCGGGCCAAAAGTAGCTGCATGCTACCTTTATTCCCCTGTGAACCCTGCCCTAAGTGAGAGCTGCCTAAGGAGAATAAGATCATGGGCCTGGTCTGGGAATTCTTGAAGCACAGTAGATGTGTCATCTTCTCTGATGGCAGCAAGGCTGTGGGGCTGGGTATGTTGCCTCAGTGCCGCTGGAGGGATCCTTAGCTGGCCACTTAGGCAAGCTGTATTTTTCTATATCTAAGGTACTTCTGTGGTCCCCATTACCTTGGTATTTGAGCACCTCATAACTTTTTAATGTATATTTATCCTCACACTGCTGTGAGGAAGGAAGTGCTTTACCCCATGGTAGAGAGGGGAAACTGAGGCAGAGAGCGGCTAAGTGACCTGCGCAAGTCTGTAGTGGAGCAAAGACTTGAACTTGGGACTCCCAAGTCATAGAGTTGGAGTTCTCACCTCTGAACCATCCATCCTTTAAGTCTGCTTTGCACCACTAAAGCCCTGCAGAACAATCTTAACAGGGCGGAGAATTAGCTCAGTTTTCACAGATGGTCAGCTACCACTAAAATCAATCTTAGACAGTGTGAGATACACAGTTGGACTGGTATAAACAAGAGAGACCAGCTAAATCTAAACCTGCCTTGCCAAGAAGAGGGCAAAGATACATTAGCTACAAGGACTGGAAAGCAGAAATATGCAGCCTATTAAAGTCCATGTTATGGGTACTCCTGTACTGAATGAGATTTAGCATGCCTCCTATTGAAGAGGACCTGTCTAAATCTCTCTTTGAAATCTAGACTGACAGCAGACTACTTGCAGCTGATTCACTGATTCAAATGATTTTGCAACTTCTAAAAAGTTTGTATTTGAGCTTTAAATTGGAGATGAAAATCTTATGTAATAACTTTTCCTGATAAAGTTATATGCATGTTTACCTTTATGAATTTTTTTATATATGAATACTTATAAATACTAAGCTATTACTTAAAAATTATTCTCTGGTTTCATCAGTATGATCCAATTTAAAGATTGACAGTAATTAGCCATCCAAGTGATGATAGACTCTATATACAGAATCATAGAAATAGGTTGCTAGTCATAAGGTCCCTGCTCTGGAACCCAGAATAGCTAGTGGACCCAGGTTCCCCTACTAACCAGAGAGGAAATGGCAAAGGACCTGGATAATTGGAACAGAAGACCATCTGAAAACAGTCTTCCAGTGATAGGGAACTGTACAGTGATCTTGGCCCAAGGGTCAAGTCACAAAGATGGAGTACCGCACATCCCAAAGAGAGAGGGGCCACAGAGAAAGCACCCAACAGAATGGGGTGCCAGACAGGGCGGGAGCTAATTGTCAGACCTCGCCACAATGAGGGACCCCTTCGCATTTACATAGACAACTGCTGCTCAACTGTCAGACTAGACTAGAACAGGTTTGCTGCTAGAACCTGTTCCACACATAATAAATGTAAGTAGCAGGAGAAGTGTCCTTCATATAGCTCGAGTCTAGAACTTTTCAATTGAGCTTTATCACTTTATCACCACTTCCCTGGAGCTATCCTACCATCTCCACATGCATCTTCTAACCAGACAGACTCACAGGTGTAGTTAGAACAGTTAAATGGACATCAGACATGCAAGTTCTCTTAACCAGTGCTGAGTTGCGGGATCACCATATGAGAGAAAATCATCTGTGGAATGGTTACAAAAAGTTATATATGCAAGAGACTACATATCACTTGGGCCATGCTCTGTTCTCTGCTGGATCTGATGCACAGAAGGAACATCTGATGGATCTGAACTCAGAAGCAGGCCAAGGATATAATCTCAAGGCAAGCAACAAATCCAAGAAACTGCATTCCCCAGGAAGAGAATGTAACATCTGGACAGTTGATTTTACATTGATCAGTCTTTTTATGGATACGAACTATTCCTGAGGTCTGTACATAAATGGATTCCCTGATGGATGAGATTCCAAGAAGGAATCCTCGAGCTTTTGTTGGGATTCACAATGAGATCAAGAACTCAGAGCATGGCTACAGTCTGGAACACTTAATGGTATCTCCTGCAGTTATTGCTGCAGACCAGCCAGTTTTCAGGAGAGGAAATTATTATTTAATAATTACAAAGATTTTTTAAAAACTGGGATTGATGAGAAGCTGAATTATAAAGTGCACAATAATGATTCAGGTTTTCTGAAGCAGAATTTAGGTACTGTTGGTGCTAAGGAGACATCAACGTATACCTCTAGAGGAATGGTGATTCACAACTTTTTGTAATGGATCAGTGCCTGCCTTTCTTTTTTTTTTTAATATGGAGAATTACCAATCTCATAGAACTGAAGGGGACCTTGAAAGGTTATTGAGTCCAGCCCCTTGCCTTCACTAGCAGGACTAAGTGCTGATTTTGCCCCAGATCCCTAAGTGGCCCTCTCAAGGACTAAAATCACAATGCTGAGTTTAGCAGGCCAATATGAAAATCACTGAGCTATCCCTCCCTCTGCCTTCTCTGCCCCAGTATCTTTTCAAGTCATGCCCATGTGTGCCCAGTAACAATTAAAATGCCTGGTGTTCCTTACTCAGTTTTGAAACTAAAACAACACTTTAAGTGACTTTCTGAAGGCTAAATAGTAGGTCAGTGACAGAGATTAAAAACATTCAATTTCCTGGTTTCCAGTCCTATACTCTGTTCAGTACACCTCATTACTACTAACAAGCTACAAGCTCCACAGTTATTGGTAAAGTTATTATACAGAGTCACTCTGAAATAACTGTATTTACATACAGTTTAAAAAAATTAAATAATTCTATCAAAGACTGAGCTCTCTCTATCTTTAATTGCTCCAGGAATGATAGGAAATTTTCATGTACACATCTTGCCAAGATACATCCATCTATTTTTAAAAAAAATCTCATATTTGCTTCTGACCACAAGCAAACAGATTATCTTCGTTCCAACATAAAAACCAAACATTTCCCACTTAAGTCACTTCCAAAGATGGTCATTTAATTAATCTGCCAGATAACATCTGCCACAAAAGGCCAAGTAAATCATTCTTCCCACTGGGCTAGTATATCCAAGGAAAGAGGAGTTTTCAATATTATTTTAAACACTTAAAAAGTGAAATTCCAGAGAAACTGTTTGATAATATTTATGTTAATTTAAACTGAATGGAAAAGAAACCTACCAGCAGTTCACTGAGTTGTTCATAATCAAACATTTCATTTTCATACTGTTCTGCCAGTTCTTTGCCCAAGGCAATGGCCTCTTCCCACATCTGTTTAAAAAAAATGCAACTGAATCATATACCTTAGACAAACAATGAAACTGGATTAAAATAAATTTAAACAAAACATAGCAAAATACATTCTGATAAGCCTGCAAACAACTGTGCATAAAATGTGACAAAATAAATATTTGTGGCAGCTTTTTTCATCAGCCCATCTTTTTATTTACTGAAGATTAAATAAACACTTTTCTTACCAGCCAGGCCAGGTACCCAATGTGTAACCAACTCTTACAGTCTACTTGGAAATCCTAAAACTCAGGGCTTCTGATAGATTCTAGTAACTGTTTATAATGTACAAATCCATACTAGATAAAGCAGGCGACACTTGAGAAATACTTCTTTTGCTTTGTGTAAACATTCAGTATATTTCTGTTGTCTCTTTTTTGTCTCCTTCAAGCATGAAATTCAAGAGCCACACGAATTGACACAAAATAATTTAACAATAACTAGCAATATCCTTCATCTACTCAGAATACAGAGACTCTTAAAGAGGAATAGTAAGAATGTTTTAAAATGTGTATTTTTCATTTTTTACTAAGGTACGTGGAAAGAATCACGTTTAAATCACCATACCAAGAAATCCAAGAATCAAGCCTTACAACCTATCTTTACGGCTGAAACTTGGCTGGCATCTCACTTAATAAAATATGAGCATCAGAATGAGTTGGATACCAATTTGTTCCATATTACCCTTTATCTAAATTTTAAATCATTGTTACATTTCTCGCCGAGCCACCTAATTTCCTTCTTGACATGTGCCACTCCCCTCCTTGCCATGCTGAAAGACACATGGCTATTGCTTCAAACAGCAGAAGCATAAAAATGGGGTAAAAGCGAAGGGGTAAGCACTTGCTTCCCCGTCACTGCCCAAAGACATCTGCCTTGCAGGGAATGAATTTGAGATGCAGCAACACAAGCTTCCTGAGCTGGCTGCTGAGAAGGCGTACGAAGAAAGAGCGCTCCTGGGGAGATCTGTGTGCAGTGAAACCGATTCACAGACCTCTCCTACATGGACACCTGCTCACCTCGACTCTCAACTCTAATAGTGCTGACTGAATCTTGCTAGCCTTTCCCCTTTTTCACAGCACCTTTTTGTGGAAAAGAGCTGTCTCTTTTCTTCCCCACGTGAGAGCAGCTGTAAAAGGGCTGAGGGACAGAAGAAAAGCTGGTGAAATTTATTCATCCAACAAGCTTCATCCAGAGGAGAAGCAGGTGGTTCTCGGGGAAGTAGTAGGTGTCAGTGGGCTGTGGATTTCATGGCTCAAAGCTAACGGGCAGGTTTAACAGAATAGTTTCGCAAAACACATTAAAAAGTGAGCCAAGCCACCCAAAAATCATGAGATTGGCTTAGAAGTGATGAGATTAAAAACAAATTTGTAAATGTTAAGTACATTTTGTTTGCCTTCTGGTTTGCCAGAGTACACTTAGGTCACATCTTCAAGCTTTTCTCCACAACCATAAGGGCTCAAAATCAATGTTGTTTTTTTTTTTCACATAAAAGCTGAGGTACTCAGGTAATCACAGTATCCTGGGACCCGGGCCTTTAAGAACAGCACCAAAATGTCACAGGACTTACAATAAAATCATGAGAGTTGGCAAACTGAGTTTTTCTACAAATTATCCCAGAGGCTTTTTAGGCCAAAACGAGAGACCTGTGACAGACTGGTATGAGCACCATGCTGGGAGCCCGTAGGCTCAGGCAGCCCATACAATTCTACCAGACAAAGTTATTTGACAAACACTCTCTGCATGCATGTGTCCATCCAAATCCATTCCTTTTCTTCCCACAAAACAAATCTATTCCTTCTCACCTACTGACATCCATCAATCAATCCATCCTTTCTTTTCTCTCCTCAACTTCCATTCTTGGTCTTCTCCCTTCACCACAGAAAAACATTCCTTTGCTCCCTACCCACCTCCTCCACAAAACAAACCCATCCCATCTTTTCTCCCCTATGCTCCTTTTTTTTAATGTAGGGCTTGGCAATTGGAATAGGCAGGCAGGCTGCATGATAAACAAGACTGCTTCCAAGCTGGTATGGCGCTGAGCCAGATAGCTGGAAGGCAAGTGTATGCCTCAGCCTGATAGGTCTCATCCTTGCACAAAGCCCTGTAGTAAGTACCTCTCAACTCCCTGCTTGTCATCCACCCTACCAAATTCCAGAACCCTGACAAGAAGCCTGCACAGCTTAGTCGCTGCTGGAGCGTGGAACAGAGGGCAGCAGTCAACAGCCTGTAGCCTGGAAGAACCACTCTAGCAGCTGAGGGCGGGGGTGGGGGGAAGAGGGAGAGGAAAGGAAAGAGGGAGCCAGAAGCTGGAGAGAGAAGTTGCTCTCTGTTGTGGGGGAAGAGATATAGTATGTCTACAGCTTCAAAGGGAAGCCAGTGCAGGAAAATAGGTTGGGGACTAGTTGCAGGAAGAAAGGATACAGTGAATCTGGAGTCCCAGAGAGAAGCTGTTGTCAGAGTTGCAGAGGTGGAATGGATGAAATAATAACCCAGAATCCTCAAAAACTGCTGCTGGATTAGGGGAGGGAGGGTAGTGGTGAGGGGATCTGAGGCCTTGAAAAGCAATTATAGACTCATAGACTTTAGCAATTGCTGCTGAAGGTTTGTGTGGGTTAGGAAACAAGGGGTCTAGAGCCCCAAAGACAAGCTCTGGACATCTAGGAAGGAGCAGAGCCTGAGTTGTGCTGGAATGTCCTGGAATGCCATTTTGGCACTTTTTTGGGGAGCCAAAGGCTGTTCCAGTACTTCTGGTTCTCTCACTTATAAGTGAGTTTCAGCACTTCTTTTTTCAAGAGTCTAGCACTATTACGTAGAACAGAGACTATGTCACCAATCTAATGTCTGCTGCCAGCTGCCTAGTCCGGGACTAATGGGAGCCAGGAATTCATGAGGTCTAAAATTTGGTACATTCAGTTCTCTTTGTAATTTCAGAAATCACTTAACCACTTTGCCAAAGTTTCTACCTCTGCAAAATGGGGATCACAACATACTCACCTATGGATCACAAGGATGGAATGAATATTAGTTAATGTTTTTAAAGAGCTTTGAAGATGGAGTGTGCAATATAAATCCATGCTGTGCCCACACCTTGAATACTGTGTCCAGTTCCAGTCGCCCCATCTCAAAAAGGATACAGTGGTACTGGAAAAGGTTCAGACAAGGGTAAAAAAAGTGACCAAGGGAATAGAATGGCTTTCATATTAGGAGAGACTAAAAGATTAGGGCTGTTCAGTTTAGAAAAGAGACAGCTAAGGGCGATACGACAGAGCTCTATAGAATCATAAATGGTATAGAAAAAGTGAATAGAGAAGCATTATTTATACATCACACAATACAAAAACCAAGGGTCACCTAATGAAATTAATAGGTAGCAGATTTAATACAAACGAGAAGAAGTACTTTTTTTTACACAATGCACAATTCCCATGGCAATGAGTTCCACAGGTTATGCTGTGATGGCTAAAAGTATAACTGGGTTAAAAAAAGCTGGACAAGTTCATGGGGGATAGGTCCATCAATGACTAGGATGTAACCCCATGCTTGGGGTGACTCGAAACCTCTGACTACCAGAAGCCAGGAGTGGAAGACGGGATGGTTCTCTCCATAACTAGCCTGTTTTGGACACTACTCCTGAAGCTCTAGTATGTGTCATTGTTGGAGACAGGATATTGGGCAAGATAGACCATGGTCTGACCCAGTATAGCAGCTCTTATATTCAATGGAATTATTAATTACTATTTTGAAAACAAGGCATCTAGGCCTGATGAAAATTATATGACAATTGCTACAGTAGGAAACAGATTTTTTGCAAATGTATGGCTTTACTTTCCAGTGAAAACTACATATATGAAACTAAATGGTGAAAGAAAAATGTTTTAACTTTATTTAAAGTGTAATATGGCTACAATAATCGAGGAACAATTAGAAAAATCTTGCACTTTTTATGTTTTAGACTAAGTTTCTTCTGACCTATAGCAACAATATCCTGCAAATGTATATAAACCAAAACTAATATTTATTGTAGTGTGGTAAGTCAGCAAGTGTAGAATTCTTTTTAAAGCATTGAACCTTTCTTAATGTTTAATACTTCTTTACAGCTTCAGTCATCCATAACATCTTTTGAATAAGTCTGTTTCAAAGAAAATATCCTTATCTTAATTTTCATCACACTTTTTTTGTTTGGTTGCTCTAGACTTAACTAGTCAGTCTCCAAAACTGAAGTATCACTAGCTTCTGCTTTTGTGAAAATATTTTAGCGACAGATCTAAAGTGACAGATGATCTGTATCACATAGTTTTCAAAAAACTTCAGGTTTAAAAAAAATGTTATTCTAAATAATTTTGGAATCACACCAACACTATAAAGAAGCACATTCAGTCCTTTTACTGAACTCTGCATCAGAACAATAATTCTAGCAGTACATTCCCAATCTACCTTCAGTAACTAAAAGTGTTGCTTCAGTATAAATGCATGCTGCCATTTAATATAAACTCACTGGGCCAGATCTTCAGCTGGTGTAAACTGGCATAGCTCCCTTGACTGTAGTACTACTACTGACAGTTCCTGGGATAAAATTCTCTAGGATTGGAAACAAGTCATTCTCCGAGAAGCTCTTTGACTGGAGAATTTGCTCTTTCTCTGGCAGCTCACCAGAGCTAGAGTCTGGTGGCCTTTTGGGCACAAAGATAGGTCTATGTAATTAACCAGGCTTTTGGAAAAATAATTACATAGGGCTGTTATGAAGTGATCACTGACAGATGGATGTCCCTATTAAAATCAGTCAGTAGCAGTATATTTGATATTAGAGAATACTCTTAATTATAAATACATGATCTTAAGAATTTGATTAACCTAGATGTGACTACGATGGGCAACTTATGCAAAATAAATACAAATATGTAAAATCGCAGTTGGGGCCCGTAGAAGCAACTGCAATACAAATCACATTAATTATACTTTTATTAATAATAAATTATTGTTATGGCATGAGAGCTTAAACATAAATCCCAAAATTTAATATGATATAGACTATAACAGAGATTCTCCTTTATATCTGCAGTCAAACAACCTCAGCCTTCTTCCATTCTGTTGAAGAAACAATTCACTTAACTACAGTTGTACCTGAATGGGGGGAAAAAACATCTCAGACACCACCACATTTTCTGATTTGAAATACTAAAACTACTTTAATAGCATCCTTAACTCCCTCTTCCCTCTTCTCACACTAGAGAAGTATTAATGGGTCACTTCACCTTGAATGCTCCCTTAAAATATGTTAACTACTTATAAACAATTTGTTCCACCTTGTAAATTTCCCAGACCTGAACAAGACCTCTGTATAAGTTTGAAAGTTTGTCTCTAAATCTAACAGAAGTTGGTCCAATAAAAGATATTACCTCACCCACGAGACGAGAGCTGAGGAAGCGTTGTTCCAGGTCGGCCATGAAGATATGAACAACGCTTCCTCAGCTCTCGTCCACTCACACCCCTTCTCTATCTACGCTACATTGATGACATCTTCATCATCTGGACCCATGGGAAGGAGACTCTGGAAAAATTCCACCATGATTTCAACAGCTTCCACCCCACCATCAACCTCAGCCTGAACCAATCTACACGAGAGGTCCACTTTCTTGACACCACGGTGCAAATAAGTGATGGTCACATTAACACCACCCTATATCGAAAACCCACCGACCGCTATGCCTACCTTCATGCCTCCAGCTTCCATCCCGGGCACATCACACGATCCATTGTCTACAGCCAAGCACTGAGGTACAACCGCATCTGCTCTAACCCCTCAGACAGAGACCAACACCTACAAAATCTCCACCAAGCATTCTCAAAACTACAATACCCGCACGAGGAAATAAGGAAACAGATCAACAGAGCCAGACGTGTACCCAGAAGCCTCCTACTGCAAGACAAACCCAAGAGAGAAACCAACAGGACTCCACTGGCCATCACATACAGCCCCCAGCTAAAACCCCTCCAACGCATCATCAAGGATCTACAACCCATCCTGGACAATGATCCCACACTTTCACAGGCCTTGGGTGGCAGGCCAATCCTTGCCCACAGACAGCCTGCCAACCTGAAACATATTCTCACCAGTAACTGCACACCACACCATAATAACTCTTGCTCAGGAACCAATCCATGCAACAAACCTCGATGCCAACTCTGCCCACATATCTACACCAGCGACACCATCACAGGACCTAACCAGATCAGCCACACCATCACTGGTTCATTCACCTGCACATCCACCAATGTAATATACGCCATCATATGCCAGCAATGCCCCTCTGCTATGTACATCGGCCAAACTGGACAGTCTCTACGGAAAAGGATAAATGGACACAAATCAGACATTAGGAATGGCAATATACAAAAACCTGTAGGAGAGCACTTCAACCTCCCTGGCCACACTATAGCAGACCTTAAGGTGGCCATCCTGCAGCAAAAAAACTTCAGGACCAGACTTCAAAGAGAAACTGCTGAGCTTCAGTTCATCTGCAAATTTGACACCATCAGCTCAGGATTGAACAAAGACTGTGAATGGCTTGCCAATTACAGAACCAGTTTCTCCTCTTTTGGTTTTCACACCTCAACTGCTAGAACAGGGCCTCATCCTCCCTGATTGAACTGACCTCGTTATCTCTAGCTTGCTTGCTAGCACACATATATATACCTGCCCCTGGATATTTCCATTACATGCATCTGAGGAAGTGGGTATTCACCCACGAAAGCTCATGCTCCAAAACGTCTGTTAGTCTATAAGGTGCCACTGGATTCTTTGCTGCTTTTACAGATCCAGACTAACACGGCTACCCTCTGATACTCAACAAGGATTGGTAGATCTACCATCATGGCAGGGAGAAGAAAATTTAAGCATAACACTAATCCTTACCATTTTTCTAACATTGTGAGGGTTTTAGATATCCATCTTCAAGTAAAGTGTGCACCTAAAATCCACTGCAAACTCTCAAAAAAATTCCCTTGTGTATACTACAGCTAATGTATATTGGATGAGGGCAGTATAGCTGTGACAAAGGATTCTGTTAACTGAAATCTATAAATATTCTTGAAGGTCAGTAATACCCAATCTGCTTCCTCAGAGACTTCTTGCTTTGGAACTTTTCCCAGCTTTGCCTAGGACATGGTAAGTCTTTTAGAGAAATGAGCTGTAATGGGAAAGGGAGCTAGTAGTATATAGTACTTGTTTGATGCATGATTCCTTAATGCAAGAAACAATTGATCTGGATAGTGTACAAGTGAGAATGGGTTCTGATTTTATTGGGAAAACGTCTCTCTTCTGTTGAAAGAACGAAGAAAAATGTGTCCTCCTGAATTCAGTTGTGTGGCATATACAGGACTCTGACTACATCCTTTTATGGGAAAGCCTTTGAGAATCTGAAAGGATGTTCTTTTTATTGAATAGCCTACAATTAAATTAATTTTAAAGTTCACATGAAATAGTCACAGCCTGAAAAGAGCTATGGGATCTAGTTTCATATGCTTTAAAAAGGTTCCTTAGCAATAGAAATGGATATCAGTTATGATATTATTTAACTTCTGGCTTGGTTAACGATAAGTAAAAATATAATGTTCCAAGATAGGAATATTAGTTCACAATACTGCTAAATCTTAGGAGAGTCCTAACGACTGTACCTAAGTTCCAGAAGCTATTACAAAACTACTAAAAAAGCTTACGTATGTAATGAAATTATAAAATACATTCTTGTCAGCACTTAACACTGGATTTAATGTGTGTCAAAAACACTGATGGGAAGGTGTCTAGAAGCCCTCTAATAATAATACCTGACTAGATTCATTTCAAAAGAGTTCCAGCAGATGGTCTCACTCCATAGTCATCCTCCTCAATCTGTCAAGATAGTCAATCACCCCTTCTCCTCCTCTGCAGGTTTCTCCCTGGGCTTTAGTGATTCTGATGCCCTCTTTCTTCTTCTACCTCTCTACCCAGCATTTCCTCTTCATCTTCTCTTTAGTTATCCATTGGTGTGCACCAGGGTTCTGTCCTTAATCCCATCCTCTTCTACCTTCTCCTAAGGAAAATTCATCTGCTCTTGCTGTATCAATCTTTGTAAAATTGCAATTTAGCAAATTATGTAAAGGAAAATTTATAATATTATTGTAAAAAAACATTTAATATATACTTCTTCAGTAGAGTATACAGGAATCTGCTCTTTTCAGTGATTGGAAATTATCTGCAACTCCTTTTACTAAACAGAAAGTTAATATAGCTCTCTTATAAATAGTTATCTTGAACACTACATAATTCTATCTACCCAAACTATCCTTGTGCAGTTTTGGATTGCTGACTGCCCTTCTGATGTCTCCTCCCACCAGATTATCCTTCAACTATGACAACCTCAAAAGAGTGTAAACTGAACTTCTCAATTTTCCTTCAAAAGCTTTCTGCTCTCTTTTCCTTCTCTATAATCTTAGACTATTCCAGGTTCTTTCTAAATACTGTTGTTTCCTCCTCTTCATCACCTCTAAAGTCCTTCTGTCTTGCAACTTCCTCCTGTCTGGCCTCCAGGCATCTCATTTCATTCCATCCCCTCAGTTTCATCAAAAAGCTACTCTTAAAATTAATCTCCTCTCCATCTGCTTTGACCATTTAAATCTCCTATTTGAATTTGTTCAGTGGTTTACTCTTATCTTTCACATCATGTTCAATTCTTTGTAACATATCCCATTATTAAACTTATCCCTAATGTATATAGTTCCTCTCACTTCTTCTTGCTGCCCTCCCCACATGCCTTTGTCCACACAATCCTGCCTACTGAGCACCCTTGGAACACGGTGGCAGAATTCTCTGTTGCCCACCTTGGGAGCAGTCGTTGGGACCTGGCAGGGAGCTGAAGGTTAATTACTGCTGACTGGAGCAGATGTAGCCCATTAGATAGTACACTATATGTAAGTAATAGCCTTTTGGAATCAGAATGTAGGGGTCTGAGACAGACAGGTAATAAGGGAAGTAATCTAGTCTTGAAGAAATGAAAAATAATGGGGATGAGGCAGTGAAAGGAGGATGTATCCATCTAGTTTTTGTTCACAGTAAGCACATATTTCCCTATTGCTTATGGTATGAAAAATACAAAATGTTTAGTTGTATCCATCATTTTCTTGAATATGTTGTCAAAGGCTAAAATTCATACAAGGCCTAGGCACCACTTAATTCCTATTTAAAGCCTTAAGTGTGACTTAAGCAGTGTACAGACCTTGAACTGGTCCTCTGCACAGGTATAAATTTCACAGATAAAGGCTATCATGTGAGTTGCAACAGACGTTTGAGCTTTTTGCCACCACAAGATATTTAGTGTAAAATACCACTTATACTTTAATTATTGGGAATCCAGCAAAAGCATGATTTTTTATCAAATCAATCAGCAGTGTGAATTTATTTATTGATTGCTCACTTCTGAGGCCAACATTTTTAATTTATGAAATAGTTGTGAAAAATGTTTATTGGTCTGTATATCATAGTATCCAGCTCTAACCTTAAAACATGTTTAAGAAGTTGTACATTTTACTTACAAGGAATAGGAAAAGGTATTCCACAGCTTCTGTTGAAAACGGTTGCAGAGACCACATAAATTGGGTTATAAAATCTATATTATTTTTACTAGTGCCTCTAGCCTATTTCTTGGCTTCAGTGGTTCTTTGACATTGACTAACATCAACTTCTCCACATGGACTACATTTTTCTTTTATTACTGCCATTTTATTTTCTACTCTCATCATGGTACACAGCTACATTTTCAGGAAAGTCCTTGGATTAAGAGCTTTATGGAAAACTACAAGATCTTAGCCAAACATTGTACTTCCAGACAATCAGGCAGATTCAGTGGATAGGTTAGACTGACAGGATAAAACTGTACACAAAGGCATTTAGGGGGAAAACCAAAAGATGATAGCAAAAAGTACAAAACAGGTGAAGGATAATTATCTAGGAGAGGAAGAAAAAGATAGGAAACCTGGAGGAAACTGCATTTTACTTTGGAAAGGACAGAGATTAGAAGAGTAATGAGAAGGTTAAGAAAAAACATCTTAGAAAGAAGAGACAGGGAGCAAAATACGGCATGCATGCTGAAGGTGGTAAGCGAGTTGATTGTCAGTGGCACTCACACTGCCCGAGTCCTGGCCACCGGTCCGGGGGCTCTGCATTTAATTTAATTTTAAATAAAGCTTCTTAAACATTTTAAAAACCTTATTTACTTTACATACAACAATAGTTTAGTTATATATTATAGACTTATAGAAAGAGACCTTCTAAAACTGTTAAAATGTATTACTGGCACGTGAAACCTTAAATTAGAGTGAATAAATGACGACTTGGCACACCACTTCTGAAAAGTTGCCGATCCCTGATTTAGGAAAAATGGTAAGCATTCTAAAGAATAAAGGAGAACATCAACCAGTTAGAAAAAATAAAATGTTTGCAAGATGGAAGGTCAAATACAAGAAACAGGCAAATGTATTGGGGAATTTAAAAACTAAATTCCAAAATGTTAATCTTGTCTCAAACTACAAAAAACAAAGACATGCAAAGTTAAAGTTGACATTCTGTTTTAGCCTGCTACACTATGCCTACGTACTATAACCAATATGGTATTTAGTGCAGCCCTCCAGTATATTAAGAGAATATTTAATTCTGAATTTCTCTGGACTTGGATCCTAACTCTGAAGGTCTAAAAGCAGTACATTCTTCACTGAGGGGTAGCTTGTCTCTGGAATTTGCCTTACACATTAGTCCAAGATTGCATGTGTTTATTAACCTCAGGGCACCCTGATATTGTTAACTATCCAAAAATATGTGAAAGGGGCAAAATATAGGCCGTTCAGCAGTTCTTAAACAAGCGAACATTTACTTCCCTCTCTCACTTCTTAATTATACAGTACAGTATGTTCAAATTATGTGGGGTTTATTCAATCCAACAGTGTTCTCTCAAGCCTTAGATGCCTGACTGTGTAATGCTGCACAGGATGAACGTTTGTAAACAGCAGGTATTTTTGCCTGCTGTTCATAAACAGCTCATTAGTTCTAAAAGTAGCAGAAATGGGCAAGTACAACTTTAAAGTAGCTTGGCTGTTTCACATGCAGCTGAGGAGAAAGGACATTATTGGTTTAATTTAAAGTTAAAATCCAGTGGCCTGATTTTCAGAAGTTCGGCTCCCATTAAGTCTGGGGGAATTGCAGGTGTTCAGTTACTGAGTAAATTAGGCCATTGAAAACAAAAATGTGTAATTTATTTAGGAACAAGGGTGAAACTATAACATGCAATAAAAAACAAACCCTTTCTACCAGCTGCCCCCAAAAATGTATACTGCAAAGATAATTAAAATATATTTTTGGTCATGCTTTGTATTAAGGTTCAATGTATTAATGGTTGATAGAGGGCTAATAAGTATTTAATAGAGGTTACAAGCACGTTAGAGACATGACTAGCATACCTTATCAATAGTTACAAGCACACCTGGAGGCTTATATAAGAATCTAGAAGATTAATCTTTTATTAAAATATATATCATCATTTATTAACTATTTATAAAGGTAACTAATATCAAGTGATCATATTTGGCTTTTTCAGTGCATAGAATATAATGGAATTTCATCCAAACCAATATGAAGCCATTAAAAATATGCTTGCATAGTGCTGAGCTGGCAGAACAACAATTCATTCTTGTAAAAACTGACTATTTTTTGCACCATTTCTGTACAATAAACTGTGACAACACAGACGTGTACCTGGCACATTCTGATGATGAGTCTGCCATCTCTATTATACATCCTTTTAAACATTTTCTGCAAGGAAGGCCCAATGAATGGTGTGCCACCAACTGTGTCTCCTCTCTCCTTCTCCCCCCCCCCGCCAACTTAGACAAACTGACAGACACACACAAAAAAATGAGCCAATGTCAAACCCATATTCATCCAGAGTTAAGTAGCAATTCCAATGAAATATTCCCTTCTGACCTCTCCCCTCCCTACCTCTTTAAGATACCAAACTGAGATTCATCCATCCTTCTAGGTAATTAATTTGATTGTTACAAAGGGGGAAAAAACAAAGATAGCTAACAGACTGCATTAGCCACAGTTGCCAATGAACCCTCTCAAAATAAGATGCTTCATTCCTCCTCACCCCCAGCATGTACACAATTATTTACCCTTTTCCTATTTACACTTAACACAGCATTTATAAAAGTACCATTGATTTTTTTAAAGTATTATTATCTGTAAGTGGTAGCTAGCAGATTGTTTACATAAAACATTCCAAATTACAATTTATAACAAGTTTAAAGCTCCTTGAAGGTCACTTGATGCAAGTTTACTACTTGGCATGCGTTTAGCGAGAGAGAGTGTGTCAGAGAGAAAAGCAGTGGAACATGCTTTTTTTTTTATTTTTTTTTACCTTGCCCTTGTCAAAGTAATGGATAATTTCTTGATACAGCTGATCTTTAAGTTGTCCTTGAGTAGTTGCCTGGTATCCATCTCGCTGAGTAAGATGTGCTGCACATGCCTCTTCTGACCACTAAACCAGATATGAGGAGTGAAAAAAAGGAAGGCAATAAAAGGTGATGTAACATATATCAATGACATTAGGCTAATGCAAACGTTCAATCTTGGTTTATTTTTAAAAGTGCCATCACGGCTGGCCTGATATTTAGAAGATTTTACAGCACCTATGATGCCGTATTTTGATTTCCAGAGCAGTGGAGTTACTTACCTGAACTATAGTAATTATAGGATGGTTTATATATCTCAGCATCAGCTAAGGGACAGGTCTTTGAGGTGGTTTTCTTTTCTCCCTTGATAGAAGGGATTAGAGTGACCTGGCACTCTTGATCAACACAGTTGGCTGGATAATAGCCATTATTAGTAGGTTTACACTGAGAGAAAGCCTACAAAACTGGGTTATGTCAATATGGGTGGCCAGAACTGTATACAGAGAAGGTAAAGAGCTAACATTCTTGGAGAAAAATGACTGGAGAAAAAGGAAGAATAGCAAACAAAAATATAAAGGCTGCCTGAAATTGGTGTGTGTGGGGGGGAGAGGATCTTGCTTTTTGTAACTTTCTAAACAATTTGACTCCATGACTATCTTCATTAAGGTTGAGAGGGTCTTTTCCCCCAATTGCCGGCTCAGTGAACAATAGGCTGTCTCACACTCTGATACTGCCATACCTAGGCATGATACTTGCCATAGAACAAAAAAACAGTGCCAACTACCAGAGATGCGACGATAAGTCTGCACGACCCACAACCTGAAATGTCCTGTTACAAACACTGTCTTTAAAAATATGCAATCTATATACAGATGTGTTTTCAATAAGAACATTGGGGTATAGTCTTTTATGTAAAATATCCATCTGGGAGGTGGTAAGGGGGAGGGATAAGGTGAGACTTCAAGTAGATTAGAAAAAAAAATTCGAAGAACTGCTCATTGTCTGCTACAGAATGTAAAATTATTGTTTTCTTGTCCCCAAAAGTAAAAGGTATAACTCTGTGATGAAAAGGAGTCCCTGCAAGGACAGCAATTCATAGATTCATTCACAGAGTTTAAAGCCAGAAGGGACTAGGTCATCTAATCAGAATACCTGCATATTATGAAATTTCACCTGTTACTCCTGCATGAGCTCAATAACTGTGTTTGAATAAAGCATATGTTCCAGGAAGACATCCAGTCTTGATTGGAAAGAATCAACAGACAGAGAATCCATGAATTCCCCTGGTAATTTGTTCCAGTTGTTCACCACCCTCACTCTTAAAACTGTGTGCTTTATTTCTAATATGAATTTGTTTGGATTCAGCATCCAGCTTCCATTGGTTCTTGTTATGCCTTCCTCCACTAGATTAAAGAGCCCTTTGACACCTAGTATTTTCTCCCCCAGAAGGTACTTATGCACTGTAATCAAGTCACCTCTTAATCTTCTTTTTGATAAACGGATTTAGCTATTTAAGTGTGTCACTGCTCCTAGATTTATAACTTTGATTAGATTACCACACAATTAGATTTGATTAACAAGTGATTAGATTAGATTACCAAGTGATCCAGACCACTCTGTATGACAATCTATTTGTCTGGGCTAGAACAATTTTAGTATATACTCAGTAGAATGAGTTTAATCAGAAACAAGCTGCATCTGGAAGGAAGAATAAATGTGTTTCCAAAGACCCAGTGATAATTTCAATTTTTAAGTCTCCACTGCTCAGCTACAAGTCACATTTCGTAAATAACCACTTTTTTTGTATGCAAAAGTCATATTGTTCAACTGCACAAATTCCAAAGGAGTCTAAAATGCAATTACATTTTTCCATACACAAAGAGCTACTGTGCACTATTAGCTTGAACAACTTAATTTAGACCAAATGAAAATAACAAGAAAAAACATCTCCAGGAGAGAGTGAGTGTGTATGTTTGTGTTCGTCCAGCTGTCCTATATATGGCGTGGAGTAATTCTAAGAACTAAATAGCTGCTCTCTTTGCACAGTGACATAGTTCTTACAGATTTAAAGGTGGGATTTTCAAAAGCACTCAGGGCTGACCTAAGTCTCATCCCATTAAAACTGATTTGTGTTTTACTATTAACTTCAATCTGATGACATTTATTCCTGTGCTGAGTGCCATTGAAAATCCCATTCTCAAGGTCCAGTGGAAAAAAACCTGAAGCTTTGAAGTTTAAAGTTACAAGCTCCACAGTGATGCAGAAACACTACATGAACTGAAAAAGCAGTAAATAAACTTTAGAAATTTTGACATAATCCAATCATTCACTGAAGGATTTAGAAGAAAACATTTCTCAGGGGCAGGTTATCCCATAATGCCTACTGAAGGGTTTCTTTCACCTTCTTCTGAAGTATCTGGTCTTGACTACTATTAGAGACAAGCTATCAAACTAAACAGACCACTGGTCTCATCAAGTACTTTCCTACGAAAAGTAAAGTAGACTATATACTCTTTAGGATGTGAAAATCACAACAGATCTGACTTATTTGCAAGCCAAAGCAAATGGTACTTTTATTTTTGCTATTTTCTATTGTCTTACATTGCATAAGTAGAAAACTGATTATATGATGGATATTTTATTTCAATTAATTAACAGTAGTAAATTAAAACTCTCATCTGGTAACTGAAAATATTTTACGAGGGAGAATAAAAATATACTCCAAAGTGTAGTTAATTGAAATAGTTTAAACTATAAATAGAGGCCACATTAAAACATATTGATTAAAAAATTGCAAAATCTAATGAGTAAAAGACAGAGTGAAATTATCTTGCCCTCTGAACTCCATCATCTTCCTGGAAGATGCAGCACCTCAATAGAGGGAAATGTTTTATCTGTCTATCAGACTTGTCTGTGGAAAGTATGATCAAGCAAGTTATGACAATCTAGACATCATTTAATAACTCCAGTAACAAAATATTATCCAGACTGTCAAACCCATTTAATTTCCCTAATGCGAATAACAGAGATCCTTGTGTTCACAAAATCAGCTAGTTATTCATTCAAATTTGTAATCAAACCCTCCTGAAAAATCCAGTGTGACTGAAGGTGTTAGAGCCATCTTCTCAAATCTTTATCTTCATAAGTTATGTCTCTGCGTAATATATTTCATTATGAAAGCAATAACTTATAAAAGCACTTTAGCAATAGCTTTATCCTTTAAGTGCCAGCTGAATATCATTGACATTTTTGTTTTTAATATAATCACCAATCAAGTTTAAAATAAAGTTGAGTATATACCTTTGAAAATGTCTTCACACAATTTCACAAAAGTGTTCTGAACCACATTCAACCTTACAACTATAATTTTGGCACAATGTATTCACAATCCTGAGAGAAAAGTAAGGAGGTGCCCAGGATAGCCTTTAAAAGTGTTTCAGTCAACACTTTCAATTGTGTCTTTCTAAATGCAAGTTTATTTATTCTTTATTCCAAACATTTTTCTCTGTGTTCCCCAGATTAAAACTACTAAAACTGTTTAGTTGCAATTTATTAGCTAAAAATCCTTACAAAATTAATTGCTGTTAGAAGGGCCGACTTCTTTCTTATAAAGGACCACCCTATCTTTCATATATCCGGTAACTGGTAGGTTTTTGTCCTTTGGTAAATAGCTGTTGACATGCGTTTTTTTTGTAGCGCTTCCCACTACAGAATACTGCACTACAAAATTGTAAAGGCTTTTAATTTATATGTCTGTTAAAGTTCTAGGTACAAATACTGAGCTACATATTGTTTATATCTCTATACATACACATATATACATATTTACATAAATGCACACACTCTAAATTGATAAATTATTTTGAATTACTGCTATTACAACAATGAAATATTATAGTGACAAATTACAAGAATGAAGCTACTTTGTACTCACAGTTGTCTGCTTAAGAGTCCAAATTTGGGTTTTATAAATGACGTGCAGAGATAAATTTTGCATGCAAAACTTAAGCATTAACCTTGCAAAATGTGCATTAACCTTTTGCTACTTTGCCTATCAGTCAATTCTTTGTTATCATTCTAGTTCACACAGGGAAGTTCCCATGACTATTTTGATTCCCACTTTTGGAAGCTGTGATTTCACTAGACATACCTATTTTACCATAAACATTGTTTTCCATCAGTTACCTATACAGAATCCTCATTCTAAAAAAAACATCTTCAGGGCTGGACAAAGTATTTTGTATGGAAACTTTTTTCATTCTAGAAAAATGACCTTTGTTCAAAACTGAAACTTTTCATGAAAAATGGTCAAAATTATTGACATTTTAAATTTTTTGCAAAAACTTGCATAATATTTTTATAATTTTTACCAATTTTTATTGAAATGTTTATCAAAATTGTAATGGAAAAATTTAGTTTACCAATGACTGTCTTTCCTTAGAGTTTTCAATAAACAAAGTATTATGAAAATGAATGCAGTACAAGTTTTCATAAAAATATAATGGAAGATTTCACAGAAAATGAGTAATTTCAAACTCTGCTAAACAGAAATAACTTGAACAATTTCAAAATTTTTCACTAAATCATTCCCCTATTTTACATGCTTTAATTATCATAATAAAATTAAAGTTTATAGAAGGACATGCTTTCTGGTACATGCGCTGCGTGAACATCAGCTCAGTTATACAGCTCTCACTTACTGAAGACCAAATTTTTTTTCTTAATAAGCATATGAAATTTGCACTAAAGTCTATGGGAAGAATGATCAAAAGAGTGAAGATCTTGACACACTGAAGTATATGCACTATCCAAACTCAAGCCCCAAATTTAATCCTTTCTTCTACCTTTCCATGTCTTATTTTTTGAGCTCCCTCCCTTTGAGATCCCTTTGATACAGGATCTAACCCTGCAAAAACTTATACCCGTGCTCAATTTTATAATGCGTGGGCAGCCCCATTGACTCCATATGCACGAAGTTAAGTACTGATGTAAGTTTTTGCACAATCAGGCCATAAACAGAAAAACAAAGATTTTAAAAAAATCTGACCATTTCCAGTGCGAAGTTTAGATTTCTACTTCTCCCCCTCTCTCTTTTAAAGCTAAAAATAAAAACTCACTGTCACTCATTAACATGGGTGGAGTAATAAAGTAAAAATGTGATTTCAAAATGGCATGCATACTGTTGAAGTGCAACTGGAATCTTCCTAGATGACAATTCGGGAATAAAAGAAACTGTTAATATATGCAGCAATATTTATGATGTAATGACGTAAGTAAGCCACTAGTTTTAGATAACAATATGTATAAAGTGAAGCTTTTAAGTGACATTACATTATGGCTTTATTACACTGTCAATCAAAGCTATAAAAAGTTAGGTATTATTACCCGGTAATATTAAAATTCTCTGTGTTTTATTAAGATGTTATACAATTAATTTAATTTATACTATGGTCTATTTATTGACCTATTTCAGACTTTCCTTAAAGTACAGTGGTATCATTATATGAATTTAGATGCATTTGGTACATCATACCATTGAATTATCATAGACACTCCTTTAAAAAGACATGATCTTGGAAGGAGGACTACTGTTCATTCTTCCCCAATGTCTTGAAGCAAAGGACTAAGTTTAAGATCCTCCATAACAGTGCACTGAGCTTCCACTAGACTCTTGGGCTGACCCATTCATTACTTTAGCACAGTTTTCTATGAAAAGCTGATTTGCAATGCTTAGATTCTTCCAAAGGTTACTAGCATTCCTTTGCGTTTAGCTAATTGTTAGCTTTTTTATTGATAGTTTATGCTATTTACTCTTGATTTTATTGCACTTTTACTGCTGATGTTTTATATCATCATCATCATCATCAGTAAGTCACATTGCTCTTCTACGAGACTGAGAGAACATGGATTCAATTTTCGTTCTCTAGGCTATATTCTAAGTTTACAATAATATCTAATTATGGAACAAACAGTAAATCACAATACAACTTTGAATTACTTCTTTTTTTTTGAATAAGGCAATTATTATAATTTGTAAATGTGGATGTCCTAAAGCTCATATGAAAAAATAAACACAAAGCTACATACATCTGCAATAGCAAGATCTTCAAAATGCTAAATACATTTCAAGTACTTTACCTTAAGAAGCTTTGCGTGCAGAAGTAATGTGTAGGCAGCTTCAGTGTAGTTATCACACTCTTTGTGCAGGTCACATAGCTTGTACAAATACCTACGGTAATAAAAGAGAGTCAATTCTTAAAATGTCACAAAATAATTTGTGTTGAAGACTACAACAGCTAAATTCTATGTTCAAACAGTAAAACATATCTGGGATTTTTTAAAGCTCATATTTCTCTTCTTCAGACAAATTTTTCGGATACAGCATGCCAAGAAAACCATCAGCAACATCAACAAAATATACTAGTATGTTTTAGAACAGCTATAAAACTGTAACTTGTTCTGATGTCCTGTTTTTTGGGAGACGAGCAGAAAAAAAAAAGACATGTAAAGAGTTTGATATAAAAGTGCAATTCTCTTTAAAGAGCAACACTAGCAACTTGCAGTCCTCACTTCATTTTCCCAAACCATTCCTGTCAGATAAAAAAGTCAGACAGAATGATAGGAAAATAATATAAAATACTAATTATATGATAAAGAACAATAACTTTGCATTTCCATAATGCCTTTCTTCCAAAGAGCTGAAAATGCCTTGCACATATTTATGAATTAAACCTCACATCACACCTGTGTAGTAGGTGGTATTATCCTAATCTTATAGAGGGGGAAATAGATACAGGAGAACAAAGCAATGGGCCCAGCATCATACATGATGTTTATGGCAGAGCTAGCAAAGAACAAAGGTATTCTGACTTCTAGTCTTTTGCCTGAACCTCAAGACCGGCCTACATCTTGAGAAGAATTCTATTTTGTTTTTCGAAGCAATTACCAATAAGTAGATTAATTGTGTACTTTAAAAATCAATTTAAATACAAGCTTCAGTGCCCATATTAAACTGAGTCAACAATTTCTGTTTACAGAAATAGGATTTGATCCTGTTCCCATTGACTTCAGTGGGTTCTGGATTGGCCTCATACAGATGTTGTATCAGACATATGCATGAATAATGCTCTTGAATGCACTTTCATAGTCAGCAATTCATCCTTCTGTTGCAAGGCACAAATTTAATTCTTTAAGACAAAAAGGCATGTACATTGATGAGAATTATGTTACTCTTTCTCAAGATGAGAATAAGTGGCTAAGAATGAATGCATAAAGGATATGCAAATACTCATAGCACAACAACGAGAGAATCTGTTTTATCACAACAGTACAGCAGATGGAGTATCTTAAAATGATGTAAAAATATGGGAGTAGCAACAAAGTTCACTAGAAAACTGCAGTCAGAAGCTTTCTTGCAATGTTACCATTTTTAAAGTTACATAATAAAGGAAAATCTTATATGGGCTCCTGAAAGCTTTAAGCTTAAAATAAACATTTGACATATACTCATTAACGGTCTTTATTCCAGCAGATCTTTTAAGTTGGCAGAAAATAAAATTCAATCAGTTCCTTGCTTTTCTTTTGCCTTAATTTTCTTCTGTAGGTCATAATACCTTTAAGTATTTAAATGGTTATAATAATGAAAGTGAAGGTGATGTAGTAAGGTTAAAAAAGTTTATGAGCCTAATTACTGATGCTTATTATTCTCTGTAAACTCAATCTGCTTATGCCTCAGTACAGGTATGTGCCTTTCATTTCTGCCATTTCCCCCCCTCCAAATCAGTAGCTTAGCAGACAATTCATTTTTTCCAATTACAGGAAAGTGAGCTGGAAAAATATGTCAAAGGGCATGCTTACACACCTTATGTACATTTCTTCTCTTTCAATTTCTTTGTAGAAATTCTGAAATATAAAATTATAATTTGGCTTTAAAGGCTTTGATTTTGCAGTGTGTCATGTACATAGAATATGTACTAAATTAAAAGTCATAAGTGCATAATATCAACCTCAAAAACTGAAAAACGAAATTTGCCTCTGGTTGAGAAGCCTGTAAGCTATTTAACTATAAAATCTAAAACCATGATGATGTTTCATTGCATAACATTTTAGGGTTTACGTTCCACTGCAAAGATTATGAATCAGTATCACAGTACTAGTAGAAATATACTTCGGGCATTTGCAAGTTACACAGCATTAACGGCTTTCAGTTAAAATTTGGTAATCTACAAAAACATAATTTTCAAGTAATTGTTTAACTATGAACTTTTTAAACTCTCAAACTTGAGTAATAAGTCATTAACTCTTGAATTCAAATATTTTCTTAAAAAAATAGAAAGTTAAAATTGTTCCTTTTTTGGTTTTTATATACCACATCTCATCCTACTGCAGGAAATGCCTGAATGCCTCTGCCTTGAGTCAGACAGAGATAAAGTATTGCAAATATTGGAAATGTATGATATGAAACATTGGGAAAGATATTAAAGATGCTAAGATTTACCAATTTTTTTCCTCCAGCTGTCACGGGGAGATACTCGTCCTTTAAGAGGAACAAGGCTAGTGCACCTGTGACTACATAGCTGCCTCTGAAACTGGGTTTAAAAGAAGGCATCTATCCCATATAAGTGGGCAGAGACTGAGAAGGAGTGATCAGAAAAAGGGCAGGTAAGGTAAGGCTGCCTGAGAGTGAAAGACTGACAGGCAAAATCTGCCAGAGACTAGGAGACTGTAGAACAGGGGTGGGCAAACTATGGCTTGCAGGCCAGATCGGGCCCATGAGCTATTTTACGCCGGCCTGCTAGCTCCAGCTAGGGAGCAGAATTGGGGGCCACACCATGTGGCTTGGCCCCGCTCAGGTGCTCCGGCCAGGGTGCTGGGTTGGGGACCACACCACGCAGCTCCCAGAAGCCATGACATGGCCCCCTTCTGGCTCCTACGTGCTCCAATGGCCCCCTCCGGCACTCCAATGAGAGCTTCAGGGGCGGTACCTGTGGATGGGGCAATGTGCAGAGATGCCTGGCCATGCCTCTGCATAGGAGCTGGAGAAGGAACATGCCGCTGCTTCCAGGAGCTGCTCGAGGTAAGCGCCGCTCGGACCGTGCACCCCTGAGCCTCTCCTCATGACCCAACCCCCTGCCCCAGCCGTGATTCCCCTCCCACCCTCCAAACCCCTTGGTCTCAGCCCAGACCACCCTCCTACACCTGAAACTCCTCATCACGAGCCCCACCCCAGAGCCCAAACCCTCAAACAGAGCCCTTACCCCCTCTCGCACCCCAACCCCAATTTTGTGAGCATTCATGTGTCCCTTCTCTGGGTCCTACATGGAGGCGTGGCCAGGAGGCTCTGCATGCTGCCCCATCCACAGGCACCGCCCCTGCAGCTCCCGCTGGAGCACTGAAGGGGGTCACTGGAGCATGGCCATGCCACAGAAGCCGCATGGTGCGACCCCTGACCCAGTGCCCTTGCTGGAGCACCGGAATGGGGCTGAGCCGCATGGTGTAGCCCCCAACCCCGCTCCCCTGCGGGATCTAGCAGGCCAACTTAAAAGAGCTCAAGGGCCGGATCCGGCCCACAGTTTGCCCACTCCTGCTCTAGTAAGTACGAACTAAATTCAACCTGTGGCAAAGGGCAAGTGCAAGGCCTATGTCCTATTTAAGCCCTACTTTGAGGTTTTAAGAAGGAATTAAATGGTGAATTGACGTTAGGCTGGCCCTCTGTACAAGGATGAACTTTGCCCTAGGCGCACTAAGGATGAAAGGATTATGTTAAACCCAAAGGCTGAATACATCTTTAAAATGAGACCATGTCATCAAATATGATTTAAAATCTATGAGGCAAGTACTTCCCTGAGATGTTTGCATGCATCTCCAAATGACTTCAATGGGAGTGTTGTGTGGGAGAATCTGATGGCAATTTGGCTCAATGACAATAAATCCCCCACAAAATTTACCATATGCAAATATTTGAAATATTGAGATCACATCCAGTATAATAAAAATTCAGCATCAGAAGACACTATTATAAAAATGTGTTTCTGTATAGATGAATAAAGAGGAGTATGTTAATAGAAAGGCAAGATGTGGTTAGAGAGACATGCAAGTGCACATTTAGATTCCCACATAGCTGATATGACAAGTTTTACTATGAAGAATTCTTAGAGTTGACATTAAAGAAAAAACAACAAGCATAGGATATGAAGAAGGGAAGGAAAAATAAACCCCTTTCCTACTAGACTTTTCCAGTCTTGTTTTATATCTTCTTAAAAGCCACTGCACCAATAGGCAGTCTCTTGTCACTCTAATTCTACGCAGAATGGCATGCTGCCTCTTCCACAAGCAATCTAAGAGTCATTCCTTGGATCACTGATCAGTGGCAACTTCAAGAGTTCTCTCCTCCTCAGATTATAAAGTGCTCAGTCTCTGCTGTACAGATATAAGAAAAGCAAATCTTAATGCAAATCCTCGTTTCTAAATCGGCAGACTGGTATGCTGTGCCATTCTGTCACATGGGTGTGGCAACTGGGCCAAGTAATCCACCATCTGTGCAGTCTCCCTCACACAACCAATAAAATTGTTTCATGCAAATTAGCTTCAGAGTAAAGCTGGTAATTGGTTGAGTTACCTCTGATGTCATGAAAAGAAACCATTGGCCACTTGCAAAGCAAGGGACAGAGGCACTCCGACTGACCACCATGGGTGGTAAGAAGGAACTGAGAGGGCGCAGGGCTGACGGTGCCTGATATACCGTGGCAGGAGCACAGCACTCCAGGAGGCGTCACAGCTGGCCCTACGGATACCGCTAAGGCAAAAATCTACAACAGCCAAGCACGTAGGCATGTGCACACTGTGACAGACCCAGACCAGTGGGGTACAGGAGTCGTAGAGGGCAAATATACTGGTCACTGGATGAGTAGTTTTCTGTTCCCTGAGTGACCAGCGCAGGGGCTGCACTAGAATAATCAGGAACCTGCTAGAACCAATTAAGGCAGACAGGCTGATTAGATCACCTGCAGCCAATCAAGGCAGGCTAATCAGGGCACCTGGGTTTAAAAAGGAGCTCACTCCAGTCAGGTGGGGAGGAGCCAGAGGAGAGGAAGTGCATGTGAGGAGCTGGAAGCAAGAGGCACAAGGAGCTGAGAGTGAGAAGGTGTGCTGCTGGAGGACTAAGGAGTATAAGCGTTATCAGACACCAGGAGGAAGGTCCTGTGGTGAGGATAAAGAAGGTGTTTGGAGGAAGCCATAGCGAAGTAGCCCAGGGAGTTGTAGCTGTCATGCAGCTTTTACAAGAGGCACTACAGACAGCTGCAATCCACAGGGCCCTGGGCTGGAACCGGGAGTAGAGGGTGGGCCTGAGTTCCCCCCAAACCTCCCAACTCCTGATCAGACACAGGAGGAGTTGATCCAGACTGTGGGGAAGATCACTGAGGTGAGCAAATCTGCCAATAAGCGCAGGACCCACCAAGGTAGAGGAGGAACTTTGTCACAACACCTACAATGGAATCGACATGAGCAAGCATCCGAAGCAGAACCCGGTGATATTCTGAACCAAAAGAGCTCTCAACCATTCTTGTAGCTGCTTCCATCACTTCACACTGACTCAACAGATATTTTAGGCTTCAAAGTAACACACAGGTGACAATCCTGGTATCTGACTGTGTAGATGATGATGTGATATATGGGTTGTACTGACAGGAGCTGAGGATGACTACATTACTCCCTTTCTAAATTCTCCCTTAAAAAAATAAAATGAAAAAGTAAATGTGCCGAACAATATTTTTCAAGAACTCCCCTCTTTAAATCAGATTCATCAGCTTTATTTCTAACAGCTGGGTGAAAATCATAAGATCTTTCATTTAGAACAAACAGAAGCTTGCTATTAAAATTAAAAATTCAGTACCCATTCTAAATTTAGCCAACTCATTTCTTCTCACTCACCAGTACATTGACAGTGCAGCTCATGCGATTTTCTTTGTTTTCATCGTGCATTATAGTTCTGTAATCTAGCAGTCTTTCCATCAGACGGACAACAAGTTTGACAAAAGTTTCTCCATTTTTAGCAAGATATTTGTGTTTTCTGCAGTGCTCCAAGAGTCTGAAAAATAATTACACACTCCTTGTGAATCACACTCAAGAAGAGATACTAGACTAAGGTGCAATCTTAAATATTTTGCACCATTAACATATTTTAATTATTTCTGGGCTACGAAGTTCATTGTAGTCCAAAAATAGTCTGACATAAATCCCACTGCTAATCAACACTTACATTTTGTCAAATAACACTTTGTACTGTTCATCGCCTCTGCCTCCTTCCACTTCATGATCCAGTTTTGTGATGATCTCATTTTCAAACTATAATAAACAGAGCAAGCATTAATAATCAGTATGGCAAATACTTCATTTTATTACTGTAGTATTAATGGCTCATAGATTGGTTGCATATCTCTGTGATATGTTTAACCACTGTTTTTTAAGCTGATGACTTTTAAAGTCTGCAGTCTCAGATATCCATTATGATCTGTTGCCCGACAAGGATTTTCATTGAGAAACCATTGTCATGTGTTAAATGAAGGCTTAATATATGCAAATAGAGAAATCTAATAAGATGGCTGATGACAGGAAGGATGTGGGGGAGGAAAAAAGCAAACAGAGCGGGACACACAATGTCACCTGCAGTGATTACAATAGCCACAAATACAACTCAGTTGGATGAACATCCTAACATCTGTTTTTGGCTCACACTAACACATCTAATAGACCGTTTCAATGTCATTCCTGAAGGGAAGAGAGTTCTTTTGAATGGGTTAAGATCAGTATTTGTATTTAAGAAGTAATAAGAGTATACACTCAAAGGGATATTAACTATTTTTATATTGGATTGGATAGTTCCATTGATTTTTAACGTAGTACAAAGCCTTCTGTCTCCAGTTTCCATGCCATTTTGAATCTGGTCCAGGTCGGTAGTAAACTAAAGTTGTTACACAGGATTGGTGACTGGCAGCCTATCATACACGGAATGAGTGATGTTGTCTTATCCTATCTAGGGTACAGGTATTCACATCACAAATATATATTCTATTTAGTATCAGTTGGCGGAGGAGCCAGAATTGAATGGGCCCATGACATTGAACTACCCTATCACAGCTGGAGTTAGTTCCATTAGGTCAGAGTGGGAGCACATTGGTAGAGCAGTGTCTTGAAACTCACTCTCACTTGTTCATGCTGTACCTATTCTGTGGCTAAATGAAAGACTTCAGTCTCCAAGACTCTCTATCCAATATCTTTCACAAGAACTAAAATGTACTCAATTTTTTTTAAATATAAAGAGATGTATTTTCCCCCCACACTTTGCATCTCTTTAACAATAGAGTAGACAATAATATATTTTGATGAAAAAGAGTTGTCTTCAGCCTGAGATTCTTAGTCTAACTTAAACTATCCATTCACCAGTAACTTAACTCTCAGTTAAACCATGTTTCATTTATGTCACTCTTGTAGCAAACAGGGGCCTTAAAGTGGGACTAAATTATACTTGCACCTACTTTAAGGCCTGTTTATACTACCAGAGCAGCGTATAGGGGCCTTACCAAAACTGATAATTCAATCCTAAGACGCTACTATTGCAGTGACATGTGTATTACAAATAAGTAAGCAAACACAGATGCCTTTACCAAAAGAGACAATAAAAATGAGACAAAAACAAATATGACTTTAAACAAGTGTGAAATAGAGCTCACTTGCAAAAGATTTAGATGAAGTCTAAGCTCTGGACAAATTTTCCTCATCAAATGTCCTACACCCAAAACAAAGTGAAACTGCCACGAAGAAAAAATCCTTCCTACTCCCACATATAGTAATCAGGATAACTATTTGCATAAGGACAAAGATCAACTCACATCAACAGTAATCATTCAGTAGTTAAATAACTGCAACATGCACATGATCTGTCAGAGACCAATATAGGAGGGCCAAATGATGTCAGTGCTTACCAAGGAAAAGCTATGGGAAGAGATGGTGAGAAGAAACATCCTGCAATGGGCAAGGATGTGGATATGTGTGGCTGCCTTCCATTAGCAGCCTTTCATGGCCCCTCACACACATGAAGCAACCATAATCAAGTTTGTCAAGAAACACACCAGTCTCAGGACAGCAGAATTTACATACAAATCCTGTCCATCTGGCTGAATAGAATGTGTGGGAGAATCTGTCCTGCTCCTAGAAGTTCTACAGATGGCAGGAATCTGTATCTGTGAACAGCTTAGTAACAACAAAGGAGATCTAAACATTCACTCTTTAGGGTCAAATTATTTGATTCAATCTCTTAACATCTTGATGTCCTTGCAGTAACTCTTCCAAAAGATCCTTAGCATTGTTTGTGTCTCCCCATCTGAGGCCTAGTCCCCCTTCAACTCCTAGTCCCAGGCTCGTTCTCCCAGGTTCCTTGACCCAATTTTGCTTCCTCAGTCTGGGTCCTGTCCCCGCTGCTTTCAAGTGAGGTGGCTTTCTCCTCCATACTGCCGGAACAAGCAGGGGGAGCACTGAGAGAAGATGAGAGCTGACCTCCCTGCTCTGAGTTTGGCGCCTGGTACTGCAATGTGGCGAGCAGCAACAGCTAGAAACAGCAATTGCAGGGAAGTCCTGCTCGGCCCCTGAACCCCTAGAATGAAACATGTTCAGTGCAGACTGAATCTTGGTGATCATTTAGCCGCCAAACTCCCAACTGGTCTCCACAGAGCATGTGTGAACTGAGATTTTCCAAAAGCTTATAACTTGGACAAATTTAGGCAACTTTTTAGAGAACAGCAAAAGGCACATCCCTGACTCCAGGGAAACTCCTGGACCAAACATCAAGCCCATGTTTCAAAGCACAGACACTCTAGTGCTTCTCAGTAAAATGATTATAGGATTTATTTAAAAAAAACATTGGCAAAATAATGGACTTTTCCCTAGTATTATTCTCTGAAATTGGAATAATCATTTTTGCTGAAACTTTAACAAACAAACACACACACACACACAGCCTGAGGTAGACAGGCGGATCTGGAAAACTTCAGCCCAAATGTTTAAAGTTTGGTAAAGTTATAAGCAAGTGAAAACAGGGGTTTATAATTAGATGTCTCAGGCAACCTTAACTAGCGCCACCTATAAATATACAGTATATACAGTATTAAAAATCATCTGAGTATCCAAGATATAGTGCATACAACAACGATTTAAAATGCTTTGTTTGGCCAGTTTTTAAAAAAATGAAAAGCTCGTAAAAACCAATTAAAACACAAGTTGTAGAGAATTTCAAATGTCCCCTTCTGTGCCCTAGCTGAAACAAAGTGACTCAATACATTGCAAGTATTATTTCGGAAATAAAATGAAAATGAGAAAAGGAATCCACCACTTCGAAAAAGCAAAAACAAACTATAAAGCCCAACCCTGTAGTACAAACACAAGTCCAATAATATTTAAACCACTATGTAAAACAAAAGTCACAAATGTCATGCTCTCTAATAAGGCACAAAAAAGAATGGTCTTTCCCCATCTGTCTGAAGGAATGACACTTGCCAGCATCAGCTCTCTGGGTGCTTTACCTATTTGTTTGAAATCACTCATAAGAAGAGGAGGATTACACTTGACATACAGGATTTCTGACATTTTGTTGACATCAAGATTATTCAAATCACATTTCAGCTAAATGTAAATTCCTATAAGTTCTAGCTCCTTCTGTAGACCGTAACACTACGGTCTGGGTACCCAGCTATGGTGGCACATCCCTCTGATGCTCACTTTAGGTTGTCTGAGTGGGCTGAACAATGCTAGTGTATACTAGGATTATGGCAATCGCTGTGGGAAGTGGCGGAAGGGAATGATTGTGGAAGGGCTTGTTTCCTGGATCGTTGCTGTGGTATTTGGAAGGAAACTGACTGGTTTAGATCAAATACCAGGCACAGGCTGAGAGTACATTATTTAAGATAATGTTTTCACCTCTTATCTCAGAGAGCCAGGAAGCTATTACTTCCAAGGTCTTTTCACAGAAGATCACGGTGTCAATGGCAGCCCTGGGTTCATGTTGATAAATTCAAGGCTTATAAAACCTTTATGTTGCCATAAATTTGTTGATTAAGGATGATGCCCTGGCATTGCCTATACTAACTATTCAGGGAGACTGCATCTGATGTTAGTCAAGTGTTCCTTGCAATGAAGATTTTTCACATTATTCTGCATTAAAATTGCTCAGATTCAGACTGTGCAGTCTGCCTCTAGATTGATGGAACTGATTCTTAAGGGAACAAGTGCTGAGTCCGTGGTGTTTAAGTTCCAGTTGGTGATACTCATGGAGGTTGAACCTGGAAGTTTAGGGAATGTACTTGTTAGGACCTATGAGTTAGAGCCATATCCTTCCTCTGGTTTCTGAAAGCCAGTAGGGTTGTGTTGGAACCACTACTGGAGATAACTGTTAACTCTTCCTTGGAGGTAGTCAAGAAATCATCCCTTGATGTAGACTATCTACCCAATTATTTCCCTGCTTAGTCTGTCATTTTTGAGAAAGACTACCATGACATCTGAAGGGAGGATATGCCCACAATATGTGGCATCATCAGGTCTTTTTTAACACCATGAATCAATTTGTTTTTTGGCCTCAGAACAGTATGGAGAGACTACTCAGGTAGCACTGATTTATGGCTTCCTTCTGCCAAAGGATGAAGATCAGATACTAGTATTTTTTAGTACAATCAAGCTGCCGTAAATATAATTAACTTTGTGAACTCACATTTGCCAAATGAGAATCTCAGATACCTGCAACTAGGAAATAAGTTCAAATAAAGAAACAAACAAGATTTCACATTAAGTTTGTACTAAGGTTAGCATGAACCTTAATGAACACTTCAAGTGGCTTCAGCCTCTTCTTTCGTTATACCCCTACAACATCCATCTCCATAGATGGACCTAGGACCAATCACTTATCACAAGGTGATTCTAGTGTTCAGTGACCTTTACTACCTTACCTCTTTTCTTGATGTCACTGTGTGGGCCAATCAGCTGTCTTTCAAAGAAATCAAAAGTCAAGAGAACGTTAACTGCCACTGATACTTCAATCCTAGAAAACCCCTTGTGATAAGCTACCGAACAAAGTCCTAAAGCCTTTTGGAAAGAGGGTTGAGTTTGTGAGGAGTGTACTTGCCCATGTCACCGCAGCATTGGAAGATCTTGGACAAGTCACAAACTTGTTGTGCCTCTGTTTGCTCATCTATAAGATGGGTATATTAAAAATTGCATATAAATGGATGTGACGTCAATTGAAATTGCCCTGTTCTGTTCATTCCCTTTGAAGCATCTGGCATTGGCCACCATCAGAAGACAGGATACTGGGCTAGATAAACCACTGGTCTGGCCCAGTATGGCCATTCTTATGTGATGTCTGCCTAGCCATTGGATTATAGCTACATTATATTAATGTATATTCCAATTTCTGCGGATATGGGACAGATGTGCTGTGCTGTCCCATGGGGCTCTTTTCTTAGATCATTACTTTTCAGTATTTATATGCACCTCTTAGCTTTAATATCATAACAAACTTGTTGGAACTTTCATGCGTACACCAATGACACTCAGCTACTGGATACTATGCTGGTCCGTCTTATTTCTGTTGTTCAGCCTTGAAATGCAGAAATGGACATCTAATTTCTTTATGCTCAGTGCTTTGGGGTATTTTTGTAGGGAAAGTGAAGACGTTCTGTGGCATATTATTTTACAGATAAGGAATTTTCTTTCCTTACTATTTCATAAGAAGTATGGCAACTATTTTGAAAAAAAAATAGGCAATAGTTATTTTTGGCTAATTATATTTTTTGTTAATGGTTCTTTTCTCTCTTGGTGAATATGTTAATTCTACCTATTACTGTGCAAGGCTAAAATGATCTTTTATACTATTATAATTCCAAATTTGGGTTTAAAACGGTAATTTGAACCAGTACGGATTAAAGATGAGTCTTATCCAAACACCCATTAAATCTGGGGAATGCTGAGATCCTGACCCAAACTATGCAGCTAGTGCCCATTTGTAGTTGTGATAAAATGAAAACCTCATTTGGGCCTTCATCCAAAACAACACAGTAGTTGCAAAAAGTTCTGTTAATGATTTTTTAAACAAAGATGGTGGTAATATTTGGATTTGACTCTATACTTCCTGGCTCGAGTGAAGAGAGGAAGCAGTGTCCAAATATTACTAAGAAAAGCTATTTTGTGGTATTTTGGGCCAGCGTGGGAATTAAAACGCTTGTTTGACTCAGTTTCCAGGTCATTTTTGTGGATTTTTTGCAGGTTCCATTCCTATTGCCTTTATTCACATGACTCGAGGCTAAAGGGTTTGCCCTGTACTTTAGATAAACATTTACATTTTGTGTGATATTCTGTTCTCACTTGTACCCAAACTGAATCATTTGTGGTATGCTCAGGGATATCACTATAACACTCTGGTATTTCTGGATCTGACTAAAGTTATTTAGGTGCTCAGAATGGAATAAAATTTTGCTACCAAGTTCCAACCTGTACCGTAGAGTCTTGTTCCAAAATTTATTTTGAAAACTTTACACTAATTTCTTGCTGAAGCTTATATTGATTATCAAATCACTCTTTAACCTCTTAATATTATCAAACTGTCCAAGTCAATTAAATGAAATGGTGCTCCTTATATGCACCTGTGATTTATTGATGTGGAGCTCAGCGGTGAATCTAAGTTTAACATTTTGCTCATGACTTTGTAAAATACCTTGAGATGTGGCTTCATGAAAGGTGCTCTACAAATTTACTGCTGCATTTATACAAATTTGTTTCCTTAGCTAGGAAGATCAGACTGTTAAACTGAAATTCAGATAGCTTACTAATAAATGTAAAATTTGATTTTATTCCTATTGACTTAGCAAGTCTCCTTCAGACATGCCAAACCCGTGAAAAAAAACACAGAAATTGGGCTTGTTTTTGGCTTAATTGGCTTGTGAGTTGCTTGTTGGATAGTTTTTTGCTTGTAGCTTGTAGCATCTTTTTTTTGATCAGTTCCTGGCAAGCAGGTGCAAGGGGTTGGGAGGAGAGTCAGGGGTGCACAGTGGGCCCACCACAGTCCCAGACTGCTCGCCGGGGGGATCTAGTCACCTAGAGTGTTGGGGTTCTTAGCGATTGGCTTGTTTTGGCCTTGTTTTGAAATGGGATTAGCTTGATTTTTGGTTTATTGTGAAAGTCGAGGTGCTGATTTATCACGTGAAAGCTGGCAACTGTGGGTTCTTTGTGTGTATATTTATTTTGTACACCAGACACTGGATAATTTATATAATCTTAAAATGGAAAGATGATAAGACGATATAGCTTTACTATAACACTATTATTTTAATGTCAAACTTTTAACGTGAGCACAGGAATTGGAAAATTAATCATCATTAGCAATGGGTGAACCACCAAAGGTTCAGAGTACTGGTTCAACTAAGTACCCAAGGATTCTACTTGCTGAGGTCTGGTTTTGAAATCTTACATGATTAAGCTTTTCCTACAGAATTCTCCTCGGTGTAAACCTAGATGGAAAGTCCACATACATCAATATATTATGTTTGCTTCTGTTCTGACCCACACCAGGAAGCACAGAAAGGTGCAAAGACATATAAAAAAAACAAAAACGAAAAACTAGAGCCTCAAAAAAGTTCTCTCTTGTTTGGTTCATGTTTTGAATGAAGCACGATTTTAACCCTTAGGAATTAGCTGGCTCCCCAGTGAAACAAGTCTAATTGTCTCTTTTCTCAAATGTTTGCAGGTCACATTGGGGGTGTTTACATGCAATTTCAGAGAGGATTTTTGGCAGCAGGTCTAGATGTGAGTCCTGTCTTGCACATTGTGCCAGCCTATCTCACCCCTCTGCTGATGGAAACCCTCACTGATCTTCAGAATGTATTCTCCAGTGTTCCTTCTCTCACCTCACATTCCTCATTCCCAATATGACTCTCATTCTCAACTTTGGAGAGATAAGGCTGGAGTTAGAGAAGGTAGATCAAGGAGACAAGCAAAAGTGAGGTGAGAGGGGAAAGCAATGGGATGGGTATAGGGAATGAGAGCTAAAGCTTTGTGTGTGCAAAGAGGGGCAAGAAAATTAAAGGGAAGGGTCCAAGAAAGGTGAGACCAAAACGAATCAGGTGGTGCAGTGAAGGTTGTAGACCAGTGGAGCCTAAACTTTTCATGGTATGGGCCACCTTTAGTAATATGGTCATCTCATGGACCACCTTCCCTTCTGCAGCTACACATGACCTATCACCACTACCTGACTAGGATTGGGACTCTGATAGTCAAAGTGATTCTCCTCACTATCTTTCTCTGGCTCTGACATTCCCTCTGGTCTTTGAAGTGTGGAGTGCACTGATGCAAGGGAGGCAGGGAAGGAAGCAGAAGAGAAAAGGAGACAGCTTCTTCTATGGGGAAGCCTTAGTGGACCTTAATGGCAATTCCATGTTCCTTGTTTTGTGGTGTGTCCTAGCTGGAGCTGCACACAAAAGATGAGAGAGGGGAAGTGGGCAGCATTATTTGTATGCCCAGATCTCCACATACCACAATTTGGGAACTTACAACTTAGTTCATTAAAGACAGAGCACAATTTTAGTGATCTTCTGTGCTTTCTCAATGCTGCAAGTACAGTAAGAGTAAATACAATCATGCTGTCTAAGACTGTTTTCACCAGATAAGAACAATAGATACTGAAATAAAAGTAGATTTGGTGAGAGTTGCCTGTTAATAATATAGGCCACATGTTCTAGTATTACAATTCTGTGAAAAATCTATATTCTTCCCACACATTATAGATTTACACATTTGCTGGGGAAGTGGAGCCAATTTAAACCCTTGCTGATGTGACTAATAAGGTTAGATAATTGGATTTCTGGCAGATTAGTTAAACAGCAGCCAACCATTCAATTCTAAGTTCTCTTTGCAAGAAAGCAGAATAACTGGCAGTTGCATGTACATAATATAATGCAGAGCGTGCGCGTGCACACACACACACACACACACACAAAGCCTACCTAGGTACTGGCAATATTTCTTGAAAAAGCATGACTACCTTTCTCACAATGCATAAATCTGTTTTTGTTATTGGGAGCAGCCCACTCACCATAAACAGTAAACAGCAAACCAGCAATGGTCTGCATAACAAGACAGGAAAACCTCGGTCTGCCTAGCTTAAGAAAGCATCAGGGAGCTGGAGCTGGCTGCCTTCTTCTCCAGGCCAGAGTCAGCCCCAACACTGGCTTAAGGCCCTGAATGCACTCTGCGCTAGTGGAATAGTGCCAAGGCAGTGCAGGGCTCTGCAACACCCAGGCAGCTTGGCGGAGGAGAAAAGAGGCAAAGGGGCTGGCTGCTGTGTAGCTGTACCAGTGAGAACTTCCTCTACCTCGATGGAATTCTCTACTGGCCATATGCAATTGCCTTTCAGCCTCTTTGGGGTGCAATCTAATTAGAGGACTAACCCACTGAGTTGGATGCTGAACATGAAAGAATCTTTCTGATGAGGTATAAGGTGGCATACATGTACTGAAAGTTGAAGTTAGACAGGGGTATTTTAAAACTCATAGCCACACTGTTTAATCAGTGAGTACGTAACATTCTATGACAAATATAGTCTAAGGTCTTGCTTAAATGCTGGAGTTTAACACCAGTACAAAGATGTGAACACAGTGATGTGCCTTGCAAAGTATACATCTCTAGCACTCTAGCACTTATATGTGAAACTATGGACGGACAAATTTTCTGTTAGATATAAAGATCAATTCCAAATGTACTGTACAAGGGGTTTAGTGCTTCTCTATATGTTATGATAATGTTGTATTCATAATGAAGCAAGCTGTTGTGACACAAGGATATAAATATATAGAATATTTCTATCTAAAATCCAACACATCTGTGGTTTAAGCATGAGGCATATTTCTCTCAAAAAGGGATGAAAGTTTACATTAAATATTTAAGTTGTTCATCTATTAAAATCACTAGTCTATTCCATGCAAAGAAATATAGGGCCATAAATTAAACTATAATGCCATCTTTATATAGTTCATGATCCATATAGTTACACAAATAAAGAAACAACAAGTAACAAAACTAAGCATCTGACATGAGAATGTGTAAATGGTATCTCACTGAGCACTTCACGTTTTTATTTAGTTACTTTTTATTATGGCAAAGTTACACACAACGTTACACTACACTGTACGTTACTTATTACTGCAATAATATCAGAGATAAATATAAAAACTGATTATTGAAGTTGAATTGAATCAAAATACTGATCAAAAGTTCCTCTTTCACTGCAATGCAACTGAAAATTAATACAGCTGGTCATGTTTTATATGTTTAACTCATTCTTCGTAGACATTCATTTATTTTGGCTACAGATATGTTAGAAGCTCATTATGAATATTAACTTATGAAAAATGAGTCCTGCACAGAATTAGATTAGTTCCCACCCAGTGACCACTCTGCACCTTTAAGCAGGTGTTGGGGGCATATTTGGCTGGCTGGCTGATTGAAGAGAACAGTGCTTTATGGAGGGGCAAAGATGAAAACTGTTGCAAAAGGAGTCAGTGTGGTTGCTGACTCAATCCCTAGGAATGCAGGGCTTAAAAGGGGCAGCCCTGGGCCTGAAGACTCCCTTTTACACAGAGCAGTATGAAACAGGATGAAAAAGAGGGGGCACTGGTAAAAGCCCTCCAGGGAATTACAGAATAAACATGGAGTTACCTGCACTGTACACTTTTATCTGCGGTTGTCCTAGACATCTAACAATAAAGTTGCAGCTTGATTAAACCCATGTCAAATGTCTCTGCCTTCTTTCGGTATAGCCAGACAAGAAACACAAACCTCAATTTAAATGAACAAATGGTTAAAAATAAACAGAGCTTCAGAACTAGAGCTGGGCAAATAAAGGATTTATGGTTTGCTGGAAATTCTGATAAGTCAGGTGAAACCAAAAATTTATTCTAATTTTTTTTGTGTGAATCAGGAAGTTGAAAAAAAAATAGCATCAGGTCGAATAAAATGTTTTCAAAATAAAAAAAAGGAAATTTCAAACAAAAGGTTTTTCAAGTCAAAAATCAAAATATTTAATTTTAAAAATGAATTTTTTTTGTTTTCTTCTTTTAGTTTTTTTCCTCCCAGTTGAAAGAATTTAGCAAAATCAAATCAACACAAATTCATGCCACAGCTGCATTTTTTGCCCAAAAAAGTTTTGGTCAAAAAATGTTGCCCATTTTGATTCAGAACACATTGTAAAATTCAGAGGGATAGATCCCCAGCTGACATAAATTGGCATAACCTCCATTGACTTCCATGAAGCTGGGCTGATTTACACCAGCTGAGGATCGGGCCACAGGAATCTAAGTTCTTTTGCTCAATATTGAAAGTACTGCTAATCTTCATGTTTTCTCATAAAAAAAACTTTGGTCTCAAAGATACTTGCCTCTAATGCACACTCACATATTTCCCATTTAAAATACGGTTTCGAAGAACAGATTGAAGGTACAAAGAGAGTGCTGTCAAGATATTTTTTGCTATCACTGCACTAATCTTTCAAACACGGAAGATGGCAGGCCAAGATTTCACATGGCCGCAGGAAGATTTCTACCTCTGCTCCAGAAGATAACATTTCAAAATGCTATTTACAGTACTCAGATACAGTATATGAGACATTATTGATATGTCAAAATCATGGTAAAGACCATCATAATTATGAGAGAAACTAAAACAATATACTACACAGTTAATTTTGGCTTCCTATTTTCTTCCGTACTATGTTCAAAATTTCTTAATCTAATTTAGCTCAGTATGCAGCCTCTTTTTTTGAGTGACAGTGCAGAATTAAAACACCTGCCTTTGTATTCCATTTGTAGCATAAAGAAATGTTTCATTTGCTTTGTGAAAAACAAGTTTCAACAAAAAATAAGAGTTAAAACCATTTATGCTGAACATATTACAGCCACTTAAAAGTTATAGAAAATGAACTTATCTGTAATTGTACCACACAGATGTAAAACAAAATTTAGTATTTATAACCAGGTTACAGTTGTGCTTACTCATTGTGATGCTTCCCCAGGGTTATCCAGAATCACAACCACCTTCCCTTAGTGGAGGAAGGCTTGACCCCAAGCGTCCCTCTGAAGCACCCAGCCCCTTATCACCTGAACGCTCACAGAACTCTCATATTCTCTGCTCCCAAAGGATTAGTACTCACCAGATGACTAGATTCAGCTCAAGATCATCATACTGCTTAACATTCAATACTCAAGATATATTTATAATGAAAACAGGAATATGTTTATTATCAACGAACAGACATTTCAAATAATAACAAGAATGAATACTGGAAACAAATGGTTACATGCAAAACAAAATTATAAGAAACTTTTTAGAGCCTAAACTTAACTCACAAGACATTATCCTGTCTCCTACAGGTTAGCACACCCCAAAGTCCTTTTCCTAGAGTTTTCAACCAAGATGGCTGAGATCCTCCTTTCATAAAATCAAGTCCACTAGTAGCTTGTCTTCCAAAATGAAGGATGCCATACCCTTAATTATTCCTTTAAAATTCATTGTCTTTACTCAGACAGGATAATCCCTATTGTTTTTGTGTTTTCCTGCAGTGTATTCATTAGCTTTGACTCAATATGACAATAGACTTCCATTGTAAGATACACAATACACATTCATCAGCCAGGCAAATAAGTGTCTCCCATCTCCTGTCTGGAGAAGTCTTTCTCAATGCATGCTACCTCTGACCAACGTGTGTTTATCTACAAGGACTTAAGAGCATAGTTTTCAGTATACACACGTAACTCCTTACACATTATCTCCACATATATTTCTTAATGGCCATGATGACCAGTGTGACACATGCTTTCTTAGAGATCTTACATGACCTCTTTTGGTGAACCCTGAGGATCACTGTAATGCTATGCATCTCTGTGCCTTTTACCAGTGGGCATCAAAAGGTCTTTGAATCACACTCACAAACCTAAAATATTTGCAGCTAAACAATGCTTACCATTTGGAAGCTTCTGGTAGAATGAAACTCGCACTGCATCATGTCAAAGAATATTGGGATCGTAGCTTTCCGAAGCTCAGTTTCAGGAATCAGTGTCATTTCCAACATAGGCCCAACCATTTCTGGAATGAATTTGATCTTATGTTGACCTTTGGAGGGGGAAATGTACTTCAGAATTAATGAAAAGCCACCAACAGTGCTACAAGATTATCTTAAAAAATGCCACAGAGAATAAGCTTTGACTATCCTGAGCGTAAGAATGCATTTCCTGATTTTGGCCTCAATTTCTTAAGTGCAATTTATGTCCTAATGTAAGTCACTAACCCTCAGAAAGAGAAGTGAACTCTGTTCTTAAGGCTAACAGTAAAACTATTAAAGAACTGTTCAAGAGAGAACCAAACCAGAACTTGCTATACTTCCATAAATCAAACAAATTCACACACATCCTTATTACATATTAAGTACTTGAGTTACATCATGCAAATAGGATGGAAGAGGGGGGAAAAGCCTATTTTAAATTATTTAAAATTCTGTATGTTTCTGTGTTACAAAATGTAACACTCTATCAAAATGTCATTATGATTGCATACTTACAGCCTCAAGATATGAAACTACATCTAAGTCAGATCTAGATTATGTCTTCTTTCTTCCAGAGTTGGTTTGACTGGCTAATTTTATTTTACATTTTTCTTCCCAAATAGAAACTGTGCCTCCCCAAGTTCTTCCCCCTCACAGATTCAGAAAGTAAGTTAATTCTTAACAGCAACTTGAATCCTTAGAAAAATTAGACCATTGAACTAAAAACATCTAGTTACTGTAAGCAGCATTGGCTAACAATAGAAATTATCTATCCAATGAATTATCTATTCTATAATATTAAGGAAGTAAGAATGGATATCGTGCACAGTAAATGAAATGTAAAACAGATTTGGTGGTGCTGGGTGGGCGAATATATAGAAGTCTTAGAAATATGATTGTATTCCAATCTCAGCCATAGACTTCCTGGTGTGACTCTGAAAAAAATCATGTAACTTCTCTAGGCGTTAGTTTCCACAGCTGTGAATTGGAGTAAATAATGATTACCTAATTCAGAGGAGTGTTGGGACACTTAATCTCTTAATATTTGTAAAGTGCTGTGAGATCTCTGTATGGAAGTTGCTAATAAGACCCAGTGTATTATAATACTGTACAATGCAGGGAACACTAAAAAAAATTAGTATATCCTATTGATTTTTAAATTAAATGTAATATCTATATGCAAGAAAAATGCATTGTATATTATGAATTCACATAATCTGAAATTTCACACACATACAACCACGGAGCAGTACGTAATACACTGTATTTATTAACATGCTTGTCCTCATAAGATTACTGTAGTAATCACTGAGATAGTATTCATATTCATTACCAATTTTAGTTGTGATTGCAACTAACATTAACATAAGATCATTTAATACACGAGGTGATCAAGAAGAAAATCCTTAGTAACAAGAGAGCAACATTATAATCATTTTATTTTTTTCAACAAATACATTGCTTTATTTGCTTTCTTGATTGAGAATTTTAATTGAAAGCATCAATAGCAGAACTTTAGGTATACCTGGAGGATGAAGGGATGATCAGCATGGATTTACTTAAAAACAAATCTGCCAAACCAGCTTGATTTACTTCTTTGACGAGATAACAGGTTTGGTGAATAGGGAGAATGTAGTGGACATAATATACCTGGACTTTAGCAAGGCTTTTGAGACAGTCCCACATGACGTTCTCATAAGCAAGCTGGAGAAATGCAGGCTAAGTAAAACTACCATTAACTGAATGCATAATTGGTTAAACAAACACCAACAAAGAGTAACTATTAATGGAATGATGTCAGACTGGAAGGAGGTTTCAAGAAGGGTTCCCACAGAGATCTGTTCTGGGGCTGGTATTATTTAACATCTTTATTAATGACCTGGATGTAGAAATAGAGAGCGTAGTGAACAAATTTGCACAACACAAAGCTCTGGGGGGTTGTAAACACTTTGGAGGACAGAGCCAAAATTTAAAGTGATCTTGATAAATTGGAGAACTGGCTATAGACAACAAAATGAAATTCAACAAAGACAAATGTAAGGATCTACACTTAGGCCTGGGCTACACCAGCGTGGGGATTCGAACTAAGATACGCAACTTCAGCTACGTTATTCACGTGGCTGAAGTCGAAGTATCTTAGCTTGACTTACCTGGCCGTCCTCACGGCGGTGAGTCGATTGGCGCGGTTCCCTCGTCAACGCCTCTTACTCCTCCTGCCTAGGTGGAGTACGGGCATCGATTAGCGGATCGATTTATCGTGTCCAGATGAGACGCGATAAATCCATCCCCAATACATCGAACACTACCCACCGTTCCGGCGGGTAGTATAGATGTACCCTTAAGGAAGACACACCAAATGCACAAATACAGAATTGGAAATAATTGGCTCAAAAGCAGCACTGCTAAGAAGCATCTGGCAGTTGTGGTGGATCACAGCATCAACATGAGTCAATACAATGCGCTGTCGCAAAAAAAGGAAATGCAATTTTGGGTTGAATTAGCAGAGAAATAGAAAGTCATAAGAGGTGATAGGACCTTTGTATTTGGCACTGGTTAGGCCTCAGCTGAAGTACTGTGGTCAATTTTGGTCACCACTGTTTAGAAAGGATGTAGAGAAACTGGAAAGGATTCAGAGGCGAGCGACAAAGATGGAATGAAAGCCATATGAGCAAAGGCTGAAGGAACTGGGTATGTTTAGTTTGGAAAAGAGGAGATTAAGGGTGGAGGGACATGTTAACAGTCTTCAAATACTTAAAAGACGGCTATAAAAAAGATAGAGAAAAAATGTTTTCCTTCCACAGAGGGCAGGACAAGAGGCAATGGGTTCAAAATCATAGCATAGCAGATTTAGATTATACCTCAGGAAAACTTTCTAACTGTAAGAACAATAGGACAATAGAAGACACTGCCTAAGGAAGTCATGCAAGCTCCTTCACTGGAGGCTTTCAAAAAGAGGCTGGATAGCCATCTGTCTTCAATGGTGAAGACACAACGAATTCTGCATCTTGGCAGCGGGTTAGAGTAGATGATTCTATGATATAGCTAAAATCTTATTAGCATGTTTGCATGAGATCGGTTAGTGTTTGACAACACTGACTCTGCCAACGCTGAATGTTTTTGAGGAGAATGCAAGTAAAAGTTGTAAAGTTTTCTATTCTATTCTTTTTTTTTCCTAATGCTATTACCTTCAGCCTCTCCGGTGACAGTTTTCTTGTATCATGCCTGAAAAGTGTCAAAGCCAATATTTCAGAGAACAAACGATAGCGACAAACTTATTTGTCAGGAGCAACATCAATGTCATGAAGTTCTCTATCTGTCACAATGAGTTTTTCATTGTTCCAAGCTTAAAGATACACAGCAAAGAATAACTAGTATCTTTTGAGGCCTAGACGTGAAAAATAGCAAATTTCAAAAATAATGCATTTAAAATTTTTTATTACTCTTCCTTTTCTGTAACAGAATATATTGTTTCTGCCCAAACAGAAAGTCACACAACATCTCAACTGAGTGACCAACAGCTACATTTCTTGACTATGCAGCTTTGAGTCGAATCCTATGAGGTGCTGAGCACCTCATACAAAGTGCAGAGCATCTCACACAAAGTGCTGACATTCATGGGAGCTGTGGGCTCACTCAGGACTTGCTTCACACCTCATACATTCAGGTCCTTTAGAGGTATCAGCAGAATCTAGGGAAATTGCTACTGTTAAGTATTCAGTTCTTTTGTTATTTAGAGTGCATTATATTCACACTAATCCTCTCTCACAGGCAATAGTCAACAGAGTTTTTAAATCAATGAGGACAGGGTAGGTTTTCAGCAAGTGAAATAAAAGAGAAGAACATGGGGGGAAAGGGGAGTAAGAGTGATTAGCAAAAATATTAAAATTATTTGTATAATTTTGTATAATTTCATCTGCTATTTGAAGCCCGTTTAGCTCTTCACCTCATCTGGAGAGTATGTAGGTGGCTCCCATCAGAATTTACACTCTATGCTGCATGGAAAAACAAGTACAATAATCTGTAAGAACTGTGGAGTCAGCATGCTCCTGTTTTGGATGCTAAGCATATTGCCTCACAAATCAGAGTTACTGTACTCACTTGAGATTTAAGACACAAAGTAGATTCTTAAATACAGGGAAGTTGAAGAGGACCACAAAAAATCAGGATAGAGCAAATGAAAATGTTAACTAATCCTCATCATTACCCCAAATCTACATTACACAAGGAAAAACAGATACTTTGGCTTGTCCAGTAAGATGTGAGCAAACTATTCAAATGGAAGCAGGTTTAAGCCTCTTACTGACACCCTTCTAATCAGAATTAAAATTATATACTATATCATGTTATCATAAACCTAGTCCCAGATTTGGACCTTAGCGTCCAAAATACGGGGGTTAGCATGAAAACCTCCAAGCTTAGTTACCAGCTTGGACCTGGTAAAGCTGCCACCACCCAAAAAATTAGAGTGTTTTGGGGCACTCTGGTCCCCCCAAAAACCTTTCCTGGGGACCCCAAGACCCAAATCCCTTGAGTCTCACAACAAAGGGAAATAAACCTTTTCCCTTTCCCCCGCCAGGTGTTCCTGGAGAGATACACGGACACAAGCTCCGTGAATCTAAACAGAGGGAGTCCACTCTCTCTATTTCCAGTCCTGGAAACACAAGCACTTCCCTCTTCACCCAGAGGGAATGCAAAGTCAGGCTAGTAAATCTAACACACACAGATTTCCCCCTGACTTCTTCCTCCCACCAATTCCCTGGTGAGCACAGACTCAATTCCCTAGAGTTCCCCATTAAAGAAAAACTCCAACAGGTCTTACAAAGAAAGCTTTATATAAAAAGAAAGAAAAATACATCAAAATGGTCTCTCTGTATTAAGGTGACAAATACAGGGTCATTTGCTTAAAAGAATATGAATAAACAGCCTTATTCAAAAAGAATACAATTCAAAGCACTCCAGCAACTATAGACATGTAAATACAAAAAGAAAAACAATAGAAACCTTACTGCATTACTATATTGTACTTACAACTTGGAAACAGAAGGTTAGAAAGCAAGAAACAGAAATCCTTTCATAGCCGAGAGAGCATACAGGCAGAAGAACCAAGAACAAAGGACTCACACACAAAAAAACCCTCCACCCAGATTTGAAAAAGTCTTGTTTCCTGATTGGTCCTCTGGTCAGGTGTTCAGATTACTTCTTTCCAGGTGAAAGAGACGTTAACCCTTAGCTATCTGTTTATGACAGATGTATTTCAGTATATCAGCCATGTACAGAAATACACGTGTATTTGCCATGACAACATGATGCAATGCAATGTTGTGCCACGATGTAAAATGTTACAGACAAAATATACAAGGAAACAATCTTATTCTGGGACTCAACAGCATCTACTTCAGCTGTCTGTCACATACTAAGCATATCCCGAGATAAACAAGTGAACAATGAATTCACAGGTGTTTTTTTTTCTGAAGTGTGAGAGCTCCCATATACAGATTCAAAATGTGACAGGTTTGGAAGAAAATTTAGGACTCTTGTCTTTGGCAAGGTAATATAATGTGCAGCTGCTTTAAAACTATAGTGAAACAACATTTTTGTTAAACAGCATGTAAATTTGTGCTTTATTTTGGCCTCTGCTTTGCTGTAGTATGCACTGCATCTTTTAGAGTGCTTTCATCATAGTGCCTTATGACAGATAATAAATTAATTGTACCAAAAATAAGAGATGGAAGATATTAGATAGTTATGGTTTTCTGATTGTGTTCTATACCTGGACACCACAATAGTAATATATGGTGAAAAGCTGGATATTTCTGGTATTCTTTAAGTAATTTCAAATAAGCCCTTTGCCTTTGCCTTCACCAAGAAATATAAAGTATGACACAGTTGCTTTGCACCTGCTCTGGGCTACGGAGCTCCAAAGATATGAAGCCTGAATCACAATATTTGCAGTCATAAACTGACAAGATAAAATGGGAAATTTCCAGTCTGAACCTTGTCATTTATTTTTGGATATCAAGTCACAGCTACTTGGTTTCATCATATTTTTTGTACAATGATAGAATAACATCATAAACTTGTTCAAGGACATATAGAAATAATAACTTTTCACTTCTGATTTTGTTTCTGAGCCGTATGCAACAGTGATTTGACTACTCAGTGTAATAAACACTGTCAGACATAAAAGTATCAGTAATAATAGGAATCTGTTTATTACCAATGGTAATTCAGTATTATTAATCTTTGCTCTGAAATATACGCAAGTAATGCAGAGCCAGGGAATAAGCATTACTAGCCTACTTTTCCCATCAGTAATAAGAGTAAGGTGGGATGTGGAAAGGTTTCTCTTCAATGGAGGGTGCAAAGTGCTAGTTGGAATGGGATCAATTTTCTTATCTGATAGTTAATTTTCTCCTCCTCCTTTTGTTGGGGGAAAAAACCAACAGTTTGCCAAGTTGCTTAAAATGTGAAACTCCAGCATAAATTAATAATAATACTGTGCTCATCTACAGTATGTTGCAACTAAGGATCAAGCACAAATAATAAATACTCAGAGCCTCACAACACCTCTGTGAGACAGGTAAGTATTATAATACCCATTTCAGAGGAGGCACAAAGCAATTGGATGACATATCAAAGGTCACCCAGAGTCAGTGACAGGAGTAGATATTAAGGCCTTGTCTACACCACAAAGTTGCAGCTCTGGTGAGGGAGTTATAGCGCTGCAACTTAGGAGGTGTACACATCTGCAGAGCATCACCAGCGCTGCAACTCCCTGTTTGCAGCGCTGGCCGTACACCCGTTGAAACTCGGGTGTAGATGATCCAGCGCTGGTGATCCAGTGCTGGTCATCAGGTGTAAACACTCACCAGCATTTTTCTTGACCTCCGTGGAATAAACAGGTATCCCAGCATACCAGAGGAAGCCTCTCTGGTAATCAAGCAGGTCTCCTTCCCTGTGGTTTGCAGGGGGGTTCGGGGAACGCGAGAGCAAACCGCAGGGAAGCAGGTCTCCTTCCCCGCGGTTTGCTCTCGCGTTCCCCTAACCCCCGTGCAAGCAGATCTCCTTCCACGCGGTTTGCAGGGGGGTTCGGGGAATGCAACAGCACACCGCGGGGAAGGAGATCTGCTTGCACGGGGGTTCAAAAAACACCGGAGCAAACCGCTGGGAAGGAGACCTGCTTGCAGGGGGGTTCGGGGAACACCGGAGCAAACCGCTGGGAAGGAGACCTGCTTGCACGGGGCTTCGGGGAACACCGGAGCAAACCGCTGGGAAGGAGACCTGCTTGCACGGGGGTTCGGGGAACGCGACAGCACACCGCGGGGAAGGAGATCTGCTTGCACGGGGGTTCAAAAAACACTGGAGCAAACCGCTGGGAAGGAGACCTGCTTGCACGGGGGTTCGGGGAACGCGAGAACAAACTGCGGGGAAGGAGACCTGCTTGGAGGGGGGTGTTCGGGGAACACTGGAGCAAACCGCGGGGAAGGAGACCTGCTTCCCCGCGGTTTGCTCTCGCGTTCCCCTAACCCCCCTTGAAGCAGCCCAACAGCGCTGCAGTGTGGCCACATCTAACACCACTTGCAGCGCTGGTTGCTGTGTGACCACTCTGCAGCGCTGGCCCTATACAGCTGTACTAATACAGCTGTAACAACCAGCGCTGCAAAATTGTAGATGTAGACATACCCTAAGAGTCCCAATTCACAGTCCTACTATCTTTATTTAAAAGGGGGGAGGGAAATGAGTCACAGAGCTATTGGCCTGCAATAATTTGAACATTTTAAAAGGACTGTACATGGTTGGTGCAAACATATATCTCAAAGGGAACATTTCATTCAGCCTTGAAATAACAATCTGATGGATGGAGAATTTGGGCACTCATAGGCTACACACAGGTAAATGATGTGTGTATATAAAGACATAGATTTTACCTTTAATTTTGTAAATTTCTAGGGAGGCACAGAAGTTTAAATATTGCCTCAGCAATAGGTGCTGTAGAAATTGTAGAAATATGTAAAATAAATAATAGATAAATAAATAGCTTTAAGGTTGGAACAGTGAAAGAAGATTTTGGTGAAAACTGACAGAAACTCAGCTTTGCTGACCTGACATAAGGGAAAGTAATATTGATTTTGCTATCTGTCTGTCAAGTCATATATTATTGTGTACTTTGGTTTATTTTGGTCTCCAGCCACTAATTCACTAAAGACACCTTTAATAAAAAGAGAATTCAGCTGTTCTCAAAAAAGCCTCTTTTTCTATCACTACATAGCCCTGCAACAGAGTGAATGGGAACACTTCCTCCACGTCACATAAATATGCACTCTTTCACTCTTTATATATGCTGCACTATTTTTTAAAGTTTCAGCAAAACTGGTTTAGCTATTTCTGAAGATGAAGTTAGTGTAAAATAGGTGTTTTCTGCTAATTTAAAAAAATCTGGTAATTTTCTGAACAGCTCTAGTGCCTCCAAAGTTTGGGCCAGGAACTTGTAATTTGGCAGGTGGAGAGTCCCAGAGTCACAGTGATATCTTCTGCTTTTCCCATGAAATTCCATCCAGCTATGGCTAACATTATACCCAAGGAATATTGCCATTTGCACGTGCACAGCAGAACTTGTACGATATGCCTTAATTTTCTAAAAATTCCAAATGTGTTGTGCATGCTCCCGGGCCCTGCTGACTGTTCTACATCATTCTGAAGTAGCCACACAGAAAAATCAGTTACTGACCTGTTCTGTAACTGTTGTTCTTTGATATGTGTTGCACGTGTCCATTCCGCTTCAGCTGAGTGTGGGCACAGTGTACCAGAGTTGGAGATTTTTCCCTGAGTGATATCTGTTGGGGTGGAGCATGCACCCTCTGTTGCTTATACTGCAGCACAATGGTAAAAGGATGGAGCCAATCTCAGTTCCTTCTTACCAGAGACACTGATACTGAAGGAAAGGAATGTGGTTCATGGGTCATTTTCATTGCACATGTCCATTCTACTTCAAGTGACTCACAAGAAGTTCAATCTGGAGGTGGGACTTGAGTCTATCTGAACAATGACTGAAGGACTATTTGTCCAAATTTGCTGCCTTTTCAGGAATGCTGAGAAATGGCACAATGAGTCACAAACATATGTACCAATGACCAAGTTGCAGCCCTATAAATGTCTAATATAGGCACTTGAGCCAGATAAGCTGCAGAAGTTGCTTGAGATGTAGTGGAGTGTACTATCACTCTGGTTGGTGGGGTTATGTTGGCAGTGTCACAGCACACATGAATACAGGAGGAAATCCATGACAAAATCCTCTCAGTGGAGACGGGAGGCCCTTCATCCTGTCTGCAAATGCCATGAACAGTTGAGATGAGGACCGAAACAAGGCCTGACCAAGTGAAAAGCTAATACTCTTCTGATATTTAAGGTATGGAATCTCTCTTCATCCTTATGAGAATGAGGCTTAGAAAAGAAAGTAGCTAAGTACATCACTTGATTGAGGAGGAAGTCCAACACTACTTCAATAAAAATTTTTGGATGCAGGCATAAGTATACATTGTCCTTATAAAAGACTTTGTAGGGAGGGTCGGCTACCAAAGCTTGCAACTCCCCACTCTTCTCGCAGGGGTAATTGCTACCAAAACCACCACTTTCATGGATAGATGAAGGAAAGAGCAAGTAGGCACTGATTCAAAGGGTGGACACATCATCTTTGATAACACAAGATTTAAATTTCAGAGAGGGATAGGTTCCACCATCTGGGGACATAATATGTCCAGACCTGTTAAGAACTGGAACTCAACACCTTGAATTCTACCTGGCTCTTGGACCAACCTCTCACCAACCAGTTTTTCAGCTACGGGAAATACGTGTACTCTTGTTTTTCTGAGGAACACAGCCACCACTGCCATGCATTTTTTAAATACTTGCGAGGCTGTGGATAGGCCAAATGGCAGGACTGTAAATTGATAATGGAAATAGTTGAGTAGAAATCTTAGGAATCTCCAGTGGCTTTGATGGCGAGCCACGTGGAAATACGCATCCCTCAAGTTGAGGGCAATTTTGCTGGGATTTAAGAAGGAGATAATAGAGGTTGGGGTGACCATACAGAAACTTATTTTATTTATTTTATTTGTTCAGTTCTTCGCAGGTCTAGAATGGATCTTGGGCCTTCATTTGCCTTTGAGATCAGGAAGTAAAGTGAATAAAATCCTCTTCTTTGGTGGAAGGCAGGAACCTCCTCTACAGCTTCCAAATGGAGATAAGACTGCATCTCTGGGAGAAGGACAGCTTCATGAGAGTGGTGTCTGAAGAGAGATAAGGAAGGAGGGATAGGAGGGAAGGACTGAAATAAATGGAAAGGTGTATCTCCAATTCTACAGTGCTTAGAACCCATTGATCTGTGATAATATGGGTCCAAGCACATAGGAAGTAGGATAATCTGTTGGAAAACACAGGGGTAGGAGAAACTGGTGTGATGTAAACTGACCTCAACCCCGACTGCTTGGCATTATTGGGCTGCCTAAAAACACGTCAGAAAAAGGGAAGTGAGGAGGTAGAGGTCTCCTATGATTCTCCCTTTCTTCCTAGGCTAGTCAGGGTGCCTAGACATGAATGACCAACATCATTGGTATGTTTGAGGGCGGAATTGTATTTCTTTAGGCAGAAGTGTATAAATCCCCAAAGACTATGAAGTTTCCTGTCAGCCTGCTGAGGTAAGAGGGTTACCCTCAAAGGAGAGATTCTGTATAGTCTGCTAGAACTCAGGAGGAAGAACTGATGATGGAAGCCATGAACATTTGTGCATCATTACTGCAGATGCTATTGCTCTAGCTGTTGTATCCAATACAGTTTGAAGAGTGGCCCTAGCCAAAAGCTTGCCATTCTTCAACACAGTCTGAAACTCCTGCCTGGCACCTTCTGGTAATTTGTCCATGAATTTAAGGACATTGCTGCAGAGCAAGGCTTGCTGATTTGAGATACAAAACTTCAGGCCAGCAGTAAAATAAATCTTTCTATTTGGCCCGTCAATTAATTGCAGTTAACTCATGCGATTAACTGAAAAATTTAATAGTGATTAAAAAAATTAATTTAAGTTAATTGCAGTTTTAATCGCATGGTAACACAACAGAATACTAATTGAAGTTTATTAAATATTTTGGATGTTTTTCTATATTTTCATATATATTTTATTGTGTTGTAACTGAAACCAAACTGTATATTATTTTTTATTACAGTTACACTATAAAAATGATAAAAGAAATTGTATTTTTCAATTCACCTCAGACAAGTATTATAGTGCAATCTCTTTGTCGTGAAAGTGCAACTTACAAATGTATTTTTTGTTACATAACTACACTCAAAAACAAAACAATGTAAATGTCACAGCCTACAAGTCCACTCAGTCCTACTTCTTGTTCAGTCAATCGTTAAGACAAACAAGTTTGTTTACATTTACAGGAGTTAATGCTGCCCTCTTCTTATTTACAATGTCACCAGAATCTCCATTCAGTCCTCTTGGTTATCATTGGCAAAGATGATGTTATCTGCCACGTTAGCCTTTGCGGGCATCCAAATACAGCTTCGTTTATAGGCAGAGCCCCATAAGAGGTCCCACTGATTCCAATATGTTCCCCAATCTATGGGAGCTGTCTTGTACTACCTCCACGTGGATGTCCAGAGAGGAAGCAACTTTCTTTAGCAGGACCTAGTAGGCCCTTATAGTCATCCTAAAGGGAGGAGGCCACCACAGATCTTGCTGCTTCATATGGTGATGATGACAAGGAGCTAAAAAGGGAGTTGAGATGGATTCTCTTGTACTTCCTCTGTCAGGAAGGATGGTCAGGTTCAGTACCAATCTTGGTACAAGAGGTAACCTCATGATTCTCTGCATGAGAGCTATCCTAATGTCTGTTTAGGGATCTGGAGGGAGGAGGAACCAGGGAGGGTCTGGTGCTGGAAGAAAACTTTCATGGGTTCCAGAACAGCCATTGGTAGGATGGGGGCCCCAACCTCTATCAGCCCATGGATCTGGGTCCTTGGACCACTGTGGGACTTCTGCCTGGTACCTCTTGTTGAAGGTGAGTGATGCCTTTTATTCCAGGTGTGAGGGGCACAGGAGCCTACTTCCAACTCTGAGGAAGAGTCTGAGTTGCCTGACCAGGAAAGTGTGGTACCACACAGTACTGAGGACTGGCAGTGTCTCTCTGGAGACGTAGGTACCATATATAGCTTGTTGGGCTTGCCTCTGGATGGCACTAGACAAGGAGGACTGGATAGTCTGAAATGGGCCACTATACTGGAGGCTGGATAATGCTACTCGCAAAGGAGCTCAACAAAGACTGCAGATTCATCAGTACCAGATGATTTGTCTCCAAAACTGCTGAAGAATCTGGTGCTGAGAGGCACAGGAGATCCTGCACTGCAGCATATGCCTTTGGCGTCATGGATACTGACCTGTTCTCCAAATGTTGCTGATGTTGCATCAAAGGGGTTGGTACCACAGAATGGGTAGGTCCTGATCACATAGGCACCAGTGTCAACGACTCCAGGCAAGATGAAGTCAGTACCAGGGAGCATCCTTTTTCCAGGGACACACTACCCTGCCTTTCACCCTGCAGGCTGGCAGATAGAACTGGGGACCTTGATCTCTTGGTGGAGGCTGGCTCCTTTGAAGCATTTTGTCTATGTTGCTTCCTCAGTAGTGGGGAAGGAGAGTGGTGCTGACTCTCTACAATATCTGTATAGCCACTTCTCTTGGCCCTCGTCCTGAGTGGGAAGGCTCTGATGGTGGACTGAAGGCTGCCTTCATGAGGAGGTAACAGTCTCACCTCTCTGTCCTTCTTAATCTAGGGCTTGTAGTCTCTACATATTTTACACCTGTCCCGGAACGGGACCCTTTCCAAGGCACTTCAGACACCTGGAGTGAGGGTCACTCACCAGCACTTCTTGCCATGGGTGCAAGGCTTAAAGCTCAAAGATAGAGGCATGCTCCAGTACTGAGAGTCAGTACCCAGATATACAGGAACCAACACTCTAAGTCAGTGGCTCTCAACCTTTTCAGGAGTCTGATTCATCTTGTCTACCATCAAATTTCAGCTCACTTAAAAACAACTTGCTTATAAAATCAGACATAAAAATACAAAAGTATCACAGCACATTATTACCGAAAAATTGCTTACTTTCTCATTTTTACCATGTAATTATGAAGTAAATCAATTGGAACATAAATATTGGACTTACATTTCAGTGCATACTATATGGAGCAGTATAAACAAATCATTGTCCGTATGGAATTTTAGTTTGTATTGACTTTGCTTCTTATGTAAAACTAGGCAAATATCTAGATGAGTTGATGTACCCTCTAGAAGCATAGACACTAACTCCGTGGGTGCTCTAGGGTTGGAGCACTGACTTCATGGGCTGGAGCACCCACAAAAAAAAATTGGCAGGTGCTTAGCACTCACCGGCAGCCAGTTCCCTCTCCCCCCAGTGCTTCCCCACCAATCTACTTCTCCTCCTCCCTCCCAGAACCTCCCACGTGCTGCAGATCAGCTGAAAAGCTGGGGTGGGAGTGGAGGCTTGGGGGAAGGAGTGGAGTGGAGGCGAGACCTGGGGCTGAGTAGAGACTGAGCATCCCTGGGGCAAGAAGGAAGCTGGCGCCTGTGTCTAGAAGACATCTGCATAACTCTGGTTGAGAACCAGTGCTCTAATTAACATTAAATATCTAAAATAAATAAATGAAAAAAATTGAAAAGCTCTATTAACTATGCCAAGTGCACTATAACTATATACAAAAAATCTGAAAGGGAGAACACCCGGAAAGCAAGTCAACACAATCCCACTACCAATCATGGGAGGCAAGAAGGAACTGAGGCTGGTTGGGCAGCTTCACCCTTTATACCATCACACAGCAGCATGACCAGTAGAGGACACATGAAACTCAACCTTATTGAGTTGTTGGTCACAGCAACAGAGAACTGAACCACCACTGTCAACCAGAATTGTTAGTCGTCAACTTTCATTCTGTCCCTTGTGCATATGAATTATGATACAGTCTCCAGTGACAGGATCATGTACACAGATGAGGATAAAAAAGATAACTGAACAGTTGCCATTAACTGAGCATCAACTATCTTGTGTGAGGCGAGAGTACTGGGGAAAAAATACTGTGTAATCATGTAATAAGACTATCTTAATTAAGCTTGCATGGGAAACTTCAACTCTGGCATTACTTGAATTCTGAGTGTGTGACTTTGCAACTATTCCATTATTTTAGGAAAGTTTTTTTTAAAATGCTATGTAGTTTTAAATGAATATACAAACAAAATGAGCGATCAAAACAAGAAGTGCTCTGACTACTCACCTAGGTTATACCACATGTCTCTGATCTCAAAACCAATTTGCCTCCTCATGTCACCATACCTAAAAAAAGAACACATTTCTTTATAAATGGCAGTAGGCAAAATGAATTGGATAGGACAATTTGAGTAGCATTTAAAAATTCTTAAGATCCCTAAAATTCCAAAATACCAACTTATACTAATAAAACAATTAGCACCATTCATTTAGTACTCTAAAACAGACAGTGGTATAAACCACACAGAAGAAGCATGGTAGCATAGTCAGGAGCTATGGCTCCGAGGCTTGGGTTTTAATCTCTACACTACTAGCTCTCCCTTGAAGGAAATATATTGCGATTTCTACAAAAGAGGTCACAGAAATGAGTCACCTGCGGGAATTTCTCTTTCCCATATCTGCATATTACATAACTGTCCTTTGGGACCATGAGGGTGGTCGTGTAGATTAATGAGAGTATTTTCCATTTTTCAGTCTCTAATGGTGGGAGAAAGCATACTGCACAGCTTTACAACCTAAAGAATATTTTATTTTTATACATATTCTTAGCATAATATAGATTGTCCTAGCAAATGAAATGAGAAACACATCACAACATACTTACACACTAAAGTCACCGGCACAAAGCCACAATCATTTGGGATTTTTGGATTTGAAGTTTATGCTGGGAAGCTGTGATGTCCTGAAACAGGGCTGATGGCATTAATGCTTCGTATCCCACCCTAATACTCACTACTTAGCAAACTATCATGGAATCCCTCTACAGTAATGAAGATCGGGGCCTAATCCAGCTCCCAGAAATCTTTGCAAAGCTTCCCACTGATTTTGATCGGGGCTGGATAAGGGCCTTAAGTGAGTTCCTAGAATATATTTGCTTGGTGGAGTATACATTTTTTAAAACATTGCTTTTCTCATATTAGCAAAATCACAACATTTGGTAACTGGCAAAGGGTCTCCCTGATATTAGTGTGGGTTAAAGAGATTCTACTGTATTTTTAAAAATGTCTGCTGCTATTTAACACACATAAAATCCCAGCTGAGTAGGAGTGATATTTGTTACACAAGTAAATAAAATCTTATGCTTCAAGATCCATGACATTATTGGTTGCTAAGCAATTTCCTCTCTCATTTTATTGCCTAGACAAATCTAATTCTATTAAAATTATAATTTGTAAAACCATTATCACAGAGTTTTATAAATCAGCAAATTTTAATAACTAGTCTTGTCCAAGACCTGATCTATTTACTTTTATTCTCAGACATGAAGAATATGGTGAAAGTCTGTTGATCTCTTACATTTCCTCCATAGTGCAGTGTATAGCACAGATTGGTGGAAAAAGAAACCCTTATAAGCTTCTCACCTTATATGAGTGGGTTAACAATCTCATTTACAACCTCTTCCTCCGAGATTAAAATATAAGGCATTTCCAGTCCGACCACCTCCCAAATTCTCCCTGCTCTTTACTCCTTGAATCTCCTACTGTTTCATGGATGGATACAGGAAATTTGCATGTCTATATGCACACACACACACAGATTTAATTTTGTGAATGTATGAAACATTATATACATACACAATTTATCATGCCAGTATTACCTCTACATACATGATGCATATGTACCTTATAAATGTATGTATATATACACACACATATATACATAGACACTCTCACAATTTAAATAAACAAACAAAGACACAGAGAGACAAATATATAATGTGGAGGTGATATCCATATAACAACTTGGAAAGATATGTGAAATTGTCTGGGTATGTGAGAATTAAATATAATTTACTATATGTCTATGACCATATTATCTACCTACTAAGCTAGCTGCCTGAGACCTACTCTAATATTCAATCCCCATTCTCCCAAACAGCTTCAGACACATATATTAAAAGTAAAAAACAAAAAACAAAAAATTACAAAATCCTCAGCCTATCAGAGAAGCATTTCCTCCTCCTAAAGTTACCCTTGCCTGAGGCTTGGGATGTGTAATATTCAGTGCTAAACCAGTAATTACCTTTCTGTACATAAAAATGTCATGATTTTGAAGTCTCTTATTTTACTGCCCTGTGGGGCCAGACACAGGAAGGAACCCAGCCTCCTCAGTAGGGTCCAGCACTTCCATCTAGCCCTGGAAAGGTATGAGATTATGGATTTTAAGGCTGTAACATTTCCAGGTTTTTTAAAAAAAGCCTCTCAGGTACATTTTGGAGGTTTTTATAGTCTTGTAATTTGGACTCCAGGTTAATAACCTAGCTTTTCTCACACAGGGATATGACAAACAGTCCCAATAAAAACAAATTAAAACTCTGAGTTTACTACAGTAAAATAGCTATAATGTATGTGGCACATAGAGAATACACAATAGTGTGGTATGAAGGTTATTAACATGAGTTTGAGTCATCTACATAACTCAGCTGTGACTCCATCTTTCATAACTAACATCAGCATCCCAAACTCATGTCCATAAAATACCACCCCATCATATATTCTCTGTAGTGCATGTATGTATACATAATTACACACACACACACACACGCGCGATGGTTCAGATTTCAAAGCTATCACATGGGGATCTGGATATCCAATTTCCATTGATTTTACTAATGCCTGGTTTACACTGGCAGGGATCGATCTAAGATATGCAACTTCAGCTATGAGAATACCATAGCTGAAGTCAACATATCTTAGATCAACTTAGAATCACTTATTTTGCGTCCTCATGGTGCGGGATTGATGGCCACCGCTCCCCCATCAACTTTGCTTCCGCCTCTCGCTGAGCTGGAGTTCAGCAGTTGACGGGAGAGTGATCGGGGATCGATTTATCATGTCGACACTACACGCGATAAATCGATCCCCAACAGATCGATCGCTACATGCTGATCTGGTGGGTAGTGTAGACGTACCCTAAGTATCAGAGGGTAGCCATGTTAGTTTGTATCCACAAAAACAAGGAGGAGTCTGGTGGCACCTTAAAGACTAACAGATTTATTTGGGCATAAGCTTTTGTCGGTAAAAACCCCACTTCTTCAGATGTATTGATTTCACTGCAAATTGGGTGTCCAAATCCCTTAGGAACCTTTGAAAACTTCAGCCTATATACAAAATGTAAACTACCTCGATTTTTTCAGACTGCAGTAAGGCAAATCTTGAGGAAGGGTTATCTAAGCATAATTATCATGCTTCTTGGAATAAATAATGCTGAAATGGTGCTGGTGGCATGAGACACTACACTTCAGGAAATCACAGCACCCCTCTGCTGTGATATGCTTGCCTATACAGCTACAGCTGATCTCATTGTGTTCTTTGAGTGGTTTGTGAACATTTTGGGCTTTGAGTGTTTTTGGGTGGAGAGAGGGATTGGCGGGGGTTTTAAGTGCCCCTGTTTGGTAGGTGGTTGAACATCATTATTTTGATACCCAATTGCTACAGCTACACTCTTTTCAGTGGCTACATAGTTTTCATGCTTCAGTACAAGACTGTATAATATTAAGAAAACAGACCTCTTTTAATACAGTAAAGCCCACCCTCTCATAACACAAAGGATTTGCCTTCTGAAAATGGCCTCAAACATCTACCACATATGCAGCTTTCAGTATTTAGGCAATGTGCTCACTAATGCTAACTTGTGGTCTTGGCAGAGATCCTATAGAGAGGAAATGTTTTTACAACATTCAGGAGATGGCTGTCACTGTAAGGCCAGATTTACACTACAAGACTTCTTCCTACAGAGCTATCGCAGGGACAAAGGAGAGACAACAGGAAACACAGAGGGGAAATCAAATCAATGTCTTAGATGTCTGTATACGCACAGTGATTACAAATGAAGTTTTAATGGTCAAATAAAGCAAAGGTTCCAAAGCAAGTGTCTCAAACATCATGGTGGGGCGAATTAGAGCTTGAACAACCATATCAAGGGTAAGAGCTCAGGCAGAGAGAGATGCATCCTGGAAGTGAATGGATGGCTGTGCAAATGGTGCTGCGAGGAGGATTTTGCCTTCACTGACCACAGGATCTTGTTCTGGGAAAAAGAACTGCTGAGTGTAGATGGGGTCCATCGATTGAGGAAGAGGAAGAGTATTTTTGGATACAGATTGGCTAACCTGCTGAGACAAGCTTTAAACTAGGTTCTATGACGGCAGGAAAGAAAACCCCATAGGTAAATCAAAAACATGAGACCTGGGTGATGAGTCGGAATTTGGGGGGATCATGGGCAATTATAACATGAATTCAAACAGGAACAGGTTCAGAGACGGGCTACTAGGATGATCCGAGGAATGGAAAACCTGTCATATGAAAGGAGACTCAAAGAGCTTGGCTTGTTTAGTCTAGCCAAAAGAAGGCTGAGGGGGGATATGCTTGCTCTTTATAAATATATCAGAGGGATTAATATTAGGGAGGGAGAGGAATTATTTAACCTTGGTACCAGTGTGGACACAAGAACAAATGGGTATAAACTGGACACTAGGAAGTTTAGACTTGAAATTAGATGAAGGTTTCTAACCATTAGAGGAGTGAAGTTCTGGAACAGCCTTCCAAGGGGAGTAGTGGGGGCAAAAGACATATCTGGCTTTAAGACTAAGCTTGATAAGTTTATGGAAGGGATGGTATGATGGGATAGCTTAATTTTGGCAATTGATATTTGATTATCAGCAGATAAGTATGCCCAGTGGTCGGTGATGGGATGTTGGATGGGATGCGATCTGAGTTACTGTAAAGAATTCTTTCCTGAGTACTGGCTGGTGAGTCTTGCCCACATGCTCAGGGTTTAGCTGATAGCCATATTTGGGGTCCGGAAGAATTTTCCTCCGGGGCAGATTGGCAGAGGCCCTGGAGGTTTTTCGCCTTCCTCTGCAGCATGGGACACGGGTCACTTGCTGGTGGATTCTCTGCAGCTTGAGGTCTTCAAATCACAATTTGAAGACTTTAATAACTCGGATATAGGTTAGGGGTTTGTTATAGAAGTGGATGGGTAGGGTTCTGTGGCCTGCTTTGTGCAGGAGGTCAGACTAGATGATCACATTGGTCCCTTCTGACCCTAAAGTCTATGAGTCTATGAGTCTATAACAGGGACAAAGGAGAGACAACAGGGAACACAGAGGGGAAATCAAATCTGTATCTTAGATGTCTGTATACTAATGCAAGAAGTATGGGGAATAAACAGAAAGAACTAGAAATACAAATGAATAATTACAACTATGACATAGTTGCAATCACAGAGACTTGGCAGGATAATACACATGACTGGAATACTGGTGTAGAAGGATACAGCTTGCTCAGGAAGGGCAGGCAGGGGAAAAAAGGGAGTAGGTGTTGTCTTGTGTATTAAAGATGCACACACTTGCATTGAAGTTGAGATGGAACAGGAAGAGACTTGTTGAAAGTCTCTCGGCAAATATAAAAGGGTAAAAAAACCCACAAGGGTGATGTCATGGCAGGGATCTACTGTAGACTACCTAACCAGGAAGAAGAGGTGGATGAGGCTTTTTTTTTTTTAAACAATTAACAAAATTATCTAAAGCACAGGACTTGGTGGTGATGGGGGATTTCAACTACCCCGTCATCTGTTGGGAAAATAATACAACAGGGCACAGATTATCCAACAAGTTCTTGGAATGCATTGGAGACAACTTTTTATTTCAGAAGATGGAGAAAGTAACTAGAGGAGAGGTTATTCCAGATTTTATTTTGACAAATAGGGAGGAACTGGTTGAGAATTTCAAGGTGGCAGGCAGCTTGGGTGAAAGTAATCATGAAATGACAGAGTTCATGATTTGAAGGAATGGTAGGAGGAAAAAGCTGTATAAAGACAATGGATTTCAAGAAGGCAGACTTTAGAAGAGAGTTGGTAGATAAGATCCCATGGGAAGCAAGTCTAAGGGGAAAAATAGTTTGAGAGAGTTGGCAGTTTTTCAGAGAGACATAATTAAGGGTGTAAGAGCAAACTGTCCCAATACGTAGGAAAGATAATAAGTATGACAAGAGATCATCCTGGCTTAACCAGGAGATCTTCAATGATCTGAAACTTAAATAAGAGTCCTATAAAAAGTAGAAACTAAGTCAAATTACAAAGGATGAATATAAAGAGCAACACAAGCATGTAGGGACAAAATTAGAATGGCCAAGGCACAAAATCAGATTAAACTAACAAGAAAACATTCTACAAATACCTTACAAGCAGAGGAAGACAAAGGACAGGGTAAGCGCATTATTCAGCGAGGGGCGAAAGACAATAACAGAAAATGTGGAAATGGCATAAGTGCTAAATGCCTTTTTCGCTTCAGTTTTCACCAAAAAAGTTATTAGCAATCTGATGTCTAATACAGTGAATGTCAATGTAAATATGGTATGATCCGAGGCTAAAATAGGGAAAGAACAAGTTAAAATTAGACAAGTTAGATGTCTTCAAGTTGTCAGAACCTGATGAAATACATCCTAGAATACTCAAGGAGCTGACTGAGGAGATATCTGAGCCATTGGTGATTATCTTAGAAAACTCATAAAAGACAGGAGAGATTCCAGAGAACTGGAAGAGGGCAAATAGAGTGCCAAGCCATAAAAAAGGGAATAAAGACAACCCAGAGAATTACAGAGAAGGCAGCTTAACTTCAGTACACAGAGAGAAAATGGAGCAAATAATCAAACAATTGATTTGCAAACCCCTAGAAGATAATAAGGTGATAAGAAAAATGACATGGATTTGTCAATAACAAATTATGTCAAACTAACCTAACAGCTTTCTTTGACAGGGCAACAAGCCTTCTGGATGGGGGGAAGTGGTAGATGTGGTATGTCTTGATTTCAGTAAGGTTTTTGATACTGTTTTGCATGATCTTCTCATAAACAAACTAGGGAAATATTGCCTAGATGGAGCTACTACAAGGTGGGTGCATAACTGGTTGGAAAACCATTCCCAGTAAAGCTGGTAAGGCGTATTGAATGGCGTTCTACATGGATTGGTCTGTGTCCAGTTCTGATCAATATCTTCATCACTGGATCACAAGCTAAATATGAGTCAACACTGTTGCAAAAAAAGCAAACATCATTCTGGGATATATCAGCAGCAGTGTTGTAAGCAAGACACAAGAAGTAATTCTTCTGCTCTACTCCTTGCTGATACCTCGATTGGAATAGTGTATCCAGTTCTGGGCACCACATCTCAGGAAAGATGTGGACAAATTGAAGAGCAAAAAAAATGACTAAAGCTCAAGAAAACATGACCTATGAAAACAGATGGAAAAATATGATTTAGATGCCAAGGAGGAGTAATTTATCTTTCCTTTGGTTAAAATAAAGATTCAGCCTTAAAAATGTGAGCACATTTAATCCTAATGATGAACCTTACCTGTTGCCTCCCATACCACTTATGGCTGCCATCTAGTTGTAGCCTAAAAGGGCTCTGAGATTTGGGCCATGACATGATTTCAAGGACATTTTGGGGTGAGGGCTGGTGCTGAGTGGGGGACTGTCGGGTAGGAGGGTTCCCCAACAGTAAGGCATTCAACTCTGGGCACCACTGGTTTCAAAGGCTGTGAAGCTGGCTCTACAGGTCCTAGCAACAAAGGTTTACTTGCTTCAGCTGAGTGCTGTGTGGGCAGGAGGACAGAGAATTAGGAAAGGGAGGAGGTCTAGTTTGGCTGAGTTGGGGTGGAACAGGGAGAAAAGTAGCAGAAAGTAGAGGGGGCCTGTGTGAATTGCTCTTTTCTTCCCCCTCCCAGGTCTCTCATTGGATTTTTTTGGGACTTTACCTCCCCTCAACTAGATGGCCCAACCCACAAGGGGGTTCTTCATGAACCAATTAAAGAAATGCCCCATACGTTGAGTAGCACTACACTGAGCTATGCTGCCTCTTACTACAACACAGACATACTGCACTTCTTTGCTGTCAGACAAAACTAACAGTGATACAAAAGGCTACATAAGCACAAGGGTGCTGAGATAGATGTGGCGAGGGAACTATAATATTGAACTTCCTAGCATGTGTGCCATTAATGCAGTATTTTGGTTGAAAATTTAAATACAGATTTCTGCACTAATTTATTAAAAATATTTGGATTTTGAAAGAGTCCACACACATTGTTTAAAACCACTAAATTGATTTTTATTGTCTCTAACGTATTTGCTCAGTGAAGGAAGCGCACACTATGCCTGAATTTAAAGAAATGGAGGCAATAATACAGTGGGCAAATCCTCTGTGTTCCCAAATCTTTGTGTCTTCTCATTTTGACAGGTTTTATTTGCTGTGAAATTTAGAACTTCAGTCCAGACAGTTCAAATTCCCTGTCCAGAGGTAGCAATGTAATCCCTTTTGACCAGGAAACCGTAAAAGTCTGCAGCTATGCAACAAAACATTCTTCCGGGGTATCACAGTGACACTGACTGTTTCACTGTAAAAGGCCTTTAGGAATTAGGCAATAAAGAATACAAGTGAAATGAGATTAGAATAAGCACAAACCTAAAGAGGATTTAAAAAATCTCCTTCTGGAACATGTTCATACTTCTGAAAGTCTTGACTATGAACGTACTGCAGCATAAGCCATTTCAGACCTTGATTCACTGGTAGGAACATATGCTATTTTTGATTCATAGTTTTAAAATCAACATTTCATTACATCACGATTACATGTAAATTTGTATGGATTTATCCAAGGAACCAAAGTAAAATTATGTTAATAGTCACTCAAGTTCTTGCTGATGGTTTATATTGAGACTAGGACTTACTTGTTAAGTATTTTGGCTCTTTTAGCACTTGAAAAATTCTCCAGTTGTAGAGATTCTTGTGTAAGAAAAGCAACAGCCAGGTGGAAGTAGTTGTTCCAAAGCTGAAAACAGAGAGATGCCAAGAATAAATACTATTAAATCTCTGAAGTGTTCTTCTACACACCTACAAAACATCTTAAAATACACAATTTATGCACATAAATATTAATAGAAAAAACAGACATCACCTTCTTGAAGAGATCTTAGTCCATCTCCATACTGTTTATATTTTTAATGAAACAAAATGGTCCATTTACACAAAATCAAAGGCATTTTGATTATTCAAACACATGAAATATGAATATGAGTGTGTGTGATGTTTTATATATATTTGACACCCCCATAATTTCATGCATATATGAATGAGAGTGTGTGTGTGTGTGTGTGTGTGTGTGTGTGTGTGTGTGTGTGAGAGAGAGAGAGAGAGAGAGAGAGAGAGAGAGAGATTTAAGTTTACTGAATGTCTATTAAAGTTTGCTGAAGGACAGACAGGGTTGGCTGCTCCTTGTGCAATTATCTTTGGAAATACTTACAGGAAAACAAGTCTGGAAGGGACCTCCTGGGTCCCCGAATCCAGTTCCCTGCTATCACAGGCAATCCCATCCCATCATCCAGTTCATAAATGTATCAAACTCCATCTCAAAATTAATTAGGTTGTTTGCTTCCATCACTACTGGAAAGCTGTTTCAAAACCTCACTCCTCTAATGATTAGAAAGCGTCTTCTAATTTACAGCTTAAATTTATTCATGATCAGTTTATACCCATTTGTTCTTGTGCCAACATTTTCCTTTATTTTAAATAATTCTTTTCTCTCTCTGGTGTCCTCCCCGCTGCTCCGATGAACTTATGAAGAGCAATCATATCCTCTCTCAGCCTTCATTTTGCTAGGCTAAACAAGTCAAACTCTTTTAGCTCCTGTCCTAAGACAGATTCTCCATTCACCTGTTCATCCTAATAGCTCTTCTATGCCACTGTTCCAGTTTGAAGTAATCTTTCTTGAACTTGGGTGACCAGAACAGTACACAGTATTCCGAATGAGGCCTTACCAATGCCTTGTAAAATGGCATTAACACTTCGCTATCTCTACTGGAAATACCCTGCCTCATTTGTCCTACGATCACTTTTGCCTTTTTCATGGCTACATCACATTGATGGCTCATAGTTACCCGATGATCGACTAATACACACAGGTTCTTCTACTCCTCTGGTGTTTCTAACTGATGAGCCTCCAGCTTACAGCAGAATTTCTTGTTAACAGTTCCTAAATGCACGAACTTGCACTTTGTACTATTAAATTTCATCCCATTTCTATTACTCCAATCCTCTGAGTCAGGTAGTTCTTCCTGTATAATATTCCCATCCTTTCTTGCATTGATTATGCCTCCCCACTTCATGTGATCAGCAAGTTTCATTAGCACATTCCTCCTTTTTGTGACAAAGTCATTAATGAAAATATTAAATATAATCAGTCCCAAGACTGATCCTTGAGGAGCTCCATTAGTAACTATCAAAAGAAGTTTCCTATAATGAATCTCAACAAATCACAACACTGTAATAATGTTAACAGTCTCCAGCCCACATTCCACTGTGTGTGGCTACCTCAGAACTTGGTTTCAAAGAACCATTGCCAGTATTCGCTCCTATTGATACACTATCTACTGCGGACTTCTGTCATAACATTTCTTTCCAGATCTGGACCTTAGCGTTCAAAATATGGATGTTAGCATGAAAACCTCCAAGCTTAGTTACCAGCTTGGACCTGGTAATTGCTGCCACCAGCTAGGAATTATACAGTGCCTAGCTCACTGTGGTCTCCCCAAAACCTTCCCTGGGGGACCCCCAGACTCAGATGCCTTGAGTCTTACAACAATGGGAACTAACCCCCTCCCCTTGTTTCCTTGTTACTTCCTCCCAGGCTCCCCTCCCTGGACGACCCTAGGAGATTCCCTGCTTCCAGTCCTGGAAACACAAGTACTGAGAGATCTAATGTCTCCCCCTCACCCTGAGGGTATGCAAAGTCAGGCTTAGTAAATCTAACACAAAGAGATTTTTCCCTTGACTTCTTCCTCCCACCAATTCCCTGGTGAGCTGCAGACTCAATTCCCTGGAGTCCCTACTAAAGAAAAACTCCAACAGGTCTTAAAAAGAAAGCTTTATATAAAAAGAATGAAAAAGGACATTAAAAATAGTCTCTGTATTAAGGTGACAATATACAGGGTCAATTGCTTAAAGGGAAAAAATGAATAAACAGCCTTATCCAAAAAGAATACAATTTAAAACACTCCAACAACTACACACATGTAAATAAAAAAGAAAAACAATATAAACCTATTGTCTTACTATCCTTGTACTTACAGCTTGTAATTAGAAGATTAGAAAGCCTGGAGATAGAAAAATCACTCTCAGAGCCGAGAGGGCACAGACACAAGACAAAGAACTCACACCCAAAACTTCCCTCCACCCAGATTTGAAAAAGTCTTGGTTCCTGATTGGTCCTCTGGTCAAGTGTTTGGTTCCCTGTGTTAACTCTTTACAGGTAAAAGAACATTAATCCTTAGCTATCTGTTTATGACAACCTCAAACCATTTTCCTATGTATAAATAATTAAATAATAAATAAATAAATAAAGTGCATGCATTTATCTGATTAAAAACTAAATTTATATGCAAATAAGGTATGGCCCTCATGCTCTTGGGAAGTTGCCAACAGGTCTCCCAGCGCTACAAAGGTTGTGCAAGATCACTGTTTTTATTTTTTGCGGTGGCAGACATAATTGTAAGGCGTACTTATTGGAAATATAAATTTTTCAATACTCTCTAAAAATATTTAATTGATTTTTAAAAGTCTACTGCCATAAAGAAATCTCTAGGTGACACAAACAAAACAAATTCGTTTAGTCTGGTATCTCTTATAGTATCTCCTAAACTAGAGCAAGGGAGAGAGGGAAGGAGTCCGGTTATGGCTCACCGGTTCTCTGGGCTAGCTCCAGATTCAACATGACATTCAGCAACCCCTAGGGTGCTCTAAGTGATGCCACTGACATAAGGTTTTTAATGGGTCCTATGCTAGTAGAGGATCAGGGCCGCCCCGAGGATTCAGGGGGCCTGGGGCAAAGCAGGGGAGCTGCGACGCTTGTACTCACCCAGCGGTGGTCCGGGTCTTCGGCGGCATTTCAGCGGCAGGGGAGCCCTTCAGTTGCTCCGCGTCTTCGGCAGCACTGAAGGGCCCCCCGCCGCTGAAATGTCGCTGAAGACCCGGACCACCGCCGGGCCAGGGCTCGTGAGGCCTGGGGCAAATTGCCCCCCTCTCCCCCTCCCCCCTGGGGCAGCCCTGTAGAGGATAGGCATAGATGAACTCTGCTCTGTCACACCCTCTACCTGCCTTCCCTATATCAGGAAGGGTAGAGTGCTACAGGTGGAGGACCCAGCTGTGGCATGTCTGTGCCAGAAGCAAGTTCTCTAACAGCAGAAAGCTGCACATTGGTGACCAGATTATGGCCCTTTTGCACTGTTGCTGTAAAGAGAATCTGGCTCACTATGTTATTCAGGCTTTGTTGACTGAACAGTGGAAATGATGGTTCCACACTGAGAAACCCTGCAACGGATCCTCAAACGTTTAAATCTTGAAGTGTTAGCTGATCTCAATTGTCAAGACAGAACAAAAGCAGAGAAGCAGTCTTTAAGATAGCCAGGCCCCAAATCAGTGCAGAGCTCTACAGATCAATAGTTATATACTGAATTAAGTTAAAACAGTGGACTTGTTACTCCACACTAACTCCCTGCATGGACACTTTTACTGTGCACTAAAAGTTCCTTTGTGTGCATTAGCTTAATACACTTTGGAAATATACAAAGCTAAACCACCTCAGGGTACCCTTTGTGCACAGTAAGAGTGTCCACATAGGGAGTTACTGTTGACTAGCTAGTGCACTCAATTCACATCCTAGCTTACTGAGCACTAACTTCCCCGTGTGTCTTCATCCAAACCTCAAACTCAGGCAGACACTAGTAAAATTGAGAGACTGCACTGTCCAAGTCTGATGAAAAGGTAACTTAGGGTTGAGTATCTTCAGCATATTGATGGAAGAGCAAATTAAACTACCTCACCATATCTCCTAGTAATTTCACAGTAGCAGGAGGATGAATGCACAGAATCCTGCAGTATTCCTCATAGGAGAATTCTTGGAGAAGAGCTGGATCATCTCAGAGAAACTAATAAAGACACCCAATGTGCCACTGCCATCTATATCTACACGGGGTCACAACTGAAACAATTCCTTGTGGTGAACAGTCATAGGCAGATGAGAGATTTAAAATAATCAGCAAGGACTTCTTTTTATTGTTCTTTACCCAGAGATCACTTACCAACCAGACCAGGACTTCTAGGACAGTCATGTCATAAATCAAATTGAAATAGGTCCAGGAAATCTGAGATTACTAGATAATGCAAGAGCTATCACACCACAACATCCTGAATAACAGCTTGTTTACACGAGAAAGTTGCACTGATTTTAACCTCTGGTGTAATTTTATATTAATTTAATGAAACTGGGACAAAACAGTGCATGGACATGCTTATTGTGTTATGAATGGTTTATCTTAAACAGATTCCTAAACAATTTAAAATGAACTGAAATAAGGGTTGTTTAAATCAAAATAGGGGCATTCACACAGTCTTTTACATGAGTTTAACTAAATTGGTTTAAAAAGTATACCGTTAAGTTAAATAGGTGCAATTTTCTCATCTAGGCAAGGCCCAACTTTCCATCAAAATGGAACATGAGAGCAGGGCTATAATGAGGATGATTATCAGTATCAAGACATGGCTTGATGGCCCCAATAATCACTTCTTTGAGATACACTGGAATCTTGCCCTCAAAATTTGTTGATCTTCTTTTTCTAATAACAGATCTGCTGTTTTTAGTACCTGAAAGGTGCATGGCTCCAATGAGTAGATTTCACTTGAAGTTCTTTAAATAGCTCTGGAAATTCAGTAGGTCAGGTTGACTGAAACTCCATGTTGTAGTTGTGCCTTCTCTCACACCTCACACATGCAAAACTGCCAACTGCAGAAGCAGCGAATTTGGCCCATATATGAGATTTGCCACAAATTAGGTAGAAAACTGCTCAGAGCAAGAAACACTTAACTCTGATTTCAAGTGCAGACAACCTAGATTCACCTTGCTGTTTACCACCCAGAACTGTTCTACTGACTGAAACTTCATAGATGCTAGAGTGGAGAAGAGCGAATTTTTCTTTGCCTACATTATGACAATGGCATAAGACTATAATGTGATAAGTCATAATAAAAGTATGATTTCCACTACGGACATGTTAGTCTCCTCCTTTCACCTGCTGCAATGTCATTTGTAACTTATCTCCTTGCAACTAAACCTGCCAAAATTAACTAAATGAAAATGAGTGTCACACATGGCAGGCCACGGCATTTCCAACACTGACCAGGATTTTTCCTGTTACTCAAAACAAGAAGCAGTCTTTCAGTGACACTGCTTCATGTGCTCACACAGCAGTTTTCCAGGCAAGGAGAAAGGCAGTGGAGTGAAACTGACTAGGACCACCTGGAAGAAATGATGTGTGAGTTCAACACAATTAGTGCTAATAAGAAAGGGACTGGGAAATACTCAGGCCTTTAAGGCTTTGTGATGATTCTGAGGAATAAGATATGGTGAAGCATTCTGGGGTCCTTCACTTTTGAGAGAAAAAAAGACAATTTTAGCATTTGAGCCATTTCTTGTTGAGGTGAAGGGCAGACCACTGAGAAGGGAATTGGCAGAACAGATTTAACAAGCCAAGAAAAAAATTTACAATTCAAAAATAGAAGAAAACTAATGAATTAATAAAAAGGACTATAAAGAAATATCAAAGGTGAGCATGTGTGTTTGTATGTGTGCACGTATGTATGTATATGAGAAAGAGATAGGCAGACAACCTTAGGGAAGAACAAGATAGACTGCAGAGTCAAAAATAAGCGGGGGGGCAAAAGAGAAAGAATCAGAAATTAAGAAATCTTGGAAAAGAAAAGATGAAAAATAAAGAAATTGAATATTACCACATGACTTCTTGATTAATAAACTACAATGATACAAAAATCAATGCAGCACACATTACATGGATTCAAAACGGATGAAATTATATGTCTCAAAATGTAATTATAAATGGAGAGTCATTCTCAAGTGGCTGTATTTCTAGTGAGGTCCAACAGGGATCAGTTCTTTGCCCTACGCTATTTCACGTTTTTATTCATGGCCTGAAAGAAACCACATGATCATCACTGACAAAGTCTGCAGATAAGACAGAGATTGGGGGGAGTACTAAACAATGAAGAGGACAGGTCACGGACAAAGAGTGATCCGGATCACTGAGCAAGCTGAGCTCAAGCAAAGTGTGTTTTAATATGATGAAATGTAAAGTCATAAATCTAGGATCAAGAAGGTAGGCCATCCTTACAGTTAGGGGGACTCTATCCTGGGAAGCAGTGACTCAAACAGATTTGGGGGTCATGGTAGATAATCAGTTGAACATGAGCTCACTAGGCAACACTGTCCAAAAAGGGCTAATGCAATCCTTGGATACATAAATGGGTCATATAAAGTAGGAGTTGAAAGGTTAAATATTACCTATGTATTTGGCACTGGGGCAGCCACTAATGGAATACTGTGTCCCATTTCTGGTGTCCACGATTCAAGAAGGATGTTGATAAATTGGAAATGGTTCAAAGAAGAACCATGAGAACAATTAAAGGATTGGAAATCATGTATTTTAATGACTGAGGTATTTTGGGTTCTGTTTATTTTAACAAAGAGAAGGTTAAGTGGTGACACAGCTTATAAGTACTCTACCTTCATGGGGAACAACAATTTGACAATGGACTCTTCAGTCTAGCAGACAAAAGTACAACAAGATCTACTTGAAAGAAGCTGAAGCTAGATAAATCCAGATTGGAAATAAACAGTAAATTTTTAAGTGAGGGTAATTAATCATTGGAACAATTTACCAAGAACTGTGGTGGATTTTCCATCACTTGCAATTTTTAAATCAAGATGGGCTGTTTTTCTAAACAGATATGTTCCAGTTCAAACACAAAGTAATTCAATTAAGTCATATGGCCTGTGTTGTACAGGAGGTCAGATTAGATGATCACAATCCCTTCTGGATTTAGTCAATGAATCTATGAATGATGTCTGATGCCATTTATAAATCAGTCATTGTTTCCACAAATACACACCTAAATGGAAAGGAAGATGCAGTCTTGTGCCAAAGTCAGAGGGCCAAATAAATCTGAAAGTTTGCAGCTCTCAGATGACATTTTGGAGACCCAACAGGACACCGCTAAATCAGAATATGGCTTACAGTGCTTCCATCCTTAATTGAGGAATGCAACTACATCCCCAGTTTTTGAGCCCCTGGCCTGTGCTTCTCATACTCACCTGACAGTTTGACTCATTAAAATTGTTTATAATCTTCTCAAAAACTGAATTATTTTTAAATTTAATGGGATCCTGTTGTAATTTAAGTTTCAGTTGGACCTGAGTTGTAAAGTTTGCATCTGGATATTTAAACATTCTCAAACAGGACTGGTAGTTATGGTATAGCCACTAAGGCTTGTGCCTAATTCCCCAGCTCCTGGAATCATGTGATTAGATCAAAATAGCATCTTTTATTTTTGCAAGTATGTTTCTTGCCCTCGTGATTGGGAAGAAAAGCTTGATATTTGTGTGACTGATGCAGACATGTCTATCTGGGTCTGGAGACAACCTGAAACAATGGCTCTAAAATGGTGACCTACTCCATGCACTTCAATGGAGTGTTAACTCCAAGACTGACTGTTCTGGGCTACCCCACCAAGACAACACCAGCAGAGAATGCTGTTCATGGCAGGAGGAAAGGGAGTGCTATGGCTTGGCCCAGCTGCCCAAACAGATACACCTCATCTGCTGGGGTAAGCAGCAAGAAGCCCCATGTGCTGCCACCCCTCCTTCTCCAGGGGTGAAAGGAATCTGCTGCCACTCCTGCTTCTTATGAGAGGATGGAGAACCTACTTCCCTTGTTCCGCTCCTAAAACCCTGGAATGTCTTAATCTGGCTCTTAATCTCAGAAATCATTGCTATTCAAATCCAGGCTTTTGGCTCAACTTGGCTTGAGAGAGAAGGGGGACAGGTGATGACGTTTGGATCTCGATGCCAGTTTCCTCAAAGTACAGAGGTGTTTGGGTTATTTGTTTAATTCAGCATGTCACAGAAGACATTGTATAAATTCAGCGTTCATGCTCCAAGAAAGAGATGCATAACAACAAATACAGAAATCAAAACTATTGGCTTGTACCGGAAATATATTAAAACATTAACATTAGTTCCAAATATACTGTTTATATTTTCTCTTACCTGTAACTCAAAGTTGGCTTGGTCAAGAAATTTTTTGTTTAGCATATCTGCATACTGATTAATTGCTCGCAAGAAGACTCTGAAAGATCAAGAGAAAATTACATAATTACACACTTACATTTTGGCACCTTTGTAAGTTTGGCATCACAGCTAGATACAAATCTGAGACTATCTGGAAAGTGAAAGCTGTAGCAGTTATTTGAAAAGCAGTGTGATCTCACCACTGTTAAGCATACAGAATTATATGCAGATGTTCCCAAAATTAAATCATGTAAATTAGCATATGCAGAATAAAAGAAACAGAAGCAATGTTTCGGATAAAATCACTTCTCTTTAAAATACCACAAGATAGTTAAGTGAACATTAAAATTTCATTTCATTAACAAAAAGTGCAAATTAATTACTTTTTAAAGTCCAAGTGTCTTAATGTTATATATTTAGCATTAAACTGTATCTTAACAATTAGTTCAGGCAAGACACATTTTAAACTAATTATCAACCATTCACCATCTTACTTATCGGCCAGTGGCCCAAAGTGCATACGTTGTGCTTGAGAAAAATGTTTTGAAGTTGTCTAGTCCTATCCTCTGCTTTAAAATGATAAATTAGGACCTGTATCAATTTACTACTTTTCTAAAACAAGAAACTTCTCAAATAGATAGTAGATGTTGTTGAGAAGCTTTAAAAATAAAAAGCATTTAAGCAGAATAAGTAGGTCTCTACATATTCTTGGTGTCAAAGAATAAAACATTATTCTTTAGCCTCTTGGTCTCCACTTTTGAGACAAGCATTATCTTCCATCTGTAAATTGCTTAATTGATGCTATTAGACTGTCAAGCTAAACCCTGGGTAAAGGAACATGTCCTTTGAGCAGACTGTACATACTGTAGATTTTATTACTTTTCAAGGCATGTGCAATAATCAAGACCAGTCACAATGCCTTTTTCTAATGGCCTCTCTCTTTTGCACAATAGCAATCTGTCAAGTAGAATCCACATTAGGATACAGATAATAAACTTAATTACCTTTTCTATATTTCAACAGCAAGCAACAGAAAATTTAAGACACTAAAGTTAGGGACACATGATGTACTGGCAGCTGGAAATATCTTTCACAGGAATTAAGAGTCTTACCTACATTTGAACAAAATGAAAGATCCTTGTCTTTGCCACATCTCTCTCACAATTAAGGGAAACAATCCCCCAGTTGCACGTACACAGCACAATAGGAAAGGAGTTTCTATGTAGAGGCTACCTGCTTGCATTTACTTAATTTCTTAAGACATTCGGATATCATTGTGATGAGCATGGTACAAATACCTATACCTATAAATAGACCAGATACCTGCTGTAGCATGGCCACTTAGAAATTTAAAGAAAATGTATGATGGTGCATGGGCGGGAGCCTTATTATGGAGTCAATTATGCCTAAAAACTAGAGTGATTCTCCATTTGCCTAATAATCTTTAATAATAGAATAAAGTGCAAAATTACTTTTGTTATTCTTCTTTGTTCTTACACTAAACCAGGCCTGCACATGTGGCCCTCGGAGGCTCACTGTGCAGCCCACAGCCGGGAATCAAAGGGCTCTGGGCTGCCCGCAGCCGCGGGGAGCCCAGAGCCCTTTAAATCTCAGCCACGAGCAGGATTCAAAAGGCTCTGCGCTGCCCACAGCAGGGATTGGCTGGAGACAGGGCAGGGGATGCAGGGCTGGTTGGAGACAGGTGTTGGTGCAGGGCTGGAGACAAGGCAGGGGGGCGGGGCTGGCTGGAGGTGGGCTGGCTGCGGGCAGCAGGTGCAGGGCTGGCTGCAGACAGGAACTGGTGCAGGCAGGGCACGAGGTGCGGGGTTGGTGCGGGCAGGGGGTGCAGCAGGGGTTGGCTGTGGGCAGCTGGTGCAGGTACAGGGGGGACAGCCCATCCTGTATGGTGAGTGTCCCCTCCTCCTCCCTCCCCCACCAGGGTAGCAGCAGCAGCCCGGGGCTCTCCTGCTTCCACTGCCCCAGCCCTGTAAATAGCTGCGGGAGCCCTGGGGAAGCGGTGGGGCTCCAGTGGGTATTTAAAGGATCGGGGCGGTAGAAGCGACGGGCTCCTCGGACTTTTTAAAAAGCCCCCAGAGCCCCACAGCCCTACCCCAGGGCTCCAGCAGTGGAGCTCTGGTGTCAATTTAAAGGGCCTGGGACTCCAGCCCCTGTTGGGAGCCCCAGGCCTTTTAAATTGCCCTCTGGGGAAGCTGGGCCACCCCGGTACAGTGCACTGGCTTTTGCCGGTACATCATACTGGGGCTTGGGCGTGTGGCCCTCTTAGGGGCGGGGCCCAGTTCAGGGGAATTGGTTGAATTGGCCTAAAGCCGGTCCTGGCGGCTGGGATTTAAATGGCTCTGGGCTCCCTGCTTCTGTGGACAGCCTAGAGCCTTTTTAATCCCGGCCGTGGCTGAGATTTAAAGGGCTCAGGGCTCCTCGTCGCTGCTGGCAGCGCAAAGCCTTTTGAATCCTGGCAGCCGCTGAGATTTAAAGGGTTCTGGACTCCCCTCAGCGGATGGGCTGGGGCTGGGATTTAAAGGGCTCGGGCTCCCCTCAGCAGCAGGAGTTCTGGTCCCTTTAAATCCCTGCCCCAGCCCAGCAAAGCTCCAGGTTCCCCCAGCCGCCAGAGGCCCAGGCCCTTTAATTTGATCCTGAGGCTCCCAGCCACCTCTTCAGCTGGGAGTCCCTGGTTGATTTAAAATCAAGTATCACCTCCTGACCCCCAACCTTCCTTTTTGGCCCACAGCTGTTTTAGTGGGGCAGCGCTGGGGAAGGAGGGTTTGTTTCTGCAGGGCTGGGCGGTGCTGGGGCGGGGTGTTTTCGCTGGGCTGGGAGGTCCTGGGGGTAGGGGCGTGTTTCCGCGGGGCCGGGGGGTTTCGGCCCTCAGTTGTTTTCTTTGGAGTAATGTGGCCCTTGCCGCTTTACGAGTTGTGCAGGCCTGCACTAAACTTTTCTTCTCCCCTTTTTATATGTACACATTTTGCAGTATGACCCTAGCATTTCTCAAAAAAACAAACAAATATATGTATGTGCATCCCTAGCATGCACAAATGCACTGGAGGGTTTGCACAAACATGTATGTCTGCATTAGCTATCTTTGTCAGCATATACATTTTAGGATCAATTTATTTAATGGATTTTACAAGTGAGATGAATTTAGTGTATATTGAAAAGAAAACCAGGGAGACACATAATATGTATTTAGATCTTACAGTGGTTCAATTACTCTGCTGTGATATATGAAAGGATTACCTTTCCAAATAATTTAATTATGTTGCCTCAATATATCACCATAATGGATTCAATGTGATCCATCTAATTAAGCTTTGGAAGAATTTCAAGACTTTACAGGCAAATATTTTCTTAAAAATTTTAGGTTCATATTTTACTCTCTGATGATTCTAGTACATAACAATAATAAATAATGAACAAATTGACTACTGAAAAGCAACAAATTATCTTATATATATATATATATATACACACACACACACACACACACACACACACACACACACACACTTGACTGTATATAAACTTTAAATTAGAAAGTTGTGATTTTGTATTATTGTTTGTGTATTGAAGCTGTAAGGATAACAAATATTGTCTATATATGTATTTATGAGTAAACTACCAAATGAATTAGGTGATAGGAAAGATCAAGACCCCAAACTTACAAGTAACAATGTGCAAATGAACCCATATGAAGAGCCTCACTGAATTCAATATAACTTGCAGGATCATGGCTCAAAAGAACAGCATAATCTATGTAGCAAACAGGTCTGTTTGCAAAGCACAATAATACACATAAATGACTTCCTATAGTTCATTCATACCAAAGTAAACATTCACTTATGGTGTCAGAACTATTTAACATTAATCGGTAATCCTACTAGAAAAAAAGGGTTTTTCTGTATGAAGGTGCAACTTGTGTAGACGCAGCCTTTCTGGTAAAACTAATTTATTATAAGTTGTAATTCACCCTTTAGTTCCCAACAGATGTCAAACCTGATACAAATTGAAAGGAAAACACTTTAGAAGAAAAGCTTTTGTAGAGCTGTGTCTGAGGTTGCAAAGAAATGTTAAAACACCTTTGCTACATAAACCAATGGTCTGGACATTATCAGAGTGAGTTACGTGACATCAGTTACGTGAGTCCAAGCTCCACAATTCAGAACTGGATTGTGATTAATACTGTGTTGAGTGGAAGGGTGCAGTGGGGTTGAGTTCAGATCTTGGAATTTAATTCACTCCATTATAGAAACAAGATCACTTGCATGAGCTAAATATGGAGTATTTGGATCTGGATTCTTATTCAGGCTGATCTCTAACGATAATGTTACAAAAACAGCAAAGGCCCGAAATTCTGCTCTCTAATGTCAAAGACATCCTTGTGATCTCCAGGAGTTCAAGCTTTGCTCTTAACTCTGAACTTATTATTATTTCTAATTTGTATAGAGCTCAAAATGCATTAGGCATTTTAGACAGAAAAATAAGGCTAGGTTCTTCGTGGGCACATTACAACGTGCAGACAAAGAGGGGAACAATATAAGGCAGTGTGACTCATCAGTGGAATGGGGCATGCTCCATGTAGTTCCATCACATAGGGTAAAGCTATCCTGGAAGAAGTGTGTTTCAAGAGGGACAAGAAGAGGAGGATGGAGCCACAGCAGAGAGGATCAGGGAGGAGCATCATAGAAGCAGGCCAGAAGAAGTGAGGGAAGAGAGGACACAAAGGGGGAGTTCATCAGGTGGCTTGGTCAGAGGGAATGGTCATGGATGGAAACAGGTATATGTGTGTGGAGGGTGAAGTGGCAAGGTAGTATAGCAGTGTAATCTTGTTCTGGTACGTGATGGGAAGCTAATGAAGGGACCAAAGGAGGACAAGGCAAGAACTTGAATATTTCCTTGCTTTTGTGGCTTTGACTATTACCTTCAGAATGTGAAAGGATTTTTTTTTTTTGGTGTGACTTTAAAAAAAAAAAGAAACAACAAAACTATTAACCCTGCCTCTCCCTCATCACTATGGCCAAAGCTCTGGTAATCTGTAATTGAGATTAATGCAAACCACTCCCCTGTCTTTCCTCATTCCCATTCCTTTCCCATTTCAGCTGATCCAAAACACGTACAAAAGACCTTTTTTTATGACCCTGACTGACTTTCTGGCCTCTCTGAAATCAACTGGAGTTTTTCCATTAGCGTTAATGGACCAGGACTGCATCCCATATCTCCCAATTACTGATTCTCTTCACTGGCTCTAACTTTTCTTCTGCAGGACATTCAAGCGTGTCCTGTTCACAAATAATAGAATGAATTTATTTCAAACTTTTCAAAAATAAATCAGCCTTTGGACTGAGGAAAAAAAAAAGGAAACTTTAAAAAAAAACTTAGAAGCAAATGAAAATAGCGGCTATAATGAAATCAAGTTGCAACCTTAACCATACTGCTTGCTCCAGCCTGTCTCTTAGATACCACTCTTTGCTTTTTTGTAAAATTGTAAATGAGTTTGCTTTTGTTTGCTGACAAATGTCTTTGTACACAAACACAAAAATGGCTGGCAGTAAACAAAAATGTTAAGTTTTAAGCTAAAAATAGGAAATTTAAGGTTACTTTTTCCATTAAGGTAGCAAATATAAAATAAGAGACAAAATGTGAAAGTTAAACTTCACACTATATGTAACTGTGTATCTTTATCAAATGTGGGTATACACAGACTTTATACATATATAAAATCATCTTGGCCAAAACACCAGCCAACTGAGAGAGAAGGAGGGAGGGAGAGAGAGAAGTAAATTTAGACCTGGTTTACCCACAGAGTTACACCAGTGTTATTTTTAATCAAGTTAGTTAAATTGGCACAACTTTGTGTTTAGACACACTTAAGTCTATTTAAACTTGGTTTATATTGGTCTAGCTTGCCGTAAGGGCAGGCAGTTGTAAAACAGTCCTGTGGGACCTCTGTAATTAAACTGGAACAAGCTGCATGTAAGCAAGTACTGTACATAATTGAGGCCTACTACCCTTGTATCTGGCATTTTGTTTTGTGTCCCATCTCCTGACGCCAAGTATTGACCAGTTCAAAATTGACTAATCTTCTTGCTGTCGTGTCTCAATTGGATTGTTTAAGCCTTTGATCCTGTTACCATCTTAATTTCTTTCTCCTCAGCCACCTCCTTATTTATTTATTAAAAAGTGTTGCCATTTTCTGCTATGCCAACACCCTTTTTGGAAGTAGGATTTCTTCGGCTGATGTCAGACAAAGCCCAGAGATCTTAGGATGCCTGCCATGGAGCTGCAAAAGAGAGCTGCTGCTGCAACTATTAAAGGACTAGAGCTGTCTGGAAAATGACAATTCCATTTCAAGGCAACTTACAAGATTTCAAAATTTCTTTTTGTTCCACATTGGAACAAAACCAAAACTTCTAGAGCATTCATTCATTAAATGGAATTGTGTCAAAAAGTCTGTTTTTGGATCAAAACTGGAGCTCTTCGATTCAAGACGGAAATACTGACTGAACCTTTACTGTGGTATAGTTGAAGGATGATGGCGGCAGATATTTAGCATAAAGCTATTCCAGAATACAGTACTGCATAATGAAAAGCAATATCTGCATTGCAATAAAAGTAACATCCACCCTGAATAATTACAAGTTAATTGAGCAAAGGGGAAGTTAGAAAGGGAAATAATCAGAAACCAATTTAACTGCTATAGCCTCCTGGCACAATTAAAGTTACTAAAATGACATTTGTTACAATCAAGCCCACAGCACTTTCTAGCATGTCTGTTACTCACTGGTGCCAATAAAACACAAAATTTTTGATGATACATTATCTTATAAAAGGAGGAAAAGATCTAACTTTGAGTAGAAATATGAAACCAAAGGTAAATTTTGTTCTTATTAAACTTGGTATGGGTTAGAGGATAGTCAAATTCTGCCAGATATTTCCAGGTGTATTTTGGCTGACCATAAAATGAATTTGCTTCAGGTCATACTCACATATGCGTTTGTTTTTCACAATGCATTCATCAATGCATATGATACTTGCATGAATGCTCAAGGAAGTGAAAGTGTTCAAAACAGACGTGATCTATTGTATAGGATGGAATGCTATTTGGTACAGCAAGGTCACTGGGGGCCTTATTCACCATTGCATTACTTCTGTTTTACCTAGGTGTAAATCAATTTTGCAATAGACTTACATAAATACAGGTCATAAAATTGCAATGGTATATTAGGACTGCATTCTCCAAAACCCCTGAAGATAGCCTTAGTAGAGAGGCAATTAAATAAGCCAGGCAAGGATCTGACCACAGATGTCACAGCTAGGACCATGAATACACATGCAATTACTTTGTGTGAATGTGATGTGGAAAATTAACTTGCAATTCTGCACCAAGACAGTGCTTTTTTACAGTAGTCTAATTCTTCTAGGATTGATGTCTCAGGTAGAGTCTGTGTGAGCTAGAAAGGAAAAAATTAATAATTTTCTTTAAAAAAAATCCCTAATTCTGCTTATCTGTTCTCTTCTCCATGGACTGCTATAGCTCCCTGAGAGCTTTAAAGCTTCACTGCCTTCTTCAATTCCTTCCCTTGATTTTATGAGGAATCAGAAACAATACAAATAATTATGTGATTTATGTGTCCCATTTCAGCTAACCAACAACTTGAATTTCGAATACTGAGCTCCGAATACATACAAACTGTTTGCAATCAATCTGTTATTAAAAAGAAAAAAATCACGCAGTCACCATGAACAGTTTTGGAAAACTTCTGCTCTCAAAGAGGTTAACCATATGTTAGGAACAATTAGGAAAGGGATACAGAAAATATCATGATATCACTATACGAACCCATGGTGTGTCCATACCTTGGATACTGTGTTAAGTTGGGGTCATCCCATCTCAGAAAGGATATAGTGGAAGTGGAAAAAGTTTGAAGAAGGGCAATAAAGTTGATTAATGGTAGGGAACGGCTTCCATATGAGGACAGACTAAAAAGATAGGACTCTTCAGCTTAAACGGGGGATCTGATAGAGGTCTATAAAATCATGAACTGTGTGAATCAAGTGAAAAATGTTCTCCATAGAGAAACAAAATGGGATGATTTAGTTGGTGTTGTTCCTGCTTTGAGCAGGGGGTTGGACTAGATGACTTCCTGAGGTCTCTTCCAACCGTAATCTTCTATGATTCTGTGATTCATCGGGTCACTCAAGGCAGCAGGTTTAATACAAACAAGAGGAAGCACTTTTTCACCCAAAGATAACCTGTGGAACTCATTGCCATGGAATGTTGTGATGGACAAAAGTATAATTGAGCTCAAAAAAGAACTGAATATGTTCATGGCAGATAAATCCCATCAATGGCTGGTAGCCAAGGTGGCCAGGGATGCAAGCCTAAATCTTTGGCTACCAGAAGCCAGGAATGGAAGACAGGGTAGATCACTCCATAATTGCCCTGTTCTGTATATTCTCCTTAAAGCTCTGATATGGGCCACTGGCAGAGACAGGATACAAGGGAAGATGGACCACGCTCAGAACCAGTACAGCAGCTCTTATGTTTTTATGTAGTTATTCATCATTTATTGTGTCCAAAGTGTGTTAGGTGGTTTACGGATATAAACTAAGAGAGGTCCCAGCCCCAAAGAACTTTAAAATGAATTTACCGCTTGATGCATGTGAAAAGACCCTTGCACCCATACAGAGTTCCATAGATCCCAGGGGGATGCCTACGTGTATCAGAATGCAAAATCTGCTTAAAAGACAAAAATATAGATGAAGAATAAGTAAAAAGATGCAGCTTCCAAGCAAAGTGATTGGAGGTTGGCACACAATTCATCTCTGTGTGGGTTTTCTTAGTTATTTAGTAATGTCATCCTTCTCTTCTTCCATTTTCTTTTATATTCATTCAGGGTGCCCTGACTTGCTTAATCACCAAGGTTTTAAAAAGTCCTTATGCTCTGCCTTCTCTTCACTCAGTCCCTTTTATCGCATGGGGGTTTGCACGAGTGTAAGGGGAAAGAGTATAAGTCACATAATGTCGTAAGAGTGTAAAACATCTAATTCACTCTCTGAGCAACACTCTCTGTCACACACGTCAAACCCACCAAAAATCCAACAAGTAATTGTGAAGAAAGGATGTATGTGAGCAAATCATAATCCTCATACAGACATTTCATAAAAAGAACAAAGCTAATTCGTAGAGGACATTAGTCACTACAGATTATTTAGTTAGATATAGTTTGGGATTCACAATTAAATTGGAAAGCCCAACATATTGCAGTATTTCTGATATTAAAACAATTCAAGCTGCAAATACTCCTCTCTCAACAAATGCGTTACCCAAAATGATACCACTTCTTCTAGATAGTGAAAAAAAGAGTGACAGATTCAATCACCAGAGCACAATTATCCAAATAACCATACATGGACTCAGTCTTTTTACTATTTGGGTCTACTTGAGAATTCTGTGAATGAGAGGGAGTTTAAAATCAGGTTACAAAAGGCACTGTTATGAGGTCACCAATTAAGTCAGATGGAAGGATAATGAAGGCTTTATTTCAGCTGACCAACCTTCCAGTTCATCATCAACCTTTGCCTTTTGAGCTTTGGCATCTTTGGAAGTCAGATGATCCAACAGATAAGGCCTGGTCTACACTGGGGGGGAGAAGGGGATGACGTGACTAAGGTAGCTGACATTGACGTACTTAGATCTACTTACCGCAGTCTCTTCAGTGCGGTAAGTCGATGCGCTGATGCTCTCCTGTCGACTCTGCCAGTGCCTCTTGCCCTGGTGGAGTACCGGAGTCGACGGGAGAGTGCTCAGTGGTCTATTTATCGCATCTAGACTAGATGCAATAAATCAACCCCTGCTGGATCGATTGCTGCCCGTCGATCCAGCGGATAAGGTAGACAAGTCCTAAGAGTCAGATACCTCCTTTCTTGGTACATTTGAGATGAAACTAGAGCAAAATAAATAAGAGTGACCAGAACCTCACTAAAGCATAGCATTCTCTTTTCCTTTAAAGGCTACAATCGCATATAAATACAAGTAAAAACTATTGTTTTTAATCAGGGCTGCCGGGGGGGGAGGCGGGGACAAGTGGTGCAATTTGCCCCAGGCCCTGCAGGGGCCCCACGAGCCCTGGCCTTGCGGCGGTCCGGGTCTTTGGTGGCAGTTTGGTGGCGGGGGGCCCTTCAGTGCTGCTGAAGATGTGGAGCAACTGAAGGCCCCCTCCCGCCGCTGAAATGCCGCCGAAGACCCGGACCGCCGCTGGGTGAGTACAGGCGCTGCAGCTCCCCTGCTTTGCCCCAGGCCCCCTGAATCCTCTGGGCGGCCCTGTTTTTAATTTCAATAATTTTTTTATTTTCAGTAAGCTTAGAAATTCTAAAAATCAATGAAGTGTGAACAATTTAATCGACTTTATGAAGTACACTTAATTTTGAGCAACTTTTTACTTCACATATAAAAAGCTCTATTAAAACCCATATTTTAATAGACTACTGCATAATGGTTTTATTCATGGCAATGTACACAGTACATTGATTCTCTGTTTACTTTGCCATCAATGTGGACAACATATGTAGTGATCTGATGCGGTATTAAATATTTACATGTATTAGCAGTATCCAAGTTTTATGATAAAAAGTTGCTCACTGATATCTTTATTGTCATAGGTTGGAGAATGGGAAACCATGGAAAGTGGGACACCACATGGAGGAATCTCTGCTGTTGTGGAAGCAATCACATGAGGGTTGTGTCAGTCCCAAGCACTCCCCAGAGCCAGAGGGACCATCATACCTATCACTCTGTTCTATCCCCCACCACCTGAATAACAGCAGCAGAGGAGATAGGAATTTCCAATTCCTCCAACTTTCCCACCACCAACCCAGAAGGACCCAGCCTAGGCACCAAGCTCAGGGTTTGTCTACGTACATTTTCTGTCCTGTTGTCTTTGTGTAAAAATTGTAAGAGTTTACATTTTTAATAAGCATCCACTTGTATATGTTACAACTGGCATATTTGCAAATTGTTGAAGGTGGTTTTCTGCTGATAAATGCATAGGAATAAGTTATACCATTATAAACACCCGTATACTGGTATAACAGCATTCACAGTATGGGGTTGTACTGCTTTTTAATCGGTTTCTAAACTGATACAGTTCAAGTGGTGCAAAAACTGTATGTAGACAAACCCTTAGCTTGGTGCCTAGGCTGGGTCCTTCTGGGTTGGTGGGGGGAAAGTTGGAGGAATTGGAAATTCCTATCTCCTCTGCTGCTGTTATTCAGGTGGTGGGGGATAGAGCAGAGTGATAGGTATGATGGTCCCTCTGGCTCTGGGGAGTGCTGGGGACTGACACAACCCTCATGTGATTGGACCACTTTAACATAAGAACATAAGAACGGCCATACTGGGTCAGACCATAGGTCCATCTATTCCAGTATCTGTCTACTGACAGTGGCCAATGCCAGGTGCCCCAGAGGGAGGGAAGCTAACAGGCAATGATCAATTGATCTCTCTCCTGCCATCCATCTCCATCCTCTGACAAACAGAGGCTAGGGACACCATTCTTTACCCTTCCTGGCTAATAGCCACTTATGGACTTAGCCACCATGAATTTATCCAGTTCCCTTTTAAACATTGTTATAGTCCCAGCCTTCACAACCTCCTCAGGTAAGGAGTTCCACAAGTTGACTGTGCGCTGTGTGAAGAAGAACTTCCTTTTATTTGTTTTAAACCTGCTACCTATTAATTTCATTTGGTGACCCCTAGCTCTTGTATTATGGGAATAAATAAATAACTTTTCCTTATCCACTTTCTCAACATCACTCATGATTTTATATACCTCTATCATATCCCCCCTCAGTCTCCTCTATTCCAAGCTGAAGAGGTCTACCCTCTTTAATCTTTCCTCGTATGGGACCCTCTCCAAACCCCTAATCATTTTAATTGCCCTTTTCTGAACCTTTTCTAGTGCTATAATATCTTTTTTGAGGTGAGAAGACCACATCTGTACACAGTATTCGAGATGTGGGCATACCATGGATTTATATAAGGGCAATAAGATATTATCTGTCTTATTCTCTATCCCCTTTTTAATGATTCCTAACATCTCGTTTGCTTTTTTTGACAGCCTCTGCGCACTGCATGGACATCTTCAGAGAATTATCCACAATGACGCCAAGATCTTTTTCCCGACTCGTTGTAGCTAAATTAGCCCCCATCATATTGTATGTATAGTTGGGGTTATTTTTTCCAGTGTGCATTACTTTACATTTATCCACATTACATTTCATTTGCCATATTGTTGCCCAATCACTTAGTTTTGTGAGATCTTTTTGAAGTTCTTCACAATCTGCTTTGGCCTTAACTATCTTGAGTAGTTTAGTATCATCTGCAAACTTTGCCACCTCACTGTTTACCCCTTTCTCCAGATCATTTATGAATAAATTGAATAGGACTGGTTCTAGGTGTGACCCTTGGGGAACACCACTAGTTACCCCTCTCCATTCTGAGAATTTACCATTAATTCCTACCCTTTGTTCTCTGTCTTTTAACCAGTTCTCAATCCATGAAAGAACCTTCCCTTTTATCCCATGACAGCTTAATTTACATAAGAGCCTTCGGTGAGGGACCTTGTCAAAGGCTTTCTGGAAATCTAACTACACTATGTCCACTGGATCCCCCTTGTCCACATGTTTGTTGACCCCTTCAAAGAACTCTAATAGATTAGTAAGACACGATTTCCCTTTACAGAAACCATGTTGACTATTGTTCAACAGTTTATGTTTTTCTATGTGTCTGACAATTTTATTCTTAACTATTGTTTTGACTAATTTGCCCGGTAGTGACGTTAGACTTACCGGTCTGTAATTGCCTCTAGAGCCCTTTTTAAATATTGGCGTTACATTAGCTAACTTCCAGTCATGGGTACTGAAGCCGATTTAAAGGACAGGTTACAAACCATAGTGAATAGTTCCGCAACTTCATATTTGAGTCTTTCAGAACTCTTGAGTGAATGCCATCTGGTCCCTGTGACTTGTTAATGTTGAGTTTATCAATTAATTCCAAAATCTCCTCTAGTGACACTTCAATCTGTGACAGTTTCTCAGATTTGTCACCTACAAAAGCCGGCTCAGGTTTGGGAATCTCCCTAACATCCTCAGCCGCGAAGACTGAAGCAAAGAATCCATTTAGTTTCTCCGCAATGACTTTGTCATCTTTAAGCGCTCCTTTTGTATTTCGATCATCAAGGGGCCCCACTGGTTGTTTAGCAGGCTGCCTGCTTCTGATGTTACTTAAGAAACATTTTGTTATTACCTTTGGAGCTTTTTTCTAGCCGTTCTTCAAACTCCTCTTTGGCTTTTCTTATTACACTCTTGCACTTAAGCTGGCAGTGTTTGTGCTCCTTTCTATTTGCCTCACTAGGATTTGACTTCCACTTTTTAAAGGAAGTCTTTTTATCTCTCACTGCTTCTTTTACATGGTTGTTAAGCCACGATGGCTCATTTTTAGTTCTTTTACAGTGTTTCTTAATTTGGGTTATACACTGAAGTTGGGCCTCTATTATGGTGTCTTTAAAAAGGGCCCATGCAACTTGCAGGGATTTCACTTTAGTCACTGTACCTTTTAACTTTTGTTTAACTAACCCCCTCATTTTTGTATAGTTCCCTCTTTTGAAATTAAATGCCAGAGTGTTGGGCTGTTGAGGTGTTCTTCCCACCACAGGGATGTTGAATGCTATTGTATTATGGTCACAATTTCCAAGTGGTCCTACTATAGTTACCTCTTCGACCAGCTCCTGCGCTCCACTCAGGATTAAATCTAGAGTTGCCTCTCCCTTTGTGGGTTCCCATACCAGTTGCTCCATGAAGCAGTCATTTAAAGTATCGAGAAATTTTATCTCTGCATTTCGTCCTGAAGTGAAATGTTCCCAGTCAATATGGGGATAATTGAAATCATCCACTATTATTGGGTTCTTAATTTTGATAGCATCTCTAAATTCCCTTAGCATTTCATCATCACTATTACTGTCCTGATCAGGTGGTCGATAATAGATCCCTAATGTTATATTTTTATTAGAGCATGAAATTTCTATCCACAGTGATTCTGTGGAACATGTGGATTCGCTTAAGATTTTTACTTCATTTGAATCTACATTTTCTTTCACATATAGTGCCACTCCTCCCCCTGCACGACCTGTTCTGTCCTTCCAATATATTTTGTACCCCGGAATGATTGTGTCCCATTGATTGCTCTCAGTCCACCAGGTTTCTGTGATGCCTATTATATCAATATCCTCCTTTTTCACAAGGCACTCTAGTTCGCTCATCTTCTTATTTAGACTTCTAGCATTTGTGTACAAGCACTTTAAAAACTTGTCCCTGTTTATTTGTCTGCCCTTTTCTGATGTGCCAGATTCTTTTTTATGTGACTGTTTATCATCTGATCCGGCCCTTACATTATCCTCTTCCATCCTCTGTTCCTGACTATAACCTGGAGATTCTCTATCATCAGACTCTCCCCTAAGAGAAGTCTGTGTCCGATCCACATGCTGCTCTGCAGCAGTAGGCTTTCCCCCATCTCCTAGTTTAAAAACTGCTCTGCAACCTTTTTAATGTTTAGTGACAGCAGTCTGGTTCCACTTTGGTTTAGGTGGAGCCCATCTCTCCTGTATAGGCTCCCCCCATTCCCAAAGTTTCCCCAGTTCCTAATGAACGTAAACCCCTCCTCTCTACACCATCGTCTCATCCATGCATTGAGACTCTGAAGCTCTGCCTGCCCACCTGGCCCTGCGTGTGGAACTGGAAGCATTTCTGAGAATGCCACCATAGAGGTCCTGGATTTCAGTCTCTTCCCTAGCAACCTAAATTTGGCTTCCAGGACATCTCTCCTACCCTTCCCTATGTCACTGGTACCTACATGTACCACGAGCACCAGCTCCTCCCCAGCACTACACATAAGTCTGTCTAGATGCCTCGAGAGAACCACAACCTTCACACCAGGCAGGCAAGTCACCATACGGTTTTCCTGGTCATCACAAACCCAGCTATCTATGTTTCTAATGACTGAATCTCCCATTACTAACACCTGCCTTTTCCTAGCAACTGGAGTTCCCTCCCCCGGAGAGGTAACCTCAGTGCGAAAGGCAACCCCAGCACCATCTGGAAGGAGGGTACCAACTATGGGAAGGTTTCCCTCTGCTCCCATTGACTGCTCTGCTTCCCTGGGCCTTTCTTCCTCCTCAGCAGCACACAGAGGCTGTCTGAGTGGAGGTGGGACTATTCTACAGTGTCCCGGAAAGCCTCATCAACATACCTCTCTGCCTCTCTTAGCTCCTCCAGTTCCACCACCCTGGCCTTCAAAGTCCATACGTGGTCTCTGAGGGCCAGGAGCTCCTTGCACCGACAGCACACATATGCCACCCGCCCATAAGGCAGGTAATCATACATGCTACACTCAGTGCAATAAACTGGAGAGCCCCCACTCTGCTGCTGGGCTTCTGCCTGCATTGTCTCCTAGTTAGTGAAAGGGTGGTTTAAAGAAAGGGGTTTGGAATATGGTTTGGATTATAGGTTTTCAGGGGACTACAGGGAAACAGGTAGGACCGACAAGAGCCCCTCCTCCCTTCCCACTCCCCTTCCAAACTCCCTTGTCGCAAGCTCCCTGGTCGCTTGTGCGCGGCTTTATAAAGCCCTGGCCTCGCCCCACCCACTGATTAAGGCTCAGCCAATGAAATAAAACCTCCCTCAATGGGAGTGGCGGTAGCTTTGTTGGTGGGAGATGCTGTCCAGTTGACAAAGTGCTGTCAACACCAGTGCTTTTCACTGGTAAAATTTTGTCAGTCAGGGGTGTGTTTTTTTTTACACCCCTGACTGACAGAAGTTTTACCAACAAAAGTGCAGTGGAGACATAGTCTTATTTTGGCAGAAGCAGCATTGTAGTATAGATGCTGACATAATTAAGGTGACATAAGATGCCTTACATTGACCTAACTCTGTAGTGTAGACCAAGCCTTGACTTTAGCAGAGGTACAGAACTTAGCAACACTTTATTAACAGTTTGTGATTACACTGTACCCAATTTTTTATTTAAAGACAGATGCTATAAAAAGAAATTTTAAAGAAGAAAATTACAATATGGTGCTCTGTCACACAAAACAAAAATCCCACCACCAGTGCCTTCTATCTCATCTGTTTGATTCAGATTTTATTATTTAACAGTAAAATTTATCACCACAAAATTGTCAAATGTAGTGGAATTCAGCTCAGCTGTCTTATATTTCATAGTAACAGAGTAAAATAAAAGTAAGAAAAAGGTTGTGTACAATGTACGGAGCTATATCAAAATGCAAAAGTCTGCTGGATATTCAGGTAGGTATATTTCAAGAAGATACTGAGAGTTGCTGGATTTGTGTTCTATCACACCTATTAGAAATTACTACCATTCCAAAGGTTGCGTATTAAAGTACAATTCAGCTAGTTATTGCAGTGTTAGCATCAGTAAGGCAAAAGATGCTTTTTACTAGTGTCCTGCTTTGGGAGGAAACATTAAGTTCTAAAAAGAGACATAACTGAAAAAAAATGAATGAACTCATGCACATTGCAGGAATGTGAACTATAGGCAAATTTCTCAATAACGCATAAGAGTTCTAACTAGGAACTTGGCAAGAAGTTTTCAAATACGTTGCCGTAATTCATAGACTATCCCCTCGGTTTTCTGCTGACAGCACAGTATTTTGTAACTTTAAAATTTCTGATGATACATAGATTTGAATAAATGTAAAGCTTAGTCAAGATAATTATGGATAAATATAACACGTTTAATGAAATCATTTCTCCATGTCCCAAATTATTTGATATTTCCATCAATGTTACAATCAGCTGTTAAGGCAATTGCTGATGACTGAATAAAACATGTAATATAACTGGAAAAAGTCATTCTTTATTCTTTCAAGCATTCAAATACCTTGTCAGATGTCCATCATAAAGTGCTAATAAGGTGCAACAGAATAATCTGCAGATGAAGGAGGTGTCAAAAGGTCAATTTAACACCACTTCAGTGTTATTAGACATAAATTAGGTATGCCTCAGCAGCAATTTAATTCCCTGGAAAGGTCTCTTTCTCTCTCTGTTACCAAGACAGTAAGAGCAGCAAAGAATCCTGTGGCACCTTATAGACTAACAGACTTTTTGGAGCATGGGCGTTCGTGGATTAATACACACTTCGTCAGATGCAAGACAGTAAAGCTAATCATGAAGTCAGATGGGCAAAAAGTTTCGCAATGAAAGCTAGCTAAAAATCATTTTGTTCTCAGCCCCAGATCTTTGATGCAAACAGCAGGAAAATGAGGACAGAGAGTTTACTAAACTTAAACACACAGAAGGAGAGCTACCTGCCCATCACTCAGATTCTCTTATACCAGGCATTTAGGTGGTTCCAATACAGAGGTCCAGGGCTCCTACCAGACAACCCATAATGTGCAGTTGGCTCTCCTCAGCCTACCTCGCAGGACTCAGGCTGGAGGTGGGGGACAGAGGGTGCACAATGGTAGGGACCTCGGCCCACAAGGTCTCATCATATCCCACGAGCCCAAGGGCCACCAGCAAAATCCCAGGCCTTTTTATCATTGGGTACCATTCATTTTATACTTTTAATAACACTGGAAAGCAGCCATGGGACACCAGTGACGAGCTTGGTCACAGCCCACTCAGCAATGCTGCCTGATATCACAACTCCTGCCCCATTCATTCCTTCACCTTCCATAGCCATATGTCAGTGTCTCCATCTGAGAAATGTAGACAATCATCCCTGAAAAATTCAGCCCAATTCTGACAAACAGCCAGAGAGATACATACATACACAAAGAAATACCCTCAAGTGGTATAAAGATTTAACCTCCAATATAATGGAAGAGAATGATACAATTGCTCATACATACAAACATACAAAATGTTCTATTTTGTTGGTCTGAGAATGCTTGCTCTTTAAATAGATCACTAATGTTGGTAAAATGGAAAGTTTTACTGCAGCTTTAGATAAGTTTGTTTTGATCTAAACAGTGGCAGGTTGTCATATTTTAACACGAAACATTACACTTTTAAAAGGCACTGGTGTGTGGGGAGAGAGAGGAAGAGGAGACATGGAGGAGGAGGAAATACTGGTTATCATGCAGAGAGCATTGGTTGCACATGGTTTAATTTGAACTGTTAACCTGGGGCTAACACCAGTGTTGGTGCTAGCCTGTAGCAAAGAGGCAGGCCAGGCTACATTTCTTGGCAAGAATAAGTGCCATCTAGTCCAAGCCTCTGGCAGTCAGAGGTTTAGAGAGACCCAGAGTATGGGCTTGCATCCCTGACCATCTTGGTTAATATACTACATGAACTGATCTAATTCTTTTTTAAATCCAGTTACACTTCTGGCCTTCACAACATCCCACGGCAATAAGTTCCACAGGTTGACTGTGTATTCTATGAAGAAGTATTTCCTGATGTTTGTTTTAAATCTGCTGCCTATTATTTTCATTGGGTGACCTCTGGTTCTTGTGTGATGTGAAGGAGTAAATAACACTTCCTTATCCACTTTCTCCACATCATTTATGATTTTACAGACCTCCATCATATCTCCCCTCAGCTGTGTCTTTTCCAAGCTCAACAGTCCCAGTCTTTTTTATCTTTCCTCATGTAAAAGCTGTTCCATATCCCCTAATTCAAACATATCTTTCTTGAGACAGGACAATCAGAACTGCATGCAGTATTCAAGGTGAACCAGTGATTTATATAGTGGCATTATATTTTCTGCCTTATTATCTATCCCTTTCCTAATAGTTCCTAGCATTCTGTTAGCTTTTTTGACTATCACTGCACATTGAGCAGATGTTTTCAGAAAACAATCCATGACGACTTCAAGATCTCTTTCTTGAGACATAACAGCTAATTTAGGCCCCATCTTTTTATATGTATATTACTTCACATTTATCAACAATGAATTTCATCTGCCATTTTGTTGCTCTGTCACTCAGCTTTGTGAGATCCCTTTGTGACTCTTTATAGTAAATTTTGGACTTAACTACCTTGAGAAATTTAACATCGTCTGCAAACTTTGCCACTTCACTGTTTACCCCTTCTTCCAGATCATTTATGAATATGTTGAACAGCACTGGTCCTGGTACAAACCCTTGGGGGCGAAGGACATCAAGCAATAGGGGATAGGTGGGGGTGGAGGGGAAGGGTGGGTAAAGGAAAGGACCTGTCTTGTGGGCAGGAGGGGTAGTTGTGGTAATGTTAGGGAGAAGGAAGTGTTTGAGCAGGGGGAATCAGGTTGCTGCAAGAGATCAGAGTGCCTTTGAAGGTTGGGATGATATAAGGTAGAAAGAGGGTTGAGAAACTGAGAAGCATTTACCAAAAACAAATGTACCTGTTTGTCCTCAGTGCTAAGGATTCTGAAGCCATACCCTATCAGAAACGTACAAATTGTGATGAATCTACATTTTGGATGGTTTTTTTTCTATAAGTAATGTATTTTTATTTTAAAAAGGAGTTTGCAAGGAGCATAAAAGCTAAGTAATTGCTAATATTCCAATTTAAAGAACAGTTTTTAAAAAATGTTTGGTTTTATTATATTAGCAATAATCACTCAAAATATTGCAACATAGAGAAAACAGAATGAAACTATTTGTCAAGGAAAAGAAATACTTGTCACTGATTTTGTTGATAGCATAATCCAGTTTGCGTCCAGTGATTATTGTTCTTCTTTGTTGGATGTGAACCTCGGAATAGAAGGTAAAAATATCTTATTGGGAAAAAAAGCTCAAGGCTGCATTCTAATTATGGGCCTGATCTTGCAAACGCATACTACCAAGAGGACTTCTTTACTACCATGAGTAGTTCAATATACTTAATATTTGGTAGCAAGTCATTGGGCCTGGCACTGAGCGTTTGCATATTTGGACCCTAAGGATACATCTACACTGTAATGAAACACCAATGGTTGGCCCAGGTGGCAGGACTACAAAATTGTAGTGTAGAAGTTCGGGCTCAGACTGGAGCCCAGGCTCTGTGATCCTCCACCTTTACTGCGTCTCAGAGACCAGGCTTTTCACTACAATATTAAAGCCCTACAGCCCAAACCTTGCAAGCCTGAGTCAGCTGACCAGCACCAGTCATTGGTATTATATTGCAGTGTACATATATCCTAAGACTGCCGAATGTATTTGTGCCGTTTTGATCAAAAATTCCATTTTCAAGCAGGTGTTGGCCAGTTGAGTTAATCTCACATACCCCGTGATAAAATGATAGCTTAAGTCTTAATATTTGGAAGAATCATCTCCTCCCATGAGGAAATTAAGAGAAGCTTCAGATTTTTCATTTTCTTGTGTAAGATTTGAACTGAATCCTACTGCCAGTTAATCACTAGATACTTCAGGCGAGTAATTACCAGGTGCTACAATAAAGTTCTTCCTCTTGCATTTTCTCCTAGTATCTCAAATACTTCATATAACTTTGTTACTGCTCCCTTAATTTGAGATTAAGGAAATCAGCATTCCTTTGACAGGCAGATTCCTTAAGCAATCATTTCAATCCTTGATATTTATTTTACTTAGTTCAGAAAGGCAAATGGTGTCTGAAAGGCCAAAATCCATGTGCTGTTATGTAAAAACCTGATACAGGCTGTGTCAGCTCATTTTACAGGCACCAAGTCCAGAGTATGGTCAAGACGCCAGAGGCCTAGTAAACAGTGAACAATATTAGCTAAGAGAAGCAGAGCAAGCAAAAGACAACCTTGCTTTTTACTAAGATAAGCTTGGTCAGCAAAATGCCAGATGGGGAGCAATAATTGGTACTTTTATCTGAAGCTTCAAACAGACCGAAGGAATGAAAGGAGCCTATTACGTTTGTGTCCACTCCTCTGGCAGAGGAGGGCGCCATACTCTCCCCACACATCAACCTTGAGTTTATGGAAGAGGTTCAAGCATGTTAGTATGAGATTTGACATCCTCCCTCCTGCTTCCACAGATACCAGTGCCTGCCTTTAGAAGCACAAATGAGCAACATGGAGAACAATTTCTATTGCCATTTACTTTTCAAATGTATTTTTGTTTTAACCCCCAGGTATGTACCTGTTGGACAATCAGAAGGGCTACCTCATTCCTATGGATCCCAAATCAGAATTCAACATATATATTTTATACTAATGTACTTTACAAAGTGTTTAAAGAAAAACACCTGCGTACTAATTGTATGTTACTTGTTAACCTGAAACCCTGGGCAGAGACATTATGTAATCTTTGACTACTGGCTACTGTGCTTATCTTGTCTTGCTGCTAGACCTATCTGGCTCGGGACCACTCACCCAGTCACTTCCTTCCGCCTATGAAAAATCCATATAATCCTTTGTAATCAATTGTTTGGCAGTTTCTCTGAGCCTCATAAGCAAAGTGACACTCCGCCAGTGCTGTGCGTACTAAACCCACGTGCTTGAGTCCACATGGTGTCCATTTTGTTTCCTTCGGTGTTCCAGATAAAAATGATCTATCCTACAGTTATAGGAGAGTGTAATGAAACTGATTAAATGAGAATATTTGTTTGTTATTTCACATACCATTCTATATTTAAATGGAATTTTCCCAGAAGTCTAGACATGTTTCTGAGGCTCTAGATTTAGAAAGAACATCTTCCCTATTAAAAATGATGTGTTCGTCAATTAGCTAACCCAAGGTAATATCCTAGTGAAAACAAGGCAATCTGTAGTTTTAATTTGTCGGTAGGCTGAGTTAAAGACTATAGGGGAGTTTAGTATTTATCGTGACCTGCTAACTCATGTTAAAACTACGAACTACCTCGTCTTCACTAGGATTTTACCTCATGTTAGTTACCACATATTAGCTAACTTGAATTATGAACACGCCTTTGTTCTAAGTGAAGACAAGCCCTTCGGGGTGATGCAATATATTTTGAAAGGGAAATAATTGGAGGGGGAATTTAGATGTCATTATATGAGTGTCCCCAATAGAGTTGTGAAAATTTGATTATGGGTATGTCACATCTAACTTTCATTTGGTTAAGAGGTTTAAATTAATTTTCTAGGCATTATGCTGGAATATATTAAATTCCATTCTATTTCCAGATTTTGACTGTCATATCTGAAAATGTATACGGCACATAAAAACCGTTCTACAAAAGAAGAAACACATGCAAAAAAGATTTATCCCTAAAGCTTTCTAATCTCTCTCCAGAGCCTTCTGAAGTGCAAAGCTACAAAGTGCCAGCTGGTAACACAGTCATTTTCTAGTGGACTGTGGGTTTCTTTGTTGAAGTTGAGAAAATATTGTCTCCAAATGGGTGTGATGGGCAATTTCTTTAAGCAAGTTACTTGGATTGATAAATCTTACTGCTAAATCCAGCAGCATGAAACTTGGTCCTGTAAGATCTCTCACGCATATGCAGCACTCTTAATATTTCTCCTTTTATTGTTTATTGCTGCCCCCCCCCCAATATAATATAAATTGATTAAAACAAACATTTTGAAGAGTATTGGAAATTACCTGGCTTCTGCAGTGTAGATATGATCTGCAAGAAACCATTTCTTGGAACACCTTGAGCTTGAAATTTTGCTCCAGGTGGCTGAGCTTGCAAGACTGTTATAAATGGTTGTAATGGGTGGCTGCAGCATCTTGGAATAAGTCTTAATCTTAGGTCCTACTAAACCACAGACATCTAGAATGTTTTCTGTTAAATGTGGACGTGAGGAAACAAGCTCGTCAGCTGCACTGGTTCTCCTAATGCCATCCAACATGCAGCACCATGCATTTGGAAACTACTCAAAAACTCCAACAGTGCTAGGAACTGTAGGATTGGGATTTAGATTCATAGATTAATAGATTCTAGGGTCAGAAGGGACCAATGTGATCATCTAGTCCGACCCCCTGCACAAAGCAGGCCACAGAACCCTACCCATCCACTTCTATAACAAACCCCTAACCTATGCCTGAGTTACTGAAGTCTTCAAATTGTGGTTTGAAGACCTCAAGCTGCAGAGAATCCACCAGCAAGTGACCCATGCCCCACGCTGCAGGGGAAGGCGAAAAACCTCTAGGGCCTCTGCCAATCTTCCCTGGAGGAAAATTCCCTCCCGACCCCAAATATGGCGATCAGCTAAACCCTGAGCATGTGGGCAAGACTCACCAGCCAGCACTCAGAAAAGAATTCTCTGCAGTAACTCAGATCCCATCCCATCCAACATCCCATCACCGACCACTGGGCATAATTATCTGCTGATAATCAAAGATCAATTGCCAAAATTAGGCTCTCCCATCATACCATCCCTTCCATAAATTTATCAAGCTTAATCTTAAAGCCAGATATGTCTTTTGCCCCCACTACTCCCCTTGGAAGGCTGTTCCAGAACTTCATTCCTCTGATGGTTAGAAACCTTCGTCTAATTTCAAGTCTAAACTTCCTAGAGTCCAGTTTATACCCATTCGTTCTTGTATCTACATTGGTACTAAGCTTAAATAATTCCTCTCCCTCCCTAATATTAATCCCTCTGAGATATTTATAAAGAGCAAGCATATCCCCCCTCAGCCTTCTTTTGGCTAGACTAAACAAGCCAAGCTCTTTGAGTCTCCTTTCATATGACAGGTTTTCCATTCTTCGGATCATCCTAGTAGCCCGTCTCTGAACCTGTTCCAGTTTGAATTCATCCTTCTTAAACATGGGAGACCAGAACTGCACACAGTATTCCAGGTGGGGTCTCACCAGCGCCTTATATAATGGTACTAACACCTCCTTATCTTTGCTGGAAATACCTCGCCTGATGCATCCTAAAACCGCATTAGCTTTTTTAACGGCCATATCACATTGGCGGCTCATAGTCATCCTGTGATCTACCAATACCCCAAGGTCCTTCTCCTCCTCTGTTGCTTCCAACTGATGCGCCCCAATCTATATCTAAAGTTCTTATTATTAAACCCTAAGTGCATCACCTTTCACTTTTCACTATTAAATTTCATCCTATTACTATTACTCCAGTTTACAAGGTCATCCGGATCTTCCTGTATGATATCCCGGTCCTTCTCCGTGTTAGCAATACCCCCCAGCTTTGTGTCATCCGCAAACTTTATTAGCACATTCCCGCTTTTTGTGCCAAGGTCGGTACTAAAAAGTTTAAATAAGATTGGTCCCAGAACCGATCCTTGAGGAACTCCACTAGTAACCTCTTTCCAGCCTGACAGTTCACCCTTCAGTACGACCCGTTGTAGTCTCCCCTTTAACTAGTTCCTTATCCACTTTTCAGTTCTCATATTGATCCCCATCTTTTCCAATTTGACTAATAATTCCGCATGTGGAACCGTGTCAAATGCCTTACTGAAATTGAGGTAAATTAGGTCTACCGCATTTCCTTTGTCTAAATAGTCTGTCAGCTCCTCAAAGAAGGAGATCAGGTTGGTTTGGCATGATCTACCTTTAGTAAAACCATGTTGTACTTTGTCCCAATTACCATTGACCTCAATGTCCTTAACTACTTTCTCCTTCAAAATTTTTTCCAAGACCTTACATACTACAGATGTCAAACTAACAGGCCTATAGTTACTCGGATCACTCTTTCTCCCTTTCTTAAAGACAGGAACTACGTTAGCAATTCTCCAGTCGTACGGTACAACCCCCGAGTTTACTGATTCATTAGAAATTCTTGCTAACGGGCTTGCAATTTCATGCGCCAGTTCCTTTAATATTCTCGGATGAAGATTGTCTGGGCCCTCCGATTTTATCCCATTAAGCTGTTCAAGTATGGCTTCTACCTCAGATGTGGTAATATCCACCTCCATATCCTCATTCTCGTTTGTCATCCTTCCATTACCCCTACGCTCCCCATTAGCCTTATTAAAGACTGAGGCAAAGTACTTATTTAGATATTAGGCCATGCCTAGGTTATCCTTAACCTCCTTTCCATCCTCAGTGTGTAGCGGTCCCTCTTCTTCTTTCTTTGTTTTCTTCTTATTTATATGGCTATAGAACCTTTTACTATTGGTTTTAATTCCCTTTGCAAGGTTCAACTCTACTTGGCTTTTAGCCTTTCTCACTTTATCCCGACATGTTCTGACCTCACTAAGATAGCTTTCCTTGCTAATCCCACCCTTCTTCCACTCCTTGTAGGCTTTCTGCTTTTTCTTAATCACCTCTCTGAGATGCTTGCTCTTCCAGCTTGGTCTACAACTCCTGCCTATGGTTTTTTTCCCCTTTCTTGGGATGCAGGCTTCCGATAGTTTCTGCAGCTGCGACTTAAAGTAATTCCAGGCCTCTTCTGCATTTAGATCCACAAGTTCTTCAGTCCAATCCACTTCCCTAACTAATTTCCTTAATTCTTTAAAGTTAGCCCTTTTGAAATCAAAAACCCTAGTCCCAGATCTATTTTTGTTTATCCTTCCATCTAGTTTGAACTGAATTAGCTCATGATCACTCGAACCAAGGTTGTCCCCTACAACCATTTCTTCTATGAGGTCCTCACTGCTCACCAAAACCAAATCTAAAATGACATCCCCTCTTGTCGGTTCTTCAACTACTTGGTGAAGGAATCCATCAGCTATCACATCCAGAAAAATCTGAGCCCTACTATTCTTGCTAGTACTTGTACTCCAGTCTATATCTGGGAAGTTAAAGTCTCCCGTGATCACACATTTTCCATTAGCGTTTACTTCCTTAAAAACATTAAAGAGGTCTCTATCCATATCCAAATCAGATCCCGGTGGTCTGTAGCACACCCCAAGCACTATCTCAGGGGAGGCTCTAGTAGCTTTCTTTCCCAGTGTGATTTTTGCCCAGACAGACTCTGTCTTGTCCATTCCATCACTTCTTATTTCTTTACAGTTAACCTCCTCATTGATGTACAGTGCTACTCCACCACCTTTGCCTTTATTTCTATCTTTCCTAAACAGCACATAGCCTTCAATACCTGTACTCCAGTCATGACTACTATTCCACCACATTTCTGTTATCCCTATAATAATATCTGGTTTCACTTCCTGCACCAGTAGCTCTAGTTCCTCCATTTTGTTCCCTAGGCTCCTCGCATTAGTGTACAGACATCTTAATTTTTGCCGTTTGGCTTCACTTACATTCTGTACCCTGTTAGGCACAGACATTCTACCACCAACATCACCCGTTAGTCTGTTATTTACACTACCCTTCCTCCTTATGCCAATTCTTCTGTCCACGGCTGTATCCCCTCTTACTTTGTTTACTTCCCTCTCAAGGTTAAATTCCGGCGTGGAGATCTCCCAAACATCTCCCAACCTTCTCCCCCAAATTTCTAGTTTAAAAAAGCTCTCTTAATCAGGTCGGCAAGCCTCCATCCTAGAAGTCTATTTCCCTCCTTGCTCAGGTGAAATCCCACAATGCACTGACACAGAAGATGAAAGACACACTAAGAGAAGTGACAAAAATGTTGTATCAGAATCAGTTCTGCTCTGTGAATTACTCCTGGGGGAATTCTGTGCCAAAAAATTAAAAAGTCTGCACACAGTATTTTAAAATTCTGCAAATGTTGTCAAAATAACACTACATAATCATGCCAGTTTCAATTATTTTGGTAATTTATTTCAAAATACTTGTCAGCAAGTATGTCTGTAACAATACAGACACACTCAAAAATTCTCCTAGGAACAGAGAGTTAGAGAACTCCCTACGACAACCCAGTTCTTGCTTCTCTTCCCTTTCCCCCCCCAGAGCCCAGCTGGGGGGCCAGACACTCAAACCCCCTTCCCCTCAGGGCCCAGCCATGGAGGCCCTCGCTGCCCACATATATGCCCCTTCCACCCTCCCAGAGTCCAGCTGTAGGGTTGCCAACTTTGTAATCACACAAAACTGAACACCCTTACATCACCCCAGCCTCTTTTCCAAGGTCCCACACCTGCCCTGACGCTTCTCCGAGGCCCTGCCCCCATTCACTCCATTCCCCCCCCCCCCGTTGCTCGCTGTGCCCCACCCTTACTCATTTTCACTGGGCTGGGGAAGGGGATTGGGCTGCAGGAGGGAGTAAGGACTCTAAATGGGGGTGCAGGCTCCGGGGTAGTGCCAGAAATTAGGGCTACAGGGTGCTGGAGCAGGCTCTGGGCTGGGGGTTGGAGTGTAGGAGGGGATGTGGGCTCTAGAAGAGAGTTTGGGTGTAGAAACAGCTCAGAGTTGGGGCAGGGGGCTGGAGTGTGGGAGGGAATATGGGGTGTGCGCTCCAGGAGGGGGCTCAGGGCTGGGGTAGGAGCGAGGACTCTGGGAAGGGACTTGGGTGCAGGAGGGGGTTCCGACCTAGGACAAGGGGTTGAGTGCAGGAGGGTGTTCAGGGTGAGGGCTCCAGCTGGCCAGCGCTTAACGCAGGAGGCGCCTGGTAAGCAGCGTAGCAGGGCTAAGGCAGGCTCCCCGCCTACCCTAGCTCCACATGGCTCCCGGAAGCCACTGGCATGTCCGGCTCCTAGGCAGAGAGGCCCGGGGGCTCTGTGCACAGCCCACGCCTGCAGACGCCACCCCAGCAGCTCACATTGGCCACGGTCCTCACCCAATGGGAGCTATGAAGCCGGTGCTCAGGGCAGGGGTAGTGCGCAGAGCCCCCATGACTCCCCTTGTGCCTAGGAGCCGGCCATGCCTACAGCTTCCAGGAGCCGCACAGAGCCAGGGTAGGCAGGGAGCCTGCCTTAGCCCCGCCGACCGGACTTTTAGAGGCCCAGTCAGTGGTGCTGACCGGAGTACCAGGGTCCCTCTTCAACCAGGCATTCCAGTTGAAAACCAGATGCCTGGCAATCCTATCCAGCTCTGGGGGTCCCTAGCCCAGATACCTGCACCCCCTGTCCCCCACCCAGCCCAGACACCCACCCACTACCCCTCAGAGCTTGATGCTTGGTCCCAGGCTTGCACTGGGTTTCCTGCGCACCACCCACTCCTTCTCTCAGGGCATATGGGGAACTCCAACTACCAGGAACCCTCTAGCTCCTTTTCTCTTCCCCAACAGCGTCTTCTACATGCAAGCTGGGCTCTGCTGGGTCCAGCAGCATTGCAGCCGATTTCTGAGGGGAAAAGGAAATTCTGTGCAAAAACCATTAATTTCTGCAAAATTCTGCATTGCGGAGTGGCGCTGAATTCCCACAGGAGTAAATGAAGGTACTAAACCACTGCAAGGACAAATGAGAGAGCCAATAATTTCATGCAACCAGTGACATTGGAGCAATGCATTTGCTTAGGATGACATCTGCCCTGGGAAAAGGGACTGCACAGAGTATGCACCACTGAAGTCCCTTTTGACCCTTCGTGACCTGAATTTCACCCTTGATGGCCACATCTAGACAGTTGGTTTATAATGCCAAGTTACAGTGTAGTTAGCTTCTGTATGAATTTTAGGATATAAACCTTTATGTAATTTCCATATGTCTGAACCATCTGGCATCAGGAAGCAAAAAGAATTCACATTATTTATTTAGATTATTCTGCAAGGGATATTCCAACCCTAAGAGCCAGAGCATGAAAAGGACAAAGCAAACCAGTCACTTAAACTACAGTTAAACCATCCCATGGCTTGCAAGGTTCAAATGCTTATTGAAAACTGGGGTAGAAAACTAGCCAATCAGGAAAAGAGATTTGCTCTGGGATAATGAACGACAGTGCAATCCAGAAAAGAGGTGAGCTTGCCTATCCAAGGAGACTCTTGCTTATCCTTGCCAGGACTCGTAGGGTGTGTCTACAGTGCATTTGGGAACGAGCCTCCCAGCCTTGGTTGACAGACTTGTGTTAGCAGGGCTTGTGCTAGCATGCTAAAAATAGCCATGTAGACATAGCTTTGGCACGGCGACTCAGGCTGGAGTTCAGGCACTCAAGCTGGGACGGTGGAGATGAGGCAACATCTACACAGTTATTTTTAGCACAGCAGTTGTAGCCTGTGGACCTGGGCTTGGAGGTTTATTCCCAGATGGGGTATAGACATACCCAACGAGACAGCGAGGGATCACTGAAAAAGAGGCAAGTTTTAGACTCCAAGGGGATAAGAGATGAGTTTTTGCAGTTGCTCAAGGTACAACCATATTTCTAGGAAAGTTTCTAACTCACTTAAAGATATTCTTCACTAATCAGCCTGAGATGTGTTTAGGTTTTTTTTTTTTACCTTTTATTTTATTATATTCTCACTAATTGCCTCATATGAAACTGTTTTTAATTTATAATATACTAAATTTGGATTACAGTGTTTGCTAATGGGGAGTATGTGGGGCAGGGGGTGTTCCCAAAGAAAGGACATTGACTTATCACCTTAGGAAGCAAAAGCTGAGTGTTGGCAGTGGTTCAGGATACATTTATGTCACCAAGGACATGGAAGTCACGGAATCAGTGACTTCCAGAGACCTCCCTGACAATTTCTGCTTCAGCCCCAGGGGCTGCAGGACTCTGGAGTGGACAGCCAGTGGGGCCCTGGAAGGGTTCTGGTGACAGCAGTGACAAGTGACAAAGGGCCCCCTGCAAAGTTCAAGGGAGAGGTTACAGACTCCTGAGGTGACCTTCCCCAGGGTTCCAGCGATGGGTGGCAGCCTCACAGGGGTGGGCGGGGTAGGGACACCATGGGCAAGCAGCTGGGGTGTCCTATTTTCTCTTTGGGAAATATGGTCATCCTGCAGCTCCCGGGCACCATGGGTGGAGGGGGAACCCCACAGCTCCCAGTTACCATGGTGGTGGGGGAAACCATGGAGCTGCAGCAGCAAAAGTCACAGACATGTCACGGCTTCCATGAATTTTCTTTTATTGCCCGTGACCTATCCATGACTTTTACTAAACATAACCATGACAAAATCTTAGCCTTAGCAATGGTGTGAACGTTTAGTTAGAAAGCATGGTTATAGCAGGGATAAGCATTCCCAAAAGTGTTACAAACGGCTGACTATGGTTAGTTGGTATAAAGACCTAAAGACCAGAAGGATAGAAAACTTAGTTATAGAATTCTATAAAGCAAACTGAATGACATCTCCCTGCAAAGAGCAATCACGCACAATTAGCCAGATGAGAACCAAAATAATATAAATTTTGTTGCTCCTAGACAACTGTATCATGACTTCACAAGTAACCCATACAAGAATTTATTTCATCCAATCACTGCATCAAGGCGTAAGCATCAATTTCCTGTCAGAAGATACATTTCTGACTCTAGTGGCCTTGTCTTTGAACATTCCAAGCTTGTAGCAATAACAAACACCTGATGTAGGAGGTCCAAGACTGGAGAGGGACAGACACATCATGTGAGGATGAAGAATTGATTTGAAGCAGCTGGATTTTCCCTGACTCAGTAATTAAGCTACTGTTACAACCCTACTCAAGTGCCAGGACCAACACACTAGAAATAATTAGAGCATTTTGCAGTGACTAACAATAGGAGCCTCTTGGTGAACAGTGAGATCCTGATATTGCCAAGTAGTTTATGAAGGGCAGTGAAAACACTTCTCTTGGAGAGGATATTTATGCTTAAATAGAGAGGACTTGCCAGGATGCCCAAACTCTCATGCACTGGACATTATGGAAAGTATGATGAAAATAAGAGGCTATTGGGAGGATCACACAATGCAACAGTAGACCTTGACCAAGGTTTTCTATAAGCTAGATGACAACATATTTGGTGTCACTAGGTACAAGATTAGCAAACAAAAAGTTAGAAACAGAACGGCACATGTTGTTAACATTTTAAATAATTTCAGTTTTCAAGTTTTTAAATATGCTCTATAAAATGCTGCACTGAATGCCATAATGGGGATGCTAAAACTGAATACATGTACTGTTTTAGCTTCCCTGACTTTATACCTGTCTAACCTGGAAAAATAATGCTTTTAAGAACTAAACATTTTTAAAATGTCTTTGATACTTGCATTATTTTTGTAACAACTCACAACAATGCTATCTTTACAAAATCTCAACTTGAAGATAAAGATTTATTCACACCTTCAGGATCTTTTCCTATGTTCTAACTTTATTTTTAAAAGTATCAAACATGTTGTTATTTAGGTAATTTAAAGGTTACCTACGGGCAAATAGTCAAGTTTTTTTAAATCTACTTACCTTAATACTTAATCTGCTACATTACAACTGTGAAGCTAACAACAAAAGTCTACCTGCGCATTTCTTATGCACCATACATAATAAGTTAAGGTGCCAATGAGCCTAATAGGTTATGAAGTGATTAAATGAATAGTAAGCCTTAAACACTTAAACAGCAATGGCGCCATTCAAATATTACTGCTGTAATTGATGTATACGTACATTAATACAACATTTCTTCAGATTTGTATGTGATTGTAAACAAAAAGTCTGATTTAACAAAAAACATTAAGTATTTAGGACTCCCTCAAATGTCACAAAAAGTTGACACGGGATTCAATACAGGCCTCAAGTAATTACAGCTTTGAAAGTGTTTAGGATTCACTCAACCTTTCCTGAGAGAATTCCTTATTTCAGAAGGGCGGAGCACTGACAATTGGGGTCACAAACTTCTCTATCATAGAGTCCACTTCTACCTGACAAAGACCTACTCCGACCTCCCTCATATGCAGGGTGGAATTAATGTGCCACATATATGCCATGAGTCATCAGAAAATGAGCAGCAGCTCATTGCAGGGTTTCAACACTTATTAACAGGATGGGTCAACAGAAGATTCTTGCCACTAATGCTAGTCAGAAAATACATTTTTCCCTCCGTGGAAAATTTCAGTTATATCGCCCAGGGTGCACCCTGGTTTCCGCTCTTGATGGTGGGATACAAGGCATCATAGGGTCCAACTGGGATGCCCCGATTGCAGGAGAAGAACAAGAAGCAACTCCAATGAGGCACCCAGGTTGGCATATCAAAAATCAAAACACTTCAGTTTTCAGACAAAACTAAAAAAAATGGCAGTTTGGGTGCTTAGTTTCTTCATAAAAAAACAAAAAAATATCCACAGAAAGCAGATACAAAATATAGCTTAGCTGAAAACCCAATTATCCATTGAAAACCAGTTTTGAGGGACAAATTTTAACTAGCCCTACTAGGCACCTTGTAAAATGGTATTTTGACAGTGTATTATATTTCCAGATATTTTTATTAGACAGTTTTTGACTGTTTAGAAAAGGAAGGCAGGATTAACAAGATCTTCTAGTTCAGCGGTTCTCAACCAGGAGTCCGCAGCCCCCACTTTCAGGGGGGCCCTGTGGCTGAAACCTGGTGCAACAAGTGTTCATGCCCCTCAGCAGGGCTGAAGCTGAGAGTGGTGCAGGGCTGAAGTGAGGTCCATGCTAACACACTGTTTGCAGAATAGTGGGACTTATAAAACTGATTAAAATTGTGAAAAATTAAACACCCAAGTCTTACTGCATGCTAAAATGTATGTATGCATGTGAAGGTTTGAACTAGTCACTGAATTTCACAGAATGTTTACAGATATGTACAAACTTTACCATAATATATTATTCACAGAGTCAATACATACAACATTTTTACAAGTCTGAGAGTGATGTACAGGCCACTGCATGCCAGCTATATCTCTAAAGCACAAAATGAAAATATATTTCTAGGGGCATTTTTATCTATCTATCTGCTTACCCTCTCAACCACTAGAAATTCCAAATATCTGCATAGCATAAATACAGACTGTTTTTGTAACAATACCCAGGTTTTGCTGAGGGTACTTTTTCCATTCCATTAAAAATATTAAGTAACAACCCAGAACAAAGTCAATTTACTGTGCTCAATTATTTTTCCATAGCACAGAAAACTAATTTAATTGCACAAAACAGAACAAAAAAACCTGAGTCCAAATCAAACCTACACATATCACCTCTGTAATACAGTATCATGAGTGCAAAAAGCATTCAAATAGCAATACAGAAGTTTGTTATTAATTTGTATACAAGTACTTTGTTATTAATTTATATACAATGTAGTGAGTAAGTCTCTTAAATTAGTCAAAAAAGTGAACATTATTCTGTGACAAGTTATTACTGGGAGATCATTTAGCTATATAAATAAATGTGTTAATTTCTAAGTTGATTTCAGTTGTTGTAAATATACCTGTGTGTTCATGTTCAGAAAAAGGTTGCATTGTATCACACACAGTTGACAGGGCTTCAGTTTGCTTAATTCAGGATTACTTATTTAGACATTCAGGAAAGTAATCCACTTTCACTGACACATAGCCTTTGAATTTGGCCTGCTGAATCTAAGTGTAAGAAGTGTAACAGCCAGATTATAGTTGGCCCTTTCCTGGGAGAACTGGTGGTTATGGTGGCTTTCATGTGCGGCTTGCACAAGGGCCAGCTACAATTAATTTCGCTTTGAGTATTCAGAGCAATGTTGGCCTTCTCCCTCCATGTGCCTCCGGGGAGCACAGTGCCATTAAGGGTGAAGGGAGGGGTGGAAAAGAAATATGACCAGATTAAACCTACAAAAATAAAGGTGCATACCCTTCTTGCATCATCATGTTCCCATTACACCTCTGGCATTTAGGGCAGCGACGAAGCTTGTCCACTCCTGTCTGTTTCTGGCAAGTCTTTCTATGATTCCCCAGCTGTGCCCCAAGTTTTTCAGCTTGCCTTCCACAGCTCTTCACCATGTTGTTTTCGGGCAGCCTTGTTTCCGCTTGCCTTGTTATTCTGGTGATGGAATCAGTTTCCATTCAAAGCACATGGCCAATCCATCTCCAACGCCTTCTGGTAATAAGAGTGCTCATAACTTCTTGGCTGCACTGTGTCAATAGATCTTGGTTTGAGATTGTTCTGGGCCAAAAGATATGGAGAATTTTTCTGAGGCAGATTGTATATGGAATGAAGACAGTTTGGACATGTCATTCTTTCTCATTCCCCAGCATTCTGAACTATAAAGTAGTGTTGAAAGTATACAGCTCTCATAAATCTTGAGTTTGATTTTGGTGTTATATTTTGATGATTTCCAGACTATTTAAACCCGTGAAAGTGTTCCTAGTTCTACTGATTCTGTTCCAGATATTCTGGCTTGTTCCACTGTCCTGACTGACGGTGCTGTCCAAGTATGTGAATGTTTCTACATTGGTGAGAATATGATCCTCTATCCCAGGGGTCGGCAACCTCTGGTATGTGACTCACCAGTGTAAGCACCCTGCCGCGTCGGCAGGTTCAGTGGACCGCAGCTCCCACTGGATGTGGTTTGCCGTCCCAGGCCAATGGGACGGTGAACCATGGCCAGTGGGAGCTGCGGTCCGCTGAACCTGCCGACATGGCAGGTAAAAAAATGGCCCAGCCCGCCAGAGTGCTTACCCTGGTGAGCCGTGTGCCAGAGGTTGCCGACCTCTGCTCTATCCATACTGGTGATGGTGAGGCAATATTAAAGGTCATGATATCTGTCTTATTGAGGTTGATTTTCAGTCCAATTTGCTGGAGTCAAGTGTTTTTGATTCTATATGGTGTTGGATATGTGATAGGAGAGCAAGATCATCTGCGAAGTCCAGGTCTTCAAGTGATAAGAAGAATGACCGCTTAACGCCTCTTGGCATGTCTTCTGTTGTATGCTGCATTACCCAGTCAATGGGAATGTTGAAGAGGATTGCAGATATGACACAGCCCTGAAGTACGCCTGTTTTGACTTCAAAATTGAGCTCACTGTGATCAACACTGCATGTAAAGTTGGAATAGAAGCTTTTGATTATGTTGATTACATGGAGAGGGATTCCATATGCCCGAAGAACGCGCCATAGGCTGGTCTTGTGAATTCTATCAAAAGCCTTCTCAAAACTCTGTGAAGTTTATGTAGAGTTGCCGTTGCCATTCCAAACATTGTTCTATTATGTTTTGTAGAGTGAAGATCTGGTGTGCGCATCCATGCCCTTTCCGAAAACTGACTTGTTCTTGTCTGAGAACACTATCAGCTGCCTCTGATTTACACTGGACTATGATCTTACACACTACCTTGCGTGGCATAGATAAAAGTGTGATACCACGCCAGTTATTACAATCACTGAGAGTTCCTTTCTTTGGTATATTCACTATAACCCCATTGGTCTACTCATCTGGCACTTTTTTCCTTTCCCAGCCTGATATAAATAGAGGGGCCAGGATAGATGCCTGGATAGGTCAGGGAACCTTCTTGCATACCAGTGACCTTAAGGAGAATTTGTGTGTCCCTGACGGTACGTCTACACTACCCACCAGATCGGTGGGTAGCGATCAATCTATTGGGGATCGATTTATCGCGTGTAGTGTAGATGTGATAAATGGATCCCTGATCACCCTCCCATTGACTGCTGAACTCCAGCTTGGTGAGAGGCAGAAGCAAAGTCGACAGGGGAGCAGCGGCCATCGATCCTGCGCCACGAGGACGCAAAGTAAGTGACTCTAAGTCGATCTAAGATACGTTGACTTCAGCTACACTATTCCCATAACTGAAGTTGCATATCTTAGATCGATTTCCACCCCCCCTCAGGGTAGACCAGGCCTAAGACAAAAACCCTTTCTGAATTTTCCCCAGGAAGTGCAGCACTGCATTACCACAATCTAGGGTTGCACCTTAAAGGCACGACCTAATCTAAATTAGCATACAAAGGCAGATGAGATGAATGTAGCCAGAAGTGGAATAACAAACAGAAAGTTAAAGGTCACCCTTACTTGAATATATATATATTTTTTTAGGTCCTCTTCATGTACATTAAATCAATGCCTCTCCCTTAGATTTGCTACTGATGTATGAGGGAGCATCTATAAGACTAAGGAAATATAAGTTACACTACCAAAAAAAATGACAACATGATTGGTAAGTTCACCTTCAGATGCCTTACTATTTTTCCCTCTAATAATATCAATGTGTTGGTTATGTGAGACAAGATCACACTGTGTACACAGTATATGTCTGCTCCAGCTACTCACATAAATAAAGTCGTCTTTGAGAATTATTTGTTTTCTTGAGCCCTATTTGCTTGCTTCAGTTTGTTTGCAAAGAAAAATATATCAAACATATTTTAAAAAAACCCATTAGTCAACATTAACTAGTCTACATTCTAAAGAACAGTAATTTACATATTTTGCCCTTTACATTTCAAGGCTATACTATAAATAGACATTTGGGAGTTACATGTCACAAATGGTCTCGTCAGCCAACTAAAACTGAAAAGCCAGGTGTTTGCAGAAACCATTTTAGTTATGAGCAAAGTTTCTCAATATAAATATTAGATCCCAATCCTGAGCAGGTGTATGGGTTTGTCCTAGCACATCACAATTCAGGATATAGGCTTAAGTGAGTGAGGATGATTTGCGGCTGTGGAAATACCATGCTGCATTTCTTTGTAACATAAAACATTGTATCAGAGAGCTCATTTGCTCATCAGGGACCCCGATGAGAATCAAATGACTTTCCATCTTAAAGAGACCTGAGTTTTACTCTATCTGAGTCAAAAGTTTGGCTTCACTACTTGATAAAGAAAATCTGCCCTTAGGTGAAACTTGTAGATCACAGAAGCTGAAACCTGGCAAACAACCATAGCATAAATTCATCCAGCTGTATATGAAACACGATGATGTACATCTGAAAGAGAAAATGTTTAAGCTTTTTATCCTTTGTTTAGCAATACAAAACACACAATAATCTCCATTTACCCACAGTAATTGAAAATCTAATCGTTGGTACTGCCATTGAAAACAACACAGGTCTGTTTTTTGAACAAATCCAGTCCTCATAACATGGGGATCTGTTTGAATAATTAAGCAAAGCTGTCTCTCCATGTTTCTTCATCCTCAGCTGAACTCAGTGTTTCCTTCTTTCATTTCAATAGGGGTTTATGAGCATTTAATCATAAATGTATTGTATGATGGACTTCTCAAATCTGGCAGGGTCAAGGCAGGTACAACCCCTGCCTTCCAGGTGGTTTTTGAATTTAGGTCTAGTGAAAAATACTAAAATGACAATCTTAGCAATGTCCCCCATCTAGAGAACAAGCACAGCCCACAATATCTTGGCAACAGGGCCGGCTTTAGGCCGATTCGCCCGATTCCCAGGAATCGGGCCCCGCGCCTTAGACACTTTTTTTTTTTTTTTAAACTTACCCTGGGTCCCTGGCTGTGATCTGCTCAGGGGTCTTCTGTGGTCCCGCTCCCTTGAGCGAAGCGCAGGCGGGAGCGCGGCAAGCCCTGTGGCCCCAGCTGGAGCCCCGGCCGGAGTGCGGCAAGCCCCGCTCTCCCGGCTGGAGCCCCAGCTGCCTGCCTCTGCCACCCCGGTCCTTTAAACAGCCGCCAGAACCCTGCCACCCCCATGCATTCCCCAGGGCTCCTGCAGCTATTTAAAAGGTCTAGGGCGGGGTAGAAGCTGGGGAGCCCCAGGCCCTTTAAATAGTCCCCAAAGCCCTGGGATAGCAGGGAGCTTGGGGGCTATTTAAAGGGCGGGGCTCCAGCTGCCTCTACTGCTCCCCCTGCCCTGCCCACACCAGCCCCGCTCCACCTGCCTGCAGCCAGCTCTGCACCCCATGCTCACAGCCAGTCCTTGTCAAACCCCCTGCCGTGTCTCCAGTCAGTCCCTGCCACACACCCGTGGCCCTGCCCAAAGCCAGCCAGCCCCCCACACACTGCTGCCCGCACCAGCCCTGCCCTGTCTCCAGCCAACCCCTGCTGCACCCCCCTGCCTGAAGCCAGCCAGTCTCACACTCCTTTGTCTCCAGCCCTGCCAACCCCTGCTGCATCCCCCCCAGGCCCTGTCTGAAGCCAGCCCGCCCCACACACCCCTCATCTCCAAAAAGCCTGGCACCTCTTGCCCTGCCTGCAGCCAGACCCTACCTCCAGTCAGCCCCTGCCCTGCCTCCAGCCAGCCCCATGTCCACTTGTGCCCTGCAGTTCCCAGGGGAGTAACCCTGCACACCTGCTTCAATGAGGGGGGCAGGGAGCAGCTGGGACCCACACATGTGAAATGGCAGTCATTAATAACTAATCAACAGCATATATGATGCAATGTACACAATATATAATTTTATTATTTATATAGTTATGGAAAGTAAATAATACATGAAAGAAATGAAAGGCTTTTTTTTCCACTTTTTTTTTTTTAAGTCATCCCTGCCAGGGCCCCACCGAAAATGTTCGAACTGGGCCCTGCACTTCCTAAAGCCAGCCCTGCTTGGCAACATACATTAACTCCAAATTAGAGGGAAATTTTTTAAAATCCTTCTGACTGCTAGATGTTATCTCTCTAGTTAGGAGGGAATGTGACTGGAAGGGCAGTGTGGGCTACACTTGTGCTGGATCTTCTTTGTAGATGGTGCATCTCTCTAGGCCTACGTCCACACTACAGCTTTAAATCGATATTAGTAAAATCGATTTTATAAAACAAGTTTTATAAAATTGATTTTACGTGTCCACACTAGGGCACATTACGTCGGTGGTGTGCGTCCATGGTCCCAGGGTACCATCGATTTCCGGAGTGGTGCACTCTGGGTAGCTCAGTAAAAGAATAGGACCAATAACTTCGATATCTGTCCACACTAACCCTAAATCGATTTAGTAATATCGATTTTAGGGTTACTCCTTTCATTTAGCTGGAGTACAGAAATCGATTTTAAGACCCCTTAAAATCGATTTTAAGTGCCTTGTAGTGTGGACGGTTACAGCGTTAAATCGATTTAACGCTGTTTAAATCGATTTAACGCTGTAGTGTGGACCTGGCCTAGGACTGGTATTTTGGTACTTTCACCAGCCCTAAATTCAAAAGCCATCAGAGATCCTGGAGGGCACTGATATTCTGTACTGGCTCGTTAGCTGAGGTTGCCAACAGCAATGCCCCCCCCCTTTTTTTTTTTAAAGGCAGATACTGTGTGGTAACCCTAGATGATATTAGCAATTACATTTTTTTTTTACTTGAGACATATCCCCTTACATTGCATTCAAGGAAGTCTCAGTTTTCACTGGAAGTAACAGTGGTAAAAAGAAAAGGAACGGAGAAAAGAAAGGGGTGGGAGAAAGAGGAGCCAGGAAGAAAGGAGAGTGGAAAGAGTATTTCTCATCCCCACATCCCTTTTTATTTAATTTTTTAATTAAAAAGATTCAAAAGCCCCTTTTTTCAAGGAATCTATATATTAAGTTGGTCTTTCCACATATAGTTTTAACACAAGTTAGTAAGTCAAAGTAAAACCCTAGGCTCCCCCGAAGTCTTTACCTTGACCTGCTAACATGTAAAAAACCCAGCAGACTCCTTGTCTTCAGTTGGATTTTACTTTGTGTTGTTACCAGGTCAGAGCACATATTTTTTCCAAGTGAAGACACACCCTCTAAGGACAAGGCACATCTGCTGGCAGTAATATTGACTTAGAATTGTTAAACACAGATTGATTGACAGAAAATAACCTTCAGCAGCTGTTAGAAAAGTGGTCTATAATTCACACTTTTGCTGTACATTGGAACTATCTGCAAAGCATAATATGTGAATGATGATGCTAGTGGAATAACAGTAAGTTGGAGTGTGTTAACACTACTTCATAAAATAACGAAATTCTTTCAAATAAAAACATTGATCTATATGCTGCCGAACAATTGCTGCTTCTAAACATTTTTTTAAAGAAACAAAATTAGCATCTACCTTGCTTTCTTAAAATGTTCTTTTTGGAGCACGTGAATGCAATCTACTGGATTAAAAATATACACTTGAGAAAAACCCACATGATGAGATATCCTAAATAGAACACGACAGCTTGAGAGCTATCCCTTTCCTTGCCAACTACTCCTCTGTAACACAATATTCATAACAGGGAAAGAGTCAGATAAAGAGTGGCATTTATTGTGACACAGTAAGTGATGTGTTTATTTGTTCTAGATACTAAATGCGTGAAGCCATCACATCAGAGTTCCATCTCTCTTGAATAGATAATTTTATATTATCTCCATATACTAGTCTACATGTACAGTATTATCTCACTATAATAAACCCAATCAAAACAATAAAACAAGCTTTAAAGCTAAAAAATGGATTGGATAAAAGAACAGAAGATGCTTGACCTATATTATTTTATTTCAAATTAATTTTCTGCCATCCAGCTTTAGTAGTTCTTATTTTCCCCTCCTCTGAATAAGACCTAATAGGTGACAAATCAGTTTCCTAGTTTTGGGCATTAGGAGATTGTAGCGATATGTTCTGCTAACCCACTGTAGTTTATATCATTCTGTTTCACAACTGGGGCATTAAATAGTTTTAAATCAAAAGTCTGTCCCCTTTTCTGCTCTGTGGCCACTCCCGTGGCTTTGAAAATTGAGTATGAGAAATCATTCTTTATGGCAAGATGTAGCTCCAAGCAAAGCAATTTAGAGAACATTTTTACCACAGCAGTTTCTACATATTGCTTCTGTTACAAATTACTTTGCTTTGACAACAGTTACAAAATATGCTGTTTAAGTAATACAAATGGGTTATCAAATTACCATGATGTAAACAGATAGGAAAGTTGTTTCCTATCAACAAATCCATTATAAACTAGCAACATAACAGGAATATTTACTCAGCATCTATTCATTCCTGCTAATTTGGCACAATGTTATTAGAGGTGAAGCTTTAAATGCAATTCACTCAAATATTTCAGTGTAATTTGCTAATGCAGTACGTGTTGCCTAATCCATCTTTTTATATTAAAAAGATGGAACAAACATCCTTGCTAACATCAAAAATCATTATTCAATTCTGATCAAAGTATTTATGTTCCAATTATAATTATTATTAATAAAAGTCCGAATAAACTTGACACTTAAATATTTTTGGCATATTACGCACCTTCTCTATACTCCATGCTCTAAAAGCTATAAGCTGTTAAAATGCTATTAGTTAATTAGGTTCATTTGCTCTTAAGAGTCCCTATAAACCTACAAATTAGACATAATTATAACATTTTCATATAAATTATAACTAATTTTCATAACAAACAGTCAAGGTTTTAAAACTGAGCTGAATGAAACTCAAGTACTTCACTAGACGAAAGCTTTTTTTGCTTTATAACCTTGAATAATTTCTCCAGTTATTCAGTGAAAATAAGATGTATGCTCCTTTCAACTACAGTAAGGGCCTGTTGTTCATATGCACAACCACTACACAGGGAAGTGGTGCCGATTAGGGAAGAAGACAATAAACCTGAGTTCTATTCTGGACTATCACTAACTCACTGTGTGAACATAAGGAAATGACTTCACTTCCCCGTGCTTCACTTCCCCATTTGTTTAAGGGCATAATGCTACACATCTTCCTAAAGTGCTTTGAGATCTGTGGATGAAAGCCTAAGTATAAAAAGTTTCAGAGTGGTAACCATGTTAGTCTGGATCAGCAAAACCAACGAGGAGTACTTGTGGCACCTTAGAGACTAACAAATTCATTTAGGCATAATAAATAATGTGCTAAAACCCACTTCATCAGATGCATGGAGTGGAAAACACAGTAGGAAGATATATATACACAGTACGTGAAAAGATGAGAGTTGCCTTACCGAGTGGGGGGTCAGTTCTAACCAGACAATTCAATTAAAGTGGGTTATAATCAACAGGAGGAAAAATCACTTTTGTAGCGATAATCAGGGTGGCCCATTTCGAACAGTTGACAAGAAGGTGTGAGTAACAGTAGGAAACCCAAGGTCTAAGATACACCCGCATTTGCTCCAATCCCCTCAGACAGAGACAAACACCTACAGGATCTCTATCAAGCGTTCTTAAAACTACAATAGCCACCTGCTGAAGTGAAGAAACAGATTGACAGAGCCAGAAGGGTACCCAGAAATCACCTACTAAAGGACAAGCCCAACAAACAAAGTAACAGAATGCAACTCCCATCTTTTCATGTACTGTGTAGATATATCTTCCTACGATATTTTCCACTCCATGCATCTGATGAAGTGGATTTTGGCTCACGAAAGCTCATGCCCAAATAAATTTGTTAGTCTCTAAGGTGCCACAAGTACTCCTCGCTGTTTCTGTAAGTACAAGGCGTAGTTATTATTCTTATTACATATGAATTTTCCACTCTGCAAAAAGAGAATAAAGTTATAGCCCTTTTAATAAAGGCAGCATTTTAGCAACACATCACTTGCACCTATTGCATACACCAATTGTCAGCAATTGGCAATTTTCTTACCATAAGCAATGCCCAAGTGTTCGCATGAGAGATTTGAGTATGTTTTGTAAATTATTATGATTTAGTAGATAAATATACACCATTATTACTACTTAGTCTGTCTGATAATAATTTTACTATATCAGGCAAATTATGCAAATATTACAGTGTACTTGTCATAGAGGAGGTATTTTATTCCATTTCTTGAAAATACATAAAGGAAAGTAAATACAGTTATATCAAGATGATTAAACCAGAAGCTAAAGAATTTACAGACTCAAATAAACGCAAAGTTAAGTTTGATTCTTGGTTTTAGGTAAACAGATTTGTGTTTTGGTGAATGAAAGATGGAAAGTATATTTTAACTTTGAATTTATTGGATTAGTGAATTTTTTACATTTATGAACATATTATTTCCCACTATAATCGATATATAATAACAGACAATTTTACCTTTGTCAAGGCCACTGGCATATTTTTAGATTCAAATTTATACAAAGCATAATAAAATATATGCTATGTATTACTCCCAGCACAGAAGTGATAGGCTGTAGAAAACTGATCTTTGCTACTGCTCTTTCTCCCCCCCCCCACTTTATTTTTGGAAATGCATAACAACAATACTACAACTACAAACAAAAGGACCTGATTCTCATTTACACAACGGCCTATTCACACTAGTCTCACAGTGTAAAGAGACTTTACAGTGAGTATAAACCTTGGAATAGTGTCAAATGACCTTACTGTAAATGAAAATCAGGACCAACAGAATTTTCTGAAAATTAAAATTGAACAGCTGTGATGCTACATTTGAATTTAGGGTGATTTATTAAGATTATATAGCGCAGCAAAATGCAATATGGTTTTGTGGAGATGTGAAACAAATTGCAGTTTTGTACATTACAAAATTCTGTGCTTTTATTTAACTACAAAAACAATGAGAAGTGGTGACAAACATGTTAAGAAAAATTCTTCAGTCTTCCTACTGGGCAATCCTTTCAAAGTATTCTACAACACCACGCCTGCTTGGTATGTCATACAGTACATGCTATTATACCAACACCTGTGCCCAAAGGACACAGTCCCTTCAATTTATGCACATTATTTTGAAGCATCTCTAAGTGCTTCAGCACTTCCAGAAATGAATTGCACTTCATTTAGAAAAATAGTCTGTCTCCTTTATGTAAAATACTCTATTGCCCACATACATGTTCACCATTCAATTTCAATTAATTTTTTAAAAAATTGGTGTCTTGAAATACAAATGTTGCTCCTTCTACTGTAGATCTCATTTTTTAAACTATGTATTCAAACCCCACTATACCAATATAGACGTAGACCCTGATCCTAAAAAAATGTATACACACTTAGTGCGCTGTATGTAACTTAGCACACTCTGACACTCTCCAGGACTCAGAGTTGTGGACCTTGTCACTACCTGCCCTTGAGTCTTGCCTGTGCTTGTTGTGGATCAACTCACTTAAATCACCAGCCTCTGGCAACACATGCACAGCCTTCGAGGACTCTGCAGGTCTCACTCTCTCTGTACAGGTTAACAATAAGTACACACCAAACACCAATTCCTCTGACCGTCCTCTGGAGTGCCCAGTTCCTGCTTCACTGAGAACTCACAAAAATCTCAGATTTGCTACTCCCAAAGGAATAGCACAACCCAACTTGTATGATTCAACTCAGGATCACTGCTTAGCTTCGCACACAGCACTTACATATATACAAGTGAAAAAAAAAGAATACGCTTATCATCCAGAACAGAGATTCAAGTGGTAGTGAGAATATTGGAAACAAGTGGATACATATAAAACAAAATCATAACATGTTTTCTAAAGCCTAAACTTATCTAACAAGGCATTCCCCTATCTTCTGCAAGATGGCTTGCCCCAAGTGCTTTCCCCAGTATTTTCTACCAGTTTGGCTGAGATTCCTTCTCATAAGATCAAGCCTGCTGGCAGCTTGTCCTCCCTGACTGCTGGTTCACTTTTTCCTGTAAATGTTCTCTCTCTAAAGATTTCCCAATCCTTCATTAGCATTCAGACAGACTGTCAATGGATGCCCATTGAGAACCATACAACACTTAATTTACATGTAAACAGACAGATGGATAAACATTTCTTGCCTGAAAGAAAACCTGTTTTTCACCTTTCTGGTGACCATCCACTAATCACAGATGTTAACATAATTTTCAGTATATAACGTCTTATACAACGTTCATACACATGTTTTGCAATGATTATGATGATGACCAGTGTGACACAGGCTTTCATTAAACACCTCACATGACATTATTTTGGTGAACCCAAGGGATCCCTGTGCCCCTTTGTATTCCTGTGCCCTCTGTCAGTTGGCATCCAGTTTCTTGGGTCCCACACACCAAACAGAGTAGGCTCACTGGCTTCAGGTGGGAACCACATGTGCTTAATTTACCACATTCCTAGTAGTCCCATTGTTTTACATGTTACATTATACTTCAGTGGGGCAACTGAGAATGCCTTACCTTAAGTAGGTGGATAAAAGTTGTATAAAAATTGTTTCCTTAGGTTTGTTCCCTACCTTTAAAATATTACTTTGGCAACTCTCCTACTTTCACATGTTGTATACAAGTCTTACAAAATTAGCTATAAAAAAGAGGAGATAAACGTTTACACTAGCAAAGTTGTGCACAGTATGGGGAAACAAACAGATTAACTAGAGGCCGATTCTCTCTCTCTTTTTTTATATCCCATACATTTATTCTCTAAATCTGCATAGAATAAAATAGATGGTAATTGATACATTTTCTGCAGTGCACTAAAAAGCTCTAAGACCATAAAACTTCAAAAACTCTATGCTGCAACTTCTCTGCTTTGGACAGGACTTCTACCACCTGAGGTCTGGCCCTCTTCCCTCCCAAATGATCAGTCACAGGCTATCTGAATATCAGGGTGACCTGTGAGGAGGAAGCTAAAATAAAGGACATTTATGAGACACTGTATCAATAGTCAAGGATAGCAGAACATTGACATCCCACCAAAACGGTCAGAAACTTCATTTTCCCCCTCAGTGGTGTGGTGTGCAAAAATGCCTATACACAGTAATTGTGCACTTTTGATAGTGTAGGCCTTCTCTTGGTTGGGGGTTTTGGTTTTTCTGTTTTGGTTTTCAAAATACATGAACAATCCTAGATAAAGTATAAATAAAAATACCTATGTCCAATATTTTTTCCTTTAAATCAATGGGTAACACTTTCTATGACTCTTCATATAGTTTAAAAATGCTCATCTTTGAGGCAGATCATCAACCTTTCCATTTCCTGGTCCCAGACAGCAACCTTAGCAGCCCGACGATTTATGTTCCAGTGAAAAGAGGAAATGCTTAAGGGAACTGCTTTATAGGTTGACAATGGTCAAAGCAATTGCTTGGTGCAGTCAAGGAGAACTGAAGAATACTAAAGTACATTTAGAAATTAAAGGAAACATTAATTGAATTACAAAATGTACCATCTAAAAAAAATTGTCGTTTTAGTAAACATGAGTTTTTACAAAGCATTTACAAAACAATGGACCCACAGATACTGATAAGAATCTTTAACAAATTAACATTTGACTTTTAAGCAAGTGAGCAACTAACCAAGTGCTTCAAAAAAAGAAAGAAAAAAAAGATTGATTAATTTTTAACTCCTAACAGATTTCTGTATTTTACAATTCCAGGAAAATCAGTGCATAGCTTATTGATATTACTGTGAATACTCAAAAGACTAAGAATATCGTATAACTAGCAATATGTTCATGTATTCTACAACATACAGTGCTTTGAATTGTTACAAAGAAATTAGACCACAATTAACAATGGGCCCAAATCCTGCTTTTACTGAAGTCAATTTTGCCTTTGTCTACAGAGGGAGCAGGATCAGTCCTAACGTGTGATATTCAAATCAGTTCTTTCTTAATAGTCAAAACATTAAGCTACAGGTAGGGTACACAACAATGATACACTTAGAGGGGTTTTTTCCCCTGATGTTTCTTTTCCCTTATGCCAAGACCCCAAAATGCCTCAGTGGCAGATTCTATACAGAGGATGCAGAAATTATTCAATAATTTGACGCTGGGTGAAGTTTGTACAGTTTACTTTTACAAGCCACTGAATTAGACTGTAGTTTCAGATACAGAGCATCAAAATTAAGAGAGTCGCTTCTAGCACTCCATTAAACACATATTTTTGTACACAAATTTTATACAACATATTTCTGCTACAGATGAATTTCAATGCAAAGTTTTTTCATATTAAAGCCTCAAGTTTCCAGTTAATGCAGTGAATAAGGTCTGGCCTCTAGATGGTGCTTGTGTGAGTATCAATATACAAAAACCTGATTTTTAAAAATATTTGTCCTTTACCTACCCTACAGTTCCTAGGGGTCTACAAAGACAAGGTGAGTTACTATATTACATAGAGAGAGAGAGAAAATGAGATTATTCATTGTCCCAGAAAGAAAGACAAGACACCAAGACTGTGGCTTAAGTAGGCCGCAACTTTATTAAGGAATGCATCTGGGAACGATCTGGCAATAACTCATATAGTATATGTCATCCTCCCTTTGTAATCTGCACCCCCTGGTGGAGAGCTCCCACGCCCCATTACAGCTGGTAGAGAGCTATTGGTATTCCCCAGCCCCATCGGCCTCTCCTCAAACGAAGGTGCAGAAGAGGGGGTTGTCTCCTCACTCTCTGTCTCACATGCTCAGGACTCAACTGTTCCTGTTTCATGGCTTGACCCTTCAGCTAGGGGATGTGGTTAACCCTTCCAGAGAAATCATGTGCACATAAGTCTCACCAGACCCTCTGTCCCAGGAAGTCTTCTCTTTCTTTGCCCCTTTAATGGTGCCACTTCTCCAATGGCTGGTAGGGGAACCCAGGTCCAACCTCTAGACTGGGTTCCAGCCGTACTGAGCCCGAGCACCTGTAGGCTTGGCAGTTCATAGCCCTGGCACCTCTGGGCTTGCCGTGTCAGTTATGACAGTAAAAAAACTGCTTCAAATTGCTTTGATTCAAATTAAGCACTAAGTCCAGGGACCCTACAACAAGCAGTCCAAGGTCTGCACAGTCCTTAATTACTGCTGTATCCTTGGCCTAGTTCCTACTTTACCTTCCTACCTACCTCTGAGTGTGACTGTAGCTCCTCTTTCTGCAGCCCCCTTCTACTCTCAGCTAGTGGGCTTTATACAAGCAGCCCCGTTTCTGTCTAGCTGAGCGCTAAATCCTTGCTCCCTGGCTCCTTCTCCAGATGCAACCTAGGCAGTTATCTGGTCCTTAACCCCTTCAGCCAGCTTAACCCCTTCAGGCCTTGTATGGGGTGGACGCCACATCACAATATCACATGTCACATTTCTCTTCCATGCATCTGTGTTTAATTCATGTCATGTTCCATGTGTATCCAAGAGCAGAGAGCCAGGGTGCTCCTTGAGGCAATTTGGCCCTAAAACGCTTTACTATAATGGAAACAGACCTTCATGAATTATATTGCAGGAAGCTGGATTTACTTAAACTCCATTTCGGGAACATCATTTCTAAATAATCTTTTCTTAAAGAAAAATCAGTAATTTCAAACACTTCAGTGTAATCGAATCCTTTTAATGTTTACATTTCATCATCTTAAAAATAGAAGAATAGCATAGTACAAAAATCTAGCCTTACAATAAATAAAATAATTTAGGTTGGTTATGATTGCCAAGCTATTGCTATAAATATCATATTCAATAAAGCTTTGTGAGGGAGATAATTCTCACCACTTCATTATCAGTTGGGAAAACACCACTTTCATAAATTCATAGATTTTAAAGCCAGAAGGGACCATTATAATCATTTAGTCTTGCATAGTGCTATACTGTACATCATAACTTTGTTCGGTATCCTACAGTACTCTATACACACAATAACTGTGTAACATACACAGTATGAATATTTCACAGTTTACTTTGTTTGATACACCTATTACAATACCTATATTAAAGAAAGACAACCATTGTATTTCACCTGTTTTAGTAAACTATATCGCATCAATAAGATGAAGTTCATCAACTGGTCCTTTGTCAGAAGGGGAGCTATGTCCAGATAAAATTTGTATGCCAGAACAAGAACATCATCTTAGCAAATGCATATAAGTAAGATAGGATTACATATTTTACACGAGAGATAACAGCATGCATAGCATTGTGAACTTTAGCCTGGATATGATTAAGAATTTGTAAAGGAAAAAGTGAATGGGAAGTGGAGATGGTGGAGGGAAAACTTAAGGTGAAAGTCTTGCTGAAGTAAATGGGAGTCTTGCCACTAACTTCAATGGGGAAAGGTTTTCACCCGTAATCTTCAAAGTAATCAAATTAAACAAAACTGCAGATACCATAAGACATAACGACAATTTAATGTGGTAATCTAACCAGAAAACAATGGAATTCAAACAAGTAAATGTGTTTTATTTCTCTTGATACATGATTCCATGGATTCGGTCCAGTATGTATTTCTGTTTTGTGTGCATGATATTCAGATCTTCCAGTATATACTCTAATTTCTTTTTAACAGATGTATGACACAGAGGACCATTGGTGCCAACTGGCAAAGGGCTCACGGTTCTTTACAAACAACTCCTGTTTCAGACCTGACAAACTCACTACTTTTAATACACTTCTTTCATTGTATTTATCCATAAAGGATAGGATGTGACATCTCTGCTGAAAGCTTGTTACTTATCAATACTCGTAATCATTGCGAGATGTGTGTACAGGTAATATTTAAGGAGTAATGTAACTATATTGAAAATTATGACCCTATGCTTTTGGCATGAAAGTGAGTCACAAGGGGTACTATGACTTGCTGATGGTCCATTCAAGTGGGAAGGAGTTATCACCCCTCTCTGGCTAGTCGATTATGTAATGCATTGCTCAACAGTCTACCAGGCAAAAAGAAAACACAGGAAAGTCTCCAGAAAACTCTCAAAGACAAACTATAAATATTGAAACCAGCTGGCAGTGAAAAAGAATGAAAGGACAGTGAGAGCATGGCCCTATCTGTGAATGAACACAACAGACTAATTCAGTACATCACAGAGAAAGACGCTCTAGATCTATTCACAGAGTAGGCATCTTAATGAGCCGGACTGCTTCATGAAAGACTGAGTCCTAATTCCATAGAGCTAGTGAGCACTGCAAAAGACCTGAACTTTGGAATGAGACTCCACTTTATTAGATAGGAAAGGTAACTATTCATAAGTGTAGGCACTAGTTAATATTTTATGAGTTTATTTTATACATAACCATTTGTTTCCATCACTCACACTTTTCTTAAATAAATTTCCTTTTGTTTTATTGTAATCAAACTCAAGTGCTGTACATGATACTGAAGTGGTGATCTAAGGAAAAACTTGAAAACTGGAGTACAATGTTCCTTGGGGAACAGATGATCTGGGATTTCTGTGGGTATCTGGCGATCAGGGACTGAATATTCAGGGGAACTCTTTGGGTGTTGGGGTGGCATCTGTTGTTAAGCAGAAGAGCAAAGGCAGGGCTGGTATAGCCCAGAGGAGAATACTTAAGTGGCTGACAGGCTGATTGTGTTATGGAGCTGTCACAGATGAGACTCCCTTGTGCTGGAGAAAGGAGGTAACAAGGTGCCCCGAGAAGCATCATAATAAGAACTTCTGTTCTCTTTTGGAGATTCACACGTAGGTGCTGGAATTAGAGATGCTGGGGGTGTGAGTGCAGCCGCACCCCCTGGCTTGAAGTAGTTTCCATTATATACAGGGTTTATAGTCTGGTTCAGTGGCTTTCAGCACCCCCACTATACACACTGGTCCAGCGCCCCTGAATTCACATTGTTTTCCTGATCACTGTATCCTTCATCTGAAACACAAGGGCTGACTATGAATTACATTTGTATCTCTTTGCATTATCCTGTTTGAGGCATCTCGAAGGTTCACTCTTTCCTCCTAAGACACATGGTTCCATGTGATATAAAAGCAACACTTACATTTCTGAGACACATTCTAGACTATTCCTTTTTCTGAGCGATGGATACAGAATGATATGCTTGAAATGTGTCACTGGTGGAATTTAGTTTTCTGCTACAAATGTCACTGTCCCACTTTGGTTAATGCCTGTTTCAATAAGGCACTAAGAATCTCCTGAGGGGGTGGTGGCCCTAAACTGCTACTCATGCTATTGTGAGTTAAGAGTGAAGCACCTTGCAGGATCTCAACCTAGCGTCCAATGTTTATGCTAACCCACATAACCAACAGTCCTGCTTTTTATCGTCTAGCAGTTCATATTACCAGTTATGAATTTGAGAAGTTGGAATTTCATTTTCCAATTGGATAAGTTAATCACACATGCTGGTACAAATTCTTTCTGAGTAAAGCCTCATTTCACATTGTTCAGTGTCTTCTTGGCAGGGACCAATTACATTTGCATTCAACAATACTTAGACCAGCAGATATGATGTGTGTTTATCACCCATATGCATGTGTAGTCATACAAAGAAGTATGTAACAATGCTTTTATAAATAAGAATACTTCAAAATTCAGATTCCCACTGCTGTGAATCGCCAGTTAATTTTCTTTTCTTCACACTCTGAGCACTGTTCTTTCCATCACTCATTTTCATCTTGTGATTCCTTTAGGTCTTTATATTCTATATCTATCTGTTTATAAATTCAAACCTATTTACGAGCTGCATTTTGTTTCACTTCTCCACAGAATGGGAAATATTTGAGCTTTTCACCCTCTTTAATTTATCTAGTAAATAAAGTATATTACTGGAAAAAGACAATTAAAAAAACCAAAATGAAATTCTGCCTTGTACTGAAATCAAGTCTTTTGAAAGATAAGAGATACCATCTTCTTGTTCCACCCACAAATGAATCAGGCTTCATTTTCATTCCCATAGGCCTCATTCTCAATCCTAAAACTCTCCATCTTCCAATTACCTAACTGCTCTTCTCCCCAACAGTGTCCTAGCTGCTGTCATCCAGCCAAGATACTCCAGCCACCATTTGCCCCACCTCTGAAGATCCATTGCTACTTCAACTCTGCGAGGGAAAGACCCACTGAACAGGATGCTAAATGATTTATTACAGAAATAGTAGGAAAAGCAGGAGATGACTGAGTCATCCAAAATAAGGAAGGGTAAGACTTAACTAACGGTGGCTATGATTGAGAGTGTCAAGAGTCGAGGTCAAAGTGGATGAAGACTGAGTAGAAGCCTTAAGAAAATGGTCATTAGAAACCTTGGTGAGAATACTTTCAATGGAGTGGAGAAGGTGCAGAAACAACTAGAGGGGATCCATGACTGAGCTGGAGACAAACTTAAGACAACAGGTGTAAACTGTGCACTCAGTAAGGCTAGAAATGAAAGGAAGATGAGAAAGGGTGGGAGTTGAAGCAGCAAATGGAGCAAAGGCTGGATTTTTTGACTATGGGCAGAGACTAGAGCATGCTTTCATTTTGAGGAGGAATGGCCTGGAGATTGTGACTAAATCCCTGCCACTAAGGATTTTTCAAAATAAATCTGATCATTATGAGAAATGACATTTCATTTTTACTTAGGTATGTCTACACTGCCCACATTACAGCCCGGCCACACTGTGACATGGGCAGTGTAGTCACGCTTTATCGCCGGGGGAGAGCTCTCCAGGTGATAAAAAATAACGCACCCTGAACAAGTGTGGTAGCTTTATCGCCAGGAGCGTGGCTCCTGGTCATAAAGCGCAGTCTATACTGGCACTTTTCAGCAGTAAAATTTTGTCGCTCAGGGGTGTGTTTTTTCACACCCCGGAACAACTAAAGATTTAGTGCTGAAAGTGGCAGTGTAGACACAGCTTTAGTTGCTACTTTCTTAAATTCATCCACAATGCACTGGGGCTCTCGAGCCTAGACAAACCAGGCAGAGAGCCATGCAAGACAGGAAAGATTCATGCTGTCTCAACTTCCCCGGCCTTGCTATGAAAAAGCCCACTGAAGCTCCTGTGGTTGAGCTGAGTAGAAAAGGCTGATTTGCAACCCTTGAAGAGACATTAAATTAGTGATGAGAAGAAGAGCTCTTATTTAAATTAGAGTCCAACTGTTTCCTTTCACATCATTGTGAACATAACAAAAACAAGTTATGGGGGAAAAATCAGCAATGAATTTTGGTCTGCATCACGGCATATGCAGAGGTGTCAAATCAGTAATAGCCTAGGTGTGAGCATATGAAACACACTGATTTTAATAGATTTATACCTGCTAATCCCAGCACTGAATTTGGCAGGGAAACGGGAGGCAATAATCCCTCACTATACAGCTCTGATGAGACTGCACCTGAACAATGGCATTCAGTTCTGAGCACTGCTATAGCAGAAAGATATGGACAAACTGAAAAGAAAAAAAAAACAGAAAAAAAAACCCACACCTGTGGAATAGTCTCCTAAACAAAGTGGTGGGAGCTGAAGGTTTATTTAAACTAGACCAGGCAAACATTAAAAACATGTATTGTAGAGAAAAGGGTCTTTTGCTGTCAGGAGGATGGCCTGGAATGCCTTTCCCATCACTGATTCCTTTGATTCTATAAGGGAAAGTAAAATACCATTATACAGTAGCAGTGGTGAAAGAGTCTAGTATCCATTGTGCACCATCAGTGTGCTGTGCTATACAAAGCAAAGAGGGCAAATGAGTCCCACAGAATTTACAATCCAAATCGCAGAGGCAATACACTGGATGAGCAAATGGAGATCAAATCTCAAATTGATACAGATTCCCCCTAAGAACTGCTTCTTTTTTGGAGGAGTAAAATTGTAGGGGTTTGTGGAAGAACTATACTGTCAGAGTGATTTGACTGAAGAGTGGGAATATGTTTGATGGGCAAGGAGGAATGATGTCAAACATTTTGGGGAGTTCAGATACTCTTCACTTTTTTCATCTTTTGTTTTTATTTAAATCTGATTCTGCCTCACTGGTGCTGCCTCCGGCTGACAAACTACAAGAAAACCCAACACAGATCATATGGGAAAAGCCATGATGAGAGGATTATTTGTAAGAGTGAAGCACTTCTTTCATGTGTGTCCATGAGAAGAATATTAACAATTTGTTGCTTCTCTGTGTAAAATAAACACCCAGCAGTGCTTGTATTTTTATTTTTGTTTTATTATCTTTGTAAACAAAGTGTTGGAACATCATTCACTACCTTTCTTTATAGTTCATCAGTCTTCAGACTAACATTATTAATACTTTTTGTATGCTTAACACATTGTGGACACCATTGGGAATACAAATAAAATAATAATTACAATACTTCTGATCACTTGAACATGATGTGGGGAAGGAGTAGACATCTTGCTGACAAAATACCTGACTGACTGTGGGGGTACTTTGAGTCTGACAGGATATAAATAATACCACACAGAAATTGTTTTTATTTTCTGCTGCTACCACCAGACCCTCCTGCTACTACCAAAGAGGTATCCTGGAATGACCCCAGTGAGAACAGGATTGCCTGTAATGTGAGACAGCAGGTGAAGTAGTTTTGCTGTAGGGATAATGTAAGAAGTCTTTTCATACTTACAAAAACAGTAGCAAATAGATAGAGACACACACAACCAGGAGGGAATGGCGACAAAGGGAGCAGATAAGTAAAGAGACGGGAGAGTAGGTAGGATTCCCACATTCATCTTGTGAGCACTACTCCATCTAATCTACATTTAATTCATCTTTGCAAGTGAAGAGTATGATATGCATTCATCACTATGCATAACACCACCTGGTGGACTAAATTCTGAATGTTTTTGAGAATAAGTTAACTTGCTGCATGCTGCAATGCATGCTAATGTACAAGCATTAGCAAGGAACTTTTCATTGCCCTATGCATTCTCTTGTAACTATAACTGCCCCTTGAATCCAAGTCTCTCAACAGAATTAAATTGGTTAGTCGTTGAAATTTTTTTGAAAAGTACTTTACAGCAATGTTTAGGATTTGGTCAGGACCCATAAGAGCAAGAAACTAAATAAAGTAAAAAATCTAGGCTGACAGGTATACACTTGCCCAGAGCCCCTTGGTACATACTTGGGCAGGGAGCCCAGTCCACTGTCTGTGCTACCCTGGCTACATTGCTTATTTTCAGGGCGCTAGCTTGAGCAGAGGAAGTGTGAGTGTATAGGCACAGTGTGTAGATGCATAGAGTACATCTTCATTGGAGCAGGGGGTTGTGATTCCCAGCTTGTGTAGATGCATTCTATGCATTTAAGTACTGCAGTCTCAGAACATGATGTGTGTCCCATGTGTACTACAAATAATATCGAAGTACAATGTCATCATTTAAGGAAGAATTGTGAGCACAGATTTTCCGTGTGACTTTCTATTCTAGTCTATATAGTTTCTTACCTCACCCTCCGCATTGTAGTGTGTGAGCACCTACTTTGGATTGTCATTGTTCATATTGGCTTTAAAAAGTACCTCAGTTGAGGGTTACAGCATTAAAGCTGAGAAGCAACAAGTAAGACCCTTCCTACCATCAGCTTTCCTGAGATCACAGGCTCCCAAAATCAGAAACTAAGACTTGACCCTTCTGAGCTAGATTATCTAAAGCTTTTGGAAGGCAGTGGAGAAACAAAACTTGATAATGGCTCTTCAGATCGGGGTTCTCAAGACACATTTTTTGGTGGCCTCAGAGTGATGACGATAGAGTGGAGCCAGAAACCTTACTGCCCTGCGACCAGAGCCTGAAGCCTCGCCACCCCACAGTCAGGGCCGCAGCCCAAAGCCTTGCCACCCCACAGCCGGGGCCGGAGCCCAAAGCCTCCTCGCCCCATGGTTGGAGCATGAGGCCGAAACCTGAAGCCTCCTTGGCCCATGGCCAGAGCCTGGAGAGCCCCAATCCTGTGGCCAGAGCTGAAAGCCTCACTGTACTGCGGCCGGAGCCAGAGCCCAAGCCCCACTGTCCCCGGGAAGGTGGGTCAGGAACTCACCAGCCACCTGCTCCTCTGCCAATGTGCCCACGTGTCTCCAGAGGTGGGGCAAAGAGCTGACCTGTGCTGGCGGCCCCACCAAACAACACTAAGGTGGCACATCCAGGATCAATAGGGAACAGAGGGGTTGCTGCTCCTCTCCCCCCCTCACCCCAATACCGCCCAGGAGGCTGTCATGGCTGCAAGAAAAGAAGCTGCTTTAGATCCTCTTTTAGAGCAATCACTTATTTCACTGCATTTCAATAGGTTACTGAAATTTTGAACTATCAAAACACAACACCCACAGAGGATGGATTTTAATGCTGCCCCACAGCTCAAAGTCTACGATTTTGAAAAGATGGAAAGTGCACGCAGACAAATGGGGATAGGGTAGGGTCAGATAAGGTAACAGTAAAGTTGTTTGCAGAGGCTACTACTCTCAGTGGTCAGAATAATGTTCACTAGCTTAATCACTTCCAGATGGCTGTGATTTGTAGGGAGCACAACATAGGTAGCCTTCATACAGGGATTTAAAAGTGGAAATGTTGCTGGCTTTGTAAATTTTGCTGAAACATTCTTCCCAGGTCTAAGGCATTACATGAGAGAAAGTGTAACGGTGTTGGTAGCACAAGTGGACAAGTGGATGATTGAAGCCAGTGTCACTAGCAGAGTGAAGGTGAGGGTCTTTATACTAGGGATGATTATCCTTTGGTGCATATATCGTTAGCATTTGTACTAGAACCTAGAGGCACAGATTGACACTTTATTACACAAATTTAATACAGAAATAATTAAGTTATATCAGTAAGGAAAACAATGACATTTTATCATAGTGCATACAAATAATGATTAAAAATCCAGAAAAAATTAATGTTGGAGCCAATTCTTCCCTCAAATACCCCAATCCAGCTCCTATCAACTTCACTGGGACCTGTATTAAAGTATATGAGGACAGTGGGTGGCTCCTTATGAATATCTGATAATATTAAAAATGAAAACACAAACAAGTTGCTATAACTTTGATAGGAGTTTTTTAAAATGTCTGTTCCAATATTTACCTGGCATCATGGAATTCACTAGTTACTGGGTTATTAAAATGATCTCTTTACTATCCATAATGGCTGATTTGAAGCTCTTAAATGTGCTCATTCGACATTGTAAATATCAACTTCTAAAAATGTCAATGGTGACAGCAATTTAAATGCTACTTTTTTTAAAATGTAACATTCCGTAATAATTTAGGGCAAAATAATGGAATGGATAATAGAGAATTTGATTAATAAATATTAAAGAGAAGAGAATATAATTAACGTCAATCAATATGTGTTTCTCGACATGTCTTTTTAAACTAACGATATTTTTTGATAAGACTTCAAGTTGGGTTGATAACGGTAGTAATGTTGATGTAATATACTTAAGACTTGCTACTGCATGATATCTTGATTAATAAATTAGAATGATACAAAATCAACATGGCACTCATTAAATGGAATCAAAACTGGTTAAATGATGTGTCTGAAAATGTAATTATAAATGGAGAATCATAAAGATGTGATTCTAGTGGGGTCCCGCAGGGATCGCTTCTTGCTCCTACGCTATTTAGCATTTTTATTAATAACTTGGCAAAAAATGAAAATTGTTACTCAAAGTTTGCAGAGCACACAAAGATTGGGAGAGTGGTAAATACTGAAGAGGACAGGTCGCCGATGCAGAGTGATCTGGATCACTGGGATAGGCTTTCAATATAGCCAAGTATAAGGTCATACATCTAGGAACAAAGAACTTAGGCCACACTTACAAGATGGAGAACTCTATCCTGGGAAGCACTGACTTTGAAAAAAAACTTTGGGCTCATGGTAGACAAGCAGGTCACTGTGAGCTCCCGGTGTGATGCTGTCACCAAAAGGGCTGTAGGAGGCTGTCCCTTCTCAAGTGCCCTTTTGTGGCACGTCAGATGCCAATCAGTCTCAGTTTCCCCTTCATTCATCCATAAAAAGGAGCCCGGACAGTCTCAGTGTCCGGTACAAACTCTGACATTCAGGCATAATTTATTCATATAAACCATTGCAGTAATTCCTCAAAACTATTGTAGGAAAGCCGTTCTCAAGTTATCACACATAAACAGTCCAGTGTTTTCCATTCCTCTCTCCAGGGACAGCAATTTCTTTTCACCCACTATAGAGTTCACCTGCACTCTGTCCCCTGTTCCTTTTGCCCAGGGCCCACTCTCCAGGCCTCCACAAGAGAGTGACCAGTCTTATGCCACAAGTCAAGTCTCCCATAACAGAACACCCAGCAATGTTCCATTACCACAGCCTTCCTGCCTGTGAGTTCAATCCCTGCTCAAAGAATGTCTCTTTGGGATCAATCCCTTGTTCCTGGTTCTACTGCAGCCCTGGCCCTTGTCATCCTCCTGCCTGAGTGTTCTACACCTGTGGATCCACCCTCCAACAACAACGTTCTTGTTTCTGGGTTGGGTTACCCCTGACCAAGCTGAATCTTTCCCTTTTTCTAAAAACCCAAGACCTTGGCAGTGTTCCCAGTCAACAGTTCTCTTTCAGCTTTCATCAGAACTCAGCTCTCTCTCCCAGGTCCCTGGTAGCTTTCTTCCAAGCACCTCATGCCAAGTCTCTGCTGCTCTACTGGCCCTGGGTCACTCTTCCTCCTCAGGCAGCTCTCACCTGCCCTTCCTGTATCTTGCTCCTTTCAGGCTCTGACTCTCTCCCTCTCTTCCCCTCTAGGGCCCAGCTGCCCTCTTTCAATCCCAGCTGGGGATCAGCTAGCCAGTCAGAGGTGCATTGGACTCTTCCCTCTTAAAGAGCTAGTGTCATCCGGTGACAAAGACAAATGCAATCCTTGGATGTATAAACAGAGAAATATCAAGTAGGATTAGGAAGGCGCTTATACTGGGCACCAGTGAACTGCTACAGGCATACTGTGTCCAGTTCTGGTGTCTACAAAGGGTTTTGAAAAATTGAAGAGGGTTCAGAAAATGAAAGGATTGGAAAATACGCCTTATAGCGAAAGACTTAAGGAACTCAATCTATTCATTAGCTTATCAAAGAGAAGCTTATCGGGTGATTTGATCACAGTCTATATGTACCTATATGAGAAAGAAATTTCATAATTGGGGGCTCTTCAGCCTAGCAAACAAAAAATAAGATCCAGTGTCTGGAAGTTGAAGCTAGACAAATTCAGTCTAGAAGTAAGGCACATTTTTAACAGTGAGAGTAATTAGCCATTGGACCAACTTACCAAGGTTTCTGGTGAATTCTCCATTTCTAGAAATCTTCTAATCAAGAATGGATGTTTTTCAAAAATATATGTTGTAGTTAAGGCACAGCTTTTGGACCTGAAGCAACAATTAATGCAGGGAAGTCCTATGGTCTATGTTATGCAGGAGGCCAAACTAAAGGATCACAAAGGACCCTTCTGGCCTTAAAATCTATGAATCTATTAATGTCATGACCTACCTAATTTCTGTTTTTATATCTTTGTTTATTATTACTCTGGCAGTACTTTCTGATGTTTACAACTTTAAGGAGCATGTTTTGCAGAATACTTGCAGTATACTACAGTTTAAATGGCAAGGACTGAATCCTGGTTTTAATACCCAGCAAGGGGCTTACTTTTCACTTTGTGCATAAAGAATACTTTTCCTCACAAACCAAAGAAGTGCTATATATTTATAAAATTGACAGCTATTTAAAAAACAGACACAGCCCAGAAAAAGAACTCTGTCATTAAGTTAAAACCTGGCATAGATATCAGGGAGACAGTTTTTATACTTATTAGACTTAGACAAACGATTTTACAAGTCTTCATTTACTTCTGGGTTGCCCTCTTCTATCAATATGCTACACAGGGAACAAATTCCTTTCATCTCCCCTGAATTACTGGGCTTAACTAAGAAAAGTACATTATAGCATCTTTAGGTCACGTCTACACAAGGACACTCAGGGAAGTGAAGGCAAATTACCTAAGGTGTGAAGTCAATGTGAGTAAGTTAAAATGCATTAAATGCCTATGGGGACGCTCTCATTCCAAAGTAAATTGTAGTTCACTGTAACTTAATCCTCTTTCTAGGATTAACAGCACCCTGTCGATTTTCTTGTTCAAAATTTCTAGCTGCTCTCTAAGAGAGTTTTGTTTAGCTTCAGGTTGATAGGAGAGCCAGCTGCCAGGTTTTTAGAAGCAACATGATGTTCGTGAGCCACGAGGTACCATCACCTAGAATGGCTTAAAAATGTCAAAGGAATCTGCTTCTTTCTTTAGTTTGGGTACATCTATACTGCCAAAAAACCCTGCCGTAGTGAGCATCAGAACCTGGATCAACTGACTCAGGTTCACGGGGCTTGCATTATGGGGCAAAAAATAGCAGTGTATATGTTCCCATTTGGACTGGAGCTAGTTGACCCAGACTCAGACCCATTGCTGGAGGTCAGGGGGAGGGTGGCAGGATAGGTGTACCCTTTATCTACACAGTTCAATGTCCAAAGGATCTCAGTATCGCCTCAAAAAGGAAAAAACAAGCCCCAGAACTATAGAAAATGGCTAAACCTAATGAAATATTAGGTATAAAGAAATAAAAATAGCACTGCTATGTTTGTCAAAACATTAGTACTTTTTATCAAAATGCCATTACATTGATAAAATGAAGAACAAAATGACATGATTGCTGTTATTGCTGATTATGCAATATTTATACTGGCTACTGATCATCTCCAGAAAAAGGTCAGTAGCAAATAGTTCATGGAGCATATTTTGATAAGAAATTTTTTTTCAGTCCAAACATTTAGACCAGTTCCAATCACTAAAGCACCATAAGCATTTATAAGGCCACACTGTCCTTTACGAATAAAGCTCCTTTCCACCACTCTAGCAATATAAAGGATCCTTAAAATTTTTACACCTGTTTTATACTCCTGGGGGAATTCACTAAGAACAACAGGAACAATTCACTAAGCAGGCAGGCTGCTACATTTTGCTCTGCCTGAGGGGACAGAGCCTGCCCCACATCTACCTCTTCAGAAACACCCCAAAGCTCTGCCCCTCCATGCCGAGTTTGCCGCAATAGCGAGCGACAGGGACAGAGTGTCTCTCTCTCTCTCACATGCACGACTGCCCACCCCGCACCTCCTGCAGTGATTTATGTCTCTACCGGCTGCTCTGGGTGACCAAACCAACCTGCCTGCACCACGGGGGATGGGGCACATGGCAGCTTTTGCGGCTTCCCTTTGCTTCCCTGTCAGAAGTCATTTTTCTGCGGGGAAGCAAAGAAATCTGCGGGGGGCATGAATTCTACACAAGTGCAGTGATGCAGAATTCCCCCAGGAGTAGACCTAGTAAGTTACAGCTCTACTCTAGCTCCCTTGCTGATCACTCACCAGGTCATTGTGTTTGGGTCCCACAGGTGCTTTCAAGATTTCTTGAGTCTGAGCAGAGTCTAGGCCCTGCCTTCAGCTCTAGGTTTCTAGCACACTCTCAGGGTGCAGATTTTCTTTCAAGTACCCCCTTCTAAGAACTGAGACTTTGTAGTCTAAGTACCAAAGAATCCTGTGGCACCTTATAGACTAACAGACGTTTTGGAGCATGAGCTTTCGTGGGTGAAGACCCACTTCCTCAGATGCATCTGAAGAAGTGGGTATTCACCCACGAAAGCTCATGCTCCAAAACATCTGTTAGTCTATAAGGTGCCACAGGATTCTTTGCTGCTTTTACAGATCCAGACTAACACGGCTACCCCTCTGATACTAGTCTAAGTACCTAGATCTTCAGACTAGTGCCGACTCCCTTTCCAGAGTTACAACCTTGAGGGTACTCTTGTTTACAGTTTTGCCTCTTCAGAGACACATGATAGTTGAAGCAAACTAACCTAGGCTTTTCTAAAGGTATTTCTAAAACAAGTACTCTGTACTTTAAATTGTAAAAGACATATGTAGATCTGGGTAAAACAATAATATCTATAGAACATTCCCTTCCCATCACTCTTGAGCATTCTTTGGGATTTGGTCAGAGTCCTCTTCTGAAGCTTCTGGATTCTCCTCCAAACCATGGAATGTCTCACTTTCACACCCCTGAAAGACATAGCTATGCTGAAATAAATTCCTAGGGTAGCCTAGGCCCTAGATTCCCCAAATCGTTGCAATGTTGTATTGGTATTTCCAACACAAACTTTTAAAGGACCATAACTCAACCCTAACTGTTGTGTAATATTTCTTCATGTGTTAATCAGCTTCCAGGTTTCACCCAATACCTGGGTAAAATAATCACATTTTGTTGTTTCTAAAACTCTGCTCCAGGATACAATAAAAACAAGAAGATATAGTTATGGGAGCAATGACAGTCCTAAAAGCCACATTCTAGACAAGAAGTGCAACATTCAATAATCAGAGACTGTCTGCTAACCTGATGTATTCCTGAGCTCTAGACATACACAACCAGCCTCTCTGATTTAGTATGGGAAAGATAAATCTCAACAAGAGTATTCTGACTTTTCTTTTCTCCTCAGCTACATAAAACAGGTCTAAAACCTTCTGACTTAGTACTAGCCTCAGGAAAATCATTTGTTGGAATTTGCTGGTGCTGGTTCTTTTGTATTGGTCTGCAAAAAGGATGATAACTTTTAAAAAAATAATTCCCAATCATTTTCATTCCCTGATCAACAAAAAAAGTACTCAGCATGGTGGTTTGCCAAAAGTATAGCACTGAAGGATCAAGAACATCACTTTGTTGCTGGAGCATATAGACATACGAATCTGAATATAAATAATTATATTTCCTATAGTGGTCACATGGACATAAGGAAAATGAGAAGAATTATCTTTTATTTTTCATGACCATGTCAAGGCTGGGTCATAGGCAGTCAGACCTAGTGGTCAGAGCCAGAGTCCACAGTCAGGTGTTGAGAGTCACCTGGATTAGGATACTGGGAGATCACAAGCAGGAGATAAACTGGAGACCAGAAGCACAATTCAGTAACCAGAGTCAGGCTGGGTTAGTATTCCACAGGAGAGGCAGGAGACAAACCAGAGATCAGAACCACAAATCAGAGGTCAGGTGCTAAGCCAGGTCAGGATGCCAGGAAGTTAAGGCGGGGGAGCAGGAAGCACAAGGCACATAGTCCAGAGCAGAGTGGTTCCCAGTTGTTCAGATAGTTTTCTGTTCCTGTTGCTGGCTTAAGTATGGCCACTGTGACAATCAGCTGCTCTGTGACTCCACCAATAGGATGTCAGGGGAGGAGCCTCTAATCGGGGCTGGGCTTCATGGGTCTTGGATTAGCAGTTGTCAGCAGACTGCTAAGTGCAAGGTTGAAATGTGGCTGCACTTGTGGATCCGGGTTTGAGGCTCATGGGTCATGACAGACAGGCTTCATATAGTCATTTACATTCACCAATGTACTATAATGACTTTCCTTCAGAGAAAAACCTAACCTTAGGGGAAGTGCAATGGTTTTTTGTTTTACTTTGCTGCTGGTTATGTAGGTTTTTTGAGAGGGAAGGATATCCTAGGGTATTTCATCACAGAGCAGAACTCAGATATGCATGACTCTCCTTTGTTAAGGCTCTTTCATTCAAGTGTCTTATACGAGTCCCTTTAAATAACAATACTTTCCTCTTACCTGAAATTCAGTAATACCTAATCTAGAAGCTTTTTTCAAGCAGAGAGATAGAAATACAGTCCACAGACAATATTTTGCAGAAACAGTAAGTAAAATGTTTCCTCAAAATGGCGAGCAGCCTAAAACACCATTTTTCTCTTTTTCATGTTTGAAGATACAAGAAAGGGAGATGAATAAAGAGACATTAAAGCCCTTGATGGCCAAAGCCAAAGAATCTACAGTCCAGTTTAAAAACTGATTACAGAAATCTTTAATGCTTCTCTAAGCCTGTAACCTGCGACAAAGTCTGAAGTACCACTTACATAGTACACTGAAGAATTTCTGGTATTTATGAATGTGGAAAAGGTTAGCCAGATTCTTTGAAAAATAGGTGAGATGAATAAGGCTACATTTACAAATGTGAAAAAGCAAAATATCTGTCATCCACTAGGTATATTTTATAAACTTAGGTAAGAGCATTATTTTAAATTAAATAGCCAAAGGAAAAAAACACCATTTTAAATAAAATACAATATCTTCTGTTCAAAAATAGCTATCACATGATATAACAGCTTTTTACGGTAATAAAAAGGAATGCTGCTAAAGTATTCTTTTTAATTTAACACCTCCAACTTGTTTAATTACCTACTTCACACTCTTGCTTTTATAAGAAACAAATATCCACACATTCTTGTTCCTAACACATACTGCATCAAAGAGAAAAATAATGAAACTTGGTATTTTGATATAGGATGCTAACAACATTTCATTGGATCGCTTTTAATAAAGGGCCTGATCCTGCAAGTCTTACTCTCACAAGTAACAAAATGGGACAAGTCACCTGAATATTTGCACTATGGGGACACCAAAATTGTAATCATTGCATGAAACAATGTATTTATGGAGGGCAGGGTCTTTTCCCCCCAATTATTGTGTTTTACAATGTTGCTGGGCAACTTTCTGTGTAACATTCATATTTTTGAAACAAGTTTTGTGCAAAAACATTTTCATATCAGTATTTATTTAGAGCTAGATTCTGGTATGTAGCTAGTTCTTAGAAGTGGGCACTGTTGAGCTGCACATCCCTAGGAGGTCTCTGGGACTGACTTTGCCTCAGGATGCAAAATACCGCCTGGAGCAGGGGCAGCGCACATGGTAGAGTGCTATCCCCTCTCTGCACTCTATCAGCTAGGTGAGGAAGGGACTGGACCAAGTACTTCATTCTACTCAAGCCATTTGGAGAGATCTGCATTCCAAGAAGTGCATGGAGGGACCAATCCCTGCTCTCCTGCAAGCATTGGGATTTCAATTGCCCTCAGCCTTTGTGTAAGGACGGGAACAGCCCCTAAGAAAGTTATGCTGGTCACCTCTGTGGCCTATTCAAACTTTACCTACTACATACATTTACATTTGCTACTTTTTATTTCAAAACCACTCTGCATCACACAATTATTTCATCTGCAGAAATATGAGTAAATAGTAAGAACAGTTCAAATTAAATATAAATATATAGTTACTTAGGGTATGGCTACACTTGAAATTTCAAAGCGCTGCTGCTGCTGCGCTCTGAAGTGTGAGTGTGGTCGGAGCGCCAGCGCTGGAAGAGAGCTCTCCCAGCGCTGCACGTAAACCACATCCTCTACGGGTGCAGCTTGCAGCGCTGGGAGCCGTGCTCCCAACGCTGCGGCACTGATTACACTGAGGCTTTACAGCACTGTATCTTGCAGCGCTCAGGGAGGTGTTTTTTCACCCCCATGAGCGCGAAATTTGCAGCGCTGTAAAGTGCCAGTGTAGCCAAGACCTCAGACAACAACTATCATTTGGAGCTTCCCAGTGTTCCCATAGTGAACTCCTTTCTAGAAAAAAATCACATTGGGTGAAACGCGTGTCAGTTGTTGAAGGTTGAGTGAGAGTTGATTCCCATGCCAACGGAATTGTCATCTGTTCTGTTAAGCTAGCTTCCCAACCCCTTTATTCTGAATTGAGTGGTGGCCTGGGTCTGGCCCCTTATTTGTAAGATTACTGACAGCACCCGATAATTTCATATGACACAGGAGTGGATTTCTCTCATCTAAAGGAAAACACAGACGTGCAAGTGAGAAATGTAAGATTGGTAAGGATAGTTGTTGACAGGTCCAAGTGATAAAGAAATCTAGGGCTTTGTCTTTGTTCAATTTTTTTTTCCTATTGCTTGTCCACAGTTATTTCTATATATAATTTTGAACTGCCACAGAAAACACTGTCAAAAAGGTTAAGTTTGTTTCCATGCTATGCCTTCTGGCACAAACCTATAACAGTAAGGAAATTAACAGTTAAGTGCTGCAAGATAAGAGACCTCCATGCACACAACAAGTCACCATCACCTCTTTAGTCACCATTCAAAACACCTCAGTCAGCTACAGCTTACTCCACAGCAAACTCACAATATTAACTAACACAACCATATTTGTGTTCCTTCCACTCACAAACACCAACTTTCTTTGCATTAGTATTTTCACAATTGTTCGCTTGTGAAATATGTGCAGTAGAGAGAGGAGGGAGCCACACATACAGGGCAATATGCTAAGAGCATCCCAGAGCTGAGCAAGAAATAGTCTGACTACATTTGCCTACCTGGAAGGAGGAAAGACTCATTATTTCAGCAACTTGAGAGCAAAGTTTTGCTAAAGTATCATATGGATGAAGAGCACAGGAACAGACATAGCGATTCCCAACACCTGTGCAAATGGCAGCAAGCAGAGAGGATGAAGAGTGCAAGTGGAGCCCCAGAGACACCCCTGCAGTGTCCTTCACAACTGCAAAACACCATGACATCAGGATATTCAAGTCTCTGTTTAAACAAAGGATGTTCTGAGTGGGTTCTGCGAGACTTCCATCTCTATGTGGGGGAGCTGTCTATAAGGAAGAGGAACCATTGGAGAACAAATAGTTTTTTGTTTGTTTTTTAAGGGAACTAGCACTGCTAGGAAGAGAGATCATTGGGGATTATTGAAACAGAATTACGGGAAAACAGGCAGTGAGTTCAGGATCACTTTGGGGGTGGGCTGAGGCCAATGGAAAGTGTTAGTGAGCATGAAGGGTTATGTAGTTACACAGAGAGTAGCTGAAATTAAAATTTACAAGTGTTTACAGTAAGCCGATCCAATTTTGCACACAGCTAGCTTATGTCACTACATGACTAAGTTTTACGCTCGTTTTTTCCACATAGCAAGACTGTCTGCTCTTCAAGCCTGTTTGTACAGCACTTAGCAGAATGAGGCCCAGGTCTATCTGGGTCTTTTGGGCACTCCCATAATATAAATAATAATTGTAAGGCAATACACAGCCCTAACTTTGGCTTTGCCCGACTTCCAAGTGCTCAGTCTTTTCTTACTGTTGTAGGTGTTTTTAAAAATGGAGTATGTGTACATTCCAAATCATTTTATTTATTAGTGATGGACTAAGTGGACTAAGACTTAAGTGGCATTAGACCTAAGAGCACGAACACTCCTAAATACGAAAGAAATGTTCATGTTCATTTCTAATTACTTAAAGTGCTTTCTAACAATGAACTCCTGGGTATACGCCAACAAGGACACAAGAAAGGCAACAAGTTTGAAAAAAGTATTCTGGAAATACATGGATCTGATGGTGAAAAACAGGAGCAAGAAAGTAAAAGAATCTGTTAAAATACTCAGTGGAGAAGAGTGCTATGTAAAGTACTATAGGCATCATTTATTTTTCTGATTAAATTTATGAGATTGGTTTTGTACCTGTACATATTACCACCTACTCTGACATGGAGTATAGTATAAACAGATAAGCACGCATAATGCTAATTTGGGAATCCTTCAAAACTTAAGACAGTAATCTCTACAAGCACAGTCTGCCAATTCTTGCAAAGATTGTGCTATTAGTCATTTTCATTTGCTGGCAGCATAGTAGAGAGCTTTCTGTTCTTCAGTGTAATACACTTGTTTCACCATTTCAGCAGCTGCTGGAAGAAATCAAAAGCCCTTCAGGGCACTCTCAAGGAATGTGGTGGTCCAAGCAGAGCAATTGGTCTGGCATTGGATAGGAGGAGCCAAGCAAAGTGAAATTAAGCAAGAGCATATGTCACAGTAGGATATCACCACACCTCAGGTGCATTATGGAGCATGAGTGCCTTTAAGATGACAGAAGTATGACAGCATTGTATGGATGACACATGCCCTGAAGTGCCTTAATGAAATATACACACTTTGCTTCATCGCAAATACGTGTACCATTAAAAAAATGTGCATTCAAATTGTTACAGTTCGGATCTGTCTCTATTTTACACACAGCTATGAAGCTTAAAACTTTCACTTAAGAAATGGAGGACCAGACTCTTAAACACACCCAACATTTCGTGTTTTAATAAAACTGAAATCAAATACAGATAACTCAGCCGAAGGATTTTCCCTCAAACTCACAGGAAGTGAGATCTGAGCTTCAAGATTCCCTGCAGATGACCTGGTATTCTGTTGTGTAACATCCAAAGCAAACATTAGGGATGCACAATCTAGATCTGAATCTAGGAAACAGAGGGAGCTCTGAGAATTAGAGAACATAAAGTTGGAAGTGAATCTTCCACTAAAGAATCCATTTTTACCTAAATGTCATACGCTAAGGGCTCCTCTCACTTATAATAATATTAAATATAATGTGAATCAAAGAGGGACAAAAATAAAGAAAAATAGTTCAATCCTTCTACTCTATCTAGAATATCTGGGCTTCTTTTTCAGTTAGACCATGTGTCAACCAAAAAAAATTGCATAAAGATGAACAACAAATGTGTTGGTTTGTCTTGTGCTACTTCCTCTGGTGCAACTAGTCACATATTATTTTAATATTAATATTTTCATACTGGAAAAAATAACATCTCCAAAAAATAAATTAATTTAAATTTGATTTTTCAGTAATCATTCTGATGTCAATTAATTAGCTTTATCCATATAACATAATAGCACATGGAAAGCTTACTGGATACTCAAATAACATTTCAGATTTGTCCTATAGCTTTGAGAGAGACATTTCTGAATTTTCTTTCTAAAAACAGTTGTGTTCTCAACTGAATACAGAGGTTGTCATAAACAGATAGTTAAGGGTTAAGGTCTCTTTTACCTGTAAAGGGTTAAGAAGCTCAGTAAACCTGGCTGACTCCTGACCAGAGGACCAATACAGGGACAAGATACTTTCAAATCTTGGTGGAGGGAAGTCTTTTGTTTGTGCTCTTTGTTTTGGGGGTTGTTCGCTCTTGGGACTAAGAGGGACCAGACGTCAATCCAGGCTCTCCATATCTTTCTGAATCAGTCTCTCATGTTTCAAAATTGTAAGTAACAACCAGGCAAGGCGGTTTAGTTTTATTTTTGTTTTCTCAACTTGTAAATGTTCCTTTTTTGCTGAGAGGATTTTACCTTGCTGTAACTCTGAACCTAAGGCTAGAGGGGGGTTCCTCTTGGCTATATAAACCTGATTACCCTGTAAAGTATTTTCCATCCTGATTGTACAGAAATGAATTTTTTACTTTTCTTTCTTTAATTAAAAGCTTTCTTTTTAAGCACCTGATTGATTTTTCTTTGTTTTAAGATCCAAGGGGATTGGATCTGAACTCACCAGGGATTGGTGGGGGGAAAGAAGGGGGAATGGTTAGTTTTTCCTTGTTTTAAGATCCAAGGGGTTTGGATCTGTGTTCACCAAGGAATTGTTGAAGCCTCTCAAGGCTGCCCAGGGAGGGGAAGATTTTTGGGGGGGGACAAGAAGTGATCCAGACACTGAAATTTCTGGACGGTGGCAGAGTTACCAGATCTAAGCTAGTAATTAAGCTTAGAAGTGTCCATGCAGGTCCCCACATTTGTACCCTAAAGTTCAGAGTGGGAAAGGAACCTTGACAGGGGTGCTGAAACACTTTTTATAGTGGAGGTACTGATGATGGAAACCATGTATTTGGTGTTTCTTACTACTACTTCAAGCCAGGGGGTGCAGTAGCACCCCCAGCACCCTTAGTTCTAGCACCAGTGTATATACGGAAGTTTGAAAAAAAATCCAGCAGAAATATACAAAATGTTGTATTTAGTTTTATTTCACTTAGGATCCTGTTAAAAGAATCAGTGAAGACAAGACTCTTTGGATGATGACTCAAAAAGTCATCTTAGAGAAGAACTCAAAGTAAAAATAACAGACGTATAATAATGTGATCTAATCTTACTTTTGCTGAATATATCTGTCCTGATTGAAGTTAGTAGCTATTTTTAAGTTGACTCTGCATAACCAGTATGTCATATTTTTCTCTTAAAAATTATTTCTGAACTACAAAAAAAATTAAGAATGGAGGGCAAATATTTCCTTGAAGATTTTTCTTGTTCTTCAATTTACAAACTGTGAGCTGGCTCTTAATTTGCTCATTATCATTTTGGCAGAATAAGCATTACAGAGCCAGTAAAATGTATTGAAGAAGGCAAACAGCAGTGCACACTGTTAGCACTGGAGCTCTCCCAGCAGTGAAGTCACAAGAACTACCATGTGAATTAACAAAGGGGGGGGTGTGCATAGGAAGTTCCCAGGACTGAACAATACTATAATCTTATAAACCTCTTTACAATTGTCATGTTTCAGAGGATGCATGTAGTATTAAAAATGTCCTGAAGAGATTGGCTCTTCCATCACTCTTGCAGGAAGATAACCAGCTAATGAACGAACAAGTACATTTCCAGCTTCAACTCTTAGATTGTCCTGGTTAGTTAATGCTTTTCAAGAAGACAAAAACCACCAGCTTGTGTGGATCAGAAATACAATCTGATTTTTATTTATTTATTTATTTCATGTTATTTACTTGGTTTCAAAAATTTTGGAAACTTTTATAAAGGATAGCAAGTTAGATCCTTGTTATGCCTTTACTCATTGGTGCTGGAACTAAGCGTGCTGCCACACAACCTATCTTGAAGTGGTTTTCATTATACACTGGGTTCAATGGCTCTCAGAACCCCCACTACACAAATTGTTCCAGCACCCCTGTCTTTACTACCAGAAAAGAAGAGAGATGCTTCTCAATGTCCAATATTCTTTTTAAATTCTAATTTCAAAATAATATCCAATTTATCAATTAAAAGTAATCCCATGGATACAATAGGTTGAAATAGCTAAAAACAATACATGCACATTCAGAAAGCATTAATTACTAATGAATGGTGAAGCTATGCATATTAGTCTAATGATAGTGCTCTACACTGATATTTTTGAGGAACATAAATTTCTGAGACTTCCTCCATCAGACAGGAGTCAGTGGGTCCAGCCTCTTTCTCCATGTGTCCCCAAGCACCTGCCATTAAAAAACCCACAACGCTTTCCAAAATACACGGTGGCACCAGTACTGTATAATAATTACATTTGACAACTGCAAGTCTTACAAAATTAGTTATCACCTTTATGTTTACCCACTAGAAGCAATGAAGCAAGAAATAAAGTAATATGGTCAGGATTAATCAGCAAAGCAATAGTACTTTTTTTTTAAATCTCATCTGTACTGGCAAGCTCAACTTCACTGATTCAAGAGATCATTGTAGAACTTCTGTAGTAAATCAGAGAACTGGGAAACAGATAAGATGGAAAACAGATCCATTACACCTAATGGTTTCCAAGGGTGCCAAGAAAAGCACTTGTCCCTAAATACTCTCATAGAATATCATTATCAATATGATACCAAGGTCAAGCACAAACCAGCTCTAATACAGAATGGTTCAGATAAAATAACCCACCGTGTAAGATGTACTGTTTCTCTCTTACTGAGGAAATACATCCAACTGAAAAGAGCATTCTGTCAAAGTATTGTCCTGTGAGGTACAGGTACAGACTACAGAGTAAGAAAAATAATTGCATTTTAAAACATAACTGGAATGTTCAATTTAATTTAAGTTCTAGTTAATTTGACAGGTACTGTATCAAGTAAAAACATCCTGCAAGGCCTTTATTGAAAAGGTCAAAGCACTATACAACTAGCTTCAAAGGACAACAGAACTCCCTTCCATTTACAGAAACATAGCCCTTTGATACTTAATGTAGCTTATCAGTATCCGTTCATGCTTTGTATAATAAGAGAAAATCAAGGTTCTAAGTGCCTAAGTCATTTTTGAAAAGTATCTCCCAACTCACTTATGCCCTTCTGAAAATTATATCCTGATCTGTAAATAATCTGTAAATGATTAGAGTTTCTCCCTTTGAACATATGGAAAAAAAATAACATTCAGGAAAAATATGGAATGGCCAACATTGATATGTCCTATCTCATTCTCACTTCAAAATGAATCCATACCTTTCAGTATGCACAGTCTCTTAACAGGACAGCCTTCGCAAAGGAGTAAACATAGTATGGTGTAAGACATATAACAAGACAGCAACACTGATGTCACTTTCCTTTAGCCAAAGCTGCTCTACTCTCCAGACTCAAAACTAATCTAATAAGTATTACTACTTCACATCAACAGGTAGACTATATATTGTAAATGAAATGTACCTCAGTTATCTATTTAAGCTTTCATGTTGTCTTAACACCCAATTATCTCCTTGAATAGTGCATTATCAAAAATTCTTGGTAAAGTGGCTGCTAATTTTGAAGTATCTCCCTTTTATAGCATGCATGCATGCGGTGCATGTATAAATAAATCAATAAATCGGAAATTACTTGTTGACTCTGAATTTCTAGCAGTTTCCTTTCCAAAAATATCCACACACCCTGCATGAATTTCCACTATTCTGACAACTACTGATCCATCAATAACCAGTTCATGACTCAGACAGTCTTCCCTGACTCTTCCTGTATGATTATAAAATATGATAGCTGAGATCCAGAAACCTAATTGAAACAGACAAAGCAGATCTCCCAAAAGATGAGAGTTAGAACTGAACTTTACACTGAAAACCAATTTGATACATTATGTTAGAATTTGCAACTATTTATAATTTCAGAAGGTTGTTTTCATTCATTCATAGAAAACCAGATGTGTTCAAAACATTGCACAGCAAATGTTTAAAAATAAAGCAAATGTTTAATATTTTAAACGTCGTTTTCATTTGGCTTTGGGTTGTCAACAGGCATAATTCACTAAAGCAATTTAAGTGAGTACTGTACTATAAGCTTTAAGGTTATAGATAAGCTTGTTTTGTTCAGAATGAGACATTGTGTTGCAAAGTTCCCACAATGATGGCAGATACACACACAGTAGACATTGCTCTCAAATTACATTACAGTTTGACAGATGCTGATATGACAACCGTGTAGTAACACACACCCTTTATTTCACTGACAGTTTCAAACAACCAAAATAAAGAAATATGTACAAACTATGCCCGCTACTACAAAATACCAGAGAAAAAAAATTAATTTCTGAAATGAGTGCATTTGTTGATGGTACTACTGTAGATTGCTGTTGAACTGTATTTTTCAAGGGTATTTCTTTCCCTAGTTTGATTTCTTTTAGATGAGGAGAGTGAAAGAGGACAGGAAGAAGGTAGGATAAAATGCAGACTGCACAGGAGACCTTGGCAATGATCTTGGAGGTAATTTATTCATTCAGTTTTGTAGAATGTTTATAGATTTTTGGTTGTGTGTGTAAAATAGAGAGGACATTTGATTACATTTCTTATAGAGATGAAGTACCATTTAACAACAAAATGAAGTATCAGTATGTTGAATGCTCCCCAAGACAGCTCTCAAGCTCTAGAGGAAGAGTTGTATATGTTTAGCAGACTCTTCTCTCTCTATTTTTGTGGGGTTTTGCTTTTTTAAACCAGAACAAAAAGCTCATGAACGTGCTGCACTGTCAGCAATGGGCAAATGAACAACTCCATTTATCTGCAGAACAGATACAGCACTGGCAGCTGCAGGGAAACTTTCTGCACATCATCTTGCCAATGTGACCTCACATATAGGAACAATGTGTAAGCATGAGAGGCTTCAGTCTTCCTGATTCATCCCTACCTTTTTTCTCAGTGGTAAGACTGCCAACAGGGATACAATTGATTCCAACTGTGGTGGTGGTTTTTATGATGTGGACATCTGCCCGCAAGAAGTAGGATTCACACCACCAAACTTATTTTACATGGGCAACTAAACCTGCAAGACTAATAGTGTGGACCAAATTCTTAGTAGAGATGAATTTATCACAAGATCTGTCAGCACAACTGGGTGCCACCACTGCCAACAGAAAGTTCAAGCATTAAATGAGTACTGAGATTGAACCATCCTTTCATCTACAGAAATGGTCCTTCCCGGTCAGGGTTGTTGTCATAAACAGATAGTTAAGGGTTAATGTCTCTTTTACCTGTAAAGGGTTAACAAGCTCAGTGAACCTGGCTGACACCTGACCAAAGGACCAATCGGGAGACAAGATACTTTCAAATCTGGGTGGAGGGAAGCCTTTGTTTTGTGCTGTTTTCTTTGTTCTCTGTTCTCTCTTGGGATTAAGAGAAGCCAGACACGTACCAGATTTCTCCAATCTTACTGAAACAGACTCTCAGGTTCCAGATAGTAAATAACAGATAGAAAGCGGATTAGACTTATGTTTGTTTTCTTTATTTGCAAATGTGTATTTTGCTGGAAGGATTTTACTTCTGTTTGCTGTAACTTGTATTTTATGCTAGGGGGAGGGAGTCCCTCTAATCTATATAGCTGAAGACCCTGTAAACATTTTTCCACCTTGATTTTACAGAGATAATTTTTATTTTTTTCTTTCTTTAATTAAAAGCTTTTCTTTTAAGAATCTGAATGATGTTTTTATTCCTGTGTAAGACCCAAGGGGACTGGGTCTGAACTCACCAGAGAATTGGTGGGGGAAAGGAGAGAAGGGGGAGGGAAAGGTTAATTTCTCTCTGTGTTAGGATCCAAGGAGTTGGGATCGGTGTCTCTCTCTCAGAGAGAGTCTGGGAGGGGGAGAGAAGGGGGGGGGGAAGGTGAATTTCCTCTCTGTTTTAAGATTCAAGGAGTTTGAATCACAGTGATCTCCCAGTGTAACCCAGGGAGGGGAAAATCTGGGAGGAAGGAAGGAGAGGGGAATGGTTTATTTCCCTTTGTTTTAAGATCTAAGGGGTTTGGGTCTTGGGTTCCCCAGGGAAGGTTTTGGGGGACAGGGAGTGTACCCAAACGCTATATTTTGGGTTGGTGGCAGCGTGATAAGATCTAAGCTAGGAATTAAGTTTAGAGGGGTACATGCAGGTCCCCACTTTTTGGACGCTAAAGTTCAAAGTGGGAAAGAAGATCCTGACAGTTGTGATTTGTGTATAGACTAATGTAGGAAAACTGGAACTAGAAATGACAATACAATGCCTGTTTTGTGGAAAATGGACTTCAGTTTCTAGGGCTATCAGCTGTGCACTTATCACAAACACTGTAGATTAGATCACTAGCCTCTGACTTTTGGAGTGAAAAATCCAAGTTCAAATCTGTCCCAGAGCACAAGTGACTTTGGTGATCAAGGAACAAAAGGAAGTTTAATAGGCAGCACTTGTTTAAAACAAACAAAAGGAAGCACTTTTTAACAGGGCTTTGGAGTAGAGCCCGGAGCTGGAGCCTGGAGCAGCTCCAGAGCAGTAGAGCTGCAGGTTTTTGCCTGGAGCTGGAGCAGAGCTGGAGCACAGCTCCAAAGCCCTGCTTCTTAACATAACACACAGTCTATCTGGAACTCGTTGCCAAGGGATGCTGTGAAGCCAAAACTAAAACTGGGTTAAAAAAAGAACTGGGCAAGTTCATGGAGGACAGGTTCATCAATGGCTATTAGCCAAGAATGGTCAGTGATGCAACCCCATACTCTAGGTGCCCCTAGCCTCTGACTGCCAGAAGCAGGGAGTGGACGAGAGGGGATGGATCATTAGATAATTGCCCTGTTCTGTTCACTCCCTCTGAAGCACCAGGCATTGTGACTGTCATAAGACAGGACAGCGGGCTAGAGGGACCATTGGTCTGTCTCAGTATAGCCATTTTTATGTTTTTATCTCCTAGTCCCCATTTATGAACATCACAGGAAAGCCACCCAACAATTTAGCCTTATTCAATATAACTAGCAGTCTCTCTCAGGGAGTCTCATGTCTGAAACCTAGAATTCACTGGTAGTGTCCTGGAAGGAAGCTAGTACTACAATTGCTCTATAACTAACACTATGCCTAAACTGGGGCTCACACTAGTAATATTAGATCCTTACTTGCATAACTACTACATTCTGTCAAAACATCCAAATACATAAACCTTAAAATAAACATAACTTAAAAGCATCTATAGTACCTTAAATAGCATAATTCTAAATCAACTTCTGATAAAAATGGCAGAATTCCAAGAAATGTTTTCTTTAAAGTTATTTTGTTTCATCTTTATTTTCTAAGCAATTTTAAAAGGAACATATTTAGTAACAAATGTTCAGTGCCAAGTGCAGAATTATCTGTCATATAAAGCAAGAGTCTTGCACAGAAACTTCCTCATGTGAAAAGCTGACTAATGTAAATTTAGCTAGATACAATCCTAACTCAGTATGTACTGAGATCAAGAAATTAACTGGAAGATATCTAATAAAAATATTATGCAGGCATATGCTGAAGAAAAAAAATGGTAAGACCCTGATCCTGCATTGATTTATGCATTTGCTTAACACACACTGAATAGCACTGCTGACTTCAGTGGGACTTCTCAGAGTGCATAAAAAAAAATCTCTGCAGGACTGTAGCCTAACTGGTTTTAAAAACCTGCAGTCTTCTGCTATTTGCAATCATTCCATCTCAGACCATGATTGCATCAGACTCACATGCTAGGAAAGATTGCCTCTGGTAACTGATTGGATGAGATCCCTTCAAGAAAAACAAAAGGTACTATTGTAATATTCTTCTTAGTCAACAACCAACTTTGCTCTAAGCATGGTGTAGGTAAGCATCATGCTGTTGGGTGTTCTGCTTTTTGGCTAAAAGAAAGTCTGGACAACTTGATCATTAGAAATCCCACACATAGAAGTAAAACATTTACTCTGGTGTCCTTACCAGATTCCAAATAGGTAGCATTTCATTACAGATAGTGTGTCATTACTGGGAAACTTTGCAGATGACACAAAGATTGGGGAAGTGGTAAACAATGAAGAGGACAGATCACCAATACAGATACTAATATAGTACCCTCTGGATCGCGTGGTAAGTGGGGCTGAAGCAAACAATATGCATTTTAACTTGTACCTCTAGAAACAAAGAATGTAGGCCATACTTACAAGATTGGGGACACTATCCTGGGGAGCAGGGACTCTTTAAAAGACTTGTGGTCATAATTAATAATCAGCTGAACATGAACTCCCAGTGCAACGCTGTAGCCAGAAGAGCTAAAATGATCCTTGGATGTATCAACAGGAATGTCAAGTAGGAGGAAAGAGGTTATACGACTTCCATATTTGGCACTGGAGTGACTACTATTGGAATACTGTGTCCCAATCTGGTGCCCAAAATTCAAGAAAGATGAAGAGGCTTCAGAGAAGAGCCACACGAATCATAAAGATCATAAAACATGTCTTATACGGAATAGACTCCAGGAGCTCAATCTGTTTAGCTAAACAAAGACAGAGTTGAGGGGCTATATGATCACAATCTATATAAGTTCCTATATTGGGAACAAAATTTTCATAATGGGATCTTCAATCTAGCAGACAAAGGTGTAACAAGATCGAGTGGCTAGAAGTTAACTAAACTTTATTACCTAAACTAAACTAGAAGTAACTAAACTTTATTCTTGTGACTGTTGACAGATTTGACAGTTGGCGTAGATCAAGCAGTATCCTGATTTTAAATCTGGGTAGTCCTCCTCCTACTGGAATAATGACTGTAGTACCACTCCGACAAAGCTTGCACCTGACCTAGAGGCCTGCCCCAATGCATAGGTAAGTACTGAATGTGTGAGCTGAACTCCACCTAGCTGCCCTACAAATCTCAGTCAAAGGGATATTGTTCAAAGAGGCTGTGGAGATTGCCTGAGTTTGAGTTGAATGGGATCTAACGTCCAGGTGAATCTTCTTCGCAAGAATATAGCAAGTATGTATGCAGTCCAAAACCCACTTGGATAGTTTTTGTTAGGATACTGGCTGCCCTCTTATCCATCCTGCAAACACCATGAATAGTCTCAGAGAGGTTCTAACCATTCTGGTTCTATCCAGGTAAAAGGACAAATGTCCTACCCATTTCTAGGGTGTGAAGCTTCACTTTGGCTGCTGAAGAAGGAGGTTTAGAAAACACAATCATGGGGTGAAGAGATTATTATTACTACTCAAAATAATCATAGGCAAGAACTTAGGGTGAGGTCTCAGGGTGACCTTGTCTTTGTGGAAGATAATAGAGAGGTGACCTGCCACTAGGACCTGAATTTCCCCATTTGTCCTGGCCAATGTTATGGCCACTCGGAAGGCTGTCTTTACAGAAAGTTGCTGGATTGAGCAGGTAGCCAGGGGCTTGAACTGAGGCCCAATTAATCCAGCCAGCACTATGCTAAGATCCCAAGCAGGAGAGTGTTCCTTAGTTGGTGGAAAAGCCTGGGTCAGTCCTTTAAGGAATTTCATCATGGTCCTGGCAACGATGTGACAAGTCCACTGCTGTTTGGAGTGCCATTCTAGAGGTGACCTGCCCCTTTGACATGGTGGATCTTAACTCCTTCTAATATTCATTGGGGTGCTTGTCCATTAAAGAGGAGGGTTGATTCCATAGCAGAAAATGGTACTTGAGAAGGATGCCTGATAATTAGTAATTCCAGCCTGAAGACTTCCTAAGGTGTACACTCTATGTCCGAAAAGGTCCAGTTTTTTAGGATCTTTTTCTGTGGGAATTGACCTAGTTTGTTGTTCAGACCTTTCTTGTGGAGCTTGGATGATCAGAGACCTCAAGGTGGGCGGCTGGAAGGAGTACTCAGATCCTTTTCCGAGTGCCTTATATCTCCTATCTGCATACATGGAAGTTGGCAGGGACTGATGCAGGAGCATGCCATACAGTTTTAGCTGGTTCTAGCAGTACCTCATTGATTGGTAGGACCATTCTACCCGACTGAGAAGGCCGGAGAACACCCAGCACATTGTGAGGCTTTTCTTGTCTGATGCCAAGTGAAAAATCTAGAGAGTGTCCACTAGCTGCCTCATCCAGTCCTGAGACGTTCAACTCATCTGAAAGGGGTGCGGATAGAGGGTTGGTCATTTCATCAAAGGGGCAGTGGCTATTGGTGTTTAGTGGAGAAATCATGCCCACTGACTCTTTGTTCCTCCTCTACTACAGATTGTTGAGAGGTTGATGTCAGGGCCAATTGCAGAAGCTGTTCGGGGGAGGACAATCTTAATTTACAGTTGAGCTGGGGACATGTAGTAACTGGTGGTGTCATTAGAGATTGGGACCATGATGGCTAGACTGCAGTACTGGCATTGGGGGCTTCCTGGCTATTGGTACCATGTGCTGACGCAAAGTGGCTACCATTGGTCTTGGAACTGGCTTCATGATCAATGGGTCAGCAACATGGAAGGCAATGTATGCACTCGGGAAAGACACTATCAGTCTGAGTAATCTGCCAAGGTGGTATTAAGAAGCTTAGGAGATCTTTTGCAGCTGCATAGGTTCCAGGGTGGTTGGTACCAAAATAGACCTTTGCTCCATTATGATCAAGGATGATGGCTTCAGTGTCTGCTCTAAGAAAGCAGCCAGCCTCAACTGTCCTAGCTCAGGAACCAGAGTCAGCAGCTCTGTCCTGATCAAGCCACTTGGGAGTGATATTGAGGAGCAACAGCCAAAGGGTATGCTCTACCTTCAGTACTGGAATAGTTAGCCTCTGCAGCCAAAGAGTCCCCCACCAAGGACTTCAACAATGTGAAGCCATCCATTTCTTTGGTTTTGAAGGCTCAGGGGGCTCTGAGCATTTATGTCTCTTCAAGGAGAACTCTGACAAAGAGGAACACCTTTATCTGCTTTCTGGTAAGAACAGGGAGCACTTCAGGATTAAGAGGAACTCCCTCCAACTGATCAAGGATGATGGGCAAAGGCATTCTTCTCTTACATTCTTGATTTGTGAAACCTTAGTGAAAGACAGAACGAAAAAGGAGGTTTGAGGACCCCAAAACAAGTGCCACTAACCAGGAAAAATCACTAGCCATATGTTCACAGAGTAACAGCTGACAGCATATGCCGAACAATGACAGTACAAAGGAACAGAAGGGATCCTGTGTGCCTGGGCACCAAGAGAAAATAATTAATACTCAGGTATGGGTATGTACATATTTCTCTCTTTTTTCTTTTCTTTTTTAATTATTTAGAAAGTTTTAACATGTCTACTAAACCTTGCCATGTAAATATCAGGAACAAAACAACCATTACAACTCTTCTCTTTTGTTTAAAGAGACATTATACAGGAATATAGCCATCAGATCTTTCTATTTAACAGGTTGTTACCATGTTACAGAGTAAGCATCATTACAACACCTATGACATTTTTAGTGATTTTATTAAATTGAGTTAAACCTCTATATCCACATATTTAACAGACCATGTATCATCTATCAAATATTAATATTCAAAAAAAATTAGATGGGTGTTTTTTTGTTTTGTTTTGGTTTTTTTGCAGGTGAATGTACTTTTTCTGAGTAAGGAATAAAAGGTAACCAAATATCAAGCATCTATCTGTCCTCTGTCTGTTTTGCTGGGTACATAATTAGTGTCTTAATTTTTCTAGAACCACAATCTTCCATATTTTTGAACCATTCCTCAATGGTTGGGCTGTTTTTCTTTTTTCCATTGAGAGACTACAAATAGCCGAGAGGCTACTAGCAGATAAGAGATTAATTCTTGAGTTCTGCATATAGTTTTGTATACAGAATTACACAAGTAAAATGATTTTGAAGTAGGTACATTACTAAATTTCTAGATACAAATTTTCAAAAGTTCTCCTTAATTTTACCCAAATATTTGCAAGGGTTCTTCTTCATATATGCAATATTCATCTGTACACAAGGGTATTCCAATGTGCAAAATGGGTAATTGTGTCTCTAACTGTAAGATTTTCCATGCATGGAGACAGATGTGCTTGCAAATACTCTGGGCACAATTAAAATATGTCATTTGAGGGGCTGCCCCAACTGCCAGATCACAACAGTATTAAATCTACTGAAATAAATTAATGAATTAGTACACACTTTTTAATTTTTTTTTTGATAGTGGTGTGGCACTATGTACTCAAATTCAATTTCTACTGACGACAGGAAGCAATTTCTGGCAGACAGATTTGTTACATGTTACAGGATGTTTTAGTGACTCTTTTCCAATAATAGTTTGAAAACAAATAAACTAGATAGGGGAAGATATTTTCAAAATGTAATTTTCTATTTTTGGAAGGCCCACCCTACTTCAGAAGTTAAAGAGTTCAATTAATTTCAGAAACACACACAAAGATGCACTTAATTAAAATGCTCACATTCCCATTAAATTTAGGTAAAGAAGTTTAACTTAGAGATGAATAAGTCTCTATACATCTTTCTCTGGATAACTGTCAATACAAACAAGCTTGTGGATACAACATTCTTTTAGCCTGTACCTTCTTCAAATACTGTCTCTAAAAGTATAGGAGTGATAGCACTGAAGACCCTAACATTGTGACAATACAGCTGGTTTTCCTGCTTTTTCAGGAAGTAATGTCCAGTATAGGAAAATACACGTAAGCCACATTTTGCAGGTACCAGATGATCAGGCAAGAATCAAAATACATTATCTACCTGCAGGCCTCTGCAGACTCCTGTCTCCAAAGTTATTCTAGTTCAGATACTGTCTTATTTTCACCTCTATAGTAAGCTGTTGCAGACCTTTATTGAGTTGTACTGTATTAAAGTTACTTGCCATAGTCCGAGACTAAAATCATCGTGCTTGAAAATACTGCTATATTTGCTAAATCAGGCAGGAACTATACATTAAAAACCCCCACCTTCCTAAAAAAGGAACTTTTTGGCTACTATATTTTCCAATTGGTAGCACACAGACAAAAACAAAAAACAAAAACAAAATAAAAAAAAACAACCTCCAAACAAACATTCACAAGGCACTTGGCCCTGCCACTTGGGAAATTTGGGTTCAATTCCAGGACAAGTATTTCATTCGCAGCAGTGGCAGAATCCTGGGAAAGCATCACACTCATCATTGCCAAGTTTGGGGAAAGAACCATATCAGTCTCTTAAAGATAACTGCTGCATGACTAGTAAGTGGGGCCAATAGGCTGTAAATAGAACTCTTTCCAGTGCTGTCTCAACTCTTCTGAAAATGATGGCGCACCGAGAAAAATAGAGGGGGGAAGAGATATTTTCAGGATTTCAGCAAGGGCTGTGGGATAACATATGCGGTGAAGGCTCCCATAGAGATCTCTGCGTATTATAAATCTGCAGTAAAATCCTCAAAGTAGCTGGAGTTTATGAACAGGGGGCCCATTTAAGACCTCAACAAAAAACCCAGTAGGTTTAAGTCCACATTATCAACTAATTTGAAAAAGTTATTTTATTCAAAACACAGTGTTTTTTGAGTTACAGCAGAACAAACATGTTTGACCATAGCCATTAAACACAAATTCAAGGATGGCTGAATTAATTTTAATCCAATTTATTACCCATTATAAAGTTCATTCTTGAGAGGAGTTATCATATGCCAAGTTTCAAGATATACTGGATTTTTATGGCAAAAGTATAACCCCCATTTTATGGGTTAATAGGGAAAAAACTGACAACATTTTAGCCATGATAGCTAACAGTAAGCACAAGATATTTCTCCAAGCAACATGGAAACAAGATGCTTTTTTTTAAAACTTGCATCAAAGTGCACAAAAATGTGTGGGAGATACTTACCAAAATAGCAAATGCAAAATATTCCACTGAATCCTGTTAAATAATAATTAAATAATAACAACCAGAGAAGCAGTGACAAACCAAAAAACAAGATTTGAAAGATTCACAACCTGTCACTTCATTATCAAGCTGATGGGGACAGTTTTTAAATCCCTGCCCTTTCAATTAGGATGTATGAAAATGCATTATCTACATGTTAACAACATCAAAACACTGTCACGGCAGATGCTCAACCCTGCACAGTAGCCATTTATTTCTGAAATATATGATGTACAAACACATGTATCCTAACTGGAATAGTATAGGAAATTCAATTAACCAATAATAATATTAAAAATATTGGTTTACTTTTCCTCTTCCACAATCTTTCTAAAATGGTTGATGATGTTTTTTTTTTAAATGACATCCTCCCTTGACTTGTGATGGACTTGAAGAGGCCATGGTTTACTGCTTCTGTTTCAATAACAGGTCTACTGCAATCTCTAGAGCCAATTTTTCAAACAATTATTTGCATCACAGAAAAAAAAAATCTCTCTGCTGCATTGTGTGTGTGACTGTTTCCAAGCAACACTTGTTTCAGATCAAACATGAAATAGTCATCTCAGTAAAGGTTCAGCGCTTTTTCTCTGTACTTACTTATTCTGCATCATGTTCATTATAACCCAGTCGAAGGGATAGACATTCTTCCCAATGAGATTCTTGAACATGATGAATGTTTCCATCAGAAAGTCCTAAAATAAGAGGGAAAACATTTGAAAAAGGCCACTCTTTCAGATCAAATATGATACCATATGGCTGATGAAAACTCACTTGATTAATGACTAAATTCAAAAAGGTATCTCTTGCTTTGTTGAATGAAAAAAATACAAACTACTGTTCAGGTAAACTTTATATTAATTCTATGATAATTATATTATTTATCTCTTTCAGATGATATCTGTAACAAGTATAGGGTTATTTCTTTTTTTAAACTAAATAGTTCTATATTGTAATCGACCAATTCATTGTATAATTCCATGAAAAAGAACAAATGACAAAAAATTCATCAAATTGAAATTTTGCTGAAGGTGGTTCCAGCGCTCATTGATAAATATGTGGTTAAGGATAAGCATGAAGTCTTACAAAATGGACTTCATAGTACATAACAACATAACACACCAGTCAAAGAAGAACAGATATATAGAATTGAGATCTGTCAATCCTGTTTTGAATATAAACGTTAAAACAAACTATTTGTATATGTAAAAAGAGGGAAGAAGAAGGTTTTAAAAATATTTCCTACGTTAATCAAATAAAGATCCAATTATACAGAAGTATTCACTGGTGAGTAGGTCGATTCTCCAGCGTAGACTAGTTTTAAAAGTTATGCTCTGGTTTGAATTAGAATTAACTCCTATGCCTGTGTTATATGGGAGATCAGAGTAGATGATCATTTTAGGCTCCCTCTGAAAAGAGACACAAATTGGTTCTGCAAGAGAAAAACTGATGCTGCACAAAATAAGCTTGGTGGCATAAGCCAATTGATTTTTGTATAGACATGAACAAACAAAAAGAACAGGAATACTTGTGGCACCTTAGAGACTAACAAATTTATTTGAGCATAAGCTTTCGTGGGCTACAGCCCACTTCATCTGATGCATAGAATGGACCATATAGTGAGGTGATATATATACACATACAGAGAACATGAAAAGGTGGAGTTGCCCAACCAACTCTAAGAGGCTAATTAATTAAGATGAATTATTGTCAGCAAAAAAACTTTTGTAGTGATAATCAAGATGGCCCATTTAAGACAGTTTGACAAGAAGCTGTGAGGATACTTAACATGGGGAAATAGATTCAATGTGTGTAATGGCTCAGCCATTCTCAGTCTCTATTTAAGCCTAAATAGATTGTAACTAGTTTGCATATCAATTCAAGTTCAGCAGTTTCTCGTTGGAGTTTTTTTGCTGACAACAATTCATCTTAATCTATTAGCCTCTTAGAGTTGGTTGGGCAACTCCCACCTTTTCATGTTCTCTGTATTTATATATATCTCCTCACTATATGTTCCATTCTATGCATCCGATGAAGTGGGATGTAGCCCATGAAAGCTTATGCTCAAATAAATTTGTTAGTCTCTAAAGTGCCACAAGTACTCCTGTTCTTTTTGGGGATACAGACTAACATGGCTGCTACTCTGAAACCTGTCATGAACAAACTCCTCTCTGGAGAAAGAAACTTGTGCAATTTACATGTGCTGTGAAGCACCTAGCACAATTTCTGGTGCTGTAAAAATAATAACGCATATTGACATGTAACACTTTACAGAGCATCAAAACCACAGAAAATATGCAAAGAGCTTATGCAACAGCTCCTCATCCCACAGAATGTACCAGCTAGTCCCGCTGAACTTTTTATTCTTGATAAAATTGTCTCAGTTATTCTAGTCCAAGGCTATTTCCTGTGCTGGAGCTTACATGGAACTTTGTTCAACACCATTTCTTCAAAATGTCAGATTTCTCCAACGCAGAAAAATGACACCCATCTGGCTTTTCATGCAAGACAGTGTTCTCCCATTCGTCTGTCCATCCACAGTCTTAATGAACTCCATGCTTGTTTAAGTTAATCTTTCTTGCTCATTGTTCTTTTAAACACTGATATGAGTCCCGGTATTGAATATACCCTGGGAATGTGTTATTGCTTTCCCTAGAATACCAGAAGAGGTGCATATTTCCAGGATATACACATCTCCCTGGTCAATATTATGAATACTGCCATTGACCAGCCAGGGAATTTCTTACCTCCAAGAACCAAGGAGTTCCTAAGCATGCTTAGCAGTTGTACAGTGAGATGGGAGTGAGAAAAAGGATGACTGATTTAGAATGTCTCATGCAGCATTCTGCAGCAACTAAAGGAGGAAATATTTCACATATTTTTATCTGTTTAATCGTATTTAGGTGCAGTGGCTATACAGCCAAAGAGGCCCACAAAACATCAGATGGCATAGAATATGTATTTTAAAGAAACACCACTAGGTGAGTAAAACAGCTAATGGTAAAATTACTCTCCATAGCACATCAGTAAAAGAAGACATTCTGACATTAAAAGAATTGATTTCCCAGACTTGCAGAGTTTGCAACTGCTGATAGTTAATATGAGATGTTACTGTTGCATAAGTCAAAATTCATTCCAGGCAAATACTTCACTAGTTCAGTAAATGTGTTCTCAGTTTAGTGATCAAACTGCATACTTCACAGCTAGCTTTTCATATATAAGTTACAAATTTTTAATGATCATATTGCATATTTTGCTGACTGGAATCATGCAGTATTTCTTTCATTAAACTACGTTTCTACTACATGAAATGGTTGATTTCCTTGTTGATCCTGCTTCCTAGCTTAATAACTGAGATGTCAGTGGGAGTTGTACTCATGTGAATGAGGGCAAATTTGGGCCCACAGAGTTTATCTTTCTGAATATTTTATGAATGCAGATACATACTTTCCTGGTTTCTTACAGCAGATTTCATTTTGTACTTTATTAGTTCTGCTGGATGTTTCAGCTGTGGAGTTTTTGCACACTTTGCTGATCAAGCTGCATGTGGTGGCAGATGAATTTTCATGCATTTTGCTGATCAACTTGCATACTTTACTGATCATGAAGGAGCTGTAATGTCTGATTTGTGCTAATTTGCTGATTCAGCCACGTATTTAATCTACTGACATTTACACTTTAATAATCCCATTTTCACAAAGGTTCTTTAATAATCAGCATGTAAAGTTTATTGAATAGAATTTATACCCTCTGAAGTTTACTTATTCATTATGTATTTATATCAGTGCTCTCTTGGCAGTTTAGATTCTATGCGTCCTATATGAAAAGTAGTTGATTTTGTGCCAGGACGGCTCGCATTATGAGCAAAAATCTGGATTTTATTTTTAATCATCAGCTCATGCTACGTTTCCTCGGCAATTTTTAAGGAGAAACTTTTAGTGCTACTTTGAACCAATACAAACTGCTCTAATTGTAAAGTAAGGATACAGAATCAAATTGTAGGAGCAAACCATGCAACTCTTCCTTCATAATAGCACAGCTTCTGCCTTCTGCCCATCTGAGACGCCCACTTGATATGTCACTGAGGACAAGAAAGGTCTGAAGCCCTCTTGGCTGCTGCACCAGTGAGCTTCGCACTGCTGACAGAGAAGGGGCAACCAGCTGAGCTCCGAGACAGATGGGTTCCATTTGCAATCTTTCTGGTTTTTTAACTAAGGGAAAGGGAGAGGAAGACGGACAGCGTGTAGACAGACAAACAGGACTTGCAAAGAGATCAGGGTGAGGAAAGGGAATGGAGAGCCATTTATTTTAGTTCTTCGTCTTTTAAACACAGTGTTTAGCTAAGATTGGCGTGAAAAAACAAAGAATGCAATTTTCCTTGTTTCAGCTGACTATCCAGCAAGCCCAATATACAAAGACCTCTAGAAAAGTGGATTATAGGATTTCAGAGTGAGAGTTTCTGAGCACAGAGAGAATAAAGGAGATAGGACATTGTCTGTCTGCTGTGTGATGGCCTCTTTCCCTGCCTCACCTGACTGTTCATATCAGGCAAATTATGTTTTTTCATGAACACTGGAAAGAATGGGGCTGGGGCTGCCCTGCTGTATTCTCCCTTCTTCCCAATAAGCCTGACCCTTTGCCTTGTAGTTGGGTGCAGAACGGAGAAGAGAATGCCCCCTTTCCATCATTCAGGCCTCCAGACATCGCACACTATGTATGTTTCATAAGCTCTACTGTTCATATAGTTGTGATTTTCCAGGAGTTCTCCAATAAATCCCAAGGCATAGTAAGATCATTTGAAGCTCTCTACAGAGCACATAAGAAACTTGGAACTCCATATAAAGAGGATTTTAGGGGACAAGCAACTCCCTTGTAAAGCATCCCCTGTGATAAGTGGATCCCTGCCCACCAGTGACATGTATTGGCAGCCAGGCCTCCCCAGGGCATCACTATATAAAGCAGATGGCAGGTGGACTCCACACAGCCCATTTATAGGGACAGGGGCACTTGAAGAGTAGGCAGATATGCTAGGGCTTTAGTAAGGGGGGATGTTTTCATATAGCTTGCGACTTTTTTTTTTTTTAAAAAAAGAGTAAAATCTTCAAATTACTGTGGTTTTTCTGAAGTAGCAAGCAAAGTGGCAGTGAAAGCAAGCCAAAAAGAAATTGCTTTAAACTATCAAGCAGCCATGAAAGTAATCTCCCACACTCCCAGTAGTGCCAGTTCAAAATCTGACTTCAGATGAAATACTTAGTACAGTGGTTCTCAACTGGGGGTCTGCAATCCCCTGGGGGGTCCATGACTCCTTTCAGGGGGTCTGCGTGGCCCCGTGTCTGAAACCCGGTGCCCCAACCTCTGGCGCCCTCCGTGGGACTAAAGCTCGGAGCGGCGAGGGGCTGAAGCCAGCAGACTCCCCGAAGCAGCCCAGGGCTGAAGTTGGCAGACCCAGAGTTCCATCTCCCCGCCATGGGCAGAGATGGGGGTGGGGGATCAAGAGTGTTGGTCCTCAAACTACAGTGCCTTACCCAGAGTGGGGCAGCTCCGCCTCCCCTACTTCCTCCTCTCTCCAAGCCCTCCTCAGATCCGGCCCTCTGGCCAGGTTATAGGTGGGACACCAGAGCCAGGCAGTGTGGGGTAGCTGCTCCTCTGCCTGCTGGTGCCATGGAGTGGACAGCTGTGACATTCCCCAGCTGCTGCTGGTGCCAGGGGTTGTGGCTGCTCCTCAGCTCCCAGCCCTCTTTGACGGCTCACGCAGCCAGTAAGAGCCACCTGGGAGGGCCAGCGCAGTTCTCGGGGAGCAGTCACCGCAGGGAAGCCCTTCTGTCATATAGCCCCTAACTATCCTTCTCCCTGAAAGCTAAGCTACCCCCTACACCCACCCACAACCCCTAGCTACCCCCTGCCTGCACCCTAAGCTACCCCCTCCCTGCCCATGCATCCCCTAGCTACCCCTTGCCTGCACCCAGAGCTACATCCCTCACTGCACACAGCTCCTAGCTACCCCCGACTGCACTGAACTACTCTCCTCACTGCACGCAGCCTCTAGATATCCCCAGCCAGCACCCTAAGCTACCCCCTCCCTGCCCTCGCAATCCCTAGCTACCCCCTGCTTACAACCTGAGCTACTCCCCTCACTGCACACAGCTCCTACTTACCCCCTGCCTGCAGCCTTAGTTACCCCCTCTGCCTGTACACAGCCCCTAGCTACCCCCTGAGCTACTCCCCTCATTGCACACAGACCCTAGCTACCCCCCTGCCTGCACCCTGAGCTACTCCCCTACCTGTACACAGTCCCTAGCTACCCCTCGCCTGCACCCTGAGCTACCTCTGCCTGTACACTGCCCCTAGCTACCCCCTGAGCTACTTCTCTCATTGCACACAGCCCCTAGCTACCCCTCTGCCTGTACACAGCCCCCAGCTATCCCCCTGCCTGCACCCTGAGCAGTTTTCAAACTTTTTGAGCTGAGTCCCCACTTTGAGTTATATGTTTTGGTTGCAGCCTTCCACAACCCAGATAGGTTGGGTTGTCTGCTTAGGTGAGTCTGGGGGTGGAGGTGGCGCTCCCTCTTTGGGCCCTGCCAGCCCTTGCCCCCCCAGTAGAAGTTAAATTATGCCTATACCCAAGGGTCCCCCCCCCCCCCGAGCCCATAGCCCTGAATCCTCCTCCAGCCCCAACTGGGCCCTGGAGTTTTTATACATATTGGAGGAGGGCGGGGGGGGGGGGGGGTCAACAAGGAAAAGGTTGAGAACCCCTAACTTAGTAGACAATTAAACTTCCTGGAATGGTACCATGAATCTTACATTGTGTTCTCCAGACATAATCTACAAGAATCTTCACAAAATTTAATAGCCCTCCAAAATAGTGGGAAGCCGTTAGCAGCACCAGAAGTGCCTCCGAACCCCTTCGACCAGGGTCCCCAAAAAGAGACAGAAACAGGGGGAAGTGGAGGAGCACAGGACACAAATCAGGAGAGGGAGTTTGAGCTCAGTGTCTCTGAAGTTGAGGAGTTTCAAAGAGGGAGTGAATGACCATGTCAAAGGCAGCATATAGAATAGATCAAGATGAAGAAGTGCTGTGGCAACCTGACCAAGGGGAGGACTTCAATTAGCAGAGGTTGTGAGCAGTGGATTTGGTGGAAAATGTAACTACTGATTACAGGCAAGTCGCATCTTAGGTGCATTTAACATGCACAAATTCAGCTTTGTGCAGTCGGCAAAAACGGGAAAAAAAGAGAAAAATAACAATATAAACACTGCATCTGTAGTGCGGGCGATTCCGCCCACCATTCAACTCAATGACTGCTTCACTAAATGTGGTTTTTGGAACGGAACTCCCACGTAAGATGAGACTTGCCTGTACATTTATTTGTATAAGAGCAAGCAGGATTCAGCTTTTCTCTTACTTATTTTAGGGAGAGCTGAAACAAGCAACCCAAACCAGTAGATTCAATGTTTGTAAAAAAAGTGGCAGTGTTTTTTTAATTAATATTCTAAACATAATGTAGACTGTTACTTTCATTTGAATCACATTTATTCTGAATGCTAGATTAGAGAACTTCACAAATTGATTATAAAGTATGTAAATACTAAAATATGTACACTGATGAGAAGTTACAGACTTTGTCGATGACTTTACAGCCACTCTTTCATAGTTAGTCTACTAAGACTTTTTCAGGAATGGAGCAGCTGATTGTTAGTAGAGTGACCTGAAGGAATTTTAGGTAGCATTATTGCTCAGATTTCCTGCTAGGCATGGCAAAATCATAGAGATGCTTCTGAACTTCATACTGAATAGATCCCAACAGCACCAACCCGTAATGCAGAGGAGTACAAAACAAAACCTGCTATGACTTAGGGCTTGTCTACACTTAAAACTCTGAAGTGGCGCAGCTGTGTTGCTGTAATGCTTCAGTGAAGACATTACCTATGCCGATGGGTGGGCTTTTCCCGTTGGTGCAGGTAATCTACCTCACTGAGAGGCAGTAGCTAGGTTGATGGCAGAATTCTCTCATTGACCCCATTGTGCTTGTTTACACAGGGGTTGGATGGGTAAAGCTGCATCTCTGAGGTTGGGGACTTTTTACACTCCTGAGAGATGTAGCTATATTGAAATAAATTCTTAGTGTAGACCAGGAATTACTTCTCTATGAGCTCACGAATCTGTTTATGAAAGCTCTTCTGCTTATTCTTTTGGCAGAAAGTTTTTGAGATCCTGCTTCTTGGCATAAGTGCTAAAGCTATGCTTATCAAATAGTCTGAATGTTAGCTGGTAGCTGACTGAAGGAAGAGGCTTTCAATGAATTGCACGTCAAAACTATACGGCCTCCTGACAAATCACAACTACACAGTCGTTTATTTCACATTTGTACATAGCCTCATAAGAGTGCATTGTATTATCAATATATATTCTTATATTAAATCATATTTATATATACTTCTGGCTATACAAAATTGTGTGTGTGTGTGTGTGTGTGTGTGTGTGTGTGTGTGTGTGTGTTTATTTTAAGAGCAAGTCTTTTCCTATGTTGTGTTTGTATCAAATAATGTACACTGTAGTGGCATGAGGTGTGTCAGGCTCTAGTTCCAGGAAGTCAGGCCTGGCGGTTAGAGTGGTGGTCAAAGCCAGATGTAGGGTCGGGCCCAGGCTCAGGGCAGCACTAAAATTGGGGTCTGGGGACAGGCCATGGGTCAGAGCCAGAGTCAGTAGACAAGACAAATCAGTATCATTGATGTAGTTGAGTCGTAGGCCAAGCGTTGAAACTGGGCTGGAGTCAGTCCAAATGTCTGGAGGTCAGGAGGTGGATATAGGGCTTGAGCAGGTCAGTAACAGGGCTGGAGCAAGGTCAGATTTCAGTATGAACAGTGCTGGAGCACACTGGAACAAGACTCGGGCAAGGCTGGGGCAGGAACTAGAACCAGATCAAGGGCCGGCTGTAAGCCGAGAGAGTCTGCAAGGCAGCAAGAGGGTTCCTGTGTTGTTGCACAGACTAATCTGCAGCGCTAGCAGGGTCAGTGAAATACCTGTGCCTGGGGGTCATCTGACCCAGGCCCTGATCAGGGAGAGGCCGTCGCAGCATGCCTGAGGGCTGAATCACTCAGTCTGTTGGGGGACTGAGTCAGTGCAACTGAGTAAGTAGCCCCGGTCTGGCGGCGGGTTTGCCTCAAAAAATGACATTTCCTTTCCTCTCTCATGTGGTCCTGCCCTTCACTCTCCTACTCATCTTGCTTTCTTCCCACGTTCTTCCTCTCTTCCTTTAAACTTTTGCTTCCCTCTCTTTTGCTCCCTTCCCACATTCAGTGCTTCTTCCTGTCTCTGCTTCTTCCATCTGTCTGCTTTTAGCTGGGCTGTACTGGGTTTCAGAGGAAAAGCTGCTGCTGGCTATACCACATTCAGCTGTTTGGCTGTTATAGGGGTATAAAGAACAAATAGCAAAGTGCATGCCACCTACATACAGTTGAGCAGAGCAGGACTGACAGCAGCAGCAGCTTCTCTTTTGAAGCCTTGCCATAAGCTAGCAAAAGGAAGGCAGTGGGGGAGGGGGGTAAAGGTGAAGAAACTGGATGGATATGGATTAACAGATTTTACATATACATACCTCTCACTCACACACACACACACACGTACGTATAATATGTGTCCTTGATACACTTAAGCATAATGCACTTAACACTGAAAAACAGACACTAGCAATAGAAAATCAGCCTTTTAAAACTCTCTCCAAGGCATTCAGGACTTCACAGATATTCTATAGTCTCTAGCTGTATCATATCTAGTGAACACCTTTACAATGGAACTACTGTCTTTAGTGGATTATTATTTAATAAAGTATTGTTTAAAAAGTCTATTATAAAGCAAAGTGTAAGGTCAATAATATATTCCAGGCTATGTATTAGTCAGCCAAAATATGCACAAATTGACTATGTAAAAGAAATGTATCCTTTGCCCTTGTTTACCTAGCAATGCATGACCTCCTATAATCAAGAGCCAGCGTGCTTGGCCTACTGACAGCAGTTTAAATCACTAAGATCTCCTGGGTGAAGTGAAAGGATATTATGAAAATAGCAACTCTCATAGCCAAATACTAACACAGAACCTTTTGCTAGCCTGAAAAAATGAAGGTGAGATCCCACCTCATTTAGAGTCTAACCACTGACAGCTAATATTTTCAAAGTTGTATAAAATGAATGCATGTTCCTTTTCTAATACATCCCCTTCATACAGATTCCCAAACTAAGGTGAATGATCGCTACCATCTTAGGCCTAAAGCAGAGAAGAGACTTGTAAGAACCTATTTTACACATCTGTTTAGTAGAAAGCATGAAGGGCATTTGAGGTCTAACATTATCTGGAACTCAAATTTCATTTTTGAATCCTCTTTCACTGTCACAGGCTCTGCCACATGTACATGTCTGTTGCAGAAACCCTAAGGCAATCTATATCTACAGTGTATGCTTGAAAGCATCTTTGTGAGTCAGATCACTCTGCTCTAGAACAGGAAAACATTCATTTTACAAATCCAAGATGTAAGAAGACTGACTAGTTCCTAAAGAAATGTCAGTTGGTTCTGATGCCTTCTATGTATTTACTATTGCAGTAGTTTGAGACATACATACTGTGGAAAAGGCAAAACAAGTTCCACAGTGATTCAGTCAGCATCCTAAACCATGGATTGAGCGGAGTAATGTGCAAAGACGAGACTGAACTGCAATTATTAGGGCCCTAACAAATTCACTGTCCATTTTGGTCAATTTCACAGTCACAGGATTTTAAAAATTGTAAATTTCATAATTTCAGCAGTTTAAACCTGAAATTTCATGGTGTTGTAAATGTAGGCATCCTGACCCAAAAAGTAGTTGTGGGGAGGGGTCGCAAGTTTTTGAAGAGGGGGGTTGTGGTAATGCTACTCTTACTTCTGCACTGCTGCTGGTGGCGGCACTCCCTTCAGGGCTGGGCAGCTGGAGAGCACCAGCTACTGGCTGGGAGCCCAGCTAGGAAGGCAGAGTCGACGCCAGCTGCAGCGTGGTATTGCCAGCCTTACTTCTGTACTGCAGCCTGCAGAGCTGGGCCCTCAGTCAGCAGCCACCACTCTCCAGCTGCCCAGTTCTGAAGGTAGCAGCACAGAAGTAAAGGTGACATGGTATGGTATTGCCACCCTCACTTCCGTGCTGCTGCTGGCAGGGTACCACCTTCAGAGCTCTAGCAATAATGGATGATGTTAACTAATTATATGATGACCTCCCTGAACAAGCAAAGAGTGATAACCTTAAAGTGAAAGAATTTTGAACCACACTGAAGTAGTGCTGACTAATCTCAAACTGATAAGGAGAGAGACGCTTGTCCCAGAGAGTTAAGTTTATGAATTTTGGGTGATGATGCATTAGTCATTTTTACAAAGAGCTGATAACTCAGATATCATATAGCAAATCTGGCATCACTAGTTATTCCTAAATCAGAATAGTATAGTTTGTTATGGTCAAATCCTTAGTGCCTACAAGGCAGTCCTAAGCCAATGTGCGGCCTCTTCTCAACACCTTGAATAGTGTCAATGAACAAAAAACAGTTTCTGTACAAAGAGCAAAATCCAAAATGTCATCTATTAAAAAAACTCCTTATTATGACAATACAGAGTCAGTATAAAACAAAACAAGTTTAACCTTTTTTTAAAGAAGCAATAAAAAACTGTAATATAGATCTCATGGCATAGTAAGAGTAATAGTTCATAAATTATTGTCAGATTTACAAAATTACAGTGAAGAAGTAAAATGAAACCATGGTCTAAAACAGGGGTAGGCATCTGGTGGCACGCGAGCTGGTTTTTAGTGGCACTCACACTGCCCGGGTCCTGGCCACTTGTCTGGGGGGCTCTGCATTTTAATTTAATTTTAAATGAAGTTTCTTAAACATTTTAAAAACCTTATTTACTTTACATACAGCAATAGTTTAGTTATATATTATAGACTTATAAAAAGAGATTTTCTAAAACCATTAAAATGTATTACTGACACACAAAACCTTAAATTAGAGTGAATAAATGAAGACTCAGCACAACACTTTTGAAAGGTTGCTGACCCTTGGTCTAAAATCAACAAGATGAAATCCAATAAAGGTGGTCAGTGCAAAGTACTTCACTTAGGAAGGTAAAATCAAATGTGCATCTACAAAATGTGCAATAACTGGCTAGGTGGTAGTACTGCTGAAAAAGATCTGGGAGGTTATAGTGGATCACAAAATGAATCCAATGAACTATGTGATGCATTTGCAAAGTAGGCTAATAGTCTGGGTTGTATTAACAGGAGTGCCATATGGAGGACATGAGGGATAATAGCCTTCCTCTATTCGGCACTGGTGAGACTACAGTTGGAGTATTGGGTACCACACTTTAGGAAATATATGGACAAACTGGAGAGAGTCCAGAGGAGAGCAACAAAAACAAGAAAAAAGGTTTAGACATTACCTGACAAAAGGAAAGATTAAAAAAACTGGGTATGTTTAGTCTTGAGAAAAGACTGAGTGGGGTCCTGATAACAGTCTTCAAATAGATTAAAGGCTATTATAGAGAGTGTAGGGATCAATTGTTCTCTGTCTCCACCAAAGAAGCAAGATATTAGTAAAAACTCTGTAACTATTAGAGTAGGTAAGCTCTAGAATAGGGCTCCAAGGGAGGTTGTGGAATCCCCATCATTGGAGGCTTTTAAGAACGGATTAGACCAGAGGTGGGTAAACTATGGCCCACGGGCCACATCCGGCCCACAGGACCCTTCTGCCCAGCCCCTGAGCTACTGGCCCTGGAGGCTAGCCCCCGGCCCCTCCCCCGCAGCCTCAGCTCACCGCACAGCCGGCACAATGCTCTGAGCAGCCAGGCCCTGCGGCTGCAGAGCCGCAGCCTGAGCTGGTGCTCTGTGCTGCGTGGTGGCATGGCTGGCTCCAGCCGGGCGGCACGGCTGCCTGTCCTGGTGCTCTGGGCAGTGCGACTGTAGCGCCACCAGCACTCCAGGCAGCATGGTAAGGGGGCAGGAACGGGGGAGCGTTGGATAGAGGGCAGGGGAGTTCAGGGTGGTGGTCAGGGTGGGGCAGTTAGAGGGCAGGGAACAGAGGGTTGAATGCGGGCAGGGGTTCTGGGGTGGCAGTCAGGAAGGAGAGGGGTATTAGATGAGACAGTGGGGGGCAGTCAGGGGCGGGAGGTCTGGGGGCAGTCAGGGGACAGGGAGCAGGGGGTGGTGGATGGGGCAGGAGTCCCGGGGGGCCGTCAGGGGACAAGGAACTGGGGGAGGGGGGGATTGGATGGGGCAGGAGTCCTGGGTGGGAGCATGAGGGGGCAAGAAGCGGGGGGGAGGCGGGGGGGTCAGATTGGGGGTGAAAGCCAGGCCACGCCTGGCTGTTTGGAGAGGCACAGCCTCCCTAACCAGCCCTCCATACAATTTTGGAAACATGATGTGGCCCTCAGGCCAAAAAGTTTGCATGCTCCCCTCCTCGCCCCTGGATTAGACAAACACCTGTCAGGGAGGGTCTAGGTTTATTTTGTCAGCATAGTGGGTGGACTAGATGATTTCTCAAGGTCACGTCCAGCCCTACATTTCTATGATTCAGTGATGTGAAAAGCTCACTTATGCTGAAGGAGAAAGTGACACAATATAGTATATGGCCAAATATCCTTGGGGAGTTCTTCCTAATAAAAAGTTAAAATTCATAGAGCTATGAATATACTTCACTGATGCTCCACACGATTGAAAAGTGTGAATCCATAGACAGTTCTTATCTTTTGAAAACGCAAACATTTAAATCAAGTTAATCTTTGTTCCAGTTACTTTCCTGTTTTGGGCTTAGGACTACTGACCTGTACATACCCTCTACCTATGTTTGGTCACCAGACAAATCAACTCTATAAACCAGATTTTCAGGAAGCAGGTGAAAGTGCTAGCATCACCCATTACTAAATACCTATTTTGTATTGCCCAGATGATATGAGAAATCAAATAGTGAGCACAGTCCAATTTATGACAGGATGACTGGTTGGTGCCATATTCAGATAAGTCTGTCATGATTCTATGTAGTTTTTACTTCTTTGTCATTCAAATGAGATGACCACAAATCTCTAAGAATATTGGCATATATGAGATGTCCCAAGAGGGGGAAAAAAACAGTTATAACAGTATCTATGGTTCTTTGGCAGTGTTACCTCTCCATGTTCACACCTGGAGATATGCCCCAGCTCTGAGGAGCTTCTATTACATTCTAGAAAGTCATGTTCACTAGGGCTGCACAAACACCCTCTCATGACACTCAGGGTTCAAAGTTGACACTATAAAAGGGCCATGCAGCCCAAGCCATCTCAGCTCATTACAGTAAGCAGAGATCAGGAGCACTCCTCTAAAGGACATCCTTTGGGCAGGTCTAAAAATGGATCTTGCCTTTCCTAGCTCATTTTTTCATAGATTTTAAGGCCAGAAGGGACCACTATGATCATCTAACTCTGACTTTTTGCATAACATAGGCCATAAAATTTCATTCAACATCAAGTTGGATTGAGGTAGAGTATGCATTTTAGAAAGATATCTGATTTTAAAGACTTCAAATGATGAAGCCTCAATTATAGCCTAAGGTAAGCTCTTCTGATGATAAATCACCCTCACTTAAAAAGTTGTACATTTTTTCTTGTCTGAATTTGTCTTGCTTTAACTTCCATCTTCAGGACTTCATTATGCCTAAGTTTGTTAGATTAAAGAGCCATGTACTATCAGAAATTATTTTTGTATGTAGAAGCTTATGGACTGTGATGAAGTCACCTCTTCATCTTTTGTGACCCCCAAACTCCAAGGGGTGAGCGCAAAAGCCCTGGCAGAAAGGCTGACAAAACCTTGGGTTAAAGAGCCTCAGGCCAGGACTCCATAAGCCTTCATCAGAAGGGTACACGCTATATTATATGCTCCAGGAGTTGCACTGAAGGTCCTATACTAATCAAAGAGGAAGGAAATGAACCAGGAGTTCTACGAATCTGAAACATGGGAAAGGCAAAAGAGCACTCAACACTGATGATGCAATGACAGGGAATTCTCTTCATATGAAATATAACCCTTGATTTCAATAGTCATTATTGTATGATATATCTTAAAATGACACGGTGTTTTAAAAGAATAAATGATATTTCAGAGTTAGATGTCAAGAGGTACTCAAGAGTCCATTCTGAACATAACCAATACAAATACTATTTTTAATAAGAGCAACTTAACTTTTCCCTCTTACTAACAAGCAACACGACTGTTTTCCTTTGAATAGAAAGCTACACAATTAAATAATAAAATACTAATAGCTATGTCAAAAAGGAAAAGTACTGATTTATTATTACACACTGAGTTACATACTGTAATTTCATGCTAGTAATTTGAACTGATAACTCTATTAGGTACTGTGCACATTAAAATACTAATCAGTTTATCCATTGTCATTACCATGCCATTAGTTTGCTATTTTTTCTTTTCACCAGAGAATTACAATCCATTACCATTACACATCCAATTGTATAATTTATGTTCTAATGTTAATTTAACATATAATTATTTACCATTAACTTATTACACATTTAACATTTGTTACTATATTATCATATATAGTACTCCCATGTAGCATAAATGATCATTTACAGAACAATCATATCACAACATTGTATGTATGAGGTTAAGACACAAGAGAGAAAAAGGAAAAAGAAGGGGATGGTTAGTGAGTAACAGAGCAGTGGTAAAAGCAGACAACTCACTAATTCTTCTAACTAGTGATTACAATTTGATGATTTAACAAACTTCAAAACAATAAGCGCTCTTTTTCCAAAAGGAGACCAAACTGGTCTACTAAACTGATTTTCAGACCTGCCAAGGAAGTGAAAAAAATAAAACAACAATGGGCGGATATTCATATCAAACTTTGACAAATCCTCATTAATGCTCTAGAATAATCAAAGGGATGTAATACTTGTTCCTTTGATTCAAGATATCTGCTTTTTGTTGCTCAGAATTGCAATTTGGAGATCCTGTTGGATCCTAGATTGCTTCCTGGTGTCCCGTAGCAGCAGTAGACTAGAATGTTTTCCCATAATTGTTTGGCTAAGAGGCTGTGATTTTCTATTTTCTTTGAGAGGTGGAACTTGGATTATTGTAACACACTTTATTTGGGACTACATCTGAAGGCCACTCAGAAATTCTAGGTAGCATAGAACAAGACTGCCCTGATAACTCAACAAAGCTCCTCAGAGGAAGCGTTATGTTTTTGGATGTAACTGACGATGTTGATCTTGATTTCGAAAGGACTTTGTGTTTATAGGTGGATCCTGAGATAACTGTAACTATGTATCATAGGTAAAAGTGCAAGCAATTAAGAGCTACCATTGTATGAATTAGATAAAGAGAGGCTACTTACCTGTACAGTACCTGGAGTTCACTGAAATGCTTTGTCCCTATGTGTGTTCCACCTCTGGGATGCGCATGCACTCTTGATGGGAGATTTTTAGTTAGTAGTGTTTGCAGGTTCGTGCCTGTACCCTACATATTCCCATACGCTGGTGTGAGGATATATAGGAAGCTGGGTGAAGAACAAGGTATTGAGGGAAAAATGACAGAGAAAACAACTCTCCATAGGTTCAAATGGGGGTTTCTGTAGAGTCCTGAGAACTAAGTTGAAGTCCACAATGGAGCTGGCTCTTGGGCAGGAGAGAAGAGATTGAACTCTTGATAAATTTTGCAGTAGTGGGGTGGGTGAAGACTGAGAACCCTTTGTTTAGGAACCCAAATTGTTTAGGAACTTGAGTAATAGAGGCATTGGGGGTCAGCATATAGCAGGACACGAGGCCAAGGAGTGACTAGGGCATCTCAAGTCGAATAGTGGCTGCACCCTTCCTTGAACAGAAATGTTTGCACTTTGCATTGGATGGCATTGTGATGAGATCTATGTCCCAATGACCCAAGTAAGACATATCTTCCAGAATATCTCATTGTTCAGTTCCCATTCATGGTCGATCCTGAAATTTCTGCTGAGGGAGTTCACCAGTATTCTCTAGACCAGGCAGATAAACCACGGAAATGTGTTTGCGGAGTGATATGCACCTGTTCCATAATTTTATGGATTCAACACATAAGGACTGGGATCTTGCTCCTTCTTGTCAATTGATATAATAAATTGCTGCCTTGTTGTCCAGCATTTCTTCGGATTGGATGGTCCTTGATATGGATTGGGAAGTGTTGGCAAGAATAAGGAACTGCTCTGAGCTTCATTATGTTGATATGGAGGGTCACCACAGGAAGGGTCCATTCTCCATTCACCCTGAGCTCTGAGGTTCTGGGAGTGTGCGCCCTAACCTATCAGGGAAGTGTCCGGGGTGATAATCCTCGTGGGAGGAGGTTGTAGGAACAGAACTCCCACACACAACTTTTCTGGGTCCTTCTACCAATGTAGAGAATTGAGGACGTTGGATAGACTGTGTTGTTGGGGGTGTAGACAGTTCTCAACCAGGCCTGAAGACACTGCGAATGTAGTCTTGCTAAGGAAGTCATGAATGTAGAGGCTACCATATGGCCCAGAAGTTGCAGGCAACCTGTGGTTTACGGGCTCTGCTGAATTGCTGAAACAAGATTGGACATTGTGGTGAATCTGTCCTTAGACAGATATGCTCTATCAGAAGAAGAGTCCAGAGTGTCTCTGATTAACTCCATATGTTGAATGGATGTGAGGGTAGACTTTGCCACATTGCGGAGGAGGTCCAGTAAGTGAAATGGAGACAGGCCTTTTCTGGTTGCTGTGAGCAACCTTTCAGGAGCCAATTATCCAGTTAGAGGAAAGCAATTATGCCCATTTGTTGAAGACAGGCTGCTGAGGCTGATACAACTTTAGCGAACACCTTGGGGCAGTGTAAAAGACAAAGATACTAGTAGTGGTCCCTGCCTACCCCAAAACATAGGAATTGTTTGTGCAAGGAATGAATGGTGACATGAAAATAGGCATCCTAAGGTTGAGGGACACAAACCAATCTTTTTGGTGGGAATAATCATTGCTATGGTCCCCATTTTGAACCATTTGGAATGGACAAAGGTGTTTGAAGTCCTGAGGTCCAGAATTGGCATCCATCCCCCATTTTTTCTCAAGGATTCTACCAAGAATAGAAGCCTTTTCCAACTAGTCCAGTGGAACATGTTTGATTGCTGCCAGAGCTAAGAGGAATTGTGCCTCCTGATTTAAGAGGTTTGAGAAGGGTCCCTGAAGAGGGACAGGTGGGCGGGGTGGTAAGAAGCTGAATTGGATGGAATAGCTTGTAGAAATCACTTCCAGAATCCATCTGTCTGAGGCTGTATTCCAAGCAGGTGGGAAAGGGGATAGATGAGACCCCTAAGGTTGGAAGAGTAAGGGAATAAGTGCAGCTGTGTCATCAGCACCAAGCAAAGCCCAGAGAGATGTTTTGACAACTGTCTAACCTTCTGTAATGAAGCCCTAAATTTTCTCTTTCTGATCCGGAGGCAGGTGTTCAATGAATAATGAGAATTTTGAACAGACTGTGAAATCACTTCAGAACTGGCTATTCTGAACTGCAAGGAGTCTGAGGAGTAGCTCTTGAAACCCAAAAGTCCAACTGTTTTAGCTTCTTGTCGGATGGTGTTGAATGGGACACTGATGTTGCATGTTCCATTCCTTAACAGCCTCAACAACCAGAGAGTTGAGAACAGGGTAGGAGAAAAATGCTCCAGATCTCTGGGTTGAATGTATTTTTTTTTCTTTTTTTTTGCTGGCTCATTTACGTGTGGATGGGATAGCAGCTGGAGTTTGCCATACTATGCATACTTGGGTTAGCAGAGCATTGCTGATGGGCAAGTCGATCTTGCCCTGAGTAGGTGTATGAAGGATATCTAATAAGGAATGTTGGGCTTCTCCAGCAGGATTGGTAAGGTGCCTGCTACTCTTTTTATAAAGTCTTGAAAGGTCTTAAAATCATCAGGGGTAAGATAGTGGGAGGAGGCATGTCAGTCTCATCTAGTAAGGAAGAGGACTTCTGGGAGGGCAGTGTTTCTTCCTGTTCCACTGGTTCCTACTCTGAGAGATTACCTATGAACTGAGCCTGAGGGAGTTGGTTGATGCTCCTGATGAGTCCTCTTTAGAAATGTTACCCTATAGAAAAGATCATAATAGGAAGTCCCCAGGTTCCAGTAAACCCACTGTGGTGGGGCATAAAGGAAAGGGGCAGGATACCAAGGTTGTCCTTGCCAAGACAGCTGGGCGTGCTCCCTAGTAGCAGCTTCCCCTTCAATGTGAAACTCAAAATAGGGAGGTTGGAAGGTGGATTAACCTTGTACAGAAACCTCGAACTCAGATGATGCATAATCCCCTGTAGCCATGAGGGGCAAGGGCGCCAGTACCAGTGATCAAGTTGGTACCAGTCCCCAGGAACAGACCTGTACTTGCACTAGTATTAAGATTAGAAAGGGCAGTGGGAGAGGCAGTATCAGAAAATGTTAAATCGGTACCAGCTGGAAATACTTCTCAGCACCTTCAAAGCGTCTGTGTAGAAACTGTGTCGGTTTCGGAAGGCAGGTCACAGTCGAAGACATGGCAGAGGGTAAGTAGGCTCTGAGAGGTGAGTTGGAACCAGTGCAGATTATGTCTCAATACCTCTCAACATTAGTAATTTGGGCTTTTCAAGGATTCCCAAGTCATTGTGAGAAAGGAGTCTAGATGGTATGGGGAACTATGCATGGGGCTCCTCTGGTGTCAGTGGAGACTGTTCCAAAGTGAGATCAGTGTGCCTTTCTCTTCTGGCTACAGAAGACGATACCAATGAGGATTTCATCGTAGCTCTGGATTTTGGAGACTAAGCCTGGTGCCAGAGTAACTCTAAACAGTTTTTTGGTATGTGACATGGTCTTCTTAGCTGGTACCATGATTGCAGTACCAGAGGGAGTAGGAACCTCAGCTGTACCTGTCCCATATTGGGACAAGCAGTGTCCTGAGACCTAGATCAAGGAGGTGACTTTTCCCTTTTCTTCTCTTGTTCCAGAGAAGGGGTCTTTTCTTCTTAGAGGGTCTGGGAAGCACCACAGAGCCTTCAGAGTCTTTACTTATCTCTGAAGAGTAAGTGGTCAGTGGATCCGATGTACAGGGGGTGACTAGGAGATGCACACACACACGGTCTCAAGGAGCACTCCATAAGCAGAGTCTGTCCTCCCTCAATGTTTTGTATCTGCTTTTAAATCCTGAACAGATCTTACATTTGGTGGGGATGAGAGTCTCTCCCAGACAGCAGAGGCAGTTTGAATGTTCGTCACTGTATGGAAAGGACCTGTGGCAGATCTGACAGGGTCTGAAGCCCAGGTTCTTGAGCATAACCCACACTCACGGCCATGGATCGAGACCCGAGAAAACACAAAAGGCCAGTTGACCAAACAAGCGAAAGGGGGAAATCTGCCTCTCCAAAAGCAACAACTGTGCTAAATAACAAGAACAAACAAAAAACGTGGCTCTTTTACCCTTAAAGTATGACTCAAGGAGCCCCCCAGCCTCCTCCTTTCTCCACCTATTAGACTGGGGTGGCTGGGTGGGCGGGCTGAAGCCCCAAATCCTGGCCCCTTGCAGGATCTGGACAAATTGGAGAAATGGTCTGAGGTAAACAGGATGAAGTTCAATAAAGATAAATGCAAAGTGCTCCACCTAGGAAGGAACAATCAGTTTCACACATAAAGAATGGGAAGAGACTGTCTAGGAAGGAGTATGGCAGAAAGAGATCTAGGGGTCATAGTGGACCACAAGCTTAATATGAGTCAACAGTGTGATACTGTTGCAAAAAAAGCAAACATGATTCTGGGATGCATTAACAGGTGTGTTGTAAACAAGACACGAGAAGTCATTCTTCCGCTTTACTCTGCGCTGGTTAGGCCTCAACTGGAGTATTTTGTCCATTTCTGGGCACCGCATTTCAAGAAAGATGTGGAGAAATTGGAGAGGGTCCAGAGAAGAGCAACAAGAATGATTAAAGGTCTTGAGAACATGACCTATGAAGGAAGGCTGAAGGAATTGGGTTTGTTTAGTTTGGAAAAGAGAAGACTGAGAGGGGACATGATAGCAGTTTTCAGGTATCTAAAAGGGTGTCATCAGGAGGAGGGAGAAAACTTATTCACCTTAGCCTCCAATGATAGAACAAGAAACAATGGGCTTAAACTGCGGCAAGGGAGATTTAGGTTGGACATTAAGAAAAAGTTCCGAACTGTCAGGGTAGTTAAACACTGGAATAGATTGCCTAGGGAAGTTGTGGAATCTCCATCTCTGGAGATATTTAAGAGTAGGTTAGAAAAATGTCTATTAGGGATGGTCTAGACAGTATTTGGTCCTGCCATGAGGGCAGGGGACTGGACTCGATGATCTCTCGAGGTCCCTTCCAGTCCTAGAGTCTATGAGTCTATGAGGTGTGCCCTGGCTCTCATACTTCTGAAAATTGTTGTATGCAGCTTGGAGGGCCAGTAAGTATGGCCACCTATCACAGCATGAGACTGCCTAGCCACTGCTGACGAAGATCTCCAATCAAGTGGGCAGAGGTGAGCACACATCCTGAAAATGGATCAGTCAGAGGGAAAATGCTCAAAGAAAAATCAGACACACGTGCGACGCAGCAGGGAGCAGGGTGGAATGACCTGGGAATGTCTTTAGTTTTACTGGGACTGTCTGCATGGGGGATGGAAGAGCAGGGGATGACTTTAGGTGAGGGACAGTAATTGAGCCTGTAACCTGAGCCAGGAAGGGGGGTAGGGCGAGTCGACATCTTTGCCTGGGAAACTGGACAAAGGCCTTGGCTACACTGGCACTTTACAGCGCCGCAACTTTCGCGCTCAGGGGTGTGAAAAAACACCCCCCTGAGCGCTGCAAGATACAGTGCTGTAAAGCCTCAGTGTAAGCAGTGTCGCAGCGCTGGGAGCGCGGCTCCCAGCACTGCAAGCTACACCCGTAGAGGATGTGGTTTTCGTGCAGCGCTGGGAGAGCTCTCTCTCAGCGCTGGCGCTCCGACCACACTCACACTTCAAAGCGCTGCCGCGGCAGCGCTTTGAAATTTCAAGTGTAGCCATACCCAAAGGGAGAGGGGGAGAGAAAGAGGGGGAGAGAGCCTGCTGGAGGGGGTTTTGGTTTCAGTTTTGGGCTGGCTGGGAAGAGGCAGGGAACCCCAAGTCTAGGGTCTAAGATCCTTGCTCCCCAGAGGGACCTGGCTGGGGGGTTCTGGTTGTACCTACAAGCCCTGCTTGGGACCATGTTCCTGTCATCTAATAAACCTTCTGTTTTACTGGCTGGCTGAGAGTCACGGTGAATCACAGGAAGTGGGGGGTGCAGGGCCCTGACTCCCCCACACTCCGTGACAACATGTAACTATTGAGTAGCTTGTTGTTATGCTGAGCTATTTCTTTTACTCTCTCTTTTTTCTTCTTTAAAAAAAAAATTAACACACACTAAAATGATTTATATTGCAGCAGGGATGAGTGAATTGTTATATCAAGAAAAGCACCAATATTGTTCCTGTCAAGCTACAATAAAACTTCAGGCAAGAATATTAAATTACACAATGTTGAGGTTGCCACAAATCAGGAAACCTATTTTTTCTTTTTTTTGTATCTAACTCACTATAGTGAATAAAGAGACAAGGTGGGTGAGGTAATATCTTTTATTGGACCCAACTTCTGTTGGTGAGAGAGAGAAACTTTCCAGCCATACTCTTCTGGTCAGGGAAAGGTAATCCCAGGATCACAGTAACATGAAGGAGGAACAGATTGTTTAGCATAAGTAGTTAGCACAAATTGTAAGAGATCATTCAAGGCAGAGTGGCCCATTAACACCTCTGAAGCCACTGCAGACAGTGAATAAAGTCTGTTCTGAAATTAAAATACATAAAAAAACTGCTTAAAATGGTCTACCATGGGAACCCATTGTTCCTAAGTAACAGAATTTGTAATGTAACAGCAGATCAGAGCTCAGCTTGTCTGCTGCTTGATGGATCTCAGCCAATAAGTTTGGTTGCTACTTTGCCTTATGCATTTGCCACATGTCAAAGATAGTTCCAGGTCATTAGAGTAATCTGCTTAGCAATAAATTCCTTTCTATTATGCTCTAATTATGTTGTGTCATAGGTGGACTTAAAGAACGATTACAAACAAAAATTGATGAGCTTCAATCATTATTGCTGATTATTAAATGAGTGCATCTTTAAACTTAAAATGTTCTAGATAAAGCTTAAAAATGGCAGTTCTATAAATAAAATTAAAGTTAAGGTAGAGAGAAAGTTGGATCATTTAGGGGATACAATTATTTATAAACAGAAGTGTAAAAATTCATTCATTAAGAAAACATCCTTTCATAAAATAGATCTTTAGGAATACCATGGCTGTGTTGTCTTCTAAGATTTAATTTGCGTTACTTACCCTAAATCCAATATTCTAGACGCATGTTCATCAAATTTCAACATTGCTTGAGAGATCAATTACTTCATCATTTGGTATAATAATAAAGTTTCACATGCCATTTCTGGATTCAGAAGATGATGCTTCATTGATCCTGTTTTTATGTTAGGTCATATGAATCAAATATATTTTTTTAAAATCTGTAATTGTATTTATCAAATACTAACGGAAACAGAAAGTAAGACAAATGCTACATAGGGTAAAGATGCCAATGTTAAACTTACCACAACATCTGACCTCATCTTTCCAAAAGTCTTGATTAAATGAGCATAATGATAGTCTTCCATTTGCCTTAAAATGGCTGTCATGCTTGCAACGAAGTTCCCCTATTTAAAATAATAATGATAACAATGGTTTAAGAGATGGAGCTAAACAGTACCCAATATCAAAACGTTGTGTCACTAGGCTCTAACAATTTCTTTTGGTATGTCAATAAAATGGACTAGTCAAAGTAAAACTTTATCATTAACATGTCATGAATGGAAAGAAATCCATGCACAGTCTGCTGCTAGTGAATTGGCACTTAAACATACCTAATATACAAGTGCATGAAAATGTAAAATTTAAATGTATTTGTTTCATACTTGATCAGGCATTTCAGGCCTGATTTTGGACTATATTTTGATACAAAAACTATTTGGAGATATAAACCTTGTCTGCATTACAGACTTTAAAATCTAACAAACACATTACAAATTCTAGTATCCACATTTGGGCAAGTCAGTATAGCATGCAATGAAGACATCGCTTTAAAAATCATTACAATGGATATCGCAAGAATGACCAGATTTATGAAAAAACACTATACTAACATCAAAAATATTGTCTGACATACCATATCTCTAAACCCATTAAAAAGGTTTTGAAAGTATTATTTTTTAAAAATCCCAATATTTAGATTTTCATGCACTGAAAATTCATAACCCCAAACTACATTCTGCTAAGAAAAAGCCTGACTGATACTAGCATATGTAAGGTATAATCAGTGACAGTTCTACTTGTTTAGTAAACTTATTCTAATATCCCTGTTAAGAATATGTTAAGTGGATTGCTCATGACCCAATAGAACAAAACCTTTGGATTTATTCTTAATAAATCAACAAATAAGTCTGATTTTTAGGAAATTCTCAAAATTCAAAGGGAAGTTAGAGAATAAATAGGCAATGCTCTTGAATTTGTATACTCCCCTACACAACATTTCAAATTAATTTTTTTTTTCCTACTCCAGGCATAGTGTGATATAAATTCAATTGGAGTGGTAACAGAACACATGAGAAAATAGTTTTTGATGAAACACTTTCTTTGTAAGCAGGATGTTGATAAATTCTTGCCATTTAAGGCCTTCAATACTTAGCACTTCAATCTCTTTGCTACATAAATCTCAAGTAACTGTGGTCAAATATCAGGCCATGAAAGAGGTTTGACTTGTGCATCTGTGTAATAATCTGTGTTAATTCACCACACACTCACCCTGTCCCCAAACTTCCTAACATATGCAACTGACAGATTCCTTGCATTGGGTTTCTGCATATCCTTTCTCCAGGGCAGCAGATCTGGTACTTGTTCTTCTGCTTACTTGGCTTTGTTTCTGTTGGAAGGCATGCCTTTTCCCTTACTAATTTTTCTATACTACATAAATACAGATTAGAAATATTAAGAGGTGCAAAAAGTGTAAAAAAGGGAGTGACCAGCTGACTGGGTGTTTTGCTATGTCAAAGACCTTTATGGTTACTCTCTCTTATCCATAGCAAGAGATGGGGATATAAAATTATGCTAATAGGAAATTTACATAATAGGGAACCTTATTAATGGAAACAGGAAAGGAAATCGTTAATTGTCAAAAGAGACTGTATAATATGTACATAAGGACACAGAAAAAGAGTTTGCTACTTAGAGGCCAAATCCAAATAATATTCAGTCCATCTCCCTTAAGGGTCCGATATAATAATTATATAATGTGGTGGTTCTGAGCCACAAAGGCCACAGTTTGGGGGCGGGAGGGGGGGGAAGGAGGGAGAGTGTTCTGTTTTCTTAAACTGCCCAGTTAGGGCTAGATTCAAGATAACAGTAGGTCCTACCTCCCCCACAAATTCCTAGTTCATATAAATTCAGGAAAGGTGAAGAAGAGAAAGGAGATTAGATAGAAAATCTCCTGTGTTTGACCATTTAAATATCTTATCTTTTAAAACTCCACTCTTTTGACCTTAGTCCTTCAAACACTTACGTACATGATTAATTTTACTCATGTAATTAAAGTTAAACATGTATATTATTTCTCTACTGAATCAGGACCTTAATGGTTAATTCATCAGTACACAGATGACTTTTTTTTTTTAAACATAGCATATTTTCTGTACCTGGTTAAGAGCTTTGTTCACATAGTTATGCTAATCTCATTCTGTTTGTTTAGAAATTTAAATTATTATGAACAATGGCAACAACTGAGAGATGAATTTTGTACCAAGGGAACAGATAATGCTAACTTTGTATTTGAATAGAAGACTAACTTGGGAAAACGGTTAAACCGTATGGATTTAAACATGCACTTTTCAGATGCATAAACGTTTAGAAATGAAGTTCAGCTTATATTAATTTATCTTTTATGTATATTTGTAGCCCCTTCCCCATTAAATGGCTAATTATTGACGTTTAATGTTTGCAAACATGAGCTCTCTCCTTCATATTCCAGTACCTCTAGCCCTTGCCAAGAGATCATAATCCTCTCTTTGTAACAGCACAGTGTTTATCTGTGGGAATTACTACAATCATGCTGATAAGCAAGGAAAGAAGATGAGTCATTGGAGAGAAAGATCATTACATAAAAATATCTTATTAATTAGCATGGTAAGAGTTAGACAAGATATATGAGAGGTTAATACTTTATACTTAAATGTTGTGTTTCCATATGAACCATAAACTGTTTCCTTTTTTTAAACTAATGTTTATTAGATAAAGAAAAACACAGGAACAAACACACTGCATATGAACTCAGCATAATCCAAAGTAAAGAATGAAATATGTCAAAGTGTACACCCAGGTCAGCAATGATCCATAAGACTAGGGTATAGGCCTTTATCCAGCTAAGCACAATTTAAATATCAATACAGATAAATCCATGGAAATAGGGAAATGTCTCCTTAAGGAATTAAAGTAACTCACCCACAGTATACACAAACAACACACAATTAAACAATATACCCAAAATGAAAAGAGCAAAAGTCCCATAAAATATTTTTCACACACAAAACCTCAAAGTCAAAAAGAGGAAATGGGATGCCTGATAACAGCTGGCAATGTTAGAGGGGACTACATTTCCACTAGGAAGGAACCAGGGTTGCAAACCCTTGAGGATGGTTATGGAGTCCCCAGGAATGAAAGATTAATCTTTAATCAAAGATTATGTCTTGTGATGAAACCTCCAGGAATATATCCAACCAAAATTGGCAACCCTAAGAGGAACATAGAGTCCCTTAGCCATCTAAAAATCTGTTCATCCATAAAGAACTTGTATAGGGCAAAAACTAGATGCTCGTAAAATAAATACAAGTGACAGTAATCAAATCATCTGAATGACACTCGTTGTGTCATACCATCTGACCAGTGTGTGTTTCCATTAGACCACTTTCTCCTGAATGTAGGGTCAAAAAGAGACAGAGGAGTTCATCTTTATCCTTATTCTGAGAGAGTGGGAGTTTTGGGGAGAGGGGCCTTTGCACTATTTCATCTTAAGTCTATTAACGCCATCTTAAAATATATATAAAGAAAACCATACAAAAGTTAAAAATACACTACAAAGCTTCATCCATTTCCATTTATTTTAAAACCCAAGGAGCATGTGTGTTCCAACTATATTTGACTATGCTGTTTGACTATCCCTATAAAATGCTTCATATTTAAAAAAACTCATTAAACTTAGTTTCTCTTTTCATGTGTCTTCAGATTTAGTAATTTTAAGATTTTCTTCCATTTCCAGCCAACACAGTGTGCTCTTAATTACAAAGCTGTCTAAAATTGTAAGTTTATAACAGACACAATGTGGATGAGGTAATGTCTTTTATTGGTATAAATTGTCCCTCTAATATCCTGGGACCAACATGGCTACAATACTACAAACATAATTTTCTAATAGTTAAGCTTATTTCATATGGTCTATTTGCTATATAGCAATAACTAGTAATATTAAATACTTGTCTTAAGTTGATTTCTTTAATGTTTAGTTGTATTCAGAAAATACTATAATCTCACATAGCAGATCACTCCAGGCAATACAAAACAAAAAATCTAATTTTCTAAAAAATCAATTTCAATTTTATTGTAGGAGTAATTGCAGACCTATATTTATGTAACTAGTACAGCAAAGGGCAATAAATGGACCTTACTGTTGCCCTTTGCAATTATTAGCTATTCATTCAGTGCCAAGGTTTTCACTGCAAGCCCTTCACACACTTTCATATTTACAAAGCAGGAAAACAAACATTATAAATGAAATACTCACAAATGTAATCACACCATACAATATAAGAAAAGTGTACTTCATGTATTTTTTTATGTTTCTTAATATAACTAATTTCTTTCTAGCACAAAATCACCAACCAGCAGAGCTGCTAACTTAATCCTTTTTTTCTTATCAATAAACCAGGTACACTGAGGCAAGAGAGAGTTTATGATTCCCAAAACAGTATTTTGTGATGTGCTATGTCTGCAATCACATCCTAATATAAGCAAGAGTAATTTACTCTTAAGCTCTCAGTGGCAAAGGATCAATAACTCAGCCCATTTAAAAAAAATACTGTTGACTTCTTTTGATAAAGAATCCTGTTATTACTTGGATTATGTATTTTATTTGAGAGTGATTGTTGTCTTCTTGGAATGCAATTCCAGTACCTAATTCATAACTTGTTAAAATTTCTACTTTTTTAAAATTAGAAAAAAAAAAGGTGGCTATTGCATATGGACTTAATGAATCAACAGAATGAAGCAAATATTACATTTTCTTTAAGAACTAGATATTTAAACTATTGTTAAAAGTGGAAATTCCATTTTAATTTAAAAACTTTTCCCTTCACCAATGTCACTAGAAGATTGCAAAATGAAAGTCAATTTCCCAAGGGGCAGGAAGAGTTTTCTTTGCTTAGAGTACCAGGAGAAACACATGAAGTGGGAAACAAATAGGCCATTATGTGTATTGCATCTCTAAACTGGTGTCTCACATGAAGTTTATCCATCAACCTGGAACACCTACCAAATCAGCTACTAAACTGGGTCCCACCCAAAGAGAGAGAAGCAGGACATTCTTTTAATTTTTTTCTTGTGCCAAGATACTCTGCCTTAAATAGCCTCTAGCCATTCCCAGAAAAACCTCAAGCTGGAATCATTAAACTATTCATCTACAATACGAAAACCAATTTGAAAGAAATGGAACAGAATGAAGGGATGCTCCATTATTATTATTACTACTTGTATTACAGTAGCTACCAAAGGCCCTAATTAGGTTTTAAAAACACATCTGATTTTCCTCAGACTCTCCCAAACATTTACCACTTGACTCAAACCACTATGATAAGTTTCTCTGTAAGTTATCATTTGGGCAGAAATCTATAAACAAATTAAAACATGAAACTAGAATTAAAGGGCCATATGAGTTTAAATTATAGTGTTGTTACTATGATACTATTTTCTAATTGATGCTTTTATTTACATCTGTGCAAAATGAGTGAAAAGTAGATATAAGATGCTTCTAAATAATAAATCCATATATTAGAAAGCAGTGACCCTGCTTTTCGAAAGTAAGTAGTGAAATTGTCTCTCTCAAGTTTTGGCATCCAAGTTGAGATACCTGGAAGGGGATTGATTTGCAGGCACTGCAAATCTCCTTTAAAGTTCAGTGTTCAAGTATCACATTTAGCGCCCAACAATCACTAGCCACTTTTGAAAACCTGGCCAGTATGTAAACCTGAATTAAAAGACAATTTGTCTATTCATGCTGATAAATACATTTACACATCATTTTACTTAAGCAAACAAAGTGGCAACCAAATGTGGTATAAAGCAGAGGATTTCCAGCATTTTGCATTCTGTGGACTACTTTCTAAGAGAAACAATCTTTCATCTTCCTGCCTGCAACCCTTCTCCTGCTTGGCCTCAAAGTGCTTCATTTTGCATACTCCCAGGAAGGGGTCCAGTAACCGCTGTTTGAGAACCACTGGTGCAAAGTAAGTGCTAAAACACATACAAAGAAATAGCAAGCTGTTTTTTGCAAGACAAATAATGCCATTTTTTGGTTAGCATGCACTATTCTGATTAATTTAATAAATGCATATATGGTATATATCACTAAATCATGGTAAAAATACATTAGCGTGGATTTCAAGTAATAACAGATTCCTGTAATCATCCATCAAAATATGTTGCAAAGGTTAAGCCAAAACTGCAAAATATGCCAAAAAAGCAGGCACTGAAATCAATCTGTATGCACATAATTCAGATCCCTAGAAGCATAAAAACTCATTTCTGCTAACAGGCTTTTCATAGCATTTGAGAGACCATTATGCTCAAGTACTCTCCACTGGTCAGTGCGCAGTAGATTAGAATCAATGCTATTATTTTGTCATATCAGTGTCTGTGCAGCATTTAAAATGTTTTTGACAGAACTTCCCTCAGCTTCTTGTAGCAAGATATCAATCTATATTATAATATAATGGGGGATTGAAGTAAAAATACATATATACTCTCAGTATTAAAACAAAGCTAGCTATCCCCAAAATATGAAATCTGAGAGTAAATTCAATGGTATCTTCAAAAGAAAAAGTATTTTAGGGAAATAGCAGTATTTAAACAAGAACAAAATGTTAATATTTGTCATCTTTTTACTTGTTATATGCTGCTCTCCTATTCTTAGGACCCAATCCTGCCATCCTGAATAAAAATAAATAGAACCAATACAACAGTTGAGTTTCTCTCTATGAAATAAATGTAGCAGGATTTATAAGAATTTAAATAACAAATGTGTGGTTTTTCTGTGGCTGCAGACATAATTATGAGAACACTTCTTCCCCTCACGTGATTGCCCATCCAGATCCAATAATGTTAAGAGCTCCAAAATTGTTTGAATTTACGTATCATTCTCCTTTACAATTTCCCTGGACAATATATGCTTTCTTCCTTTTGTATATTAACCTGAAACAGATGTCTCACCATTGGTTCTAAGGTAACAACCCTGTCTGCCTCAATTAGAAAAACCATATGAAGCAGTCAGGTTTCTGAAGACTGGTGGGGAAGGTGTTTATAGAGGAGTAATTCATTGATTCAGTGATGTATACACTCCATTTTACAAAGATGACTCACAAATCCACATTTGGTCTGTGGGTGCTGGATCTCTGAGCTAGCTGAAATATGTTTAGAAAGAAAGCTCCTTATGTATCCTGGACTTCACACATCTAGCCCTGTCCTCTGACCATTAGACAATATTGCAGTATTTTACGTTTTGTGAAACAAAGTTAGCTGATTTTGTAAAAAGACAAATATATCATCTAACAATAAATATATCATCTGATATACAACAAACATATAATCTGATATAACAATAAATTAAATATATTTTCATTTCCATATGTTGTGCTGTAGAAGATCGAGACTATATTTTTGGTGTTGGTGTCTGTCTATGTAGACTATAGTGACATTTATATCCTAGAAGCACATTTAAACAAATGTTAAATTAAGTGTTTTGTTCAAAGTTAAAATGGAAGGACCTTCGTGGAAACTATTCACTGTGGCTCTTAAATCAGGCAGACCAGCAGTGCCACTCTGGGAAGATCTCCCTAACTAAATAAAAGAATAAAAAAGGATCATCCTAAGCAGCATTTATTGTAAATTGAAGCATCACTAGTAACAAGAGAACGTATATGGATCCAAACCAAAGAAAATGGTTGCAAAGACATATCACATATATGTTTCTCTGTTTCCTCATTTGTATTGTATGTATAGTGATACTTACCCTCTTTTGTATAATGTGTTGAGATCCACAAATAAAAAGTGCTGTACAGGAGCTAAGTACTATTATTAGGAAAAAAAATAGAATCCATAATTGGGAAAGATTTTAATTATCCATGTGTGTTCTCTTTTAAGGAGTGTCTGGGCCAATATGTTTTCAAACTAGTTTGCATGAAAACATTGCATTGTTATGAACTACTTATTAGAACTACTATAATTATGTTCTGTCTTAATGTTATTCACAGAGTCATAGTTTATAAGGCCAGAAGACATCACCGTGGTCCTCTAGTTTGACCTTCCATATAGCACAGATCATTGGATTTCCCTTAATTCCTGTGTGAACTACAGCATATCTTTAAAAAAATAAATTACATCCCTGATTTAAAAATTGCCAGTGACAGAGTCCACCACAAACCTTGATAAATTGTTCCAATGGTTAATTACTGCCACTGTTAAAAATTTGCCCCCTTATTTCCAGCCTGAATGGTTATGCCTACACTGCAGCTGAGAGTGCACCTCTCAGCTTATTAGACAGACACACGCCAGCTCAAGCTAGCATGCAAAACTAGTTTGGACACAGATATAGGCAGTGGCTTGGGCTACCACCCGACCCCGAGTCCGTACTCTGGAGGCTAGCCGGAGCCACTGCTTGTGCCACATCGTTCACACTGCTATTTATAGCACAAATCTGTCTACTCAAGCTGGGAGACACTCTCCCAGCTGCAGTGTGACCATACCTAATTCATCCAGCTTCCGCTTCCAGCTATTAGATCTTGATATACCTTTGTCTGCAAGACTGAAGAGCTCATAGTTAAAGTTTTGTTCCCCGTATATGTTCTTATAGACTGATCTAGTCCACCCTCACTCTGCTCTTGGTTAAAGTAAACAGAGCTTTGGGAGACTATCACTATAAAGAATGTTTTCCATCCCTGTAAATCACTCTCAAAGCTCTTCTCTGAACCTCTCCAATTTATCAACATCCTTCTTGAATTGTGGACCCCAGAATGGGAACACAGTATTTCTGTACTGGTCACACCACTGCCAAATACAGAGGGAGTATAACCTTCTTACTCCTACTCAAAATTCCCCTAGTTATACATTCAATGTTTACATTAGCCCTTTTGGCCAAAGCTTCACACTGGAAGCTCTCAAGTTCAGCTGATTATCCACCACAACCCCCCGTATTGTTTGCATTGCTTCCAAGGATAGAGTTTCCCCCATCCTGTAAATACAGTCTACCTTCTTTGTTCCTAAATGTATGTCTTTACATTTGGCCTTAGTAAAATGCTTGCCGTTTGCCAAAGCCCAGTTTGCCAAGTAATCCAGATCGTTTTGTACCTGTATCACTGACCTGTCCTCTTTATTGTTTACCAGTCTCCCAATTTTTATATCATCTGCAAGCATTATCAATAACAACGTTATATATTCATTGATGAAAATGTGAAATGGCACAGGACCAAGAACCAATCCTTCTGAGACTCCACTAGAAATCGAGTGGCTCTCTCTAGGATTCCCATTTACAATTACATTTTGAGAACAATTAGGCAGCTTTTAACCCTCTTTCTCTCTCTCTCTCTCTGTGTGTGTAAAATATTAATTTTGTATTGTTCTAGTTTCTTCATCAAAATGTCATGTGGTACCCAGCCAAATGCCTTAAAGAAGTCTATTACATCAACACTATTACATTTATCCACTAAACTTGTAATCTCATCAAAAAACATACAAGTTAATTTGACAGGATCTATTTTTCATAAACTTATGTTGATGGCTTTTACCCCCCTTTAGTTTTTTTATTGAGGACTGTAACAGCTGTTAACTATTTTGCCAGAGATCAACGTCAAAGGTGTTTAATGTAATTCTTGTTAAAATACGTTCCTACCCAACTTTATTTCTAGGAAACCCAGAGTAAAGCTTCATTTATTTGTTATGACCTCACAGGTGTTCTGTTCATGGATGAACCATTTGAGTGTTAGCTGCCCATACAGCTTGAGCAATTACAACACCTACATTGCTTGATTCCACTGTTTGTGATGCTGCTGTCACAATTGCCAACTATACCAAGTTTACGTGCATGAGATTAGGCATATCCAAGACATGAAAGAGGGTTGCTTATAGTATTTTAGGATCATCATGATGTCAGAATAGTGTTCAATTTCTGTATATTGTTAATAGTTGAAAGAACTGTTGTATAAAAGAAATTTACAATGGTAAAAAAAAATACTCAGGTGTTTTAATTGCTAATGTACTGATAATCTGAATAAAAGCACGTAGCCTACCAAAAGAAACAGCATCTTCTATTGCATTTCACAGTAGAAGACTTGTCATTCAGAGGTCATTTCTGCTGGCAAGGACCAAAATCCATGATCACTTTCCACCTCATTTCCCTGACAGTCTGCTCCCATTTAGTCTGTCTGGGGAAAGAAAAACTGACAGATTCCAATCCCTCCCCAACAAGTCAGATAAAGGAAAAGATACTCAACCAGCTCCACTCTCATCTGCCTACTGCTGTACAAGATCTGTGACTGGCTCTGATGCCTCCCCTTTGCCCACTGAGATCACATTTCCAGTACAAGCTTCAGGCACACTTCTGCCTTCTTGAACTGCAAGCAACAAACTTTATTTTCCCTTCTAAGAGACTGAGAATTATTTTGAACTGACATATGTCTCTGATTTGAGCATAACATGAATATTTTTCTATCTTGCTTCAATAGTTTACTGTCTATTAACCCTGCATCTTGATGTAAGTATATTTAGTGAACATTCTACTAGCTGAAGAAACTAAAGAATACACATTTACTGCTTTAACTCTGTTGACGTAATGCTGACCATAAAGCACGGAACTTCTAGGGTCAGACAGATGCCAAAACTTTGAAGTGTCACATCAGGAAAATAAGCAGGGAGTGCTAGGGAAGTGCACTGTTAGTCATGCGAAAGACAACATCTTTTTTTTAAATCTATCATCATAGATATGATACCTGACAATATTTGAGAGAAAAAGCAGTTTATGATTCTTACATAAACTGATAAATTATTCTCATTTTAATGACCTGTCTGATTATTTATTTATTTATAAGTGTGTTGAGAAATGGATAGGTGTGTGATGTTGTCATAAACAGATAGCTAAGGGTTAATGTCTCTTTCACCTGAAGCACCTGACCAAAGGACCAATCAGGAAACCGGATTTTTTCAACTCTGGGTGGAGGAAAAAAGTTGTGTCTGAGTCTTTGTCTGTCTGCCTGCTTTTCTCTCAGCTTTGAGACGTGATTTCTGTTTTCTAATCTTCTGTTTCCAGTTGTAAGTACGAAAAGATCAGATAGAATTTATATGTTTCTTTTGTATTTACATGAATATAGTTGCTGGAGTGCTTTGGATTGTATTCTTTTTGAATAAGGCTGTTTATTCAATATTCTTTTAAGCAATTGACCCTGTATTTGTCACCTTAATACAGAGAGACCATTTGTATGTATTTTTCTTTCTTTCTTATATAAAGCTTTCTTTTAAGACCTGTTGGAGTTTTCTTTACTGGGAAACTTCAGGGAAATTGAGTCTGTACTCACCAGGGAATTGGTGGGAGGAAGAAGTCAGAGGGAGATCTGTGTGTGTTAGATTTATTCGCCTAACTTTGCATTCCCTCTGGGTGAAGAGGGAGGTAATTCTGTTCTCCAGGACTGGGGAACGGGAAGGGGGGGAGTCCCTCTCTTTAGATTCACAGAGCTTGTGTCTGTGTATCTCTCCAGGAGCACCTGGAGGGGGGAGAAGGGAAAAGGTTTATTTCCCTTTGTTGTGAGACTCAAGGGATTTGGGTCTTGGGGTCCCCAGGGAAGGTTTTCGGGGGGACAGAGTGCCCCAAAACACTCTAATTTTTTGGGTGGTGGCAGCATTACCAGGTCCAAGCTGGTAACTAAGCTTGGAGGGTTTCATGCTAACCCCATATTTTGGACGCTAAGGTCCAAATCTGGGACTAAGGTTATCTGACAGATGTAAATAGAAAGAATAAAATTACAAAGCATGTGTCTTCAGAACCACTCTGTATAGACAAGAGGAGTGTGCACTATGCAAAGCATGTGAGAAACAAATACGAGTCAGACCTTCTGTTGCTGCAAATCAGCATAGCTCTACTGAAGCACATTTACACCACTGAGATTCAGGCCCATTACATATAATTTATAGATTGAATCAATATTTATTTTTAAATCAGATATAACATGTTCAAGTTAAAAGCTGATTAGTATTTATAATGGTATGAATGCATTATAAACGAGGAGTAAACAATACAACTGGTCCATTTACTGATTCTTTTAGAGACACATCCCACTTTGCCCAGGTGGACACAGAAAATCCTAAATGCAGAGAAACCTCTGGTTCTGTACTGGGAGGGGACGGCAGTCCACAGAAAGCCATCCCCATAGTATGGCGGTGGTGCTGTGAGAGCAGGCTATTTAGAGGCCAGGAGATCAGCCGTTATACAGATCCAGAAGCCTGAAACACCTGCCTTGGAAAGTCAATGTGCTGGGGCTCCAGATGCTGCTGCTGCTGCAGCCTCATTGGTTATAGTACTGAGAGCACAATAATTTCACTTCTGCTCCATGCCCAACTGCTGAAACAGAAACCTTTCCCCAAACGCTTTTTATAAATCTATTAACTTGCTTTTTGTTTATGGGATGAACAATAGCTGGGTTGCACCATCTGACCCTTATGAATTGCACAATACAGCATCCATCTGAGTCCCAGTAGTGACTTGAGTCATATTAAACAGCAGGCACCATAGTTACATAGCTACATAGGCCAATTTTTAAAAAATAAATAAATAAATGAGTGCATAAATTTAGGGTCCTAAATGTACATTTATGCACCTAAATACATGCCCTAATTTTCGTATCTAGAGTAGAGTGGTGGAAAATAGAAAAACAATTTTGTGGGGGGAAAATGAAATTTCAAGGTTGTTTCCTTTTCACAGGGATCAAAATGGAATAATTTTACATTTTTGTGGGATATTTTAATTGAATTTTTGATGAAATCACTACTTATATTTTTTTTCATTTCCCAAAAAGCCATTACTCTCAATGAAATCCAGATTTCCAGAATAAATTTTTTGCTTATAGTTTCAAAAATGATTTTGCTGAAAAGGTCCAAAAAGTTTAAACAACAAATGTTGAGGAAATTTTTAATGTCAGCATTTTTTCATGAACAGTTTCATTGTTGCAAAAAGCCTATTACAACAAAAACACTTTTCATATGAAAAATTCCAACCAGTGCTGAGAAGCTTGCTGTTCCTATTGAAATTACAGTCCTCAGCACCTTTGAAAATCAGACCATTTATTTAGGTAAGTAAATATGGACCATCGGGCCTAACTTGACATACTCATTTTAAAAAAATCTTGGAGGAAGTATTTATTACTTAATGGGCAACCCAGAGAACAGCCCTGACAAAGCCTACTGTTGGAACTTCAAGGCTTGTTGTTGTTGTTTTTAACAGTCTAATTAATTATCTAATCACACTAATATCACATACATATTGATGAATAAGGCGGTAACAAACATAGGAAAACTTTTCAAATTTTTGTTAAAGGAAAAAAAAATCTGATTACTGCCATGAAATTTTGCATGCATGTAAACCTTGATATGAACGATGAGCTCCATCAAACTGGGATGAACTCCAGCGTCCTTTTATTCAGTATTTAGGATTATTATAAAGTGGTTGAAATACAAGGCCTTCACACCACTCAAGTCTCACATCAGGACATGCAGTGAGATATGGTCAGAGTGGCAGAACAGCAGGTACCATTTGCTTCCAACAAGTCATGGAAAGGGTCTCCACACAACTCCATATAGCAGGAGGAACAACCTTTGATTATAGCTTGATCAATACATTCTCATAGGAGAACCACACACACTGGTTATCAGCAGGTAAGTATGCCCAGTGGTGTGTGATGGGATGTTAGATGGGTTGGGATCTGAGTTACTGTAGAGAATTCTTTCCTGGGTGCTGGCTGATGAGTCTTGCCCACATGCTCAGGGTTTAACTTTTTGCCATATTTGGGGTCAGGAAGGAATTTTCCTCCAGGGCAGATTGGCAGAGGCCCTGGAGGTTTTTTGCTTTCCTCTGCAGCATGGGGCACGGGTTACTTGCTGGAGGATTCTCTGCAGCTTGAGGTCTTCAAACCACAATTTGAGGAATTCAATAACTCAGACATAGGTTAGGGGTTTGTTATAGAAGTGGGTGGGTGAGATTCTGTGGCCTGCATTGTGCAGGAGGTCAGACTAGATGATCATAATGGTCCCTTCTGAGCTTAAAGTCTATGAGTCTATGAGAATAGTTTTCATCACAGGAAAAAAGAGGTATCTAAAACAACTACTACCTACTGTTTATGCTTTTACTCAGAAAAAGAAAAAATTCTTTGAGATCTTCATAAAATTGCATTGCTTACACATCCATTAAAAATACTGTATATTGTAGTCTCTTACAGTTCAACTAGAATCTAATCCCGTGCTTGATCCAAAGCCCACTGATGTCAATGAGTGTCTTTTGACTGATTTTAATGACTGTGATTCAAGCCCTGAGATCAGCAGTGAAATCTGAAATGTATTATGAAAAAAACAAACTACTGTATGTAAGTGACTTGTTAAAATTCTGACCACATTGCCTTTACACCTCTACCTTGATATAACGTGACCCGATATAACACGAACTCGAATATAATGCGGTAAAGATGCACACTCCGGTGTATCAAAGCAGTTCAATATAACGTGGTTTCACCTATGACGCAGTAAGATTTTTTGGCTCCCGAGGACAGTGTTATATCAAAGTAGAGGTATATTTCTACCATTATATTCATCAGATCAAAGAGCAGCTACTTCAACCTGCCACAAATTGCATTTAACAATTTTACTTTGTTATTTGGAAAATGAGAATAAATATACATTAGAAACTGCTAATAAGAAGATTGCAAATAATTAAAATCAAACCCATTAAAGTGAGTTTCAAACTTTTTAACTGAAATTCACATAAATCCTGGAAAATAGAGGGCAGGCAAACAAAGCTGCCACTAAATTTATTACAGGATTGAAAACAAGGAACTATAAAAAAAGGAGTATGGCAGAAAGAGATCTAGGGGTCATAGTGGACCACAAGCTAAATATGAGTCAACCGTGTGATCCTATTGCAAAAAAAGCAAACGTGATTCTGGGATGCATTAACAGGTGTGTTGTAAACAAGACAGAGAAGTCATTCTTCCGCTCTACTCTGCGCTGGTTAGGCCTCAACTAGAGTATTGTGTCCAGTTCTGGGCACCGCATTTCAAGAAAGATGTGGAGAAATTGGAAAGGGTTCAGAGAAGAGCAACAAGAATGATTAATTAAAGGTCTTGAGAACATGACCTATGAAGGAAGGATGAAAGAATTGGGTTGGTTTAGTTTGGAAAAGAGAAGACTGAGAGGGGACATGATAGCAGTTTTCAGGTATCTAAAAGGGTGTCATCAGGAGAAGGGAGAAAACTTGTTCACCTTAGCCTCTAATGATAGAACAAGAAGCAATGGGCTTAAACTGCAGCAAGGGAGATGTAGGTTGGACATTAGGAAAAAGTTCCTAACTGTCAGGGTAGTTAAACACTGGAATAGATTGCCTAGGGAAGTTGTGGAATCGCCATCTCTGGAGATATTTAAGAGTAGGTTAGATAAATGTCTATCAGGGATGGTCTAGACAGTATTTGGTCCTGCCATGAGGGCAAGGGACTGGATTCGATGACCTCTCGAGGTCCCTTCCAGTCCTAGAGTCTATGAGTCTATTATTTCACAGACTACAAAACATACATATAAAAATGAATGAGTTATACATAAAAATATAGTGTTAGGTATAGTGTTAGGTACTGTAGCCAGACGCAGACCACTCCCGATTTGCTCTTTCAAGTGCAGTCCGCACAGTTTCCTGCTATGCTGTTACAAAGCCACAAGCAGCGGAAGCTGCCCAATGATGTTACATGCTTGCTTAAAGCTGCATTTCTCTATATTACCAATTGTATTCATGCTTATGAATATGTAATCAATGAATGTAAGGAATAAGTGAGAGAGTGTGAGTGACAGCCAATAGCAATATAAAAATGCAAATATCGCCTTTTATGGAACCATGCTATTATCTTGGAGAAGGTATAAATCTCGAGACTAGTGGCCAAGTGGGTTACCAACAAGGAAATGTAACAGCACGCTAAACTTGGGACAGGACCGGAAGCAGTAGAGCCCTCCTGCAGATCCAAAGGACTTCAGGGACTCTCGTCGCCTCGCAACTGATCTCTGGACACCTGTCAGCTGGCCAGCCTCAGCCACCTGCGAAATCGAAACCAATATCTGCACCTGCAGCCTGCCAGCATGAATTTGTTGTGTGTGTGAGTATAACTGCGCAAATAAGGGATACCAATAAATCAAACTTCAGTGCTGCTCTAGTTCAACCTTTGTTTGTGGTTATTTCTTGGCTGGTTCCAAGAACGGGTAACAGGCACTTTGCAAAAGACAGAGCATTTTTACAAGCAATGTCCTCTGGGGATGCTAGTGCTTTCCTTAAGGTTTTTTTTGTTTTGTTTCATTTTTTTGCTTTAAATACAGATTTAAAATAGTAATGACACAGTTATGTTTCTGGCAGTGAAAAATGTTTTCAAAGTTTGGGTGCATAAAAGATATTGACTACAGTAAAAGTGATAGCATATTCACAATTCTTGTCATTTCATTAGTAAGCCCTAGTCCTCTGAAATATAAAATATGATTACAAATATGGGTTGGCACATTCCACTCTTGTAAAACTTACGATATGTAATGCTACAGAACTGCACCAGGTAGTTTCAGAGCATGGACTTTTGTGGTACAAATTACAAATTACACCAAAAAAAGTAAAGAATGTTGATATGAAAACTGTTTTCCTGATGGCACATCCATTAAACTAAAGTGGCCCGTTTGCAAAATGTAATAGTTATAATAGCGCTTTCTCATAAAACAACAGCATCTGTATAATGTTTAAAATAATTTTGTTTGTATCTTATAAAATATAGAATAGTTCCATTATAGTAATTTTCCTCACAGAAAGCTAAACAATCCTATTTGAAGATGACAATATATCTTTTCCCAAATAGCTACAGTTCATCATTTTGGACCTAATTCTGCAAGGCTCTGAGTGCTCTCAGAGCGGTGTTTAGTGCTCCCAGCTTAGAATGGAAGACCCTCAGCAAGTGTTCAGCAGCTTGCAGACTCTCAACTTTTCAAAGTAATGAAAAACAGTAATAGATAATTTTTTAAAAATTGCTAAAAAATCCACAGATTAAATTTAATTCCAAACCATTTCACTTTTTGCTATCATTTACAAGAAATGGATGGCTTTGCTTTCTAATATGTACAAATGAAAATCTTCTGCATATTGTCAAGTTAAAATTAATCAACTGCACAAAAATTTCAGATTGAGAAATGTTTGTGGTTTTACTCCAAGCCAGGATCAAAAAGGCCTCTGCCAAAAGCTGGGAATGGGAGACAGGGGATGGATCACTTGATCTGTTCATTCCCTCTGGGGGCACCTGGCATTGGTCACTAAACAGAAGACAGAATACCGGGCTAGATGGACCTTTGGTCTGAGCCAGTATGGCTGTTCTTATGTTATGTTCTTATGAGAAGAGACCTGTTTTCAGTCAGAAATTATCTCAACTTTTGATTGAAAACAGAAAAAAGGCCAAACAGAAGAAAGGGGAAGTTGATAATGAAGAATAAAATCAGAAGCTCAGAATTACAGAAAATTGATATGGGAGGCAAAAGTACACAAGGAGAAATCCTATTGTCCCTGACTCTGGTGGCTATAAGAATTTTTTAAGTATATGAGGAACAAAAAAAATCCTAACAATATTATGCGTTCATTACTAGACAGAAATGGTAGAATTGTCAATAACAATGCATAAAAGACAGAAATATCAAATAAATGTTTCGGTTCCATATTTGGGAAAAAACAGATGATGTTGTCATCTCATATGATAATGCAGGGGTCAGGAACCTTTCAGAGCGGTGTGCTAAGTCTTCATTTATTCATTCTAATTTAAGGTTTGGCATGCCAGTAATACATTTTAACGTTTTTAGAAGGTCTCTTTCTATAAGTCTATAATATATAACCAAACAATTGTTGTATGTTAAGTAAATAAGATTTTTAAAATGTTTAAGAAGCTTCATTTAAAATTAAATTAAAATGCAGAGCCCCCTGGCCTGGTGACCTGGGCAGTGTGAGTGCCACTGAAAATCAGCTCGTGTGCTGCCTTCGGCACGCATGCCATAGGTTGCCTATCCCTAATGATAATGAAACAACAGTAACTCAAAAGGATGTTAAACAGCAGCTTGTTAAGCTTGACACTTTTAAATCAGCAGGTCCACATCATTTGCACCCAAGAATTTTAAAAGAGCTGGCCAAACAGCTCTCTAGACCATTATTGTTGATTTTCAGTAACTCTTGGAACACCACGGAGGTTCTAGAAAACTGGAAGAAAGCTACTGTTGTGCCAATATTTAAAAGGAGTTAACAGGATTACCTGGGTAATTATAGGTCTAGCAGCCTAATGTCAATTCTGAGCAAAATAATGGAATAGCTAAAATGGAACTCAAATACAGAATTAAAGGTGGGTAATACAATTAGTGACAAACAGTATGGGCTTACGGAAAATAAATACTATCAAACTAAATTATTCCATTCAATCCAGTATAGAACAAAAACAATTTTAAAACCTCAAAATGGAATTGTCATTCTCTGGACAGCTCTAAAACTGACTTAGGCCCCAGTTCAACAAAGTACTGATGCATATGCTCAAGTTCAGGGCCAGCTCCAGGCCCCAGCGCGCCAAGCGCGTGCTCGGGGCGGCATGCCACAGTGTGCGCTCTGCCGGTTGCCGGGAGGGTGGCAGGCGGCTCCAGTGGACCTCCCGCAGGCGTGCCTGCGGAGGGTCCGCTGGTCCCACAGCTCCGGTGGAGCATCCACAGGCACGCCTGCGGGAGGTCCACCGCAGCTCCGGTGGAGTATCCGCAGGCACGCCTGCGGGAGGTATACCGGAGCCGCGGGACCGGCGAGCAGCAGAGCGCTCCCCACAGCATGCCGCCGTGCTTGGGGCGGCGAAATGGCTAGAGCCGGCCCTGCTCAAGTTCCATTGATTACAACAGGATTTAAGCATGGGCTTAGGCACTTTGCTGAATCTGGGCTCTAACCCTGAGACTAGCCCAGATCAGAGCCATTACATACTGGCAGTGTCTCTAAAGATAGATGTTAGAGGCCAAACACTCAGCATAGTTGAGTGTAAATTCATTACATCCGAAGAGAGTGAGGGCAAGGGAGAGGAAGGTGGCCCTAAGTCACCTTTGCATTCCCCTGATTCTGGGCTGTCTTGGGGCTAGTTTGGACCTTGGTGTAATTTAGAGTAGCCCAAGGAAATGTTGAGTACTTTGCCACACCACTTCTCTGCTTCACCTGTGTAGGGAGCAGAAGGAAGAGTGGGTGGCCTATAGCTAGTTTTGCCAGCACTACATTCCCTGAAGTATGCTGGCAGGGAATCCTCAGCTGCCCCTTCAGGTCAGTTTACTGTTTACATTGCACTGCTAAGGCAGCACAAATCTAGTGGAGTCAGGGATGACAATCTGACCCTAGATTCGCTGCTACAGTCTAAATCTAGAAATGCTTAGCAAACAGGAACAAAACTCACATGAACTGAGACTTGAGGTTGTCTTTATCAGACAAACAAAGTTTTACCAAGGCAGTTATTTTCTCTAGAAAGCTTTGCATAAATAAATTCTCTCCATCTACAGGCTGCCCACTGTATATTCATGAAGTAAGTTCTTAGAAGACTGCTAAGGAGATTTTATACATTTTCCATCACATGAGAAGTAGATAGGTAAACAGATGACTTTGGGTTTGGGTGCAAAGAAATAAACAGGACGGGGAGTGACAGATTCATAGTGGTCTGAATATAGGACTTGGAAACAGGAACTCCTAAATTCTAAACCTATGACACAACCTTTATGGACCTGGCGAAGTCTCTTACCCTCTTTGCCTCAGATTCCCTATTGCTAAATACAGATGATAATACTTACCTCACATTAGGAGGATTAATTAATTATAATTGAACATGTATCTGAAGTGCTTTGAATATGAAAATCACAAAGTAACTCAATTTTAACACTCAATCTTTACATGAATTGTATGGAATACAAATTAGAACTTTCTCTAAAGCAAATAATATGGATAGAGCATATAGAACTCCCTGAACTACTTCAGAGAATTTATAAAGATATTGAAAACCCATCCAAATGGAACAAAATATGCAATGCAGCTGAGTGACAGACACATACACAAATACTACAGTCAAGTGTCCTCTCTTTACATTGCTTTTCACTGATAGATGTACTGGATGTTCTTATTGTGTCTTTAAAATACCTGCTAAAAATGCAACTTTATTGTTGGCACATCATCTGAGACTTTAACAAGTAGGAGTGTCTGTTTGAACTAAATAGCATAGTGGGTTTTGTTTTTAACTCACTCTCTCTCTGTCACCTCCACTGAGATGCTGGGACACTGGTCACTGATTCTGAAAACAGAAGACTAGGGGTATGGCTACATTTGGAATTTCAAAGCGCTGCCCCGGCAGCGCTGCGGGAGCGCTGCGGGGGCAGCGCTTTGAAGTGTGAGTGTAGTCAGAGCGGAAGCGCTGGGAGAGAGCTCTCCCAGCGCTGCATGTAAACCACATCCCTTATGGGTGTAGCGTGCAGTGCTGGGAGCCGCGCTCCCAGCGCTGCTGCCCTGATTACACTGACACTTTACAGCGCTGTATCTTGCAGCGCTCAGGGGGGTGTTTTTTCACACCCCAGTTGCAGCGCTGTAAAGTGTGAGTGTAGCCAAGGCCTAGATCTAGCAATAATTTGGCATGTTGTTTTCCTCTGACTATAAGATCTGTTGCATGATCATCACAAAAGAAAAACAAAACAAAAGAGAGAAACAAGATAAGATCTCAGAGGTAGATCTTTCCCCTTCAGTAAGGTAGTTTTTTTCAGGGATGCAAGTGTCGGCGTGAAAGCAGAAAGTAGAGTAGCATAGTAATGCACTTGTATGGTTAATTAACTACATGGTACTATTTTTTTTTGTGTCTGTTTGAAGTGAACATCCATCTGCGGCTTCAAGCTTATTTGAGACTTGCTGTAAGTTTATAAAAAAATATGTCTACTACACTAATGGATTGTCAAAACTGTGTACACGAACCTGGCATCATGATTAAGTAATGACAATTAATGGCTGTAAACAAGACACGGAAAGTGAAACTTCTGCGGTCTAGACCTACATGGCAAAATTTTACCTGTGGCTGAACACACTTGTGAACAGCAATGTTAGCTGACATAATGCTCAACACAGTTTAACCATCAGTGTGGATCAGTGTTGAGCATTGTGTCAATTAACTGAGATTAAACTCTTCTCAACCAGATAAAGAATTTGCCTAAATCTAAAATTTAGAGAATACCACAAACACCAAGATAAAATTATTTATTGTACACGAAAATAGCAAGTTAGTTAGGATTACACTTCAGTAGCTCTAATGTTTGTGATGGCCTTCGCATTTTATAAGTATTGTTTCTGTTGTAACCATATTATGTTCAGCATAAGTCATAGGGATGTTATTTTTTTTTAAATGAACCATGTCTTCAAATGAAACGTGGAGATTCTTCTTAATGAAGACAATGTAATTATCTTTGGAAATTTTTATTTTTCAGGGAAGAGCTGTGTAAATAGTAGCTGATCAGATGAACAACTACAAAGGCATACGAATACTGTATCCTGAAAATGTTGTAGCCTACTTGGACCTCCAAACATTATTACATTTACACCTTTCAAAAGTGATCTTGCCATTATTTCAGAGTTCCTCTCCTGGCAGATAAGGAAATATACCAAGGAGGATTAAATATTTGAAAACTAGAAATATAAAGAAGAATCTTTTTCTCTGAGATGAAAATGAAAATTATATTTATAATCTAGCATTTCTAGAAGTGCAACACATTTCACAAACATATAGCAAACAGAGTATACAAAAAACTTCATTCTGGAAGCTGCAGTAGAAATGTGTTAATGGATTTTAGTAATTAGCTATGGACTATCATAAAACTAAAATAAACCTTGGAACGGTTTTAATCTTCTTATATTATATGGTTTAACACCAAACATAACAAAATACTTCCATTTATAAGGAATTCCAAAATACAGATTTGTAATACTTTTCTGCATTACATAGGATTACAACATTATGTACCACAAAGCCAAAGTGTTCCAGGATCTCACTCCTCAGAAGCATCCAGGAGGGCATGAAGGAGAGGAGGCATTTTGTAAGTAAGTCACTTAGTGACAGGAATATGGCCAGTGGGTGCAGAGGCCACAAAATACATGCATGGGGAGGAAAGTGCAGGTATCCCCTGCCCTAATTGCAAATTGGCAGGTGAAATAAGCATGGGATTACATACCTTCATGGCATGCTGTTAGCACCATCTTTTTCATAAGCTTATAAGGAGAAACCTGAGGTGGTAAGTTTCATGAGGGAAGTCAGTCTCTGGAAAGGAAAGTTCTTTTTCATTGTAGGCTGAGATTCAGTTTTGTTAGAGGTTGGCTGCTAGTTACAACGTGGATTGCTATTTCAAAATTCTGTAAAAGGTTCCTACAGTACAAAAAAGAGCAGCTATTTCATATTTTTATATCAAAATAAAAAACAAACAATACTTAGGAATCCCATTATAGATAGACATTGATTTGAAAAAATATTGATTAAGAAAATTAATCCAAAAGAAAATGCAGACATTTCAGAAAGTACTTTGTTCATTTATTTTAACTTGTATAATTTAGTTTTAATTCACTGTTATAATGTTTCACAGTATGTTAGTAAATGATTTTTATTTAAACAGAACTGCAGGTGATCATGGTACTTTACAGACTGATAGCATTACAAATCTGTATCTCAAGGATCTTATAATTTAAATTAGATTTGCCATAAGAAAGGATGGCAAAAAAGACAAAGAGAAGTGATAGGAATATTAGCTTCAGCAGATGATCTGAGAGGAGAGCAGCATTAATGTGGCGGCTCCATTCTCCTCTCTTCCCAGCAGTTTCCTTAGCACCATACTGCATTTCATCTCCCATGTGACCATTTTACTCAGATGTTCCTCAGGACATATCTAAAACTAATGGCTGGGAGGAGGCTAGTATTAGTAACAACACTTCTCTAGCAATTTTCATCTACAATTATAAAATGCTTTACAAACATCAGTGGATAAACCTAATCTCCATTTCAGAAACAGAGAAACTGAGGCACAGAGAAGAAAAGGTCACTTAGTAAGTCTATGAGTCTATGAATCACAGATGTGGGATCAGAACCCAGATCTCCAGTCTGGGTGCCCTATGTGCTGCAGCATGCTGACTGTATTGACTGGACCACCGTAACATGACAACAAAAAACTGGATATAGATCCTATGGATGTTTGTAGCAGTAGAGATCACCAAGGGCTCATTGACACTCTGAGGGGAATTCTGAACTGGCAAGTAACAATATTACTATTTGGTTTTGCATTTGGCACGAGGTCTGAATTTTTATATATTGAATCTGCAGCCTAGTTTACTTTCCAAAAAGTGACATATTATGAATTTGGAGACAAAGTAGAGCTTAAAATTTTATAGATATGTGTCTGTGGAATTTCCATTTGGACAATTAACACCACAGTGTTCCTACTTAACTGTTTTCCTCAGGACAGTGCTGGAAACTACTTACATTTTTAATTTATTTTAAGCTGCTCTCTGTCTATAGTTACCTTCTAATGACACTGGACCAAATAATTGAGTCCTGATTTAACTAAATGGACAGTGTCCTAGAGAGTAGCAATTTACTGAACGAATTCATTGCAGTTGAAACTGGGATGGATTTGGCCCAATGATTTATTTGTGGTGACATTTGGTGGTTTCTGCAAGAATGATATACTCTTTTCCTATAACAGTATCAATTACATTTGAATTTTATTTCTTATTAAACACAGAACTACTCAGAATACTAATAGAGATTACTTCAGACAGCCTATTACTGAACAAGACATAGTTACAGGAAGAGCTTCAAAAGCTCACAGTGCATTTCAATGAAAAGAATATGAGATAAATCTACAGTAATAAATATGGATAAAAATAGCTGAACATTTATACACTGGAAAAATAACTTCATTAAACCTTTTCGAAGTAAATTAAGAAATCAGATGATCAAATATTTCAATACAGTATTTCCTAATACAAACTTTTCTACGTGAAGTAACTTTTCAAGTTTTCACATTCCAGACTAAAGAGAACAGCTAGTGTAACTGGACCTGGCAGAAGGTGTGGCTCAAATAAAAGATGCAAATTACTCCCCATAGGACAGATAGCGAGTCAGACCATTTAGTAGTAAGCTGGGAATTTTTGCTGAATTTGAACCTCATGCTCCACTATATGGCATCCTTGAAACAGTGCCTTAGAAAGCACAGTCAAAGGGCTTGTCTACATGGCACAGAAAGCACACGAGAGAGGTGTGATCTGTAGAGCGCTCTAACGTGCAGCACTCTAACTGCCCATGTAGACCCTGCTGGCATGAATTTGATTGATACCTTTTTAGTTCACACCAGTAGGGTTTACACAGAGAGGTTAAATTGCAGCAGGTTACAGCTCTACAAAATCACACCCCTCTACTGCACTTTGCTGGTGCCATATAGACAAGCCTTGAGCAACATAAACTTCCCAACAAATGTGCACTGCTGAGACAATAGCAACATGCATTTGCTCTGTTGCTGCACTATAAGGTTGAGGGAGCATGGCTCCGCTTAGTTACGAAGAAGATGAGGAAAGTAATGACTCAAGCAGCATGATCCCATGATAACCTATCACTTATTCTGTAAATGGACAACTAGAATAATGCAGACAATTGCTTCATGGCCTTCAAGATAAGAACACATAGTAAGTGATAACCCAGCCAATGGTAGTACAGCATGGTAGGAAATAGCTATGTAGGCTGAAAAGCAGGCAGGGCAGAGTGCAAGAAACATGCAAAAGTTTACAGATTTATAGAATTTAGCCAGTTGTTTCTGGTGACTCCCCGGTCTCAATGCCACTGGCAGGCCACGTCCCCTATCTCCAGTTCACTTTCATGTACCTTGCCTGGACAAAGGGACGACTATGTTTTATACACATATTTTGTCCTGCTGCAAAAAGAAAGCTTATTACTATTATTATTAGACATTATTTTAAGGAGCCTTTATGACTTATTTCATGTATCTCTGTGTATTAAGAATTAGGCTCTTTATATTGTATATGCAGTTTTTTCATATTCATTTATTTCTGCATATCTTTCTGTTTAATGTGATAGTAGCAGTACGCATACAATCAGATCTAGAAGGAAGATTTTATGTTTTTAAATGACTGGTATAACTTTGGGGTATGTTCTGTGCCCATCAATGCAAAGGCATTATTAAAGTAATTTGTTAGTCTCAAATCCAGTAAAACAATTGTTTGTACTGAGCTCTCTCATCAGGTAGTCCTGCCTCAAGGTAAGAGAAAGAAATTGGGATTGTAGGCTCCACTACTTAGTGTCCTAGGGAGTCTGAATCAACAGAGTGGGTAGAAGCAATCATTCACTCGGAGGGGTTTTTGTAACATTCCTTACATTAACATTTATTCCTCATCTGTAGTCTTTTTAAAAAGAAAGAAAAGCAAAACATCCTAATATATAGTTTGTCTGGAATTAGTTTTCATATAGGAGTATATTTGCTGCTCTCTCTGGTGGCCAGTCACACATTTGTTTAATCTAATTTTCATGGTAACCCACATATTTACCCATATGAAACCTTTTCACCAGATGTTAAGATGACAACAAAGATGAGGGCAGAAAAATATTAAACTTAAATTCATTTTGTGCACCAGATCTTAACTTGTGTACATTTTTCATAGCTTAACTGAAGTTAATGGAGCTATGATAATTTACACCAGCTGAGAATCTATTTCTCTCAGGATGTGTGGAATGAAAGAAGTGGTGGAGATGGGATAGAGACTTCTATTCTTGGACTTGTGTTACTTTTAGCTTAGATTTTTCTTCTCAAATATACCCATGAGATTGCATTGAAAACTGTGGGACTGATTCTCCTCTCTCTCTCAAACCTATATAACTCCACTGAACTTTAACGGAGTTACTCCCAGTTTACAAATACATACATGTGGGGTGAATAAGGCCCAGTGTTTTTAGCTACTAAGCCCCTGGAGGGAAAACTAAAAGTAAAAACTGATGCATTTGTATCAAAGGATAAGTAGAAATGAAGACAGATTAGATGTTCTGGAGGAAAAAATAAAACAATCCTAAAACTGTGAATAAAAGCACTCAACTTGTAAATGCTGAAATGGAAAAGTTTAAAGAATATCTCTGGGGCTTTAAATGTAAGAAAATGAATACTTTCTCTGCTGCAAAATGGAGACATTAAAAAACAAGGCTTAAAGTCAAAATGGAAGGGTTCAGTGAAGGACCTGAATTAAAGGGTTTCATTGCTGCAATATGTAAACTGTTGGAAACGAAGAGACATATTTTACGTTCAAATGCACGCGCATAGTTCACACTGAGATCTCTACATGTCCAATGGCGATTGACCCTTGGTTTGGAACACTTGGTTCTCAATTAAAGGAAAAGGGTAAGTAGAAAATGCCTCTCTCATTACCATAGAAATCTCCAGAGCATGCATAAAAAGAATTCACAGCAAATTCCGCACACTTCCACATTTTTATACCTCAGACTCACGTGAAAGGACTTTTATAAACTTTCATTGTTGTCCTAGCAGAGAAAGAGGCTGCATTCATTTTGAGAGTCAAACAAACAAACAAAAAAAATCGAGAAAAATAAATGGCATATACTGTTACCAGATCTATCCCTTGCAAGTATGGGCATGTGGAGAAGGCTTGTTATACTGAAAATGCTCTGTTCTCAAATCACAGCAGATGTGCTTATTTTATACCAAGCCAAACCCTGGGTTATTTAGAAAAGTTTTAATTATTTTAATGTTTGGATAATGCTAAGACTACTCTTGAAACAAATTCACAAGCCTCTCTAAGGAGAACAACCCAGAAAATTCAAATGGATATAAAAAGGTATTTTTGTTGTTTCTTTGGCCAGATTTTTAATCATATGTTTGGATTTCGTGGATTATGCATCTGGAAAAGAAAAAATATAGAAGGCTAGAGGAAAGAGTGTTTATTTATTTTCTCAGATAGTCGGATTTTGTATTTAAAAGTAGATTTTTAAAATTTTGAAATCATTAAAACAATAAACCTCCACCTTCTCTTCCTTTAAGTCTCTCCTAAAAAAAAAACACTTCAAGATGATTTATAAAGTCTTTCCCGTTTCTTCTAGGTGTGAACATTTGAATTCTTACCAACAGGGGAGTCAACAAGATGTAGGTTTAATAATAATAATACCTAGCTCTTATACTGCACTTTCCATTAGTACATCTCAAAAAACTTTACAATAGTCATAGAATATCAGGGTTGGAAGGGACCTCAGGAGGTCATGTAGTCCAACCCCCCTGCTCAAAGCAGGACCAATCCCCAGACAGATTTTTGCTGCAGATCCCTAAATGGTCCCTCTCAAGGATCAAACTCACAACCCTAGGTTTAACAGGCCACTGCTCAAACCACTGAGCTATCCCTCACTACCATAATGCCCATTTTACAGATGAGGAAACTGAGGCACAGGAGGTGACATGCCTTGCCAACAGTTACCTGGCAGAACTTGTGTCCTGAGTCCCAGTTTAGCACATTATCTACTAGGCCACATCACATCTGTGCTTTCACCATAATAAAAATATTAAAATGACCCATTCTCAACATGTAATAATCTCAAAAAATAGCTATGCAATAATAATACCATGGAGAAACCAAAATGCCAATATACTTGATTCCTATACAAAACCATGCAGGTGTATTTAGAATATGGCACTTCAAGAATGAAGAGTAAAGAAAGTAAAAATCCACAGAAGAGTACAAGTAACCACCCACGAAAAAGGGAAGGAACATTTCAAATACACTCTTGTTATTAGCCTTACAAAGATACAGTCAAGATTTTTTTTTAAGTCTGCTGATTTTAATAACCCCTTATTAGCCAGCTATATGCCAACCCTAAATAACCTCCTGGCGGAGGGAATATGTTGGAGAGGTGGCTGGGAAGAAAGGGGTGTGCTGTAGTGCTGTTCAGCTGTGGAGATTCCCTGGTTGCAGAATGGCCCCAGCTGTTGCCAGCTACCAAAAATCCGTCCTGAAGATGCTCAAAATTGCACCCAGATCCAAACTGGTACTCCAGCTAGTCCCAGATCAGAGGAGCATAGAGGTACCTTCCCCATCAGTCCCCTTCCTTTCAGCACCCACAGAACCTTAGAGGAAAACCATTGCCCAGACCCAAAGATCAGGACTTCAGTTTCAGCATACAGGAAAATTAAACATAATCCTCTGAATGCCAATAGTCTCTCAACTTGATAGCCAAAATAAAGCAGTAAATCACTCTGTATTGGTATATAAAGCAGACTGAGAGTTACCTATTGAGCAGGTAAATGTAAAGAGACTTTCTTAAAATAATACCTCTGAAAACACTACTTAGGTGAAGATATAAAGTTGTTTTCAGTGTTAGGGAAACAAATAAACCTACCAGAACTTCATTATCTTTCCCTTGATAAATAATTGTCAGGTATATGGACAATTTCTACACAAATGCAGCCCAAATATTACCCATCAAGCCATTAACTTGTCAGGGGGAGTTAATACTTCTACAATGCAAGCAAACTGATAAATATATACAAATAAAAGCAAAAAAGTCATTGCATCCACCTGAATTATTAAAACATTTTCAGTCCTCTATTAAATGGGAAAATGAATGTGCACAATTACCCTCTTTCTTTCCCATCACTGCTAGTTCTGCCTTTCTAGCCAGCAGTCCTCATCCAATATTTGCCAGACACATCTAGAATTAAGAGTTTTGTTACAGATTCACTTATTTTTAATTATAAGAATATATACATTTAGAGAGAAATCAACTCTCTCTACTAATGGGCTTGGGCCCAATTGCCCCTTCCTGGAGGCAATATAAAGGCCGAGGTTAAATGGAAGAAACTATATGCAGGTCTTATAACAAAGATTAAGACAATTGTTCTGTCAGAGGGAGGCATGCAGATCTGTCCCCTCAAAGCAGGACCTAGTCACAAGACCAGGGAACCCTCTGAGAGGAGCCCGGCACTTCTATACAAAGGCTCTGTGGTCCACAGCAGCTCTGTGTCTGAATGGCTCCCCTGTACTACATTTCCAGGGAATTGCCATTGGGCATGCATTTAGCCTCATGAACAGATGACAGGGAGAGTGGGGGAGAATGGAGAATACTGCTATGGAAGCCCCGCTTCTAAGCAGGAGGGGGTGATTAATGTGGGGATGATTCCTAGCCATGTGTTGATCCTGGGGACACAATCAAGCCCCTGTTGTTGTTCTTTTATTTGGTTGTTTTAAAGTGTATTTTTTCACCCATACAAGGCAATGAAATGACACGCTGACAGCCTTAAAAGGCAAGTTCTCACCTGATCTTCAGAGCAGGTACAGCACAGTTTGCTGTAGAGCAAGTTTCCCTATATTTCTCAAATTCTGTGCATAACCTTGTTCTAAAGGAACCACATCTAGGGGGAGAGGCCAGTTTAGTCAGCCATTGGTTTGTGTACTGGATCCGTCAACAAGGATATTTAGTGACATGTATGTGGCAACTTACGAGAGGTTAATACCTATCTACTAGATACTGGACTAAGACTATCAGCATCTTTCCCATACCTATTGGATTAGAAATTCCATTCACTATTTATCTGGGTCAGATATGAAAAAAATATCTCTAGGCGAAAAGCAGAAGCTCTCTTGTCCCACAAATGTTAAATGTCTTAAACCAGATCAAACGTGCACCAAGAATACTATTTTTCAATAGGTCCCTTAGTGGTCCTTACTGAATCAACGAAGATGGTTTGTGTATAGAAAAAAGATTGTTATTTATTGATTTTTTAAAAATAACTACAAAACACAGTTACAATAAACACCATATCTCATACTTTAACTGGTATGAAAAACAAAATAAAACATAATGAACACTGTATGCTTGTGATACCAGAAAAATTGAAAAATATTCTACTCCTTCTCACAGAACACTTAAATAGATCTGAAATAAAAATCCAGTGTTATCTGTCCAGTGTTGTCTTTTTACTGACATCTTGACTAATAAGATATTCTCTCAAGGAAGTAAAAAGTGCAAAGAAAACTCCAAACATACTGCTCCAATTCAATTAAAAAGAATACTACATAACTTTGGTCTCAGTAATTAAAGTCAATATTAAAAATATGCTGAATAGTTAGACTGTTCCCAATCCAATGACCCAAGCATGGGAACAGCATACTCTACTTTGGAAGCTCAGAGTACCAAAGGCCAAGAGCCTACAAGTACAGTACAACCCTCAAGTCTTAGAAGTGAATCTTGACATAGCTGTTCATGAACAGATATTATGACAGCTAATTCAAACAGTGAAACTGAAAGTCTATATTACAATAAATGGTAATTTTCCCATAGCACAGACATACATCAGGATAACTCTAGCACTGGGTGTGGACAGAGATGAACACATATCCTCGAAGCATTAAAAGACAATTATAAAACTTTATAAACAAGCTAGGAAACACAGATCCTTTCTGGGAGCAATTCAGTACAGTGTTATATAATCCATGGTCAATGCTGAATCCATATCTGCTGACTTTTAGGGTATATGATTTTTCTGCACATCCTGGAATTAACAGAACACAAAGTTATCCAAGCGATCACTAAATTCTCTCTATACCCATCCTCCATTATATTCACAGTTGACTAAGGAAAACAAAACCTGTGTATATGCAACAAAATCTCTGTTCTCCGCCTCTGCATTCTTGGGCCCAGCTGTGGTAATCAGAGTATTCTTGGATGCATCAGGGAATGTATGAGCCTGGACTTGACCCACTGATCCCATAGACTTAATATTAAGGAACCTTCTCAACCATAACTAGAACATTTGGAGATAGATTTTTATTTTAAGGGACTTGTCATTGATCTGCATGGTGTTGTATAAATATAATAAAAAATAAATAAAATGTTAGTAATATGACACTAAAGTACGCATTCTTTCTGGTCCATATTACTAGAAATAGACATATCTTTTTACTATGTTAAAATTATATTATATGACATGACATATAATTGCGACAGACATTACACAGTGGAATGTAAAATATATTAGCTATCTCCTATGTTACATATTGGGAAAAACTGTGATTACTACTGAGTTGTGACTGTTAGGAAATGTTGCCTTTAATAAGAACTTTTGTACTCAACTCCCAGCTTCACTTGATTACTCACTATAGTATCTGCAGAAATCCCAGAGGGTTCTAGCCAAAGAACTCCAAGTAACATACAAAAACAGAACTCTGAATTCTCAGTAGATCCAATTTTTCTCCCAGTATGTAGCAGTTCCTCTCACCGACTCCCAGTAAAATACTGTGTTGATTTTAAGTTCACAGTGTTTGCTAAGGCTCCCTCTACCTTTCTAATGATATCACCCTTATTTCTCATCCCATTTACAAAAATAAACTATTGTCAGTATTCAGACTTCTTCTCCACAATGCTGACTGAAACCTCTTTGGTTTCAACCATTTGATAATTATGTTTTACAAATGAATAATCTGCTGACAATTAATATTTAAAATGCTGAATTGCTCCCAGTTTAAAAATTTAAAGAAACCAAAGTATGATGATATTTTAAATAGTTTTTATAAAGTGTCCTGGAAATAATTTCTAAAAGACATATTTTAAGCAACAAACATTCCCAGATTAATAATGGCTACAGTACATTTACTTGGGATATTACTGCATTTCATAAAGTCCATGTTATCCAGTTACATATACTGTTAGATTGTTGTCCCATATAACCTGCCTTATTTGAATATTTTATGCTTTATAATTTCCAGATTAATTTTTTTGCTAGAGAAAAAAATGTTATAATATTTGAGCACTAATATATAATTGTGTATAACACAGGGCAAAAAAGGGGAGAGTTAAGGCTGTGAGTTTAAACATAGCTTTGGTATTTTGTGTTCTGTGAGTGCCTAACTTTGCATGATTTTGGTTTTGGCATATTTTATATTTACGTTTGAACCCTTTTCCCTCTTCAGTATTGTGGAGGTATTAAAAAAATTTCACCTAGAGCACCAGCACACCAAAGACTTATGTTATTTTCCTATGCATCAAGTTGTATTCCTATGGGTGCTCCACTGTAGGTGTGTCTGAGTCCCTGTGCTGCTGATCAGAGAACTTTGGTAGCAGTGTCCATTGGGCATGCAAATGCGCTGTCTCTCCTCTTGCTGTGCCACGAGGCTAGCCAGAGCGTGTGAATTAACAGTCCTCAGCTCCTTCTTCACTGCAGAGTCATAAGCGAGAACTCCAAAGTAGAGGGGAGGAGGGCGGGTAGCGGAACACCAATAGGGACACATCTCGAAGAACCACCATTACTGCACAAAGTGAGTAACTACTACTTCTCACTTCAGGTAGAGTCCCCAGTGATCACATAATGTTCTGCAAAGGTGTGGACTAATGCCCATGTCACCGCTCTGCAGATCTCTGAGATGGGGACAAACTTAAAGACGGTGAGTGAGGAAACTGATCTCATGGAATGTGTATCGAGTCCAGAGGGGGTCATGTTACAAATTTGGTAGCATTGTCAGATGCAATTTGAGACCCACTTGGACAGCCTTTGGGATGAAATGGTGGAATCCTTACATCTTTCTGCCATAGAGAGGAATAGCCTAGGGAACTTCCTGAAGGCTTTTGTCCTATCGAAGTAGAATGCAAGGGCTCTCCTAATGTCTAGGATATGTAGCATGGCTTCCCTATTGTCTCAGTGAGGCTTGGGGTAAAAGGTGGGAAGGTGAATAGACTGATTCATGTAAAATGAGGAGATCACTTTAGGAATGCAATCTGAGTGCAACCTTATCTGGGAAGAACACTGTGTATGAAGGATGCACCATCAGAACTGCTATTTCCCCTATTCTTTTAGCTGAGGTAACTGCAATCAGGAAGATTGTTTTCCTCAATAGGTATGCTAGCGAACAGGTGGCCATACGTTCGAAGGGGGGCCTGTTCAGCCCTTTCAGCACTAGAGTGGCAAGGAGTGACGAAGGTGGCACCTGTAAGAAGAGGATCACTTTGCATGCATTGGCCAGGTTCTTCCACCAGTCCAAGGAGTTCTTGATCCTAATGGGCAGTGACAGGGATTTGTCCAGACACTCTCTGTTCGGACTGTAAACCAAACTGAAACACAGCTGTAGACATCACATGCGGAGTCTGGCGTGCGGAATCAGTACCATGCTTACTGCCATGTGCCCCAGGAGCTGGAGGCAGATTCTGGCTGGCACTTGAGGGCTGCATTGAGCTGGGTCTATAAGTGAGACCAGTGATAGAAACCTGTCTTGAGGTAGAATGGCTTTGTCTTGTAGCATGTCAGCCCACATGAATTCCAGGTGTTGCACTGGTGTGAGGGTCAACTTCTGGGAATTGATCTGTATGCCCAGTTCCGTGAACAAGTGTATCATGGCCTGGATGGCTCGATGAGCCTCCTGAAGTGATTGGGCTCTGAGGAGACAATCATCCAGGTAAGGGTAGAGCATTATCCCATGTGATCGTAGATGGGTGGCCACCACTGAGAGAACTTTGGGACATACTCTTGGGGCTGACAAAAGTCTGAAGGGGAGAACTCTGTATTGGCAGTGGACGTGTCCCAGAGTGAACCTAAGAAATGTCTGTGAGCTGGTAGTATTGAACTGTGAAAGTAGGCGTCCTGTAGGTGGACGGCCAAAACCCAGTCTCCCTGTTCCAATGATGGAATGATTGTTGGCCTTGGACTTCTGAGCTCTGACAAACTTGTTGAGAGCTCTGAGGTCCAGAATGGGTCTCCAACCTCTCTTCCTTTTGGGTATTAGGAAATAATGAGAATAGAACTCCTTGCCTCAGAGATGTTGAGATACTGGTTCTGTAGCTCCTAACTGCAGGAGCTGATCTATCTCCTTCTGTAGTAGAATCTTGTGAGTAGGGTCCCTGAAGAGAGACGAGGAAGGGTGTTGTGGAGGGCATAGGGAGGTGAAGTGGATTGACTAACTGGATCCGATGATCTCTAGGACCAATCTGTATGATGTTATGCGTTCTCAGGCACTGCAGAATGCTGCCAAACATTGGTCAAATGGGTGCATAGGCACAGGTAGTAGTGGGGAAGAGGTTTCACAGTGCCTCAACCTGCCAGTCAAAAGTGGTGCTTAGGGACAGGTGGCTGGCTCGAGGATTGGAAGCCAGAAGGCTTCCATTTTGAGAATTTCCCTCTTTTCTTTTTTACGGGCTCATAATGTCGTTGTGATAGGAATTGGAACGAATATGGCCTTTGTTGATAGTGAGGGTTAAAACATCTCTTTTGTCCCGGTGTGTAGATTCCACAGGTGGTCCTGGAATCCTTCTAGGACTGGAGAAGTGTGTCATTCTTCTCAGTGAAGAGATTAACATCCTCAAAGGGGAGGCCCTCCAGTGTGGTCTGCACCTCCTTTGGGAATCCCGAAAGGTGAAGCCATAATGCCCATCTTATCACCACAGCCGTGGAGATGGTCCTGGCTGCCATGTCAACAGCATCAAGGGCCGAATGCAATGTTGTTTTTGCCACCAGTTGCTCCTTCTGGATGATGGCCTTGAAGGAGTCCCAGGAAACCTCCGGCAGTGAATCAGCAAAGTCATTCAACGTATTATAATTTGTGTAGTGGTACTTTGCTGTGAGTGCCTGGTAGTTGGCAATTCGAAACCTGTAAGATGGCCGAGGAGTACACTTGGATCTATGAAAGCCTCGTTGATTGGGAGGGCAATTTTGGAAACAGATGAAGCATGGAGAATATAGATGAGATTGTGATGTGTCTCTTTATGGCATGTGGAGGGTGTCCACCACTCTTTTCTTAGGTGTTACCTCCTCCTCTGTCTCCCTCTCCTGGTCCTCTATTTCTTGAGATTCTGAGGCCCGTGATGCTGTAGCGGAGGGAGCCTGCCTGGAAAGCTCTTGGACAATGTTTGGTGCCCTTGAGGCAGACTTGCAGGGCACTACTCAGGGGTCCCAGTATGGCCACTACAGTGGCATAGGGCCTGATGGAGGTGCCTACAAGTGGCTGTACCAAGATGGTGGTTGTGTCATCTTGTGGAACATTCCCAGATCCTGTTGATAGTGAGTCCCATATGGAGCTTGGGAGGAGTACTGTGAAACTAGTTCTGGCTTGCTATCTGATCCCTCGCTTGACATCGGAGGGACATGGCATGATTGTGGCTGGCCTTAGCTAGGTGCTGTGATCACAGTACCAAGGGGAGGAGAGTCAGGTGGTCCCAACATACTAAGGTCACCTTATGGAATTCCACTGGTACTGAGCATCCTGGTGTTGGCAGCAATGCTGTGAGAAATAGGAACCTTGCTTGTACTGATCTCTCTGGTGCTGGGCGGGCCAATGTCACTGGTTGTACCGATGTCAACTCATGTACCAGTAGCATCTTAGGGCACTTGCCCTTACCTCTCTGTACCAAACATTCAGTGCCTGTGCCCAAAGGGTCCGTGGGTATTGACGGTATAGGACACCAATGGTCACAATGAGGCGTGGATGCCAGATTATCTCGATGCTGGTGGTGCCAAGGATACTAAGTGAGATGGTGGTCACTTTCGACTATCCCTGGGCTCACTGAGGTGACTTCCCACTCTCTTTTGCGACTTGGGAGAAAAATCCCCTGACCGTTTTTTCGACCCACTATCCTTTGAAGTCAAAGGTTGAAGGGAAGACTCTTGCCCGCCAGAGGGCTGGAGTTGAGAGCCACCTCCATAAAGATGATTTTCTGGTGGAGCTATCTGTCCTTGCAGGATCTTGATCAGAGTTGCTGGCAGAGGGAACACTTTTGTTCGATGTGACCCTCACCGAGGCAGCAGATGCACTGAGATTGCTTATCCACGACCTGGATCACCTCGCTGAAAGTGTGACACTTCTTGAAACCTAGAGAGCCATATCCTTGTCCAATGCAAGAACAAAGTCATTTCTTTCTCTTTTTTTAAAGGCATGGCCATAGGAGTCAAAAGAAAAGCTAGAAGGTTTCTAAAAACTCAAATTTAACAAATGAAAGGGAGAGTTAACTATCAGCTAATGGACAGCTAAAGGCTCCGTCTCTAGTCAGGGACCACTGAGAAAGAACTAAGGATGGTCAGCCCTCACACACTGGCTAGCTTCGTGGTACAGCACAAGAAGAGATAGCGCATGTGCAGGCCAAAAAGACACTGCTACCAAAATTCTCTGATCATCAGCGCAGGAATGCAGGCACACCTACAGCGCAGCACTCATAGGGACACTATTAGAAAGCATTTAGGCTCCCTAAATAGAACTGTCCTGATTTTGAAGGTGCTGACAACCTGCACATTCCACTGACTAGAGTACAAGTCTAGTTGGGTTGCTCAGCACTTCTGAAAATCAGGCCAATTCCACTGATGTGCCTACATATGATTTTGGAGCCTACCCTCAGGAAGTAAGGTCTGAGAATTTTGGCCAATACCATGTTTAATTGTGATTTTTCTATCTTGTTCAAAATCAGCACATTGTCAGAAATAAGTTAATAAATTTGATTGACCTTCCCCCATTTATATAGTTTACTTTTACTGTTTCACTAATCTCACAAAACTACATATTGTATTCATCTTAGACTGATCTAATTCATGTCACTCCTGGTTTGTTTTTCCTTTCAGGATCTTCTGCATTAGTACCATGCTGTGGTGTGGGTTTCCAGCATTCTATGGGAATATGTAAAAATATGAAAACTCACTGTTATATAATGTTTTAAAAATAAAACCCATCTATATTTATATTAGAATTTGAGATAATCCAAACATTTTATTAAAGAAAAGCTAAACTGAGGCTGTGAAGAGTGTATGAACTTCTTTATAAAGTTCAATAATTCTTAAACAGAAAATTCAACTCAATTTATCTCTCCAATTAAATCAATGTTTTATGAAGGTATGGTGCCCTGCCGAAGGACAAAGTGTGAAGCAGGTGAAAATATTCAGGTTACTAACAAACAAAACATGAAAAGTTATCAACATCTTAGAATATGAAGATGGCAATAGGAACTCATTCCAAATTTCAAATAGTGCATGAATCACAAACTATTTGTCTAAGTCAGTGGTGGGCAACCTGCGGCCTGTGAGGGTAATCCACTGGCAGCCGCGAGACAGTTTGCTAACATTGAACATCTTCAGGTACGGCCCCCTGCAGCTCCTAGTGGCTGCGGTTCGCTGTTCCCGGCCGATAGGAGCTGTGGGAAGCGGCAGGCTGCAGGGATGTACTGGCCACTGCTTCCTGCAGCGCCCATTGGCCAGGAACGACAAACCGCGGCCACTGGGAGCTGCAGGAGTTTGTGCCTGCAGATGGTCAATGTCAGCAAAATGTCTTGCGGCCTGCCAGCGAATTACCCTCATGAGTCCCGTGCGACCCACAGGCCACAGGTTGCCCATCACTTCCCTAAGTGCAGTCAGAACCATAATCAGAGATTTTCTTACAAGACACTATTTCTTCCTTTATCCTTAGAATAGCTTTAGATATATTCCTATGATTCTTAGAGGATGATGAAACTGACCAGACAACAAAAAATATCAACAAAGTTCACAAACCACCACCCTAAAACTAAGTTTCACAATACTCACAGCTTTTCAAGATATCTTAATAAAGTATGTTTTACATTTGCTCGTACTGAACAAATTGAACAAGGTGATTTATTATTCAGACGGGCACAAAAGATTTCTGAAATACAAAGAGAAGGACTATAAAGGCACAAATCATCAGTAATGATGACAAGCTAAACTGCCTTTCAAATATGAACAAAATGCAGGCATTTAGGGTATCATATATCATGGTCTCACAGACCCTCATTTATTTTCTACCCATAGAGACTGCCTGATAATTTAACTGGTGCTGTATTTCACATCTGTTAAGAATCTCTTTATTAGGTAAGTAAGTGTTTCTTCAACTTGTATACAGAATAGAAAATTCTTTCAGAATCTCAGCCATTTGAAATTGAAACAAATAAATCTGTGCATAAACCGTTTCAGTCAAGACAATTATTTCCTTCACAACCATATTTGCACAATTAAAATGATTTTTTGCAGCACTGGTGCCACATAGAAAACTAAGGATAATATGAAAAAACCCTGCCCTTCACACCCAGAAGATAAGGATTGCTCAATCCATATCAGTAACTAAAGCATTAACATTTACAGTGGTTTGTATTCCTAATGTGATGGTATGCAGCTGAACACAATCAGTTTTAGCTGGTGGGATTTGTTGTTTTACTGTTTTTTCAATGGTCCGTGCAAAGCAAAATTAAGGTTAAGAACCAAATTCTACTCCGTTACACCAGTGTAAATACCTCCATGTTTACACTGACAGAACACAGCAGAATTTGGTCCTCAAAAAACTTGATAGCCTTAATTCAGCTGTTTAATTTATATATATTACTGAACATTATACTATAGTTTTCCATTTATCATTATATAGTTTAATATTATACTCTTAACAATAAGACATATGTTAAATTAATCTTAATTCCTGGTCCTGCAAATAAGACGTGCAGTGCAGATTTCAATTAAACCACTGCAATTCTCTGCAGAGTTAGAATCTACACCAGGACATCTACTTCAGAAATGGGAGCGTAGTGACTATAGCCCCAGTTCAGTAAGATACTGAAGCAAGTGCTTATTTTGAAGTATATCTATCTGTGGTACTTATATAATCCCCATTACCATAGTATCTGAGTGCCGCACAATTTTATCTTGAAAATATCCCTGTGAGGAAGTGCTATTATCTCTATTTTAGAGATGGGGAACTGAAGCATGGAGAGAATAAATGACTTGCCCAAGATCATAAAGGAAGTCTGTGGTTGAGCAGAGAACTGAATCCAGGTCTCCCACATTCCAGACCAGTATCCTAACCATTGGACCATCCTTCCTCTCTATTGAGGTCAATAGGACTTCACCTGTTTTTTGCAACATGGAATGTGCTTAACTACCTTGTACAATCATGGCTGCTACAAGAGGCAAGCAATGTTTAGAGTCACCTTAGCTAGTCAAAACATATGATGATAAAGTTCAAGAACTGCACATGTAACATTTCTTCTTCTTGAGTCCAACTACAGATAAATTGAGCCAATTTAGAAGGAGAGCTAAGCAACTATCACAGTGCAGAAACTAAAGTAATGACCTATTTAATTTCAGTGAAGATTCAGCAATATGAAAATAATTGCTTTTAGCAGAACATCTAATGATGGTGTTGGTCCCAAATGATTACACAAACGAACAGCTCACAGTTCACATCTGCATGTTTCAAATGAAACAAAACTCACTCTCTTTTCAACTAAATAAGGAGCAGCTAAGATTCTGATATCAAATCAGGCTAGTCCAAAACAATTATGTAGTCACAGTAATCTAGATTGCACATTTAATACTAGTAATTAAATTTACTTAATAAAAATTACTTACATTATATCAAATGGCAAGACCAAAATTTTGAAGATTAGAAAAAGAACCACTAAGTTTTATTAACTTTTAGAAATAAAGGATAAGTCCTCAGCTTACTGTTGTCATTTGATATGTTACAATTTAATTGAGATATAAATTGGAACACAAGATTGGCAATTTCAATCATAAAACACAAGGCAAGTATGACAAACATTTAAGGCATAAAACATGACAAGAACATGTATTAGACAAACTGAACAAATATAGACTTGTGAAACTAATTTTTGATGTCCCCACAATTTGTATTATGAGGCGAGCTTGACACATACTTCATAAAAAATGTTCCCAAAATTTGACAAATTTCCCCCCTCACAAACTGTTCAGGAACTTTGATTTATATTAACTTGAAATTTTCTCTGCAGTGTAATTTTGAAAGGATTTTGAATTATGCAGGAACTAAGTTTACTCTCTATATTTGCTATTTATTATGCTCACTCTGACTGATCACCATAGTCACACAGTATTTTTTTTTGATTGGATGAATATGTAATGTAATCAAATCGCTGAGCATTAGATTCTCTCAGAGATAAGGTGGGGCCATTTTTGGAATTATAAATAGCTTTGCTATCAGGATTAAGGAATTACAACGTCATAAATCTTTTCCCTTTGGGGCCCCTTGAGTTAGGTCTTGCCACAGAGATCACACCCCCAAAAATCTGTCTATTGTAACATTATTGGTTAGATTACATAAGAGGTAACTTTCTTGTTATACAGTCAGAACGTAATTGCATGTGGGATCCATGTGCATGGTCCAAGCTTTGAAGGGTGCTGCCAGATCATGTCCCAAGGCTCTAGTCAGGGTTTGGGGGCACTTATAGTTGCTAAGTGTGCAGTTACCTACTCTTGTCAGTCTCATTTAGCTCTTTTAGTACCAGAAACATTAATTCATTTTAAGATTTTGGCAATACAATCCTCACATCATACTGTGTCACTTTTAACCACAATACCAGGGGTTCTCAAACTGGGGGTCATGATGTTATTACATGGGGGGATCACAAGCCGTCAGCCTCCACCCCCAAACCCTCCTTCACTTCCAGCATTTAGAATAGTGTTAAATATTTTTAAAAATGTTAATTTATAAGTGGGACAAACCCCTTACATAAGAAAGGGGTCATCAATACAAAAGTTTGAGAACCACTACATCATACACCTCTACCTCGATATAACGCTGTCGTTGGGAGCCAAAAAATCTTATCGTGTTATAGGTGAAACTGTGTTATATTGAATTTGCTTTGATCCACCGGAGTGCACAGCCTTGCCCCCTCGGAGCACTGCTTTACCACATTATATCCAAATTCGTGTTATATCGGGTGGCGTTATATCGAGGTAGCGGTGTGCCCAATCCTATATATAGCAATAATTAATGGATCTACAAAGTGCATATACTCAATTAAATGGTTTTCAATTTTCTATAACCTATCACCACTATTCATTACAGTCATTGTCACAAGCACAATAATAATTAACAAAAGTTAGTGGGTTGCTTCACATAGCTGTGCTGCAGATCTCAGAAACTGGCATGTTCCTGAAGCAGGCAGAAGAGGATGCCTGTACCCTATAATTTTTTTATAATTGGAGATATACCTATCTCCTATAACTGGAAGGGACCTTGAAATGTCATTGAGTCCAGCCCCCTGCCTTTGCTAGCAGGACCAATTACTGATTTTTGCCCCAGATCCCTAAGTGGCCCCCTCAAGGACTGAACTCACTATCCTGGGTTTAGCAGGCCAACGCTCAAACCACTGAGCTATCTCTGCCCCCTGTTCAGAATGAGAGGCTTGCTAGCCATTTGATAGAAGATGGAAATACACTATGTGATCCACTTAAAGATTCTCTGCAATAGGTTGGCCTGTTGGTGTGCTGGATATGACCACAAAGATGCAGGGAGATGGCCTAAATGTCTTGGTGTTATTGAGGTACTGTTGAAGCTCTGGGGGTTTCCAAAGTATGAAACTTTTTTCTCCTGGTGTTAAATGTGGTTTTGAGAAGAAGCCTGGTAAGGTTTAAGTGGAATTCCAAGACTACCATATGAATGAATTTGGAATATGATCTGAGAACTATCTTGTCCCTAAGGACAGACATGTAAGACAGTCTGGGCATAAGAGTTTGCAGTGCATCTACTCTCTGTGCTGATGCAATGTCTACAAAGAAGACCATCTTGATGGAAAAATGCTGCATTGAGCACTCTGACCATGGTTCCAAGGGAGGTTCCACGAGGCTTTCCTTTAGAAAGACAGTGTTGAGGCCCCACACTGGTGGCAGACCTCTGACTGGAATGAAAATATGAAGGAGGTCCTTGAGAAATGTGGAAAACACAAGGTCTTAAGAAGACCAACTCCACCTCTACTGGAGCATGCCATACACATATCAGGTGGACCTTAACAGAGTTAAATGTTAGGGCTCTATGTTTCAGGAGCAGCATATAGTCCAAGATCTTCAGTATTAGGACTTGCACAGGGTCAATATAATTTTGAGCTGTCTGTATGGAGAATCTTCCATTTCAATGAATAAGTTTTTCTGGTGGAAGGTTTCCTGCTTTGTATGAGAATTTCCTGAACTTGTAGGAAACAGTCTCTGTCTGTAATGCATAGCCAGCCAACATCCAGATCTTCAGTGGCAATGACTGTTGGTCTGGGTGCAGTATCTGACCTTGGTTCTGAGATGATATATCCAGGTAAGACATGGCATGTACGGAAGGAAGTCAGTAACAAATCTAACATCCAAAACTGGCCATACAGGGCTATTATAATCATGGAAGCCGTGTCCCATCTGATCTTGGATACTATTCTGTGGATTAGAGGAATCAGTGGGAAAGCATATAGGAGCCTGCAACACCACCAAAGGAGAAAGGCACCTAGCAGAGAGCCCAAGCTCAAGCCTCCCCTGGCACAGACATTCGAACACTTCGTGTTATCATCTGCAGCAAACAAGTCTATGACAGGAATCCCCCACTGACAGAATATTCTAAAAGATGATGTTTCAGCCTCATGGCTCATAACTTGCATGTTCTAATGTAGAAAAACAAGCAAACAAACATCTGCTCAATATATTCAATTCTTTAAGGCCAAAGGGACACCTGTGTCCATCCTTCAGGGGGATTACAGGATGGACCAGCCTAACGTCTGCCATGATAATTAGCCCTGTACAGGGAATCTGTATGGGAAGAGGAGCAGAGGGGGAGGGTCTGACTAACAGAATTCAGTCCAGATGGGTTGGATCAGTTTGTGGTAATTGAATAGAATAGATCAGAAGTTGTTCCGAAGACTTTGGAATGCTTCAAACACGTTTCCTGAGCAAAAAACTAGTAGGCTGGATGCTTGCCAGGTTCTGCCTTGCTGCTACAAATGGTAAGAGGGAAACTAGGAAGGATCGCAGCTGCCCCACACTGTGTGTCCTAGTATAGGAACATAAGGAGACATAGGACGCCTGCGTAACCCCAAAGGGTACTGCAATTAAAAAACAAAAATAAACTGTGGCCTTGTGCAAAAGCACATGTGCACTTAAAGTGGGATCCAATGTAACTCAAAGAACACATATACTCAAAGAAAAGGAAAATTCACAAGCAAAAGGTTTTGTTAACATGAAGTTAACAAGGTTGCAGACACTCAGGACTCTGTGCCCCCATTACATTCCAGAATGTGAATTCAGTTTCCAAAAAACAAAAACTACCAAATCAGGAAATGTTGATTTGAAATGTTCTTACAAGAATGTTAGCATTACAGATAAAACATAACACAAACATTAGAAAATCAGGAAATGGGGAGTTAAGGTGACACATCCCTCACAACACAACCACCTTAACTCTGCCCTGGTAGGGATGCCAAGAACAACTCGGCACATCATAGAACCTTATGCATCCCTAACAAAAGCTGCTATTTTGTCTATGTACTCTGAACTCTAAATCAGAACCAGAGCTATAAGAGTAACTAATTTTTTGTTTTGGTGGCTGAACTGAAGTTTTTATTAAAAAAATTCATTTCAACAAACTGTTTGACCTGAAACTAAAGATTTTGTTAACATGTTTTTAAATCTCTTTAAAATATTAAATTGCAGTAAAATTCTACACAAAAAATGCATTTCAAATAAAAAATCATAACTGAGTGTTTCTGGTGGGGTTTCCCAACTGAAACAGTTCAGCAAATTTGACCGATGAGCCCAAATCTGTCAATAAAGTAGAAAAAAATGAACCCAAAAAACACTTTTGCACAAAAAATTTCACCCACCTCTAAAAGACTGATATCCATACATAATCCATCAACATGCTTGCAGATATATGAAGAGATAAAAGGGGCAAGATCCTCTGATTTTCCTGTGAGACTCCTCAGGGCAGAGTCAACGTTGTCTGATCATTTCACAGATAGGACAAAATAACAATGAAACTATCTGCTTTCTCAGTTAATATCAGAACTATTTGTATTTTTCTCTCTCAAATATCATTGTGATTTTTGTTGTTGTTGTTGCATATCATTACACAACACATGTACTCATTAATGTCTCTCCCAGGATAAAATATTTGCAAATGGAATGATGGGAGCGACATTTTTTAGTTTGTATTTTGCAGCAATGAGGATTGCTTACTCTGTTATCATGGACTTGTGTTGTCACTTATACTATTGCAAAGGGAGGTTAAAATGCTCCTACTTTTATTCACTAGCATTTTATACCCACTTTGTACTGGTGCTAATGACTACGCAATATGCAGGGCAACAGAGAATCTGGTCCATGATCTGTAGTGGGAAATCCCTTCTTATTCCCATGACCTTCTTCAGAAAAGGGCAGTTGCTCCACAGGCTAGTAATGAGTTATACTTCTTAAGAGTACTCAGCACTGGGGGAACAGCCACTAAATGTGATTGAGAGGAAGACAAGGATGCTGTTTCCAACTGCTACTTTTGTCAGACGGTTCTATAATTTCATCCGTGGGCTTTAGGTTATATGGCAACAATATTTTCCTTCAGCATCAAACATTACGTCTCTGTGATGCTATTTGTGCAGTTCACATCTTATGTGTGTGTGAAGAGGGCTTTGCTTCTATTATTGTTGCGGCAATTGCTGCTGTCACAAAGTTCTATAACTTAATTCATGGGCCTTAACTTATCTAGATAAAGATTTGATCATCATATTATGTAATATTGCCAATGCCTGTATGTAGAGCACACCTGGGCACAACGTTGTTTTGGTACACACAGAAACACAATGAGGAGAGATCCTGGTAGTGAAACAGACTGTCATTACTGAAAAAGAAAAATTAGAAGACATTTTGGACAGTGGAAATTCTTCCCATCCATTTCTTTGGAAATTACACTGTGAAAAACCCTGTCAGACCACAAGCTTTCTTAGCGTTGCCATCTCTTAACAATGTCAACAAGGCAGTAAATGTGAAAAGGTGCTGCAGCAGTGGACAGAAAATGCACAATAACACTTCCAGCTACTATCCCGGTACAACAGAAGTACATGCACCCAATCAAGAGGGTGTTTTCTACAGGGGCTTTTCCAGCACAATTCCTAGTATTGGTTCAGTATAAGGCGTGAAGGAAGGTGAGGGAATGAGCCAGCAATATGAAGAAATGGTGGCAAATCCTGCAAACAGGTTCCAGTTGTGGGACAATAGGCTAATAAGCAAATATCACATTGTGGAGAAGATGTGTTCTAAAACAGGAAGCTATATAGTATAGGAGATGGTGCTTAACGTGTGCTTCACCAAAACAAGCCACAGACACAGGAAATATTATTTCTAAAAAACAAGACAGATCGCTGAGGGGTTCACATTTTTAGTATCACCTAGGGAAATCTACCTCTCACTGGCTGCTTTCCCAACTTGCCTGCATCCTTAAGAAGAGCAGCCAATCAGGGTTGCTGCAAGAAAGAGACAGAGCTCTTCCCCCAACCTCTCCAGACATCATTCTCACAGGAGAGGAGGGGCAGGAAGGGGGGGGGAAGCAGAAGGAGCCCAGCATCTCAGCACAGCCCTGCTCCCCACTCCCTCTTCCCTCCTGTGAGTAAGGGTTGGTTCTTCTGCTGCTCTCCCTGCCCCCCCTTTAATGTCCAACCTGGGAAGGGGCATAAGGGACCCCACTGAAACTGCTCCCCCTCCCACCCCCAAGCCTGAGAGAGGAGACTGAAAGAGCTCAGGAGGTGCAGCAGAGGTTGGAGGCGGCAGAACAGGTGACAGGGCAGAACTGATCAGAGTCTAGAGGTGGCAGAATTAATTGCTGGGCAAGGGTAGACAGTTGTGGGGATGATGAATCGCCCGATCCCCCTCCCCCCACCCACCCATTTTCAGATCACTTTAAACATAATTGCTAAATACTGGAAAACTCAGCCCAAGGATCTGGGTTCCCAGGAGACAATACTCAGATCAGATAGCTTCGCAAGAATTCTGTCCTGCCTGCCAGACAGATTTAGTTAAACATCAGTAAATTCCAATGGGTGTGGCATGGCCAATCACAAAATCTCTGTCCTCCTCTTTGAAATGCTGTTGGGGACCCAGGAGAGAGGAAGAGAGGGATGGAAATTCTAGGTAAAGCAGCACAAGGTGGGGTTACATTGCTTTGTCAAACTACTTCAGTTCCAACCTAGACCCATGCTCCTTAGAGATCAGAAGCAAGTGAAAACCTGTGTGTTTATTCTGCATCTTGAACATCCTTCTCTAGCTAATAGCTTTGAGATAAACACTCCACTGAATTCCCAAATGCACCAACATCACCTACTTTGCAGTACATACCGGAAAAAAAATAAAGGAAGAATGGCTGTGATTTGATTCTAGTGATTCAGTAATTTCTCAATAATTCCACACATTGTTGCAATGCTTGCACATAAAGTATACTGAATAAAAATGGATATCTCTCCATGCATATGGTTTAACAAAAATTAAACAGATATCAAAAATTATAGATGAATTTAAAGTATAACTAAAAATAACATAACCAAAAATTTTCTATGATTTTCATTGTATTTTCTCATCAATTTAAAAAGATCAGAATATCCAAGCCACATTTTGTTTGTTTTCATTTCATTTACCTGTACTTCTAAATTTGCTATGCTTGTTTGGTCACGAGAAGCTTTTCAAGGTTGTTGATCTTTAGTTATATTTCACTTGTATATTTTGTTGTTTTCCTTGCTTGTACCCCCAGAACCACAGGTTGCTATTATATATATTATTCCAGGGGTTCTCGACCTTTTTCCTTCTGATGCCCCCCCAACATGCTATTAAAAACTCCAGGACCCAGCAAGGCGGTCTTGGGGGTCTAGCTGTGAAGTGGGGAAGCCTCAGATTCAGGGCTTCAACCGCTGGGGTGTGTGCCAGGGCTTTAGCCCCATGGGGTGAGGGGGCTCTGGATTCTTGGCTTTAGCCCTGTGGGGCGGGAGGCTCTGGGCTTTAAACCCATAGAGTGCTGGAACTAGGGGTTTCTGCCCTGCGGGGCGGGGTTGCTTGGGGCTCTGGGCTTTAGCCCCATGAGTCACGGGGCTCAGGAATTCTGCCTTGGGGAGCACCAGGGCTTCTGCCCCACAGGTGAGGAGACTCAGGATTTCTGCCCCAGGAGCTTGGGGCTTTGCACTCCGGACACGAGCCCCATGGGCTTGGGGAGCTCAGTGCTTTAGCCACAGGGGGCAAGTGGGCACGGGGTCAGAGCTCTGAGCATTCACCCTATAGGTAGCCCCGTGGAGCCAGGAGCGGGGGGGCTCGGGGCTTCTGCCTCTGTGCGGCAGGGGTCTTGGGGCTCCAGGGGTCTTGGGGCTCTGCAGACCCCCTGAAACTGACTCAGGCCCCCCTGCTTGAGAACCGCTGTGTTACACTATACTTGTGTATACACTCACACAAAAGCCAAAAAGATGTTAATTCAACTCAACACACTAGTACAGTCTCCGGCATTGTCTTGCAGCTTTGTTTACACCGAAAGAGTGACAGACTCATGGCTCTGATGTAGGCTAGTAATAAAGAAAAAGTACATAAAATTCCAAAAGAAGAATTTCTTCACATATGTTAGATTATGATTCCCTCCTTGTGCGAATTAGAAGCCAGTGTCACGGCTCCTCCCCCCTCCTCCCTCACTGGACCCAGAATAATCATCTACCATTATTTTAAGATCTGCACGTTAAACTCAACAAGTTCCTTGTCACAGCCCGTCCACATCTGAGTGAGTGAACACGAGAACTCTCCCTAGTGGAGAGCCGGCGCCAGTGGCTGCTGCCTCTGCCTGGCTGCGAGACACACACACGCAGCTCTTCCTAGCACCACATCACACGCCACGCTCTCTCCCATCGCTCATGCATTTCCAAAAGTAGCAGGGAATTCAGCTTCATCAAATCATCTGCCTGCAAAGACAGGAGCATTACAGAGATCCCTTCATCCTGACCAGATCCGGAACCCAGACTGGAAACGGTGTCTGCTGAAACGACTCCCCACTCCTCCTCCCCCCGTTGGATTCGCGATCTCAGTGAAGACAATTGCAGTAAATGAGGACATTTCAGGAGTGCGTGGCTGCTGCCGCCGCTGCCTAGAGGCGAACGCTCTCTTGGTCACAGCTGAATAAATGTCTCAGTGTGATAGCTAAAGGGGTGGTGGTGATCAAGTCTCCGGAAAGCAAAAGAACATTTCCAGCCGGTCTATCTTGCAGTAGATGCTCTACACCCGTGGATCGTTTCCCTGCAAGCTTGCAGAAGTGAACGGAGAGAAATGCATCACAAAGGAATTGCACAGACTTTTAGTTATTTTTAAGGCAGCGTAAGGTAAGCTTTCCACTGCAATTAGACATGTTACCCTGAACTGTACTGCTACCGACAGATCTGGAGGGATCAGACAGTCTGCTTTGACACCTCCCTGAGAGGGGATTCGTGCAAATAGTGAGTTTCCAGGTTTTCATAATTAAAACTTCTTAGTGAAAAGTGTAAAGCCGCTAAGCCTAAATGTTTGAGGAGGGGCTGTTATGCAATAGTATTTGGCTGCCTGGGAATAGGTATTGCATCCTGTAACTTTCATGACAGGGTTGAGGAAATATCACTGTGCGTCCAAACCATTTCTTTGTTCTAGAAAAATACCAGAGCTTCAGCTACTAAAACACCTTGCCAGCGGATTAGTAGTTAAAAGAATTTTCAGAAGATGCACAAGGTGCTTCAGCCTTACAGGATTGATTACAGCTACCACGGCTTATTAACTTTTCTATTATAAAGCCCAAATAGAGCCCCAACAAAGAGATTATAATTATACCTACCTATAAAACATGGTAATGAGATTATTACCAAGCAGATTTCCTTCCCAGTAACTTGCTGTAAAGTACTGGGGCAGGGGAACACACACCTTGCTCTGGCTTTGAAGCTCCTAGCATTTTCTGAACTATTAGTATAGTTGGCAAACAGTGGCTCTCACCATTTAATATTCCCAACCCCCTACCGCCTAACACATTTCAATTCGAGACGGCATGAAAATGTAGCAGACCAACAGGACAAAGGATAGTAAAACATCAAGCACCAAAGTCAGAGACTGCCTCGGACCTTGCATCTTGCTGCTTCATGCAGAGGGGGTTCTCCTGTGACCTCAGCGTCTCTATTTAATATACTACTACAGAGAGCTCCAATAATAAAGGGGGAACTCGGATTGTGGTTAGCCTGGATTTGCAGGGGGTGGAGAACCATGACAAAATAGGGCATCTTTGCATTCTGCAAGGCAAGAAACAAATTCTCAGCTTCTGTCAATGTCTCCCAAGAGGTCTGTCCCAGTAGAACTGCGGCTCCTCTCTCTGCCAGGGGAGCCGGAATAGGCAGTGAAGCAGTTTAATTCGACCTTCTATGTCTAAACAGCTTAAATTCTGTGTAAGCATAACCGAGAGAAATTTAACTCATTAGGCTCTGGGATCTGGAAGTTTGAAAAAGATCCATTTTTTAAACTCCCATGATTATATTATTTTACACCTGATCACTGGAAGGCACCAACAAAACAGACAACAGTAAAATATCACATCAGTATTGGAGATTTATTTCCTTCCTTTCAGTGTTTCATTGTGGTTACCTTTCATATTTACTATCAGTGTCAGGGATGCTGTACCTATGAAGGTTAAAACCTAGACGTTGGGTGAAAAACTAACCAGTAAATTACATGTCATAACCATTCCAATTTGTATTCTACACATTAAAATTAATGTAACATTAATTTCAAACCACAAAAATATGTCTGTAAAAATTCTCAGCATGGAGAATCATAAGCCTTATCTTACTCTTGGTGTTATACTGACTGTATTCCACCAATATGCTAATGTTTCACTTTCTTCACTACAACAGTATTATTCTCTGGCCCGATTGGCAATTAGAGTTTGAAAAGTTGTTTATTTTAGTACATCTTTTAAAAATATATGCAAGCAGCTCAAATAATGGAAACTGTCATCTGAATTTTAACTAGATATTACTAATTTAGCATCTAGAGGTTTACACTCTATATGGATGACATTGTTAGTCATGCTGGTTCTATTAAAAGCAGATTATGAACATTTCTAATGCAACTACTCACACTGAACAGTTTCTTAAATATAATTACAGGATACAGTTTTAATGCGCTTCTGCATTTAAAGGATATTAAATCATCTAATGAAGACTCAGAACTGCTGAAAGCTTACAGCACAGAAAATATTTTTATTTTAGTAATGACATCATTATGTCCTTGATGGGGGGGGAACCTGTTATCACTGCTTTTAAATTTTAACATGATTAACAAAATAATTCTAACTTTTAATAAAACAGGACCCACTTTGCATCTCCACCCCCTCCCAACATATAGAAGAGTAGCCAGGTGACAACAAGCCACCTGATAAAGAAAGTATTAGTTACTAATCTATGGGAACATTTAAACTGTTCAGCAATTGACATTCAATGCACAGGTCCGCTCGTTAAGCAAGTGCTTCACAGGATCATCTTTGTGGTTTGCAATTTAACTATTTCACTGACAGTGGCACCTTTCAGAATAATATAATATCTAACAAACTTGGAGAAAATAAGGAGATTAATTCTCACTTTAATTACTGTGTACAATGAAAACATGGCCAACAGAACCACAAGCCTCTGCACAAGTGACGAATCACAAAGCATGTGTACTCCTCTTAACACGCACCACAGTGGACAGAATTCTATTGGTCACCAAAACACACTGTCACGTCACTTGGAAATCCAAACTCAGCAACAGACTTTATATATTTAATGTTGAGACACCAATCATTTTTTGTATAAAAGGTATTATTCTTAAAATAAGATAAAAGCAAAGTTACACAATAGTAACATAAAGCTCTGATAGTGCCACTGTAGTGACCACTGAGATAATGAAAGTCAATGAAATCGATTAGCTTGCCAAAAATCTATGCTAAAACATAAGCAGAGCCCTGCAAAGCAATTGAGCTGTGAAATCTCAAGGCAATTCCTTGATAGGGACCAGTTAGCTTGGGTAATCATATAAATTTTACAGACCTGAGGCAAATCACAGTAAATCTAAAAAAATGTAGAACGTAAAGACTCCCCAGACAAAATTTGCTTAATTATTTGTTGACTGTGTTATTTATTTCATGCCTTCTGATAACTACAATTTAGTTAACCAGCTGAAATCCCACTGAGACACTAAACAAAAACATGGATGCAGCAAACCTGTTTCATAGCACATAAGTCCTTTACATTTTATTGCATCCACCTTTCCAATTTAGTACTGTTATTTCTTTTAGAGATTGAGATCACAGGCGTATTTTAGAGTGAAATCCTGAAGTGGTGAATTCAGTGGGAGTTGAAGATACTAATCTCTCAGGAACTGGTCCTTCAGTTTTTTTTGGTGATTGGATAAAATACAGGACAACATGGCAACATACAAAGCTAGAACTAATCTGATATTCAAATATTTTTGTGAAGTCTTGAGATTCATTATTAATTACAGAATATAACCAGATGCATTTTTATTATAGTGGAACATCTCTATGTTGAAGTCAATTTACTGCAAATTTTACTACACTCAGAAAGAGAACAGAATCTCTTCTGATCCCTTAATGCTTTCAAAAACAGTATTACTACTTTATGCATATGCACAGCACAAAGTCAGGGGGATCACTGGCTTAAAATCAGCTACTATTCAGTTATGCACATAAGCACAAATCTCACAGGCAAAGATAACTAGTTGTAAAAAACATTACAAAGACCTAAAAGCTCATTTTGATGTCCTTCCTTGTGCATACTTTTCTCCTTGAGCTGTGGAGAGAGATATTGGGCCTGATTTTGCTGTCATACCAATTTTAAAACTAGGCTCACAGACTTCAATGCAATTGGTCCTTATTTACACCCAGTGTAAGTTAAAGGGAAGTCAGGATCATTTAATAGTCAGAGATGGACAGAACCAAAACCCCAGGTCTGAATATTCCCACGTTTGGAGAAATTTAGATCCCAGATGTGTGGCTTGGGTCCCTTTCTAGTTATAATATAGACTTTCTTATGATTGTTAAGAGTCCACAGAGGAAGTGGGAGAGGAGTGTGCATTCTCACTGGGAAATGCTAAACTATTAAATACAACACCAATTCCTAACTTTAAGCTATAGTATATGCCAATTCCAATGGCATCCGACATCAGCGGGTTTCCAAACCCACCCCAGATGAGACCAGAAACTGTATGAAATGTCTTATCAATGCTGTGAATATATGTGCACGTACACTGTACTATTTAAGGGCCTGATCCTGCAAATCCTTATTAACATGAATAGTCCTGTTGAAGTTACTGAAACTCAGTAAAGGATCCCAGAACCAGACCCTAATGTGCTCTCTGGAATAATATAGTCATTAATTTTGAATGTATTTACTTGCTTGACTAAATGCAGATATATTTTTATAGGGAAGTTTCTATGGAAAAAATGTTAGACTCTTTAATCATTTACTCCTAAGTTTAAATGCATTAGACTAAGGATGTATTTGGTAAAAAAAAATAGCCTATGAGATGGCTAAGAAATAAACCTCAACCAAAAATATGCACCCATCCTTTTGTACTTCACGTCCAGGAGAGCTGCCATCCCAGTGAGACATCATAAAACATTCTAAGTAAGGGCTGTGATACGCCCAGACAAATAATTCCTTAGATTTTCTGCACAAACATTACCAAATGAGTTTACCATTTCTTACTTCTCTCCCTAAAATGAGTCTTCATTAAGCAATCTAAAGATCTGCACTTACACAACAGACCCAACAAAATAGGCAACTTTCCCACCTGATAAGAAAAGGTCCTACACAACCTACGTAATGTCAAGATAAAACCCCTTCCTGGACTTTGACATTATATACAAATTAACGTAAATACCAGCCCAAACCTTCTCCACAAGCTTGGCTCTCCCTCAGGTTTCTGCTTTAGATCAGCCTGACTCTTAAGTCTTTTCTGTGTCAGACCCATGATTCCTCTTCTCAGGGGAGCACTCGCTCTAAGGTATACTTCCTCCCTTTTTAATGGCCTTCCATCTGGATGGCCTTTTCTTTAGATTTGATCTTGCTGGTAGGTGTTATGGACTGGGGACAACTTCATTCCATCAATCCCTTCTGCCACAGTCCACCCCATCACAAGATGGCGTTTCTGGCTCTAATTGTCTGTGTTTTTTTAACTTTTTCTTTATCTGGTTTATCTTTCATTTTATCCATTATTATTATTTATTAGTTGTACTGTGGTAGCACCTAGAGGACCCCACTCCTACCTCGATTTTTACATCAGTGTCCACATCTGTAAAATGGGGGTGGTGATACGTACCTCCCTTTGTAAAGCTTTTCAAGATCTACTGATGAAAAGAGCTAGGTGGTAGTGTTGTTTGGAAGGAAAAGAGGAAGGGGGAGGAGGAAGCCGATTTTGACTTTTTTCCTTCTTAAGGATCAGCGTAAATATCAGTCGTCAAGTTACAAAACCAGATGCTAAAAACTGATTTTAAAAAGATAGCCTACGTGAAATCCACTTTCATGATCTGAAAGATGAGTGGGGGGAAATGTCAAAAAATAAAGGATGTGAACTATCCAAATTTCCTGGTTATTCTTTCGCCTCTCCATCCTCCCACATTTATGACAATTAAGTGTACCAGTTTGTAGAACTCTTACAGAAAGACGTGCATCAGTGAACAAGCAGTTGACATCATGCATAGGCTACTGCTTTTATTATATGTTCTCCTCCTCTCCTTTTCATTTTCTTGTAACTTTCAGGAAGCCAACAGAGCTTATAAATCACTAATGAAAAAAAGTAGGACCAAAGATTCGAAACAGACATTGCTAAGATATATGACAGTTAAAGACTTAAGCAAGCACATAGAAAATAAAATGCTACTTTTCCAATGTATGTATATAAAAAATCATGTTCAAAGATGTAACACCACATTATTTTGGTGTCTCAAAACTTCAAAGTGTGTCTCAAGCATCTTTCAGTCTGATGCCAAATTGATCATTAACAACAAACTTTTTCATTTCTGAAAAAAAATATTACAGAGGTAATGACATCTGCACAGGTTTCACTCAACAAGCACTTCTGATGTTAAAATTCTTTGACAGCAACCTTCAAAATCAAAACAACTAATCAGTAGTTCAATCGTGTGAGACATCTGCCTTGAAACAAATCCTAATTGTATATTTTAAAGAAGTAAAACCTTTTGCTATTAAAAAAAAAAAGTTATACTGTTTCTAACTAAATATAAACAGGCCCATAATGAAAACTCTAGAATTTCAGATCCAACTTTTGTGATTGACACCTAACTAAAATAGATTGCACCAAAACGCTGGATTCTCAACTAACCACAACTTTGGATCAATATCAATCTGGATCTAAACATTGCCATTCAGCACTCTCTCTCAAAAATCCCCATCATCACCTAGACCAGATAAGTATTTAAACAGAAAAGCATACCATAGAAATAATTCTGCCAACTGTATGACTTAATACATCTTTTATCTCTAACTTCTCCAAGATATAGAACTGCAGAAGCAAACCAGACACTCCACATTATTACGATCAGATATAAATATGGCTAAATATAGATCTCTCTCTATTTACCCATTAAACAGAAATGCGCTTATTTTACTTAATTCCATGAAAATCACACAAGATAGCTCTTAATACCACTAGGCCCCATCCGCACTGAGAACCATGTTAACATAACATGGGAGCAGAACTCCCATTGAATTGCTTTCTAACATGGTTTGGTTAGGCAGCATGGGAAGTACTAAATAATGTTAAGAAAAAAAACTATTTGGGATTAGGTTCTTAGCTAACCTTGAACACTTTTTTTTTTTAAAAACCCAGCTTTTATCATAATTTGGCTCATTCTATAATGGCTGGATTATTCATATTTATATGAGTCACCCCCAGGAGCCTCAATCAGGACTAAAGCACCGTTATGTTAGCCATAATACAAACCAACTGGCCCAGATTTTAGAGGTATTTAGACATTGCTCCGCACTTTTAAAAAAGGGACTTAAGTCATTTAGACCTTGCAGCACTAAGTGAAGCAGTGCCTAAATATCTTTAAAAATTTGGGCATGAGCTCTACCCAAATAACTAAAGAATCTAAGGAGACAAATTACATGAAAGGTCTGGGTTGTATGGGGGACAGGTATGAGAAAGAAGGCAGTCAAATAAATATAATATCTACATTGGTTATTTTCTTCCTGACATCCCACAACACATTAATGAAGAGATTATGTGCACAAGAGGATAGTGATCTTATGAATCAGTTCAAGAAATTTTCTGTGCATAAAGGCCAGCATCAAAGAAAGTACAGAGATGTTTCTGTGAGAAGCTGACAAATGGACAGACAAGACTGGAACTATTGACATCAAAATGCATAAGACAGTAGATCAGCAGGAACTGTGTGTGAATTCAATATGATTAACACACACTGCTCCATTCTGAGTGTAGACTAGGCCTAAATTCCCTGCATTTTAAGTGAAACCTGTAAACTTTACATAGCTTTTTATAACTACACAACTAGTGACAAAAAGGTGTTCAAGACTTCAGTCACATTCCTAGATTCATATCTACCAGTGCTGTTTAAACACAAAAAGCCATATTAAAAATGACAAAAACTGTCTAATGTCTGACCTTGATACCTAGGGCTTTAGTCAGGCCATTCCTATTAATGCATATGGGAGTTCTCAGCTAAAATCCTACACAGTTACATAAGCAGAGCACAATTCAAGCCAACAAAAGGAGGAAATTCAGAGTTCTAAGACCTTTAATTAATTTTAATACAGTTTTTGTTATCCAAATCACATATACCCCATCTTAACACAGCCACTAGCTCATTCATCTCAACATCCTATTTGACATTGTCTTTCATGTTCATAAAACCTGCAAGCAGTTCCTGCTCTATGTCTACTCACTTCTGCACTTTATCTGCCAGTTTAACTCTAGCCTCTTCTTTTACTCTCCACACAATCCTTCCCAATGTTGGTTCGAGAACCTTCTCCCTTGCAAATCATGTCAGCTGGAACAAATGTTCCTGCGTGTCCCATTAACTGCCCATCTTAATTCAAATTTGATATGACAATATCAATTCCTTTTGTCTATACCTGTGAATCGTGCTCTCCCTTTGCTATTATTTACCTAAAAAGCATCTCCCGAAACAGCTTTTATCAAAGATGCTTCACAACAAAGATGTCCCGTAACGTTTTACTGTATTGTAATACACTTTGGTACAACAGCTAAAAAGTATTTTCTGTACCGATTTTGTTCTTTTCCATTTAGCTAACATTGATTTTTGTACTGTCTCTCCAGTGTGTTGCAGAAGCCAGTTTTGCTTACTTCTCTTTTTCTTGCAGTAGCATCACTAAGCAAGAATATGCACAGGACTTACAATACTTTCTGTTACTTAACAGCTACTGCAGAGCCAGCACAGGGAGCAGTTGAGGACAAAAACTGCTTACAAACAAGTTTTTTTTGGTTGTTTTTTTTTTTAAGTGAATATTGCTTTCCTTTTATTTTCTGGTGACTGGTAAAGTTTGGAATGCAGACAGAGATATCCACTATCCTGAAGTCATTCATCAAATAATATTCTATTAAAGATATGTTAGATTTGGGGCCTAAATTACCTGCCTGCGTTCTTAAGCATGCATAGATATAGTGCTAATCTCATCACCTTATGTCTATTATTACAAATGGCTTTTGACCAGCAGCATATCATACAATACATAGTGATAATCATTATCCAAACAGAATGAGGTGATATTTGGATGCCTTAACTCAGGTCAGTCACCAATGCCTTTGTAACCTCCTAGCTGCAGTAGGCTCTAATGAAGGCTACCTTTGAAGAACAGTTCGAAGCTTCAGTAAAATGAGATGATCTGCTTGTTCAGGGAAAAGTTTGGCCTTAGTGCATGACACATGTGCTCAGTGTATTGCAGGGGTTTCCCATCAACTCCAAGGTGAAATTCAAGGTTTTGGTTTTTGTCTATGTGAGGGTTTGGATCTGGTTATCTTACTGACTATCTTACTGACTATCTTCCTACAACAGCTAAGATCAAACATCAGATGAGCTGTTCTTGCTGACAGACTCAAGACGTACACCCTCAATACAAGGTCCCCATCTAGCTCTTTCTAGGGGTTTGTCAGATCTCAAGTCCACTGGCCTTCAGAACCTGGTTCGGACTCATCTTTACCAATAAGCTTTTGCTGTGTCTAAACAAAAGCACTGTCTTGTGGTAGCAGTTTGCTGTTTTCATGATGTGTACCGATATTGAGGGTTATTATTGCTGCCTACTGTGAACAATTTAAAATTCATATTAAATAACAATACAACTTACAGGAGAGGAATTGATTTAACAACATTTACAATTTACAATTTGAATTTTTTAACAAGTAGTCAAATTTGAGGTTCTTTTGACCTATCAAATGTAAATGGAGCCATTTGGGTTTCCAATGGCAACAACAATATGTTAATCAGAATTGTTATAATATGAGGTACACAGATTACATTGCAGAAAATTCTGGTAAAATTTTACTGATAATTTCCATGTTATCAATAAGGTGCAGTGCAAAACTTTTATTATTTTTTCTACCAGTATCCTAAATCCCAGCAATGTCTGAGAGAATAACAACTCCATGAATAATATAAATTGACAGGGAACTTCGTTTGACATTGAATTTGTTCCAATGTCAAGTAAATAGTTATTAATTTGGACCTCCGGGGTCTATTCACCTCTTGATGCAAATACCTAACTCCTACTGTTAACATTGGTTACACTACCAGTAAGGGAAAATAAACCCATAGTATACAGAATTTGATCAAGATAAATAGGATTATATTTAATCATGTGCATATAATCCAGTATACAGGATATAATAAAGAAGAAATATAATTAAAGACTGTGGCAGTGTGCAAAATATCTCTTTTTCAGTCTTACAGAAGAGAAGTTTAACAAAGTGTTTATCTAGCGGAATATTCTAAGGAATAGTTGCAAACTTTTATTTTTCAATATACTGCTGTTTTTTCCCCAGCACTGCTCTATCAAAGTATGCAAATATCTTTTTTTTTTTTTGGTGCATTCACCCCCAGAGCTCATCTTAACGATCTAAAAAGGCATAGTTTAATAAAAACAAGAGAAACTCTTACAGTAACAACACATGTTCTTTTTTGTATGTGATGCAATTATTGTAAATGCTTTGCTATTCTACCTATAAGAAGAGAAGGCAATCAGAAGCTACAGCCTCTTGCGTTATTCAGGAGGAAACCTTCACATTTTTAAGGCAATGAAGAAGCAGTCACATGAGTTTTCATAGGTTATCATAATAACTATGGTGCTGAAACTCTGAACACATCAAATTTAGGGATTTTACTAGTAATTGTCTCAACAGTGCTGGACCTACAGTAGTTTAGAACACATTCAAAACACTCTCCGCTGCAGCTATCGTCTACAGTAGGACAATAGCAATTTAAAAACAAAGTATCACCCTAGGTTCACAGTGGCACTGCTCTGATTTCTTGCAGTAATAACATGTATCAAGAGAGGAGAGGGTACGTGGCTAGAGCAATTTGCACTTACATCGGTGAAAAGAAGGATCCAAAAAGAATAATAATAAGGAATAACTTTGATAAACGATGAATAAGGAAGCCCAACATATAGAGCAAAGTAAGAGTCTAAAATCAAATGCATGAGGTGTCCAAAACAGATTTCTTAAAAAGTTTAATTTGGCAGTTACTGTCATTGTTAGCTCCATTATTCTAGGTGAGAACTATAATAAAAAGTTGAGAGTGGTCCACACAACTGACACTTGTGTTGTCAGAGTTGTGATGTACACAACTCTGTATAACATCAACTGTGCTTTTTTGCTTTTTAACCACAAAAACTAAACATCTAAAAGCATTTGACTGTGAGTAGAAATCAAACTATAGTAGTGTGCCTGCATTTTAAGACTGAATGAAAAATGCATGTTACACAGGAAAAGGTTCTGCAAAGATCATTAGTATCAGCAAGGAAAATTTTCCAGAAGAGTTTTTCTTGCATACCAATAATCCTCAGTCTCATATTCAGAAGATGAGTCTCCTGATTTTTAAAATTTTTCTCATAGTAATAAAGACAGTTTACTAACAATTAAGTGCCTGAAAAAATTCTAAATATGTTTACTGGAAGATCATAATGCATGAAATTGGGAGAAAAAATTATAGTATTTTGTAAGCAGAAATTCAAGGCACTTTAATAAGTGCAGTAGCCACGTGATATTTAGAATGAAGAGAGATTTTGGCTGCTATGTTGGATTCGTTCATAGAAAGTAAATCCATGTGGTTGCTTTAGAAGTTTTGTTTCAACTGCAAAAGCCTATTGTGCACTACATATTCTTATAAGAAAAACATGAAGGAGGAGACAGGACACATGGATATTTATATATTTTGAAGTAAACATGGTTTTCTCATTAAACCATGTGATATTATTTAGATGTATCAAACACCACACAGGAGATTTCTTGCTAAAGGTGTGGTTTTGGTATATTAGTCTAAAGGCACCACATACCACTGACTCCATCTTCGCTTTCTTGTGGTGAAAGCAAGTCTTGTGCACATTGGTGAATTTCATCCTAGGCTATCAAATATAATCAGAATCCTTTAGTATGTGCATATAACCTTAAGAGTTGTTATTCATGTAGTCTTTCAATTCTGTGTAAAACTATACCATCTGTGAATTTTACATCTTAAGCTGTTATGGAAATACAAGATGAAGTTAAAATCTTTTATTAAACATACTTTTTGTAAGAAAGTTTTACTTTACATATATGTTTCTACAGAGCAAAGAATATAAATCAATTTTTAATTAGAGTTTGGTGTCACTTTCAGACTACAAGATTGTTTTTTCTCTTCACTAACAAATCAATAGTTTATAAAACTGCAGTAATGTAATTTATGTTGTAACATAGGCGGTTGACTTCACTGAGCTTTGGATCAAGGCCCTGAACCTGAACAGACTTATACATGTTTAACTTTACATATTGACTTTAATGGGACTCATCAGGATGCATATATTTTTGCAGGACTGGGGCTTGAATCATACAAATAAGACCCTTTGCCGCATTTGCTAGTACTGGAAACTGGATGGTGAGAAATCTGGATTGTTAGCAAGGGATGAAGAATAGTATGGGAGAGAGAAGTACGCAGTTTAATAAAATATGCCACAGAACACCTGACACAATGTAAAAGTTAACAGCTACTGTGACTTTCCATAAAGATTCTCAGTACTTTTGAAATCACACTTTGATACAGTTTGATGGACTACTTCCATATTCAGACAGAAAGTGAAGTTCTTTTAGTAATAATCAACCTTAAACAAACAACAAAAACAAAGAAATCAAGGATTAGGGTTTAGCATCTAGAAAAATAAGCTCTGTGATCCCTTTAATATTTAACTTGGCAAATCATGTCATTCAATCAGTTAATCTCTTTAAATGTAGCTACAGCACAAGAAACTATAATGCAGTATCTAATATGCACGTCTGCAAACTCTGAACTTCTGCAATATTTATGCATATTGCTGAACTCCATCTCAGTAGTTTTTTAAGTTTCTGGAAGAGGGATCAGTTCATTCCATGTGGTACAGTCACTCATTTTATATAACTGAATGTTTATGTCACCTTTTGTCTTGTATCTCAAAAAACTCTACAGAGCTAAGTAATGTCAGCAGAATTACAGAGAAATAACATAGGCAAGGGAGTTAAGTTATATTTCAGGCCCACCAAATTCACGGACCATTTTGGTCAATTTCATGGTCACAGGATTTTAAAAATCGTAAATTTCATGATTTCAGCTATTTAAATCTGAAATGTCACAGTGTTGTAATTGTAGGGGTCCTGACCCAAAAAGGAGTCATCAGGGGGATCGCAAGGTTATTGTAGTGGGGTTGTGGTATTGCTGCCCTTACTTCTGTGATGCTGCTGTCGGCAGCGCTGCCTTCAGAGCTGGACGGCTCTAGAGCAGTGGCTGCTGGCCAGGAACCCAATTCTGAAAGTAGAGTCACCAGCAGCAGCAATGCAGAAGTAAGGATGGCATAGTATGGTATTGCCACCCTTATTTATGTACTGCTGCTTGCAGAGCAGGGCCGTGGGTCAGCAGCCGCCACGCTCTGGCCACTCATCTCTCAAGGCAGCAGCACAGAAGTAAGAGTGGCATGGTATTGTATTGCCACCCTTACTTCTGCACTGCTGCTGGCAGGGCACCACCTTCAGAGCTGGGGGCCCAGCCAACAGCCACTGTTCTGCGGCCGCCCAGCTCTGAAGGCAGCACAGAAGTAAGGGTGGCAATACTGCAACCCTTCTAAAATAAACTTGCAACCCCTTCTCTCTATCTCCACCCCACCCTGCAGTCCCCTTTTGGGTCAGGACACCCAGTTTGAGAAACGGTGGCCTCCCCCATGAAATCTGTATAGTATAAAAGCCCACAAAAGACGAGATTTCACGGTCTGTGACGCATTTTTCATGGCCGTGAATTTGATAGGGCCCTAGTTATATTACAGTTTCCCATATTCAATTGGCCTGTCCACGGGCACAGATTTAGGAGCCCAATCTGGCAAGGGACCTGCTCCTGCTCCCACTGAAATCAATGTGAGTTTTAGCATTGACTTCTGTGGGAGCAGAACAGGCCTGTGGGCCTCCCTCTCATAATAAGGAAAGTCTTCTGCAAAACAGCACATTCAGGTTTTCAAGTACAGATGAATGGTTTACCCCCAACTTTCCGTTAGGTTTTAGTCTGGATAGAAGTGTCTGGATAAGTAGAGCACGTTTCCATTCCCTTGGTGAAAACACTACACATACAAAAAAAAGTATAGTTAAAATCCTTAAAAATTTTACTGTGCGTCAACTGTTTTGTTGAGCATTCTGTCAGCAGATATGCATGTGCAATTCTCACTGAACACAACAGAAGTTAAATAAGGCAAAGAATTTGCAGTTACCCTTTTTGGTTGCAATCACCCCTAATCACAGATATCTAGAAAATTATTAGTTCAAGCTGCTACTGGAAATAAAAAAGTCTCTCTAGCTGAATTACTCAGGCTAATGCAATTGGGAAAGGGAGATAGCCATTTTTGAAGTATCAATTTACTGGCTATTAAAGCCACACTTAAAATTAACTGCATCACAGAATATACTACATCATTTATCTCATCTTCATTTTGTAGAATATTATCAGATTCCTTCGTACATCTGTATTAAGGACAATATTAATTCTGTCAATTACCTCATTCCAAAATAACCTAACGTTCTGGCATTCTGAAAGCATGTGGGACAAAGCAGTGGCTCAATCTGGAAACTGAGTCAGGACACCTCTGGACTGAAAATCCTAACAAAACCTCACGCCAGTTCTTTTAAATCTATCACTTGCTAGCAGATTCTAATGCTAAATAGCAAAGTCACTAAAAAACTCAGCTTTCATATACTTAAGTTACTAGTAACTATTCTAGTAACTTTTCATTATAAGACTTTCACAGCTGAAGGCTGAGTTTTGTTTTTTGTTTTGTTTTTTTTTTAATTGTTTTTATCCTGGATGCCTATGCCCTAAAACATGACCTTCTTTAAGGCATAATCATTCAGTGTTTGACAACTTAGTAAATGCAGCATATTCCATAGCTGATTAAATTTCATAGTTTAGTTTTTATGCAGTGGTGCAGCAGGTTACAGAAGTAAAAGCCCACAGACAAAGGATTTATTTCGTAAGTGTCTTCACTTAAATTTCCTGTTAGGGTCACTGGTTTAACAGATTGCCATGGAAAACTGGTTTCCCATAGTTTTGGGCATCTCAGTAACTGGCTACTTGACAGGTTTCAGAAAGTATTCATAAATGGGGAATCATCACCAAGCAAGTGTGTTTCTAGTGGAGTCCCTCAGGGATAAATTCTTGGCCTATACTATTTAACATTTTTAATCCATGACTGAAAGAAAACAAAATCATTACTGATAAAGTTTGCAATGACACAATGCCTGGAGGAATGGTAAATAATAAAAGAACAGGTCACTGATACAGAGCAATGTGGATCACTTGGTAAGACGGATGCAAACAAACAATATACATTTCAATACAGCCAGATAAAAAGTCATATCTATGAATATAGCATCACTGGGAAGCAGCGACTCTGAGAATCATGTGGGTGTCAGGGTAGATAACCAGTGGAACATGAGCTTCCAGCGAGACCTTCGGGACCAGAAGAGCTAATGTAGTATTTGGATGTATAAACAGGAATCTCAAGGACGACTACAGAGGATATTATCTTTCTGTTTGGCTCTGGGGTGACCAATACAGAAACTCTGTGTCCAGTTTTGGGTTTCCCAATTCAAAAAGGATGTTGATAAATTGGTAGAAGTCAGAGAAGAGCCACTAGAATGATTAAAAGGATTGGAAAACATGCCTTATAGCAATAGACTCAAGGATCTCAATCTAGTTGTCTTAACTAAGAGAAAGTTAAGGCATGACTTGGAAAGTGTATAAGTATCTAGGTACAAAAATTTGATAATGGGCTTTTCAATCTAGAAAACAAAGGCAATGACAAGACCCAATGGCTGGAAGTTGAAGCTAGACAATTCAAACTGGAAATATGGTGTACATTTTAAAAAGTGAAGGTAATAAACTATTCCATTATGCTGGATTTTCCATCACTGGCAATTTTAAAATCAAGATTGGTTGTTTTTCTGAAAAGATCTGCTCTAGTTCAAATAGGAATTAACTCAGGGAAGTTCTATGGCCTGTGTTATACAGGTGGTCAGAGTGGATGATTACAATTGTCCCCCTTAGTTTTATAATCTACAAATAAGCAATAGGAGGATAAAAATGTAATTGATTATACTAGCCTACATTTTTGACCTACTTCAATGAAGTCTATTTCAGGTTTGTCTGTTCTCTCCAAGTTGGCTGGTCTCCATATTGTATTTTACCAGGCTTTACATAACTTAACTACCAGCATTCTGAAAATCCATCTTTAGCTCAATTTTTTATTTTTGGTAGCTATGAAACAGATGGCATTCAGCATACAGAATCCATGTAACAGAAATGGGCACCAATCCAATGAAACAGTTATAGATGAATATGAATTAAAATAAAACTGAAAATAGCAAGTACGGTATACTAATATTTTGTTCCATAACAAACATGGCTGACATTTTTGGATATTCTTTACTGCTAAAAGACTAACAGTCATGTGTGGCTCATTAATAAACTATTTGCCCTGAGTCCCTACATGGTCCTCAGTAGAACGCACAAGGTGAAACAAATTGGAGTTTTTCCCATTCATTTCAGTGAGGTGAGATTTCATTCGAATCCCAGAGTTAGACTCAGACTTTAAGGCCAGCCAGAAGGGACCATCATGATCATCTAGTCTGACCTCCTACATGTTGCAGGCCACAGAACCTCACCCACCCACTCCTATAATAGACCCCTAACCTCTGGCTGAATTGCTGAAGTCCTCACATCATGATTTAAAGACTTCAACTTACAGAGAATTCACCATTTACACTGGTTTAAATCTGCAAATGACCCATGCCTTGTGCTACAGAGGAAGGCAAAAGCCCCCAAGGTCTCTATCAATCTGACACCCAGAAAAATTCCTTCCCGACCCCAAATATGGTGATCAGTTAGATCCTGAGCATGGGTGCAAGACCCAGCACCCAGACACCAGGAAAAATATTCTCTGTTATAACTCAGAGCCCTAACACTCCTAACTTACCCCTTTCCTAGGGTTTGGCTTTATTGATCACTCACTGCATGAAAAAAGCGACAAAGAGTCCTGTAGCACCTTATAGACGAACAGACGAATTGGAGCATGAGCTTTCGTGGGTGAATACCCACTTCATCAGATGCATGGGCTGATGGATTTCCACTCCATACAGCTAAATGCAATGCCTTGCATGGTGTCAAGTATCAGAGGGGTAGCCAGGTTAGTCTGGATCTGTAAAAAGTGACAAAGAGTCCTGTGGCACCTTATAGACTAACAGAAGTATTGGACCATAAGCATGCGTCTGACGAAGTGGGTGTTCACTCACGAAAGCTCATGCTCCAATAAATCTGCTAGTCTATAAGGTGCCACAGGACTCTTTGTCATGTTTCACAGACCCAGACTAACACAGCTCCCCCTCTGATACTTGACACTGCATGAAACTCACCTATGTTTCTTCTCTAGGCTTGGCCGCCTCTAGTGTTTTCTTCCAGGACTTCCTCTACCCTAGCTCCGTTACCATTGCATAGAGGGCCACCGGTATCTTTTTATATTCAGGGTTGAGTTAAGAAGCTGGACCTTCCACAATGAATCAGCAAGAAATTCAGCAGCTTTATGTAGCATAATAGCATCTTTTAAAGTGATGTGTCAACAGATGAGCCTCTTACTATTTTAATTGTATTACAAGGCCTCATTATTTTAATATTGAGGCTGAAAAACTCATGCGTGGGCAGTAAAATCTTTTATGATAATTTGAATTCTTTGATTCTGCTTCTGTCTCTCCCGCACACTCAGTTTGAACATTTTCCTTGCAGGCTCATGCAGAAAACATTTCCCTTTCTACAGTAACTCTACTTCACCCACAGCCACCTGGAGGTAATGGTAATAAATATAGATTAGACTAGACATAATATGCTTTGGCTTCTACAAAGTCTTACTTCAGGTGTTTGCTAATGATTGATTAGATTTACAGAATTTAGGGACACAATTAATTACAATTAATGGCAGCTGTGCATGAGATTTTCAGAAGCAGCTATGTGGTTAAGAAGCACAAGTTACTGAATTTCAATGGGATTTGTGCTTCTAAACCATCTTGCTGTTTTTGAAAATTCCATCCTATATCTAAATATCCTCAGTGGCTCTGAAAACATCAACCCTGGAACGATATTAAAATCCAACGAATGTTCCAGTATTGCACCTAGCTCATTGAACTGTTAAGTTTTGCTGCTTTTAAGTGTTAGGCTTTATCCCCACAGGGAGAGAGAGAGAGAGAGAGAGATGATAGGATTTAGGGCACATCTAAACAACAAATGAAGATGTGATTGTAGCCCAGGGAGGCACACCTGCACTAATTTTAATGTAGCTAACATGGCTAAGAATAGTAGTAAAGACATGGAGGCACAAATTGCAGCTCAGGGGTCAGCAACGTTTCAGAAGTGGTGTGCCAAGTCTTCATTTGTTCACTCTAATTTAGAGTTTTGCGTGCCAGTAATACATTTGAACGTTTTTAGAAGGTCTCTTTCTGTAAGTGTATTTTATACATACATACATGTTAAGAAGCTTCATTTAAAATTAAATTAAAATGCAGAGCCCCCCGGACAGGTGGCCAGGACCCAGGCAGTGTGAGTGCCACTGAAAATCAGCTTGCATGCCGCCTTCGGCACGCGTGCCATAGGTTGCCTACCCCTGGGCTAGCTGCTCCAGTACAAGCCTACTGGGGTCTCCTCGTCTGGACTCTGGTGCTAGTCCACTCTGAAGTCCATGCCACCATGTCTTCACCGCTATTATTACAGGGGCTAGCTAGATTAAAGCTACTGCAGGCATGCCCACCAGAGCTGCAATCATACTTTCATTTGCTGTGGAGACATCATACCTTAGAGAGGAGAAAGAAGAATCAGTATTCTGCCCTGTTCATAGGTAGCTGACAAACATGGCTTCAAAGTGGTAAGGGGTAAAGAGTAGAGATCCAAAAACTAACAGCAGCAAAAAAAAAAAAAAAAAAAAAAAAAAAAAAAAAAAAAAAAAAAAAAAAAGCAGAAAGCAAACAAACAAGGGTTTAAAAAGGAATATGCCCTGAAAACAGACATTTCTTTATGTTCAATACGTTACCTGAATTCCAGCAGTAAACAGTTGAGAAAATACTAAATATTACAGATGACAAAAAGACAATTTCAAGTTAAGGCTGAAATTGTCTGTTAAGGCTCACATTTTCTTCTGTTGGTTTGGCACTGCAAGAGTATCAAATCAATATTAAGTGGTCTATTGCGTAATAACTCTTTGCAAGTGTGATGGACCCATGACTCCGAAGGAACTCATGAAGACATCATCCATTATGATAAGTGGAAATGTGTGTTGTGGGCATTAGGGTACAGTTAAGAGGTATGACATAACTTGGCATTCCTTGGTAGCAAGGGTTTGCATTGAAGGATATCATACTTAAACATTGTTTTTTTCTTTATGAAATCTAAATATAAGATACTATCCTTTGATTACTATACTAAGCTAATATAAAGTTTTTAGCTGGATTCTTTTCTTTACATTTTATCCTAATTATATGTATTTATATTTGAAAGGCTTTCATAATGCTGAATTAGTACCATTGCAATCACGCAATGACAACATTTCTAGTGGTTTGAGAAGGTGGGTGGGAATAAGGACTCCTGGGTGCTATTCCAGCCTGCCATAAGGACTCTTGAAGTCACTTCTCAACTTTATCATTGGCTTGCTTTGTGACCCTGGGGAAGTCACTACCTCTGTTTCCCCATCTATACAATGGAAATAATATTTATCTTCCTAGGAGTGTAAGGAGGCTTTATTGAGGTTTGTAAAGCATGTTGAGATTTACAGATAAAAGACACTATAAGTAAAAATCTTTCCATGGCAACAGACTGATATGCAGAATTATGACTTCACTGCAGGATCAAGCAAAAAAGATTGTGAGGGACAGAAATTTCATTCAAGTATAAATGCTTAAAAATGGCAGGGAATACAATGAAGAAGGATTAGCCATGTAAACAGCTTTTTATATAAAACACTATTTTTTCCCATGTTTGCCCCAGCTTGCAAGTCTTGCTGGAATACCTAGATACATTTTTTAAAAACTTTTTATGAAACCTAAAAAACATCAGTTCATTTATCATAACAGATTCTTACTGAATGTGGGGGGACGGATGGGAGGGACACGCCATCAATGAAAGACACTTTAACAGTTTGCTGGTGTAAATATACACAAATCCACTGACTTCGACTCTGTTAATTTATGCCAACAGAAATGTATTTTCTTACTTCAGCAATCATGTAAACTTTTCCATGCACATAAAACTGCTGTGAAGCAGCATAATAAATTCAGGTGTTACTCTAATGTGGAATAATCAGCCAGCCACCTGGATCTTAGCTACACTTCATAGTTCAGCACAGGATGAAAACTGAATGCTCAAAACAGAGCTCCATATTTTACTATTTCTTTGAGAGAATTTCTCTGTTTTAACTATCGGATATTGTAAACAATAACAGGCTTACTGTACAAAAAAAAGTTACTATAGAAAAAAAATTTTTTTTTAAATTGGCGATAACTGTTTTTTTGTCTTTAAAACTAAAAGACTTCAGATGAAGCCATTGACACAGAAGCAGTAACAAGAATGCCCTCCACCATAATCATTGTACTTGCTTGCAAAAAACTATCAATATGTTGTAAAAATCTGGATGTCTTCTCAAGCAGAGCAACATGTTCCAAATATTTAATCTGTCCATATGATCTAACATACAAATAAAACCTATTAAGCTCTATACTCACTAGACAATTACTAATCCTTTCAGATGTTCTGATCTTAGATGTGTGCATACATTTCTACCCTTGAACTACAAAAGCTGGATTTTATAGCCAGGGGATTTAAAGACGATTGTTTTTTAAATCTAATCAGAAATTAATTATGCAATGTTCAAAAAATTAGTAGAGCCAAAACTTAACTCAATTATAATAATGGGAGGACTATTCTTAGTACTTTAAAATTTCATGTCTCTTGCAAGAAAGAAGTGTCTTTCACAGAAACCCATCGCTGTTCATTGACAATCACCCTGCCCATAAGTGTTTTCAACTTTTTGATTGTATGAAGTGCTGATTATAACAAAATATCCAACAGAGAAATACATAAATTCTCCCAAAAGCAGTAAGGTATAAAACAAAGGAAGTAAAACTTTTCAAGCTACCATGAGGATCTAGTTTTCCCACACACAGCCTGTTTTTCACAAAGATAAAATGGGACTACTTAAAAATACAAGATATTTTCTAGAAGTTTATAATAGTTGAATTAAGGAAACATTTCTGTTTTAATAAAAGACTTCTTAAACTGTTTTTAAACACAGGCATCATGGTGAGTAAGGAATCCAGCAAATGCTTACTCACAACGTCAGAAAGTGAAGCTGAGCCAGCAGCTTCACTTGCTTTGGAGATGAAATATGCATTGGATCCCAATCGACAGATTAAGAAAAGAAACAAAGCCCTTCAGGTGAGATTTAAAGATATCTGCGAGGCCCAGAATGAACAAAGGGACAAACAACTATCTACAGTACAGCATGCAGACAAAAGAGAAACAAAGCCCATCTCTTATAAAGCAGCTTATCGTAAATATATGACAGTGCCCGCACGAAGGTCCATACCTAATGTTACTAAGAGCACAGGAGTTCAGACCTCACCAGATCTTAAGAAGTGTTACCAGACATTCCCTTTGGACCGCAAAAAAGGGAATATTATTAAAAGCGTCTCAGCTGTTGATACCTTTAAGAGTCAAAACAATGGATTTTTAATAGATATTAAGGATGAAGATAGTAAAAACTCAGGGGAGGCTGCTCATTGTAGCAAGGTCAGTGACCTAAAAACAGCAGAGTTTATTTCCCATACCTATGAACGCATGAATGCAGTAGATCAGCCTTCTAGTGACAACTGTGCAGAGGCATGTAAAAGCACTGATTTGCACAGCTGTACTAAAGAACCTCCTCCTCTTCAAAACTCAGCAGACTCTACTTCAGAAGAGCCTGATTACCAGCTGCACGATAACGCAAAACATGATACAGTGCCTCTGGATAATGAGGAATCTAATCAATCAGCACATGGGAAAGTGTTTAAGACAGAAGTAGCTACAATTTATTTACCTGCATCCAGTTCACATGCCACACAGCCTGATTTGCAAAACTCTGCAGCAGAGACTGAATGGTCACTATGCCCAGCAACAGATGAGGAAAAAAAGAGAACTGTGCATCTTAATGGTCTGCAATCCCAGTCAGTAAATGCTCAGGCCGGCTCAACACAGGCACAGTGCCAATCAGCCGAATGTAATGAACAGACCCTTCAGATAAATGTTTCACCTATGGAAGAAAACCAGCCTTGTCAGACAGCAGTTGCTGTGAGTGAAGAATGCCAACAAATTGTGCCTCACACAGAAGTGGTAGACTTGAAAGCACAGCTTCAGATGATGGAGAATTTAATCAGCTCAAGCCAGGAAACCATAAAAGTGCTGTTGGGTGTCATTCAGGAGTTAGAAAAAGGAGAAGCTCATAGAGAAGGGTAAGTATAAACCAAACTGTTTTTAAAAGCTTTCTTAATATGTACTGTCATTTAAATTTGCCAAATTAATCTACACAAGAAGCATAAATCTTAAGTATATTCCAGTACTGAACCAGTGTCATATTCTTCACATGTTCTAAATGTTTTTGCTTTAGAAATATGTCCTAGATTAACTACATAGCCATCTTTAAAAATGGGTCTTATTTCTTTATATTCCTTTAAGTTGAATATTTAGTTGATTCATCTTTCTCGCTATATATATTTTTGTTACGGAATTGAATCTATTAGTCTGAGGATTAGTGCCTGAAATGACATTGAAGCTATTTCACTTTTTCTAATATGCACATAACAAACTACCTTTCAGAATATGCATTATTCAGTATGCTTTTTATATCAACAATTTGTATGAACAATAATTCTCTGTATGGCACTAAAATTTAGAAGAAAAGTCTCATTCTATAATAGAAATATGTTTTAAGATTAAGGGATACTAATACAACTCTGAACAATCTCATTAACTGCATGAGAATCTTGATTGTTTTATTCTTTAAACTTTAAAGTTTTTAATCTTATTTGTATTACTTCAGATATTTAATATAAAGGAAATATATGAATAACAAGTCTTCCACACAATGCTGATACTGTCCAAAATATGCAAAACTTTTCATCACAGCCAAAGGGAAAATTATTTTGTAATTATTTGTTTTCTTCCATAAGCTTACACATTTTCTACAAGTACTATTACTTTTGCACGAGTGATGCAAGTGATAGTTACTTAACCAGATACAGATAATTTAGTCTTTATCTGATAATTGCAACCCTTGGGTGCCTTTGGTGTCCCATATACATGATCTTCATTTAATACTATAAGGATTCATTGTCGTCATTTGCTAGTTTTTACTCAATGGCTGCATTTCAGAAGAAACACTTTTCTAACAGTTGCTCACACATTTTTAAACTCTTCTATAATATACAAGTTTTAAATTTAACAACAAAAACAAATTCAGTTTTTCCCTCTCAAATAAACATTAGACCTTTTCATTGTGTTTGGAGTAGATGGTATTCATCACCCAAACAGTAGACTTAAGAGTTACACTTTAATTTGTTTATTATTAAGGCACTAGAGAATGTTTTGTCAATCCTCAAATCTCTAAATATAATGCTTATAAATAATTTAAAAGTCAACCAGTTTTCTGAACACATAACTGTTTTCATTTGTTTACAGATGGCTATATTATGTTCAGGATAGACTGATAGTGTTTGGCCTTTCAGACTAAGGATCTACTCTCTCTCAAGCAATAGCTGAAATAATGAACTCAAAGATGCCCTTTTTAATTAAAGGGTAACTCCCCACCACCGTCAATTCTGCCCCATATTTCTCCTCACCTAGATGGGTCCATTCAATGTACCCAATATTAGGACTATACCCAGTCCTATACCACTGATGAATCGCTTTCCTAAAACCACAACTCCTACCTCAATCGGTGAATGATCCCTTTTAAAGTTTTTCAACATGACAAAGCCCTTGTCCTGTATTTCCCCTAATCTAGAACAATAAAAGTCTACCTTCAAAATAATACCCAAACCTAACAATATTAGCACTGAAAGACAAGATGGATGAGGTAATATATTTTGTTGAACCAACTTCTGTTGGTGAAACAGACAAGCTAGTCACCAACCTAAGTTGGTTCAATACAATATATTACCTCACCCACCTTGTTTCTCTTGTATCCTAGAACAAATACATCTACAACATCACTGCAAACAATATTAGCATAGACTGTTACAGCTATCTTCCCCATATCTTGCAAACTGATCAGAAAACAAGCCCTGTTTTCATTCTGATCACCAAGATAGGCGGTATTAGAACTCCATTTTCTACAGGGATTATTTCCTGCCCCCCCAACCACTTCCAACACCTCTCATCTGTGCTCAGATTGTTTAAAATAGGTGAACTGCACCAAGTTCAAGCAGTTGGAGGCAAGGAAAAATTTAATACTTCTGGACAATTCAACACTGACTAATGTTAAATGTTCCATTAGCATTTACATTCTAAGCGCCCTTTGGTGTATGCTTGTATGCTGGCCATAACATATGGATATAAGATAACACACAGCTTTCCAGTCTAAATGCACTCTTTTTTTTCTTGATCAAGTCAATATTTTAGTATCTGTCTGAATTTAGAAAATGGCCTCAATTTTAAAGATTGGAGTACTTAATCCAACATGTGAACTGTTAACTAACTGTTAACATGTTTGTCTTTGTTTATAATAGCTGAAGAGTTTCATTTTTGAAAAAGTCCTATTGTGTTTATATTGCATACTACAGTCATGCTAACACAATGATATATTAAAGAGTCATAAGACAGATCCCTTACAATATGAAATATAACTGGACACAGATCAGAGAATGTAAAATCTTTATTGTACCATGTAGTGTAATCTTTATTATGATGGCAAGATGGAGTGTAGGGCTGCCCTAACGTACACTAGCTGGCACTAGCCCTTGTGCACCAGGCACACTCTTGACATATCCCTGTGACAGTTTCTCAGGATGCCCTGGACTGACAATCACCTTGTTACCCCACTGCCTCAGCAAGAGAGAGACTTGCTTGTGCTTAAATGGATGTCGGCTCTATGGTGACTAGATAGCAAGTGTGAAAAATCGGGATGGGCTTGGGAGTATTAGGCACCTATATAAGACAAACCTCCAAATATTGGGACTGTCCCTATGAAATCTGTACATCTAAGTCACCCTAGTCAGCTCCCTAACACCACCAGTCTGTTAGCCACCCAACCAATCTCCTCAGGCCTTTGCCAGCCCTTACTTTGCCTCGCAGGTAACAAGAAGTATACTCTAGCCTCAGAGCCTCTCTGAAAGTATCCCCTGTAGGATTCAGCTGCTATCACTGGACACCGTCAGAAGTTACCAGGTTTGCTGTCTCCAAGGGAACAACATACACACAGCTTGACCGAAACATTTCAGGATCAGCTCCTTTATAACATCACAGCCCTGAGATATAGTTATAGTGAATAGAATCATATGTTTAATATTGGAAATAAGTATTTAAGAGGTACTGAAAAAGGATAATGGAAACATCAACGGTCACATATAAAACAAAGTATAACAGGCTCCCTAAGAGGCTAAACTTAACTTTAACAGACTCTTACCTAAAGCAGTCTCCCAGCATCCACCTTTCAAGAGTGCAAAAAGTGCTGTCCATTTTGCTCCCTGAGTGATGGATAAAGATGTGTCCTTTTTGCTTTCTGATATTCCCAAAGTTCATTGTTTTGCCTCCAGAGTCGGAATACCCCTATGTGATTTAGGGCAGTTTTGTGCTACAGGGGAAAGTTGATCTAAGCGACGCAATTTGAGTTACATTAGTAGCTTAACTCAAGTCGACATAGCTTAGATTTACTTACTGCGAGGTCCACACTATGCGTTGTCGATGGGAGATGCTCTCCCATTGACTCCCCTTACTCATCTCGTTCCGGTACAGTACCAGAGTCGACGTGAGAGTGATCTGCGGTCAATTTAGCGGGTCTTCACTAGAGACAAGCCCTTAGCGGAGACAAGCCCTTAGTCTCTAGTGTCCTCCCAACTCCATATACTCCTTATGCAGATTTAGCTTTCATTGTGTTGGCTTACAGTCCTTAATTTACGTAACAAATAGCAAGACAATTTATTTTGTCTGACTCAAAGCTTGTTTGTAAACCCTGCCTTGATTTAGACATCTATTTAGTACTTCTGTACATACATCACACAATGATTATGAGGATCAGTATAGTCCTGGATTCATTTAAAATCCCACATGACATTCCTTATAGATAAATACTATGTCAGCAATGTGTTGAGTGCTGTGAGTTTATAAGGCCTGTTGGGGCTCCTGTTACAGAACAGTCACCCCTCTGCCAGTTAGCACTGAGTGGTTCTCAGAGTCAGAATTTCTACCTACTTAGAAATGTGGGTGTTGTGCAAGAGGTGAATACACCACCTCTATGCCAGCCTAGTTTCCCCCGTTGCCAAGGGAATTCTCAGAATGCCAGATCTATCTGCTTGCCAGACTGCATCAACGGAGCAACACAAAAAAGAATCTGACCCTATGCATAGAGTAAGTCCATGCTCATTGATTAGATTCCATAAGAGTAGCTAAGGGAACATTCTGTTCCCTTAGAAAATGTATACCTCATGAAGACCAATTGTATCTTAATCACACTCTTCCCCAAAATACCCAACTCATGAATAAATAAATAAACCTTGCATTGTTCTAGGAATTTTCATCCATAACTACTTTTTTTCTACAGTGATCACAGATGCACAAAGTTATTCATACTGTCCATCAGTCCTTTTTTTATAATGCTAGAATACTCACTTTTTTCCAATATCTTGTTCTGAACTGATCCTGTCCTTGGTTACTGGGTTTTATGAAAACAAAACAAAAAATACTCCTCTAGTTCTATGCCTATCGTAGCAGGCTGCCAAAATATCCACAATGCTCAGCATTTCTACCACTTTATATTTTTTCATCTTTATATTCAAGTTCAACATATTATTTAATCAGACTTTCCTCCATTCAAGAAAGTCAGGGTCTTAAGTACTGTGGTAGTGCCATGGAATTAGTGCTCAGTGGAGTAATTTTCACTATTTTATAGGTCTTGAACTACTATTATGTACCACTCATCACTAAATATATCTGTGCCAGCAATAACTATATCAACATCTCCAGTGCTAGTGGCATCACCCTCTAGCTGACAAGCATCCCTGTTTACTTTTTAAGACTGTCATTTCTACATTCTCTCTACTCATATTTGTTCATACAGTACCAACATGCAGTAGTACCTCACTACACTGAAAATACATTCTGAACAAGTGCTGCAGAGAGAGAAGCTGTAATACTTGACAGCAAGTAGAGGGCTCTGTTTGGCTCTTTCTGGTTTACATGCAGAAATCGTACATTGGTTGCAGTTCCTCCCCCAGTCCTGACATTTAGAGAAATAAAATCCGATGTCTCTTTTGCCTCTGGACTGGGTGCCGATCCCTGTATGCTTTTCACAGAACATTAAAATTGGGCCATGAAGAAACACTTCTAGCCATAGTGAAAGTCTGAGGTTTTATTTTTTTAAAAAGCATTAAAAACAGTTTTGACATATGAACTGTCTGAATGTTTTATAGGATTTTCCAGAGGAAATCAAAATTTGGTATGTTTAACTTGTGACCAAAGTTCAAAGAGGGAATTGTTTTTAAAAAACCACACAAGTTTTTTTTTTTTTTATAATGTATTTATTTAGATTATGGAAAATGGTGATGGGGATACAGTGAGCTAAAACTTAGGTTTAAACTTACAGGGTAAGTTAAAGCTGACAATGTATTATATATTGTGTAATCTTTATCAAAACTAAAGATACAATACGCAGATTCAAAAACCAACAAATCACAAACTCCCTGCTGGCAGTTGAGGAAAGATATTTGGAATACCTCCCAGTGAGCTGTCATAATCATGTAGTCAGGTATTGCTCATTTAAATGCAATGGATACACATTTTTTGAGCCAAATTCTCTTTTATTTGTACAACCTTAGTTATGCCAGTGAGGCTGCACAGGAGCCACTGAAAGCAGAAGTTGAACCACTGTCCTAAAAACTGGTTAACTACAGTACTGTACATGGAATGTACATTGAATATGCACTGCTTGAGCATTAGGAGGACTGCAACATACTTAATTTGTTAAATTGTAGAACATCTGTGGCCAGTCCTTTGAAACTTCCAAGTATGACTAATGGCTATAAGATAAGCCCTTTGTACTCTATAGCAAAGTAGACTGAAATTCTGTAGAAAGGATCTGATTTATGTGGCAGAGCTGTATGGGATTATATGGCAATGGCAATGAAAAATCCATCAGGGTAAAATTTTCAGAAGATTCTAAGCGACTTAAGACCTTAAGTCCCATTGACTTACAATCTGGGACTCGATGACAGGGGATGAATCACTCAAATTGACCTGTTGTGTTCATTCCCTCTGAAATGTCTGGCATCAGCCACTGTCAAAGCCAGGATACTCGGCATGGTGGACCATTGGGTCTGACTCATTAGGGCCATTCTTATGTTCTTAAGTCACTTAATTTTTGAAAAATTGTTGCCCTTTTCATAGTATTTTTCAATAAACTTAAAATGCACCATAATGAGAATATATAATTATTTGTACTGAAAAGATCTGAAGCAGCTCCTAACTTCAGCTGTTTGGAACTTGTAGAGCTGACTGAGTCTTTAAAGTTTAAAATTCAGGATTCACACTTAATTCAAATGAATATAGGTGCTCATATTTATTACTGCTATTGTTTGGAATAATATTTTCATGTCTGACTGGAAGCAGTATAGAGAGAGCATGTGTGTGCGAGACGGACAGACGGGAGGCAAGAGGCATGTCCCATATAGTTCTAAGCTATTTGTAGTAGCAGCTTCTTCCTGTCCTCACAAATACTGCAGCTACTGTTGATGCTGGTTGCCTCTACTCCTGCATTTCCTCCAAGAGAGTCACGGTCTCCACGCTTGGGAGGTTCCTAAGAACCACAAAAGCTAAACAACTTAGAGCCAAAGTGTTTCCTCCTTACACACAAATGGAAAAGCAAAGATCAAAGAGCCCATATAAATACACTCTATAAAAGAAGTTCCAGTGGGAACAGGGTGCTCACAGTGGCCTGTTCTCATTCTGGAAGGAGCTGCTTCTGCCTGCCTCCTGCTCTTCTCTTTTAAGGGAAGTCATAGCACAGAAGCAAGAATGGGAAGTTCAATAAAATTACTGTGGGTGAGACTTAGGCCAAGGAGGAAGGCAATATGGTGGATGGAGATGCTCAAGACTAGAAGGCAGCTACATATTTGCAGATTTCTGCAATACAAACAGATTTTTATGATAACTAGAAACCGATAAATCACATAATTACATTATACACTGAATGTATTTAAATCTTAGCTTCTGTAACAGCAATCCTTTGGAAGACAAGAAGACAGTGACTGTACTTTACTTTCTGCTCTGTAGTCTCTACATTTGTTTGTTTGCTGGCAGAATTAGTGACTTACTGAGACTGTCTCCTAAATTTTCAAACTAGTACTGCCATATTGCAGTGGATGCATTGTTTATAAATTATTCTTGAGTGCAGATGTATCAAGATGGCTTGGAACCTGTGGTGGCTCACCCTTCTGAAGCAAAGACAGCAAATTTCCTTGGATGTGTCTTCTTGCTCAAGGCAAACAATTCTACACAAGTTTGTGCACTGTTGAGACTTGCTCAGAGTGGCCTGCCGCTTCCTTGAATGTTTTTTTTCACTTATGCTGCACCTTTTCACCGTCACCACATTTGCCCATCAAACATTTCCCTTGTCTTCTTGACACAGCCGTACTACTAGCAGGAGCAGTTGTGTTTTAATTTTCTAGGTTATCTCAAAAAACCCAGCATCTCTGCCTGTACTTCTCTTACCCTCCACACAAACACTCCTCTTTTGGGAACATCCAACATCTGAAGTTCATTGAACTCTGATTCTGAAAATTGTCAGTGTCTGAATTTCAGACAGCTTCTCCCACTCCTTGAAGAAGTAGTAATATTGGGACAAACACTGCATGCCTTCTTGCATGGGGTCACATTCTTACATGTGACACTTCCATAGCTTTACTTCCCTGTAATACTTCTGTGGCTAATACTTTTTGTGGGAATAGGAAGGGAAAGATAAGGTCCACTGCTTTCTCTTTTCTCTGTGTGACCCTGTGTTCCTCATTCCAGCTCCACAGTGTCATCAGTGGCCCTCATGCTATCACCTCCAGCCAGGGCCTATGAGAGCATTAAATGTTCATATAGGTGCCTCTTGGTAGCTGCCAGGTCACAGCATAGCTACCACCCCTTACATCTCTTCCATAATAAAAACCTAATGGACATAGAGCACAAGTGCTTCACATTGGTGACTGGGTAGACTTAGGATACACTACATGCTTGGGATACAGACCTCGTGACCTCCCCCATACTGGTTGTGCTGGCATAGACACACCTGTTCAAACATTCCCTGCTTCCAGGTTAAAACTCAGAGTGAGGCATCTTCACTCAGTACTGCCTGAGAATTCTGAACAAGAGGGATCAGTGGGCCCCAAACTGAAGGTCTTGCTGTTAAACTCAAGATTGGTCATCAACAGATCCAACACGATTCAAGTTTTAATCACAGATTCACCCCCTACTTCTGGCCTGTATGTCCAAAACCAGGCTAGATGTCTCAACTGGATGTGTGAGGACACAACTAGCTCCAGATGGTTATCCTATGTTCAGATTAGCAGCCTATTTTTCATCACAACTTCAAATACAAGTAAGGTATTATCTATGTAGGGGGAGCAGGGGGCAGAGCTTTCTCTCTGAAGAACCTGTAGCTGTGAAACAGATTTCCATTAGATGTGAACTGAACACATGTCTTGTGACTTTCAGAACATGATGTGCATTTTGTATTATTTTGGCCAGTGTGTTCATAGCAATTGGATGTGATCATTCTACTCCTGTTGGATTAAATGTCTAGAGAGTGGAGAAAAGGGAGGACAACCTTTCTCTATTCAAAGAGTATTCCTTATAATACCTTTTCAGAGAACCCAGATATTATGACAATTAAGGTTCTAGAAATACAATAACTGCCCTGTCATGTGTCTAATCAGAAAAATCAAAAGGCAATCTGGAAAAAAAAAAACAAAGAATGAATGCAGAATGAGGAGGCCATTAAAGTGGTTCAGCCATACAAAGCCACTGAAAAAGAAAACATCAGCAACATCCAACTTGAAGAAATAAACGAGTGGGAAAAATTTCAATAACTGAGTTTCAGAATCTTAATACTTACCTTTTTTCCTCAAAAAAAAAGTTTGGATCCCAGAAAACACATCTTATTTTACTAATTCACTAATAGCTTGGCTGCACATACCATAGAAGCACAATTAAAATATCTTCTGTCAAAAATAGCCATTTAATTGGAATCAAACTTTCTATCTGGCCTTTCAGCTTAGCCAAGATTTGAGGCATTCAAAGAAGAGATTCTGACGTACTTCTAGGGCTATTTAATGTGACTGATTCTAAAGACAACTTGAAGTCTCATCATATTTTACCTTCCCTTCAGCAGGAACTCTGAAATGTGTCTGAGAGTAGGGTCCTTCAGCATGAAGAATCTTTGAAGCTAGGAGGACCATAGTGATATGGAAGTAACTGTGATCTGGATTCTCTGCTATTCATGACTAACTATATTTCCAGGGTGTTAGTCTTTAAAAGTTCTCGCATTCCTTCGTAGTGCTGTAAAATGTTAACTAGCCTTCCTGATAAATCCATTCATATTAGTTGTCATAGATGCTTTTTCAGATGTGTCAAGTTGACCTCCATTCCTCACATGGCCCTTCAAATTATGTACCTGCTAGGACAGATTTTCTACTAATCAATCATTTACAAAGGATACTATTTAGACAGTAAATTACCAATTTTCACTTTAAATAAGTAGAATAATCCTATAATAAATTCATTTTGACTGTCAGTGGTAAAAGCCAGAGAGACAGGGCAGTGAGCCAGATATCTATCCAAACATGCTAAAATGAGATACGCAAAGCTTAAAAGGTATCCATGTTTGAAATGGTATTGTTCTCAGAGAGATTAATCTCTCTTTCCTATGAGATAACCATGACAGTTGTGTCAGAGCACCTCCCAAAACTATGAAGTACACAGAGATACATTCAACTCTTTCACCCCCATCAGGAAAAAAATGGCCTTCACGAGTGTGGGCTTTTATTGTGCAAAGGCTAGACTGAAGAGGTCAGTTTAGCTTTGAAACTGCTGAGGGTTCAGCACTGATTCTGGAGCAAGTTCCAGATTTGCGAGTCAGTCAGCAATAAAACTTCTCCATGTTAGTCTTTCTTTTGAGGTTGCAGTGAGCCATAACTATTGTGGGAGGTCACTGGGTGAAGTGGTTCTTATGTAAACTCAGTCCAGTTCTATGGAGAGCTTTGAAGATGAAGACCAAAATCTTTACTTTGACCTGATTTTCAGTGGAGATCCTAATAAGGAGCAGAAAGCATGGTTGTGATGTGTTCTCAGTGGTTTACATTGCTGAGCAGACAGGCTGCTGTGTTCTGAACCAACAGTTGACTTCAGCACTTTAATATCTAGATCCAGAGAATCAACACCATAAATGCGTATATGCAGTATACTTATATGATGTAGATGGAAATAGTCTAAGACACACAATCTGGGTATCCAGGGGCAACAAAGAGTTGAGTTGGGTACAAAATCTTTGCACAGTTTTAGCTATCTGATGGTTCTGTATGGAATCAATAGTGTACTGGGTGTGTCTGTCTCTTCCTCCTCCCTCACAACCATCACAGCATCATGCTGTCTTTCCAAGATTCAGTTTTAGAGTCAGCTGCATTTCAGCTAGTTGCTGATCTCGGTCAGGCACTTTGATAGGTGGGAGATGGTGCTATTTGTGTTTGATATGATGTAACAGCTGGGCTTCATTTGTGGATTGTGCAACAATATTGATTATGCCAGCAATCTCCCAGTGGATCTTTGGAGGACTCCACAACTAAGAACCTTAGAGGCAGAGGAGCTGATGCCTATGGTCAACTGTATCAAAACTGGCAAAGCAGTCCAACAACATAAGTATGGCTATGCAGACTTTGTCCATAACCACAACTAAATCACCCCTCATTGCCACCAGCACCATCTCTGTTCCATGTCCTAGCCTGAAAACTGATCAGGAGAGATCCAGGGTATTAGAATATTCAAGCAAGATGGAGGCAACCCTTGGTGAGCTTCCTGTTTCTAAGTAAACTACTTAAGAGGTTACATACTGGGTGTTAGTAAAAGAGAACAGTTGGCTCGAGCAATGGTTTAATTGCTGGTTGGGTTATGGGGTACTTTAGGATGGTAGATTTTCCTCCTCAAGAGAGTTGGCAACAGTCTCATCTAATAGGTCTCATACTCTTGCCTTGGGAAAGAGAATCAAGGCAGTTAGGGATCAGATTTACAGGTGGTGGCTAAGTTTTCTGCAGTGCCTCTTGTTGCATGAATGAGTTAGGTTGATAGCACTTTATTGGATGGATGGATGGATGTCCATTGTTTCCTAGCATTCTGAAAGAGATCTTGGATGCAAGTGATTTTCCACAAAAAGTAGGCTAATAATTCTTCATAAAAAATGCCAGGTTCTAGAATTGAATAGAGATATATAACAAGGCAATTCACATTCCAAAATAGTTCAGCATGGCATGATTCAGCAGCTACTTGGGTGGAAGAGATGACATCGTTCACCATCCCCTTCAGATCAGTCTCACTATAATTCCTTGTGCCAGAGCCTATCTGTAACTGCTTCCGCTTTCTACCAAGATGCTCAAAGTTTTCTTCCTTCTACTTTATCTGTCACAAGTCACCAGAGAACCAGATGTGCACTACAGAAAGGTCTCACAAACTCTGCCATAAATTGAGTTCACACAAATAGGAAAACAAAATTAAGATCTGAAAAGAGGTATTCAAGTTCAACACATCTGCACACACGAATAAAAAGTTCTATCCTTTGGGGGGAGGGATAGCTCAGTGGTTTGAGCATTGGCTTGCTAAACCCAGGGTTGTGAATTCAGTCCTTGAGGGGGCCACTTAGGGAACTGGGGTAAAAATCTCTGGGAATTGGTCCTGCTTTGAGCAGGGGGTTGGAGTAGATGACTTCCTAAGGTCCCTTCCAACCCTGATAGTCTGTTTTTTTTCTTGCATAAATTTTTAGCCCTAACTACAGATACTATACATTTAGTAATGTTGCAGGTTACTCTTCCTATTGTATCTCCTTTATTTCATGATACTTTGAATATTTAGGATTTGAAATCAGGGTTTTTTTGCATAGTGACTATTGGACCATACAATACTTTATTATTATAAGCCAACATGTGATTATGAATCTCACATGCAGAAAAGGAGTATTTGAATGACATTTCAGTATAAAGTACATCTGAAAATATTATACAATGTATAGATGGTTGGCAATTTCAATTTTGTTTTATATCTTTTTCCTTGACAGTTGTCAGAAAATAAGCATTTAAAAATGTTATACTTATTGATAATGTATTGAAAGTAGAACCATCTCAGCCAACCAGAGTTCAGGGTTTTCTATACAGTTACTGATCCATAAATATGTCGTTAATCCTCTGTTATGAAATTCACTACAGTATGATTGGTTGAGAGATTTTAATTTGCATAATAACTGTCTGGTTATAAATCCCAGTACTCTGACTAAAGGCTATTAGCCACAATACCAAGAGCCGAATAATCACTGTACAGTTGAGAAACAATTCAACTAGGGATCATAAAGTGATAGGGAGTTATGAAGGCCATAATCCACAAAGGCAGATTTGCATAAGGCAAACACATGATCCCAGCTAATCCCAGATATTACACACTATAGAAATTCTTTTAAAATTTAGGTGGGGTTTTGCTGGGGGTGGACTGTAGGGAGAAATGGGAAGAAGGAATACAAGTATTCCTAAACGTCAAGGAGCAGCAGTGTGGGGACACAGAAGAAGTGCATAAGGGGGTGGGCTACAGGGTCAGATGTTGGTTGGGAGCATATGTAGTGATGAGGTTCAGTGGTAAATCAGAGAAGAGATTTATGACAGACTGCAGGTGCTGAAAAAAGAGAGTTCATTTTAGTGTAACAGCTTTGAGTATACTCTCCAATAATGTGGTGATAAGTGCTTTGCCACAGAATTTATTAGTGCAGGATACAGTTATTACATCATGTTCCAGTAAAAGAGTATACTTTGGCTAAATTTTAAATATTTATTAAAATACCTGGCACTTTTATTACCTTCCTTGATTTTATTTATGGAAAAATCAAGGCACAAAGTGATTTCATGAACATCATATGGTTCTTGACATATGGATTCTATGACTCATCTGTCAGGGATATAACTCAAGACCCCTGATTCCCACTTTTGGTCTCTAACTACTAGATATGCTGCCTTATTAAAAAACGCCATGCGGAAATTAAAATAAAATTTTAATTCCTGACTAATCTCAGAATAAATATAGTTTATATGGGAAAAAATACACTTGAAATTGTTGTCCTGGACTTATTCAATACAAACACAAAGCTCAAAAAGGAGATTAGTCATCTAGTTGCAACTGTCAAAATGAAGTTTAACCACCAACACCACAAAGTACTGACCTGGGAACAGTTTGAAAAAGCTCATAATTGAGCCATCATGTAATTCAATATTTTTGGACCCACTATTCATCATGAGCCAAATAAGTAATTTCAAGGTTAAAATCAATGTAGTATAAAGTTTGAGATGAAGGCCCCAGTAAGTAGGAGTACAAAATCTGCATTCTCATTATTCCCAAATTGTTTGGAAGAGTGTGGTATTTTTTCATTTAAAACATCAATCCTTTTCGTGGGTTACTTTTACTATCATGTTGCTGCTACTATTGATCAAACCAGTTGCGTACAGAATTTGCTATGGTGACTGTTCCAGGACTTTCCCCCTCCCCTTTTAGTGCCTGCAAATGAAAACTGCCATAGTGACAGTCAAGGGGCGGCCCCTGATCCTCTGCCAACAGTGCAGCAACAAATTTGGTCAGGCTGAGAACTGCCTCCCACCCTCATTGCACCTGCCAGTCACCACTGTTCCCCTGAAGAAGGGAGATGCCTTACTCAGGGTTCAGTTAATCCAAGTGTGGACACTCTCCCACTTGGTGACCAGAGTCGGGGAAAAACCATCCCCCAACACACACTGGCCTTTAAGGATGTCAATCACTATCATAAAAGGAAAGGAATAATGTTAGGTCATCTTCAAGCCAGCCAAGGTCAGAGATACTATGGCTTTGTCTACATTACGGATTAGATCAGAGGTGCTCAACTAAAATTATTAGCTTCATGCAAACTAAAGGGAGTCATGGCATCTGCACACAGACCTTTCACATGCATTCAGTGTATTTGCTGTTATATCCAATATCCACAATAGCACTAAACTTGAATTATGTTGGTTGAAATTATTTCTGGGCATGCGTTACATTGTACAAATGTTGGTATTAATTGTGCCAGCCAAATTTGTGAAATATTGATGCATCAGCGCAAAGCTCTGATGGTGGCCTCTGGCTAAAGGGAAGCCCTCTGTGATATGTTCTTAGCATCCATTATAGATCTAGGTTCATCAGATACTTCAGGAATCAGTAGGATAATGTTCACCTCCATGAAAGAACTAGAAATCATGTGACTGTGACTGGCGACATATATTGGGAAGCGGGTTCTGGTTGGGTTGACCTATTGACACTAGCTATCTAAGGCCATTCTGTGGTCTCTGCGAGGCGCTATGGGACAGTATTAAATAATTAGCTTCCACTGACTGTTGTAACACATTCCCATTGGCACGAACACAGCTGATGCTCAATACTCTTTAGCCTCACTTGGAGTCAACCTAGGCCACAGCCTAGACTGATTGCTCCAAATTTTACCTTGACCTACATATGATAGTGTTGTGTTGGACACAGGTATTTAGATTCTGATTCTGACCATGAACTAAAACTTTAATCTAAGCAAGGATGTACTTTTCCTGGGATCACATGGTCAGATTACTCCTAGGGGAATCTGTGCCAAAAAAAATCTGCATATTTTATTTGTCAAAATAACACAATATAATCGCACTAGTTTCATTTAGGTACTTTTATTTCAAAATACCTGTTAGCAAGTATGTCTGTAAAAACACAGACAACAAAAAAGATTCTTCCAGGAGTAAAGAGTTAAGAAACCACTATGACAGCCCAGTTCGTTTCTCTGTTCTGCTTTTGTTGGGCACCTGAGCTGGACTCATCTTGGGGAAAAAGAGGGAGAAATCTCCAACACTCACACCTTTTCCCCCTTGAGCCCAGCCACAGGACACCCTAGGGCCCACACACCTGCACCCCTCCCACCATAGCCCAGCCATGCTCACCCCATAGCCCACACACCCGCATCCCCTCCTCCCAGTGCACAGCCACAGGGTTACCCTCAGCCTGGACACTCACACCTCTTACCTCCCCAGCTCAAACACCCGCACCTCTATCCTCCAGAGCCCAGCCACGGGGCACCCCCATCCCAGACACCTGTACCCCCTATTCCTCAGAGCCCAGGGATCCAGAGAGAGAAACAGCCTGATGCTGGGTCCCAGGCTTGTATGCTGTTTCCTGCACGCTGCCGCCTTCCTTCAAAACATGCTGGGAACCGTAGCTGCCCAGAACCCTCCAGATCTCCCCCACTCCACACACACACACACGCGGTGTCCTGTATTTGCAAGCTGGAAAGCCTGGCTCCGCTGGGTCCAGCGGCCACTAGTGGCGGCCAGCAGCTCTGCAGCACCAATTCTGCAGGGAAAAATTAAATTCTGCACAACTTCTTCATTGCGTAAATTCTAATGCAGAATTTCCCCAGGAGTATCAGAGGGACCTAGCATATACCACAGACTAATCACCTACAAAATTTCATCTAGGGGAAAAAAAAGTGAGGTAGAAACAAATGTAAAGCAGAAAAACAATGTCAAATTTACATTCAGGTGAAGACCTTGAACACCAAAGTCTCAAGAGAATTTTTAGAATAAAATTATAAAGCATGAAGGAACAGTTAAGAATATGTTCTCAATTATCACTGTACTAGCAAAGCAATGCACATTAGTGTCTGGAAATGAAAACCCTGTGCTTGTACTTATAAATATAATGCAAGTACAGCACCATTAAGGCTAGGTCCTCCCATGAATCTTTTGTCAGCACAATAATGAGAGTATGATTTTTGACCTTTTTTATACCAGCACATACCACAGATGCAATTATACACCAACAAACACTTTTTTCATTCAGGGAACTGGTATAAACTATACCACAAAAAGCAAATTTTTGCCAATAGGAGCTGTGTCTATACTAGGAGGATTTGCTATACCAGTAATCTGACAAATTTACATATTTAATTTTCCTCCAGTAAGGAGAGTGCAAGAGGTAACCTAAATCATATGCTGAACTTAAATACAGTGTTAACTGTTTCATGCTTTTCCAGTAGCAAGAAAATGTATGAACTTGGTAAGTTACCAAGTTACAACCAGGATTTCCATTTTAAGGCCCCAAGCCTGTAAGACTTATTCATACGCTTAACTATACACATTGTGAGTAGTCCACTGTGAGTGGAACTAGTCACAGTGTGGAACTGCAAGCACATATTTAAGTCTCTGCAGGATCAGAGCCTAAATTTTTACTATACATTTGTACAGCAAGTCTAAGTTCCAGGGCCGGTGCAACCATATAGGTGACCAGGGCACTGGGATTTGGGGGGCACCATTTTCTTTGGCAGTGACCACAGTGGCTGGATCTTCAGCCGCCCCGGTCACCACCAGCATTTAGGTGGAGGGAGCTGGGGCAAGGGAGCGTGGGGAGGGCTGTCTGCAGCAAGTAAGGGGGGGAGGCATGCAGGAGAACTCTCCGCCCCAGCTCACCCCTGCCCCACCTCCTCCCCGAGCATGCTGGGGGCAGGAGTGAGCTGCTTCACTTCTCCTGTCTCCCAGGCTTGCGGCACCAATCAGCTTAGGCGCCACAAGCCTGGGAGGCATGGCATTCTCGGGGTGCTAGTGTGCAGAGCAGGGGTGAGGTGGGGCAGGGAGGTGCCTCAGGGTGGAGCTGTTGCAAGGGGGAGCACCTCAGGGCAGAGGAGGGGAGCTGCCGTGGGGGGGGCATGCCTCAGGGCGCTGGGGGCGGGCAAGATGGAAGTTTCGCCTAAGGCACGAAACATCCTTGCACAGGCCCTGCTAAGTTCTACAAACTTCCTCAATAGTGAGGAGCAGCCAAAATTGTCACGTCAAAAGGATTTCAAAATCCCATTGCCCTCCTCAGAAACAAGTTTAACTAGTTTTTCATTTTAAATTTCAGTCTTTAGAAAAAAATTCTCTATTTATCTCCCTTGCAGGTGGTTGTGCTTAGTTTATCACTTGGTGTATTACATCTAAAGCGAATACTTACTGTACTAAAGTACAGTATAGTCACATCTATGGAAATCATGCCACGAAGTAAGGATCAATATGAAGGATTCCCTAGTTTGTAATCGCTTCACTAAAAGATTATTAAAAAATAGGAAGGCTACTTGAACTCTTTTTACACATATACAAGAATGCAGAGAATTAGACTCCGCTACACATCATCCAAACAGCAATTGAAGACATTAGAGAGAACATCTGGGCTTCAGTTTCTTAGCTCCATAGTCTCCCAATCAAATTAATCTAGCAAATGACAAGTCAAATGCAAGGAAGATTCTGTTATGCATTAAGATGAGGCTTTTCAAAAAAGCCTAAGGCAGTTGGTAGCTCAACTCCAAATGAATTTCAGTGGGATTTTGGAGCTTAACTTCCTTAGGCTCCTTTAAAAAAAAAATTGCAGCCTGTTTTTTGTCACTAGTCTACAAGTCACAAAGATGTCTGTCCATGTCAATCCATTTATTTATTGTTTATTATTTGTATCATATTAGTGCCTAGATGCCCATGGTAAGACTAAGGCCCCATTGTGCTAGGTGCTGTACAAGCATATTGAGACAGTTCCTGCTCCCAAAGAACATAGAAACTAGACAAAGGATGGGAGTGGAAAAAGGCAGAGAGGTCAAGTGACTTGCCCAAGGCCAAACAGGAAGTTAGACCGATTCTGTTGCCAGCTCACTCGTTCTCAATTCCCAGTCCAGGCTATACCTTCTTTTGGGAAGGAAAGTAGTCTAAAAGGAGGCATATTCATGGGGTTGGTTTTGCCATCAAGAACAAGATTGCTAGTCAGCTTTTAAAACTCCCTATGGGTATTCACAAATGTCTCATGACTCTTTGTCTTAATCTTAGTAACAACCAGTATGCGATGGTCATCAGAGCATTTGCTTCCACACTTGACAATGACACAGCTAAGGAAGACCAGCTCATCTTCATGGACGACTTCAATGCAAGAGTTGGGCGACACCCCGAACTCTGGAGAGGTACCACTGGAAAAGAAGGGTTGGGGAAAGTCAACTCTAATGGCATTCCCCTCATCAGCAAATGTATGGAGCATGATTTGCTTACCTCAAATACCATCTTTGGAAACACCCAGTTTCCACACACTGGCATCTTCCTGACTGGTGTGTCATCGTCAGAACCCGTGATTGTACTGACGTCCATATTACATGAATCATGAGAGGTACGGGTGACTGCTGGACAGACCATCATTTGGTCAGATCAATCGTGAAGGTGGCTTGGACCAAAACACTATAAACAACCTGTAAATCATGCTAGTCCTGAGACCCTTCATAATGCCTCATCGAGAGTCTCGTTGACCCATCTGACATCATCAATGATATCAAAACACACTGGGAGGAGTTCAAGAGCATTATTCACAAGGCATGTGAGAGTCGACTGGATACTCCATCCACCGCCATCAGGATTGGTTTGATGAGAACAACAAGGAAATTCTAGCACTTATTCATAAGAAGAGAAGCACATTTTGCACCTCGAAAAATGAACTCTCTAACTAGCAAAAATGAGACTTATCGGCTTAAAGCTCTTGTTCAAAGAATGCTGTGTGACATCAAGAACCAATGGGGGCAAACAAAGGCTGTGGAGATCCAGAGCTTCACCAATCAGCCTGATATGAGAAGCGTTTGCTTTTGTTAAAGCAATGAAAGACATCTATGGGCCAAGCTAAAGCAGCACAACCCCTCTGCGATCCCAGGACAGCTCCACCCTTCCTAAGGACAATGTAGCCCTCAAGCTATGTTGGAAGAAGCACTTCGACTCTACTTAACCACGAATCTGAAGTCTCAGCTGCCATCACTGAGTCCATTCTCCAGCATTCTGTAATAGAATCTCTTGCTTGCCCCCTATCTCCTGAGAAAGTTTGGCATGCCATCGTTCAGACTAGAAACAACAAGGCACCAGGCCCAGACAGCATCCTGTTGGAAGTCTTCAAAGCTGGTGAAACGGCACTTGTGCAAAAACTTCATCAACTTCTTATTAGAATTTGGGTTAATGAAGAAATTTCATCCGACCTAAAGAATTCCTAAAAATGGTCACAATATTGGCAAGGGAACAAGTCAATGTGTGGGAATTACTGAGGCATTGCCGTCCTCTCCGACATGATTTTTGTTGCACGACAGATCCAAGAGCAATGTAGAGAACAACACCAGCCATTGTTTATGGCATTTATTGACCTAAGGCCTTTGATTTCATTAATCATGCAACATTATGAAAGGTGCTGTCTAGGTTCGGTTGTCCATTAAGTGCGTTCATGTTCTCAGGCCATTTCATGATGGGATGACCGCCACCATCCTCTGTAATGGGTTGGAGATGGACTCGTTCACCATCCATACTGGTGTTAAGCAGGGCTGTGTTAGCGAACTAACCATTTCTTCCATCTATTTTGATATGATCTTGATGCTTATTCGTGACTGTCTTTCTTCTGGAATTGGGATTGTGTATTGCATGGACAGCCAGCTCTTGACCTGTGGAATCTTCATTCTAAAACTGAAGTCACCAGGACTGTTATTACTGACCTTCGCTATGCTGACAACTGTACCATCCTTGTGCACAGCAAGGCTGACTTACAATCCACCCCAGATCTTTTCATAGTTGCCTATCATAGCCTGGGATATGTTAGCGATAAGTTGCCCCCCTTCTCCCACTAATTGTCAATGGTGATGAACTCCTGGAAAGCATTGAAAATTTCCCTTACTTTGGTAGCCACCTTTCCCAGACAGCCAATCTTGATGTGGAGATTGAACATTGGATCCTTCGTGTCAGCACATCCTTTGGAAAGTAGCTTCATCGTGTCTTTATTGACAGAGGTCTTCATACGAAAACTAAGATCCTGGTCTACAATGCAGTAGTCATCCCCACTCTTCTTTATGGATGCAAGACATGAGTGACATACTGAACCCATCTTAAGCATCTGCAGTGCTAGCAACAGCTCTGTCTTAGGAAGATTCTCCATATCAGATAAGAAGATTGTCACCCTAATACCAGCATTCTCTTTGCAGCTAACATCACCACTGTTGAGGTGAAGATTATGAAATATCAACGTCACTGGGCTGGCCATTGTGTGCAGATGGCTGATCCTCATCTTCTGAAGCAAGTCCTCTTTTCTCTACTTAGTCATGGTAAGAAGACCCACAGGGGAAAAGAGGAAATGCTACAAGGACACCTGAAAATATATCTTAAGAAGGGAGGCATTGGCCCCATGAATTGGGAAGAGCTAACTGACAATAGACTGAAATGGTGTTGCATCATACATCAAACCTCTTTCCATTTTGAAGAGAACTGCCTTGTTCAAGAGGCTGAGAAACAGCAGAGGAAGAAGGAAATTGTACAGAATCCCAGCCACCGGTTGTGCTCTGTCCAAGCAACCACCCATCATATATGTGGAAAAACCTGTTGAACACAGACTGGACTCCACAGCCATCTTAAGTTTCACCAATGAACCCCCTCTCCAATTTTCCCCGCAGACGACATCCTCATATCGAGTGATAGGCGACAATGACAATATACACACAACCGTCTTCTAAAATACTCACGGATCAGCAATTTCTTTTTCATTCTTGTAGAACATGTCTGTCTCAGTACAAGACGGTTACTCACCTTTGTAACTGTTGTTCTTCGAGATGTGTTGCTCATATCCATTCCAGTTAGGTGTACGCGCCGCGCGTGCACATTCGTCGGAAAACTTTTACCCTAGCAACTCAGTGGGCCGGCAGGTCGCCCCCTAGAGTGGCGCCACCATGGCGCTCCATATATACTCCTGCCGGCCCACCCGCTCCTCAGTTCCTTCTTGCCGGCTACTCCGACAGTGGGGAAGGAGGGCGGGTGTGGAATGGATATGAGCAACACATCTCGAAGAACAACAGTTACAAAGGTGAGTAACCGTCTTTTCTTCTTCGAGTGATTGCTCATATCCATTCCAGTTAGGTGAATCCCAAGCCTTACAAAGGCGGTGGGGTCGGAGTGAAATGTGGCAGAATAAAACTGCTGAGCCAGAGGCTACAGCCTCTCTTGACTGCTGAACCAGGGCATACTGCGAAGCAAAGGTATGGACCGAGGACCAATGGAGCTTCGCGACAGATCTCGTGGGTAGAAACACGAGCCAGCAAGGCGGCAGATGAAGCCTGAGCCCTGGTAGAATGCACGTTGATGTGGCTTGGGGAAATATGAGCCAAATCATAACAAGTGGGGATGTCCGCCATCACCCCAGATGAGATCCTCTGAGAGGAGAACAAGCAAGCCCTCCCTTTGGCCCGCACCGGGATAGAGCTGGGGCACCTTAGGAAAAGGTTCTGTCAGCACAATATAATGCGAGCACTCCACAGATGTCCAAGGAGTGCAACGGTTGTGCCCATTGCGTTGAACTGTGGGTAACATGAAAAGCCAAAACCACCTTAGGGAGGAAAGCCGGGTGCGGTCATAACTGCACCTTGTCATTGTGAAACCTAGTGTACGGCGGAACCCCCGTAAGAGCTCTGATCTCAGAGACCCGTCTGGCCAAGACTAGGTTGAGGTCCCAGGTCGGGGCTGGGCGGCGCACCCGAGGGTGCAAGCGCTCCAAGCCCTTGAGGGACCTCGAACCCATAGAGCGTGAGAACACTGAACGTCCATCTTAGCCTGCTGGAAGGTAGAGATGGCTGCCGAGTGTATCCTCAGCGCTGATACCGCCAGGTCCTGCCGCTGAAGGCCAGAGGCAGGCCAAACAGAGGGGATCGAGACCTCAGCAGGAGCAAGATCGAGCGTATTGCAGCTGTAAAAGAAACGCTTCCACCTGGCCCGGTACGTCGACCAGGTGGAAGGCTGCCTGTCACCCCGACTCAGGTACGCAGCAGCCACCGTGAGGCGAAGAGGCTGCAGGTCCGAGTGACGAAGCCTGTCGTTGCCCTGAGTGATGAGGTCTGGGCTGCCAGGCCGAGTAACGTGGTATGTCAGCGCTGCCTGGACCATTCTGGAGTGATCATGATGATGCACGCTCTGCCCCTGCGGAGTTTGAGCAGGACCTAATGAACCAGTGGGAACAGTGGGAAGGCATAATGCAGTTGGCCTTTCCACGGCATCAGGAATGCGTCCAAGATCGATTCCGAGGAGAGATCTTGGAAGGAGCAGAACACCTGGCATTTCCTGCTCTCGCGGTGAGCGAACAGGTCTGTGTGAGGAAACATCTCCACTTCCGGAAAGCGGGACGCCTCACATGGGGCAGAGTGATCACTCGTAAGGCAGGAAAGACCTGCTGAGGCAAAGAGTTAGGACGTTCCAAACGCCTGGGAGAAAGGACGTCGCCAGCTCCATCGAGTGGGCCATGCCAAAGACCCGGAAATGGATGGCCTCCTGACAAAAAAGCGGGGGGGGACTATGTCCCCCCTGAATACTTATGAAGCACCTGGTCGTTGTGTTGGCTGTAAACACCGAGATACAACGGCCTCGCAGCTGCCGCTGGAACCCCTGGCATGCCAGGCGGACTACTCTCAATTTTTGGGGAATTGAGGAGGAATGCCAGCTCCCTAGAAGACCAAAGGCCTTAAGCTCAGAGGTGACTATGAACACTCGAGCAGAGAGATGAGGCGTCCGCCGTCAGGGGCAGTGAGCCGGACTTGGAGAGGACGGAGGCGGAGCTTGGCGTGTTTGGTTACAAACTTGCGGGCAACCATGGACCCAGGAGACCGAGACAAGAACGAGCTGAGGTCGTTGGGAAAGCCTTCAGACCTCAGATGATTGTTGCCATCGCCTAAAATCTCAGTTGCGATAAGCAGGCTCCGGCTAGGTAGGAGACCAGGATAGCCCCTATGGAGCCCAACCTCTGCGTGGGGACCAGAGTGGATTGCTCTATAATAAACAGCAGGCCTTGACCTGTGAATAAGACCGTGGCGATGCCCACGTGCTGAGTGGTTTGTGTCTCAGAGTCTCCGTGGATAAGCGAATCGTCCAGATACGGAAAAACGCATATCCGACATCAGCGACGGTAGGCGGCGACTATGGCCGTAAACCGGGAGTATTGACAGTCGGCTATAGAGCGGAGGCATCTCCCGTGCGGAGGGAAGATGGCATTGCGAAAGTACGCGTGCTTCATATCCAGGGTGGCACAGTAGCCCCCAGGAGGCAAGGATGGAATAATGATTCCCAGGGATACCATGCAGAACTCCAACCTTATCCTAACCCGGTTGAGTCCGTGCAGGACCAAGAAGGTCTGAGACCTGTGTTCGAGTGGGGGACTAGGGCATAACGGGGGTAAAACCCCTTACCCCTTTCGTCCGCTGAAGTGGGACAGGGCTGGAGCAAATTCAAGGTGGTACCTATGCTCCATCGTGCGCAGGACCCAGCGATCTGAAAGTAACTGGGGCCATGCCAGGAGAAAGCGGGATCGGGATCCCGTCCTGCGACTGGTACACCGCCCTCAGGTGAACCTTGGAAGGTCCGTCTTTGGTCCCAGTGGTAATTGCGAGGGACCTTGACTTTGGCTCTTTAGGGGTCCTGACGTTCGTCTGCGACCACCTTGGCCCTGCCGTTTGCCAGAGTTCTGCCTCTGGCTAGGCACAGAGTATGGCGGCTGGGGCCAGAAAGGCCTGCGTTTTGTCGCTGGCGTATACATGCTGAGACGCATTAGGACCCTATTCTATTGCCCACCAGACTTCGCAGTCTGGGGCTGTCTCTGCCGCGAAGATGCCTTTACCAACAAAGGGTAAATCCTGAATGGCATACCGCAGCTCCGGCCGGAGGTTTAAAACCTGAAGCCATGAAATGCACCTCACGGCGACACTCAAGGCCAGAGTGCCGGCCGCAGAGTCTGCTGCGTCCAACGAGGCCTGGAGGGACGCTCTGGGAACCTTCTTTCCCCCCGTCCTCCAAGACGGCAGCGAACTCCAGGTGGAAGTTTTGAGGGAGAAACTCCTTCACTCAGGTGCTATAATTATCGCAGCTAAGCAAGGCTTGTTGCTTTGCTACCCCGAGCTGCAGGGCCCCTGCAGAGTACACCTGGCGGCCAAGCCTGTTCATTCGCCAAGCCTCTTTCTGCTTCGGGGCTGGCGCCCGCTGGCCATCATATCAGGATCGTGGTCCTGAGCATAAAATCTGCGCATATGGGATGACACGGATGCGTGTCCGGACGGCCATGGAGGTACTAAAAGAAGGCACAGGCAGAGTCTCTGACTCACTCGGACCTTGCCCAACTCGGCACCGGGGACCGGCATCGGGAGGCGTATCGGTACCTGGAACGAGATCCAGACCCGCAACCAGAACGGTGTCGGGAGGTCGACCGAGATCTCGAGGCTCGGAGAAGGGCTACAGGAGTCAAGGTACCTGCCCCGGTGCCAGAGGTCGGAACGGTGCCGATAGTGGGTCGGCGAACGGGATACCGACCGGTGCAGCGAGTGTGACCAGTACCGAGGAAAACAGCACCGGGACTGCCAGTGGTGTCCGGCGTGCCGACAGGACTTGGAGTGTCTGCGGGACCGTGATCATGAATGGTGCCGCTCTGCTGTGCTGACAGGGGACAGTCACCTGAAGAGACTGTATTACCCGTACCGGCGGTGCCGGGGTCAGGCAGCACTGACTCTGTCATGGCACTGAGAGCCCTCACCGTTGGTAACATCTCCGGCGTGAAGGGAACAGCAGGCTCAACCACAGTGCGTACTGGGGAGCTGTCAGGCACCGGATTCGACGGCCCTCGTGGGACCGGGATCCACGGTACCGAGGTCATCAGAGCTTCGGTAGGTGTCGGTGCCGGGCGATCCGAGTTAGATAAGCTGTCTGGCTGCGGTGCCGTCAGCACTGAAGCAGCGGGAGTAATACGCTCAACCACGGCGCGTGCCGGGGAGCCGTCGGGCACCGGATTCGATAGCCCTTGTGGGACTGGAATCGACGGTGCCGATGTTGTCGGTGCCTCAGAGGCGTCGGTGCCGGGCAATCCGACTTAGACTAGCCCTCTGGCTGCGGTGCCGTTGGCATGGAAGCAGCCGGAGCAGGAGCTCAACCACGGCGCGTGCCGGGGAGCCATCAGGCACCGGATTCTACGGCCCTTGCGGGACCGGGATCGACGGTGCCGACGTCATCGGTGCCGCAGCAGGTGTCGGTGCCGGGCGATCCGACTTAGACTAGCCCTCTGGCTGCGGTGCCTTTGGCACGGAAGCAGCCGGAGCATTAGCTCGACCACGGCGCATGCCGGGGAGCCGTCAGGCACCAGATTCTACGGCCCTTGCGGGACCGGGGATCGACGGTGCCGACGTCATCGGTGCCGCAGCAGGTGTCGGTGCCGGGCGATCCGACGTAGACGAGCTCTCTGGCTGCGGTGCCGTTGGCACGGAAGCAGCAGGAGCAGTAGCTCGACCACGGCGCGTGCCGGGGAGCCGTCAGGCACCGGATTCTACGGCCCTTGTGGGACCGGGATCGACGGTGCCGACGTCATCGGTGCCGCAGCAGGTGCCGGGCGATCCGACTTAGACGAGCCCTCTGGCTGCGGTGCCGCTGGCACGGAAGCAGCAGGAGCAATACGCTCAACCACGGCGCGTGCCGGGGAGCCGTCAGGCACCGGATTCTACGGCCCTTGTGGGACCGGGATCGACGGTGACGACGTCATCGGTGCCGTAGCAGGTGTCGGCGCCGGGCGATCCGACTTAGACGAGCTCTCTGGCTGCGGTGCCGCTGGCACGGAAGCAGCAGGAGCAGTAGCTCAACCACGGCGCGCGCCGGGGAGCCGTCAGGCACCGGATTCTACGGCCCTCGTGGGACCGGGATCGACGGTGCCGACGTCGTCGGTGTCGGGCGAGCCATCTTAGACGAGCTCTCTAGCTGTGGTGCAGTTGGCACAGAAGCAGCAGGAGCAGTAAGCTCTACCACGGCGCGAGCCGGGGAGCTGCCAGGCACCGGATTCCGTGGTCCTGGGGGACTGGAATCGACGGAGCCGAAGTCATCGGTGCCTCTGCAGGTGTCGGTGCCGGGTAATGCAACTTAGGCGAGCTCTCTGGCTGCGATGCAGGTGGCACGGAAGCAGCGGGAGCAGGGGGCTCAACCACGGCGCGTGCCGGGGAGCCGCCAAGCACCAGCAGGAATCGTAGGCTCTCTCGACCTCGGAAGAAGGGAGCGGTGCCGAGTCGACATCGGTGCCGGCGACGGTCGGTGCCGAAAGGCCTTGGTAGTAACGGCGGGGTCCGGTGCCGAGGAGGCGCTTCTGCCCGCCGCTTGAACATCGCTCGGCGCCCAAGGTGGAGGGGTAAGTGAAAGTCCCGCACCTTTTTGTTCTCGGCTTAAAAGCCTTGCAAATGGGGCACTTATCTGTCAAGAGTGATTCCCTGAGGCACTTCAAACAGGAGTCATGTAGATCTCTCTTCGGCCGCGGCTTCTGGCAGGCCGGGCCCCTTTTAAAACCCGGTGAGCCATGCATGGCTCCGGCACTGGGCTCATGGAAGGGGCTACTTCCTGAACCCCGCTAACTAAACTAACCATGTTAGCAAAGAAAACACGTATAACCATACAAATATATATATAAAAGGGTTATAACTGCATAATTATATACGAGAAAACGAGTAGCTAGGGAAGTGGAGGTCAGCTAAGCCGCGCTCCACTGTTCCAACGACCGACACGGGCGGTAAGAAGGAACTGAGGAGCGGGTGGGCCGGCAGGAGTATATATGGAGCGCCATGGTGGCGCCACTCTAGGGGGCGACCTGCCGGCCCACTGAGTTGCTAGGGTAAAAGTTTTCCGACGAATGTGCACGCGCGGCGCATACACCTAACTGGAATGGATATGAGCAATCACTCGAAGAAGAATCTAATGTTTTCATATTTACCTCAGTGTGTAACACTCAAATCACTACTTTTCTGATGGCTTCTTAAGGAAAGCCATCAAGTAGCAGGGATTCTATCCAATTACCCAGAAGAAAATTTAAAGATAGTTTTCCTTCAGTGTATACATGAACAATTTTTATTTCCAACTAAACACCAGGACATCTTCTTTTAATAATGTCACTGGAAGGAAAGAAATAAAATTCAGAAGAGATTTTTTTTTTTTTTCAACTGAAGGAATCAGAATGAAGTACAGGCAGGAGAGGATTTGTATTGGGAGCAGGTAATGGCTGATGATTCTCTCTGTCTATTCCCTCCTTATCTTCTGCCCCCAACAATTCCTTCCAGCCTCTCCATCCAGTCTGTCTTCTTAGCAAGTTCTTCCTTCCTTTCCATTTCAAATGAATATGCATCCAGGTACCTCTTCAACAGACCATGCTGAACAACTTACTTGCCTGTCTTTCCATAGAACTAGGCACATGCTAAGGTAGAATAGAGTGTTGTACATTCCAAATCCCCCAAGATTGTCTGAGACATTATGGGATTTAGAATGCTCTGACTCCACAACATTGCAGCACAAACAATATGTCAGCTAGGTTATCAAGGTGCACATCAAAAGGTCTGACTGGTACCAAATAAGTTTATCAAAGTAGTACAAAGTGGGATGGAGTCACATCGGCAAGGTCAGGTAGCTGATGTTCACAGTCAAAATGCTTCTCAATCCACACTTTTTTTTAATTGAAAACAATTCAATTTTAGTTTCACTGTAATCTCTACATACTACTACAGGCTACTATATACTAAAGCACATTCTGATGTGCTTTTATGTCCACTGAAAGGACAGTTATATTGATAGACACTCAGCTGAGAAAAGTAGAGCATGCCACCACTTTCATGGTTTGGGTTTGAGCCCAAAGATGATCAAAGTCATTTTACAATATCTATTGTCTTTATCCCTACACAAAATAAAATAATTTATCAAAATGAAAATGTTTTGTTCAAATTTTTTCCCAAAGAATTTTTGACTTGACTAAATGAAAAAAAAATCACCCCCTCATACTTGCCCTCTTCCTTTTAAAAGGTTAAAAAGGAAAATAGATGGGGGGGGGGAATAAAGCCTTTTTATTGGCAAAAATCAGATTTTTTTCTCCATTTTTTCCATCAAAATAGGATACATTTTGTACAAAAGCTCCATTCCATTTTTCAAAACAATTTGCATAAAAAGGTTTCCCAGTTCTAATAAATTGTAATCTGTGACAAACAGCAACCCATCCAAACCTTGAATTAGCTGGCACGTTTATTTGTCAAGTGCTCAATGTGCTGTACAGCAGAATTTGAACACTGTACACTTAAACCATTTTGAAAAGAGAGAGGCTCTAACAAAAAAAACAGAATAGGAAAGTTATAAATAAGGCCACAACGGTGATTAAATCAAATCCATCTTTGGAAATGTCTTAAAAAGCCCTTAAAATGGAAGGGAATGAGCTGAGTGTGACAAACTAGCAGTGTTCACCTCAATCATTCCACCCTATAATCAGATGTTGATTCCACCTGGAAACAGCTAGGTGGAAGGAGGTGGCTGATTTTCTTACCAAGAGATATAATGGAGATGGGAGGAAAAAAGATCTATGGTGTGGGCTGAGCAACTCAGAAAAAGAAACCAAGGAGCAGCTTAGCCTAAGGTGAGGGGCTTCAGCTAAACTTTAACTCCTGGAAGGGAAAGAGACTGGACTCCACTGAGTATGTGAACTGTGCTCATTGAAGTAGTTGAGCAAGGCAACTTGTTGCACCAAAGACAAGAGAATTCCATGCCCCACTGCAGCAAAAACATGATGCCCTGCTCATGTTATTATGTAAGATGAGACAACGGGACTCTTAAAAGCCAAGTGACATCAAGCAGAAACCAACATTTCAGAATAATTAGTAGAACTGAGTGAAATTCAGAATTTATGTCCATGGAAAACATTTCTGTTAGTCTCAAAATGAGACAAAGTTGACATTTCAAAAAAGTTTTGTGGAATGGAAATTGCAAAAAACTTTTAATTTGGAAATGTTGAAATATTTCATTTACAAAGTTTTTCTCAAACTCCCCCCACACACACACGTCAACATTCCCAATGTTGAAACGATTTGAAATGCTTAGAGCAGTGGTTCCCAAACTTGTTCCGCCACTTGTGCAGGGAAAGCCCCTGGCAGGCTGGGCTGGTTTGTTTACCTGCCGTGTCCTCAGGTTTGGCTGATCGTGGCTCCCAGTGGCAGCGGTTCGCTGCTCCAGGCCAATGGGAGCTGCTGGAAGCAGCAGCCAGCATGTCCCTGAGCCCGCGCCGCTTCCAGCAGCTCCCATTGGCCTGGAGCAGCGAACCACGACCAGTAGGAGCTGCAAATGGCCAAACCTGCGCAGGCAGCAGGTAAACAAACCGGCTCAGCCCGCCACAAGCTTTCCCTGCACAAGCGGCAGAACAAGTTTTGGGAACCATTGGCTTAGAGCAGTAAACCGTATTTCCCCACTGGGGTACATTGCCTCCTGAGAGTTGTAGTTCGAGAGCCTGACGCCCAACTTACTTTCTTGTCTGATATTCTGATTCAGGTTGAACGAATCCTAAATCAAATATTTAATTTCTATTTGACATGAAAAAAAATCAAAGTTTTCCCTGTAGAAACTTCAATTTTGTTGAACTGCATTTTCTGCTGGAAAATCATTGCAATAGAAAATTCCCAATCAGCTCTAATAATTAGTGAAGGATGGCTGTTACTAGGTTTATAACAAGACTCTTGTGAATTTGAGTCTTAGTATCCCAAGCAACATTTCCCCACATTAATATTAAAAAAAAAAAAAAAAAAAGCTGAATTTAACATTCTCTCTCTCTCTCTCTCTCTCTCTCTTTCACACTCACACACAGAAAATACAGTCATTTGTATTCATGCCCACTGCACCCAGAACATGTTCATAAACTTCTATTTCCATGTATGTTTATTAGGAACAAAAGGTCCTCTTTAACAGCTCTATTTCTTAACAGGTTTGTATTTTAAAAGGACCTCACTGCATATGATTTTACAAGGAAATTGTCAGTTAAGCACAACATCATCTTTTCCGGCCTGAAGGAGAACAACAACAAGATGAATTCCATGCAATTTTCTGTTAAGTAGATGATTATATGGAAATGAGAAAGTGTGATCCCAGTGCCTCAAGGTGAACAAGATAGATATCCTTGACAGAAAGAGTTTAACTTAGAAGAAATAATTGAACTTACATTGTTTCAACCATTCCAGAATACCGTCTTAGCCAGCTAACTACCTTAGAAATACCTAGGTCATTCCAATTTAAGAAAAACCATTTGAATTTTAGAATCCTGCTGTAGTTACAAAGCAAATGCCACTTCCATTCTAAGTCTGTATTTTCTGTAGCTAATGAAGAATAAACAAACTATTTTTAATTTAACAATTCAAATGTCTCACAAATATGATCCTCGTTAAAGAACATTGCTTTGCTAGGTGAGAGGGAAAATTGGTTGGTAAATAAAGTTAATTACAAAGAAAATCAACTGGGTATGTACTATTTTCCTTATAGATTTGAGTGCACAGAGTGTAATTACATTAATACATTCCAAGGCCAAAACAGACCACTATGATTATCTAGTCTGACCTCCTGTATAACTCTGCCTACAGAACTGTCCCCAAAATTATTCCTAGAGCATCTTTTAGAAAACATCCAATCTTGATTTAAAAATAATCTGTGATGGAGAGTCCATCACAACCTCAGGGAGTTATTCCAATGGTTAATTATTCTCTTTGTTAAAATTGTACACCTTATTTCCCATTTGATTTTGTCTAGATTCCACTTCCAGCCATTGAATCATGCTATCCCTTTCTCTGTGAGACTGAAGAGCCCAATATTAAATGTGTTCCCCATGTCTACACAGCAAAGAAAAACTTGCGGCTGGCCTGTGCCAGCCGACTCAGGCTCACAGGGCTCAGGCTGTGAGGCTGTTTTACTTCTGTGTAGACTTCTGGGCTCACGCTGGCGCCCAGGCTCTAGGACCCTGTGAGGTGGGACAGTCCCAGAGCTGAGGCTCCAGCCCCACCCCAGAGATTTACACAGCAATGAAACAGCTCCACAGCCCAGGCTCCATGAGCCTGAGTCGGCTGGCATAGGCCAGCCGCAGGTTTTTCTTTGTTGTGTAGACATACCCATAGATTGTAGTAAAGTCATTCCTTAACTTTCTCTTGTTAAACTAAATAGAACGAGCTCCTTGAGTCTATTACTATAAAGCATGTTTTCTAATCCTTCAGTCATTCTCTTGGCTCTTCTCTGAATCCTCTGAAATTTATCAACCTCTTTCTTGACTTGTGGATACCAGAACTGGACACAGTATTCCAGAAGCAGCGGCACCAGCAGCAAATATAGGAGTAACATAACCTCTCTACGCCAACTCAAAAGTCACGTTTACACACCCAAAACTTACAATACCCCGTTTGGCCATAGAGTCACACTGGGAACTCATGTGCAACTGATTATTCACAACCCCCAAATCTTTTTCAGAGTCACTGCTTCCCAGGATAGAGTCCTCCATCCTGTAAGTATGTTCTTTGTTCCTAGATGTATACATTTACCCATATTAAAATGCATATTGTTTGCTTGAGCCCATCTTACCCAGCAATCCACATTGCTTTGTATCTGTTACCTGTACTCTTCACTATTTATCGTTTCCCCAGTTTTTATCTCATCAGCAAACTTTATGATTATACGTTTCTTTCCAGGTCATTAATAAAAATGTTAAATAGTGTAGGGCCAAGACCTGATCCCTGCAAGACCCCACTAGACACTCAGACATTTGATGATGATTCTCTGTTTACAGTTACATTTTAAGACCTATCAGTCAGTTTTTAATCCATTGAATATGTGCCGTGCTAATTTTTATATCAATCTATTTTTTTAAATTAAAATGTCATGTGGTTCCAAGTCAAACACCTTACAGAAGTTTACTACATCAACATTATTGCCTTTATAAACTAAATTTATAATTTTATTAAAAAAAAGATGAGACGTTACTTTGACACGATCTATTTTCCATAAACCCATGTTGATTAGTATGCATTATATTACCCTCCTTTAATTCTTTATTAATCAAGTCCCATATCAGCCACTCAATTATCCTGCCTGGGATCAATGTCAGAAAGACCAGCCTACTATTACCAGGGTCATGCCACTTACCCTTTATTACTATTGGCTCACCTTTAGCTTTCTTCCTGTCTTCTGGAACGTCCCTGCTGTTCCAAGACTTGTTGGAAAAAAATCAACATTAACGATCCAACAAGCTCTTCCCCCAGCTTTTTTAAAAGCTTGGGTGCAAGGTATCCAGACCTGCTATTGAACAGCCTCCTGAGCTGATAGTTAAGGCTAAGATTTTGTCACGGAAGCCATAGAATCCATGACTTCCAGAGCGCTCTGTGACATTTTCCACTTCAGCACCAAGGCATTGGGGCTGGAGCTGTCAGCCAGAGGGAGCCCCACGCAACTCCCAGCTACACTGGGCAGGGAGGGGGACCCCGGAGCCTCAGCATTTTGTCACATTTATTTTTAGTAAAAGTGAGGGACAGGTCACAGGCTTTCATGAATTTTTGTTTATTGCCTGTGACTTGTTCCTGACTTTCACTAAAAAGAACTGTAACAGAAGTTTAACCTTAATGATAGTGCAGTGGAAAATGTTTTATATTATATGACTCTCTCTGTTTTTCCCAAATACGAAAAAGAAAAACATTTATTGAACACTTCTGCCTTTTGATAATTCTACCCTTTCCATTTAGTAATGGACCAATACTAGTTTTAGGATTCTTTTTGTTTCTAAGACACTTTTAAAAACTCCTTCTTATTGTCCTTAACTCTGCTGGCCATAGATTTCTCCCTGTGTCTTTTTGTTTCCTCTATCAATTTTCTACAGTTCTTAGCTTCTGATTTATATTTATTTTCAATGCTCCCTTTTTTCCATTTGTTAGGCTTTGTTTTTTTTAATAGCTGCCTTCATTTCCCCAGGTTGGCTTTTTAACCAATAGAGCCTTCTTCCTCAGTTGTGGCTTTTTGGTTATTTAATAAAGTGTTCTTAAATAATTCCTAACTCTCAATCACATTTTTTCTGCCTCCCAACCCCCACAGCAAGCCACAGGTAGAGTCACTAGAAATCCATGCTAATCTCATGAGCATTCTCTCCATACTTCTGAAATCTTAAGAAAACTGCACGCTGCAATGTTGAGAAAATGAAATTAATTGAACACACAGCTTTATTTTAGCATGGATTTCTAGTGGCTCTACCTGTAGCTTGCTGTGGGAGTTGGGAGTCATGGATATAGGGCAGAGAGAGAATACTGCCCTCCAAATATGGTATTAGAAACAGCTGAATTTTGGAAAGCAACTGATCTAAATATATAGCAGTTCATTAAGGTCTCTCAGCAGAAATATGGTACATCTTAAAAGTCACACAACTGATCTAATTGTACTTCAGGCATATTAAGTAAAAATGTGTTCAAAATATGGAACTAAGTTTTGGCCAGGTATTTGGCAACGTGGAGCAGATTTCTATTACACGCCACTCTTCCCCGTCTTCCTTGCCCTTTGCCCCATAGCAAATCGTTAATCACTAGGCCAGAAACAGTGCATGCTATGTCTATGAAAATTATTCTTGATTTTTGTAGTTAATCCATAATCCAACGCTGAGTGCAAATAGCTGAAGTTCAAGATAGACAGATGCTTTGGTTGTCCTAGTTTAGAATTCTTTTCTCAAGTTGCACACAGATGGGAGCACTTGTTTACACTCAGGTTATGCATTAAGATGGTAGCTTGTGTATTCAGAATGTGGAATTACCATCAGATTAATGCACATGTCCAGTGAAAATGTTAAAAAGTTAACATTTTATTGTAAATGCTCTATGTCCCGTTTAAATCCATATTCACACAACAATGCCACATGCCTTGTGAACTAGATTACAACAACTAGCACATATGTATTGTAGCCTTTATGGACTTTATTGATTCATCAGTACATATTTTTAAATGTCAAATCTATAATAATGTTAAATATGTAATCCCTAGAGTGGAAGATTAAATCTGAATTCTTTAATAATGCTGGAAAAATCCTGTTTCACGCAGACCTTTAAGTGTTATGGGACTATTTGAAAGTTAGTGATTTCTAAAATTCTCTTTAAAAGTAAAATGTACATGTCATCAGAGAAAGATACAAGGCCATCACTCTGACAGACAACAAGATAGAACACAAGCAATTATAAAATATAGTGGTTCCCCTGGAAAGTAATGCTGGCATAGTACATATAACTACCCTAGGAAGAAAGAGAATTTTATGAAATGTGTGATGTTGTTACTAAATTTTGAACCTGGTGGATTAAAAATTAACTTTAATAGGTTCTTGCAAGTATTACTGATGCAATTTAGTTAACACTAAGATAGCTCTTCTTCACAGATCTCAAAAGTCCTTCAGAAAGGAGGATGCATTAAGACCAATAGTCCTAGTTTATAGATAAAGAAACTGAGCCACAAACAGGTTACAACTTGCCATATTATAATTATTTGTATTAGCATAGTGTCTAGGAGCCTTGTTCATGGACCAGAACCCCATTGTGCTAGGCACTGTATGAACACAACAGAAAGACCATCCCTGCACCCAAAAGATTAGATTCTAAATAGTCCTACTTTAACTAATAATGGCAGAGAAACGAGGTCTCCTGACTCTCAGGTCTAGTCTCTACCTTCTAGATCACACTGATTGATTAGCAAAATCTAAATAAAAACATGGTTAATTTCTTTTGGACTGGAAAAAGTATCTTTAAGCACTTCAGTCAATGCAGTGGACAAGCCCAGAGGCTATAGAGAAGCAGGGGAGTAGTGACAGATTGGATAAGCTATTTCAAGGATGACTTCCAAAGGAATGGAAGAGTTAAACAGGCTCAGAGAGGAGAACGCAAATGTCCATTTTGAGGCTGTGTGTTGTGTGAATGAATTGTGGAGCACCATGAATTCTCAAAAGGATCATTAAGAGCTGTGAAGCCCTTAAGTAACATTTATTCTTCGTGTTAGAATTAGACCTATAGCTTGAGTGATATGGCTATAAATGAGTATTTAATATCCTTTGGATTTTCTCTTTAATAACCTATTTGACATTAAAAGCTCTAATTTAAGAAAACCAAAAGTGATTTCTATAGTTATGGAGGAGGGTTTTTTGGGAATGTTGTTTTTAATTTGTCTGTTAGGGAAGTAGAGGAAAGGAGGTCTCTATCCACAGTGGGTGTGATTAGAACCCTGGAAGGTGCAGAGAGGTTATAAAAGAATAAAGATAATTTAATGGAGTTCCATTAATATTGGTCTTTAAAATATTTTTGGGAGGGTGGAGGGCACATAATGCAACTACCAAAATGACAGCATTCTTTTAAGTAAATTCTAAGTACTTCAAATGATTACCTATAAGAAATAAACACTTCCATTCACTGACTAAATATTTCCCCATTTAATGTAACCAGATAGGAGTTTTGCAGGTAAACAACCTGTATATGACATTGTAATTTTCTCAAGTTAGGTTGACTGCATCAATAATTAACGGTTTCTCTCTGTAAAAGTTTTATACAGTAACAGCCTTGTTATCCGGCATATTGGGGGAATGGGAAGTGCTACTAAGTAAAAACTTCGGGTTAACTAAGAGAGAGGGAGTTTGGGTGCAGGAGGGAGCACAGGGCAGGGGATTGGAGCATGGGAGGAGGTGTGGTGTGCTGGATCCAGGCAGAGCTCACCTTGGGCTAATTCCCGCAAGTGGTGATATGTCCCTGCTGTTCTTAGGTGGAGGTGTGGCTTGGCAGCCCTGTGCATTGCCTCCGCCTATAGGCGCTGCCCCCACAGCTCCCACTGGCCACTCAGTTCCTGGCAATGAGAGCTGCGGAGCCAGCGCTCGGGGTGGGGAAAGGGCAGTGCATAGAGTCACCTAGCAGCGCCTCTGCCTAGGAGCAGCAGCAGCAGGGACATGTCGCTGCTTTCAGGGAATGGCCCTAGGTGAGCGCTGCCTGGATCCGGCACCCCGCACTTCCTGCCACGCCCCAGCCCCCTGCCCTGAACCCCCTCCCACACTCACACTCCCAGAGCCCACATCCTCTCCCACACTCCGAACCCCTTGTGGCTGTTCCTCCACCTAGGAGCAGCAGGGACATTTCGCCACTTCCGGGGAGCCAAGTAGGGAGCCTGCCAGCCCGCCAGCCCCACGCTAACCAGACTATAAACCAGACTTCAATGAGAATCAGAAATGCTGGTTTATAGATCTTTCTGATTGATAAAGTGCTGGATAATACAGCTTTTACTGTAGTATGAATTCCATATCAACTAATATTTTATCATTCCTAGTATTACTGAGTAAAGGGAAGAAAAAGTTGATGATTCTGGAAAACAGAGACACAGAAGATTTGAAAAGCAACACAAAATCCACTGATGGTTTATACTATTTTATTTCACTTTCTATACACACACACACACACACACACACACACAAAATGTAGAGTTTTTCAAAAGTTTATCTAGCACAAAATACATAAATAGGCACTGAATAAAAACTTTTTTTTCCATTTAAAAATCCATTATGCATGTAAGAAAATTTCCCATAAAGCAGAAGGCAATTATAAGAAACACACACAAAAAAAGAAGACAGATATTCTACTTTTTCCATGTATTTCATAGATCCTCCCATAATGATTGCTTCCTGCTATGGAAGAGACATTCAGAGACGTCTCCCATCTAATATTGTTGTGAAATGCATGGAAGTTAGACACAGGGCAGGTAGGTAAGGGAAATACTGTGAAAGCTACCTTTTGCTGATTTTTGAGATCATCACTGTAACAAACCTTCAGCGCTCTCCTCCCCTTACAGGCAAAATTCCAAAAGAAAATGTTACCATCTAAATAATACAAATTAATAGCTTACACAATTATTATAAAAGATTATACACGTGCAATGCTTGCTAGTGAAACCTCTGTGGTTTACTGAAATTTCTAAGGCGGCTGTACAGAAAAGTAGTTAAAACACCATTGCTATGTCTTGTAATTGTACAGTAATGAGGCAATTTAAAATGATAACTCAGCATTTTGGTGGCTTTTACATAATTTGGTTTGCTCAGAGTTTTCTGTAGAAATGTTCATAGAAGTATAGCAAACTGAATCATTACATTCCCTCCCTTAATGGTTAAATAAAACTTCTTCATAATTTCCAAAAATCTCTCATCTTCATGTTTCAAACTTTAAAAAGTTGAACACTAATTATGGACAGTGTTGTTTCCTATGGATGCTTAGATTTTTATAATCAACATTAAAATGGAAAAAACAAAACTAAAGCTTTGGTTACAGTGAACAGCAATGATAGAGGGCAAAAAAAGGATAAAACAACCACTTGTAATGATGTCATGTTCTTATCTTTGTAGGCTTTCATATCGGACTGGTCAAGACACAGCTAATTGTGACACATGCAGGAACAGTGCATGTATTATCTATAGGTAGGTTAAAAATTCTAATATTCCCACTTTTTATTGAGTGAAAGTAATGATTTTATCCACCAATGCAAGATCAAATGTTAGTTACTATTATAAATTGCTATTTCAATGAGAAGAAAGGAGAAATAAAAGACCAGGAAATTAATCTTTATTTCACTATAAAATTCAATGAATAAAATATTTTTAATATTAAAACTAAAATACAGGACATGCATATAGTCCATGAATTAAGCACGTTCTTTCCACCTCTGCTTTGCAAGTTTAACTGGCTGTTTTAAGCAACACGCTATGACCTGGAGGGTTTTAGTGTAATTTTGCATCTTACACCATTGTAAAGAAAACTTATACAATCTTACAGCACTACTCTTGTTCGGGAAAAATAACCAGAAGTCCTAAAGAAGACCCTGAATGTAGTGGAACAGGTGCAATTGCACTGCACTTGAGGAGGGAGTAGGAAGGGTTTCTGGCACCTATGTGCCACACAGCTAATCTTCATGGGAGGCTTCTCTGGAGCTGCCATAGAAAGAGCCATGGCAGCAGAGAGAAAGGGATCTGGCCATTGGATATGAAGGCACCTATATTAGTGACCATTACCCCTCTGGAGTAGGGAGGGGAAGATGCAGCAGTGGCTGTAGAGCTGCTCTGCATCTGTAACCCATTCCATTTACACAGGCTGTAAGGTCTACCTACAAAATTACTTCAGATCTTAAAGTCAAATCAGTACTAAAAGAGAGTGGAGTTTCCACTACTCCCAGATCTCAACCTAAGCATCACCTAAAATTAAACAAAGCAAACAAAAACTTTACCTAGTAGCAATCACTTGAAATATTATTTTTTCCAAACTGAAGCCCTTAATGGATTAATGCAAACATCATATTATTTATCACGATTGTCATCACCCAAGAGCAGCAGTTAATGTTCCATGGAGGTCATTAACAAGCAAACTTTCTGCAGAGAAGGCTGTATGAAAGTCTACAAGTTTCTGCACAAAATCCATTAAATTTGCATTGCAATGCATGTTTTATGTAGTTTTTCAGAAAAAAAATCCTGCACTTCCAGTTGTTGCCACTTCAGATTGATTTCCAGAATGAATAATTCTATATTTAATGCATCATTTATGAACCTTTTGTGTAAGTATTAAGATCATTCTTAACCATCACTTATTTCTTAGGTTTATGATTTACAAGTAAAACTGGATTAACCCCCTCTGATGTCAAACTGTACCAAGCATTAATATTGCTGAGGGTATATAGTATTTTCTGTACTATGTGCTGCAGCAAAATATTTTAGAATAGCTTTTCATAGCTGTCATGCATTAGGATTGGGGAAGTAGTATTGGGCAGGCCTTATAGCACAGATCATAATCAGACAGACATGCACTACATGTGGAAAAATGACACTTCCATCACCAAGCATTCTGTATTACAGATCAAACACACAGAAGTCCGTATTAAAGCATATGGGAATATATCTTGACTTGCCTAACTTAAATAGCAACACTGAGGTACGTCTACACTACAGGATTATTCCGATTTTACATAAACTGGTTTTATAAAACAGACTGTATAAAGTCGAGTGCATGCGGCCACACTAAGCACATTAATTCGGCGGTGTGCGTCCATAGTCCGAGGCTAGCGTCGATTTCCGGAGCGTTGCACTGTGGGCAGCTATTCCATAGCTATTCCATAGTTCCCGCAGTCTCCCCCACCCCTTAGAATTCTGGGTTGAGAGCCCATTGGCTGATGGGGCAAAAATCATTGTTGCAGGTGGTTCTGGGTAAATGTCGTCAGTCATTCCTTTCTCCAGGAAAGCAACGACAGACAATCATTTCGCGCCCTTTTCCCTGGATTGCCCTGGCAGACACCATAGCACGGCAACCATGGAGCCCGTTCAGCTTTTTTTTTTTAAGTACAGTCACCATATGTGTACTGGATGCCGTGGACAGAGGCGATACTCCAGCACTACACAGCAGCATTCATTTGCTTTTGCATGACAGCAGAGATGGTTACCAGTCGTTCTGTACCGTCTGCTGCCAGTGTAATTTGGCAATGAGATGACGGTTATCTGTCCTTCTGTGCTGTCTGCTGCTATCATGGGTGCCCCTGGCTGAGGTCGGCCGGGGGCGCAAAAGCAAAACTGGGAATGACTCTCTGAGTCAATCCCTCCTTTATGGTTTCTAAAAATAGAGTCAGTCCTGCCTAGAATATGGGGCAAATGTACTAGAGAAGCAGTGTATCAGAGAGCACAGCTGCTCTGTATCAGATCCCGCAGAAATGATGCGCTACATGCCATTCACAGGGGGTGCCCCTGCAACAACCCCACCCGTTGCTTCCCTCCTCCCCCAACCTTCCTGGGCTACCGTGTCAGTGTCCCCCCCATTTGTGTCATGAAGTAATAAAGAATGCAGGAATAAGAAACCCTGAGTTTTTAGTGACATAAAATGAGGGGGAGGCAGCCTCCTGGTGCTATGATAGTCCAGGCAGGACATTAAGCAGTGTGAGGGAGAGGAGCCCAGCATCCCACTGCTGTGATAGTCCAGGCAGTACAGAATCTTTTCTTTTCACATGAAAGGGAGGGGGCTGATTGAAGCTCAGCCCCCAGTTGCTATGATGAAGATGGTTACCAGCCGTTCTATACCATCTACTGGGAATGACTGGGAATCATTCCTATTTTCACTCAGGAGCCTCCAGCCAGCCTCACCTGAAGCCAGCCAGGAGCAATCACGGGTTCATAAGAAGGACGGTTACCAGTCCTACTGCACCGTCTGCCACCACGGAGGGGAGAGGAGCGGATACTGCTCTTCACTGCTGCAGCATCGCATCTACCAGCAGCATTCAGTAGAAATAGGGTGACATTGAAAAAAGTCAAGAAATGATTTCTTTCCCTTTTCTTTCATGTGCGGGAGGAGGGAGTAAATTGACTAGCTATTCCCTGAACCACGCCGGATAATGTGTTTGAACCTACAGGCACTGGGAGCTCAGCCAAGAATGCAAATACTTTTCGGAGACTGCTGGGGACTGTGGAATAGCTGGAGTCCTCAGTACCCCCTCCCTCTCTCCATGAGTGTCCGTTTGAGTCTCTGGCTTCCCGTTACGCTTGTCACGCAGCACTGTGTAGCCTGTAGATTTTTTTTTCAAACGCTCTGGCATTTCGTCTTCTGTAACGGAGCTCTGATAGAACAGATTTGTCTCCCCATACAGCGGTCAGATCCAGTATCTCCCGTACGGTCCACGCTGGAGCTCTTTTTGGATTTGGGACTGCATTGCACCCGTGCTGATCAGAGCTCCAGGCTGGGCAAACAGGAAATGAAAATCAAAATTTCGCAGGGCTTTTCCTGTTTACCTGGCCACTGCATCCGAGCTGAGATTGCTGTCCAGAGTGGTCACAGTGGTGCACTGTGGGATACCGCCCGGAGGCCAATACCATCGATTTGCGGCCACACTAACCCTAATCTGATATGGTAATACCAATTTTAGCACTACCCCTCTCGTCGGGGAGGAGTACAGAAACCGCTTTAAAGAGCCCTTTATATCGATATAAAGGGCCTCGTAATGTGGACGGGTACAGCATTAAATCGGTTTAACGCTGCTAAAATCGGTTTAAAGGCATAGGGTAGACCAGGCCTAACTTCATTAGGATGAACCACTGCCTTCTGCATACATGTGTGTGGTTAACAATGATGCCGTTCACATGCTTCAAGTTAAGCATTGGGTTATTTTCAAGATCACAACCAGTTTGAATAAAGTAAGCAGGATTTTGTAGCATCAGAGCAACTGATAGACAGTGACAACATCTGCCTATGAAATGAACAGATTTCTTTACCAGAGCCTTTAACATGAGATGAGAGTTCTGCAACAGCAAGAAAGTTTCCAAATTTATTGTAACACTGGATGTTTTAATCACTAGAGAGAAATCAGTGTGCACAAGTTGTAAACATTCATTTCATACTACTTCAAAGAGAAGTTTTATGATGCTAAACGTTAAATTGTGGAAGATCGTTTGAATTTACTGGATACATAGCTCAATTTCTGCAGACTATCATATTGCTCTGCTGAACAGCTTAAATCCAGTCTATTCTGTAATGAAGTGCTCCAACAATCAATGAGTGTGACAGGGCTATGTCATGACTTTTATAAGGTGTTTTATACTGACAACCCAGTTATTGTCATCCCACTGCAGTGAAGGCTACACAAAACCATTGGATGTCTTCATGTATTGCAAGTAACATGAAAAACAGTATATCTCAGAATTAAATTATCAACCTATCAAGAACTCCCTTTCTGTCCAGGAGATGCTTATGAAAATTATTTCAGGGATTCAGGGAACTGTGTTCACAAGAAAATGTGCAACAAGCCTATTAATTATGAGCTAGCTTTTTACATCCCTTACTCAGCCATGCTGGGAAATGACGACACACACACCTCATTTCTCTACATAGTCCTGTTCAGACTTTGATCCACACATGGGAGGAGGAACTGGGGCAATTTACCCAATGCTCCTTCTCTGCAAACAAGTAAATGAAGAGTGGACAGAGAGCAGAAGTCCCCAACTCCACCTCCTCTGCTCAGCACCCACCTATGATCACAAACATGGAGATAGGAAGGTGGTGAGGATGCTGCTGCATGAAATTAGGTATTCCTCCTCTAAGCAAGGGGAGAAGAAGAGGAAAAAGTATAACAAACACAGCCACAATCTGCTCTCAGCTCAGCTCTGGAGGCTGGGCAGCTATGCACCAACCCTTTCTCAAAGCAGATTTCAAAATTAAAATCTAGCCTTCAATGATAAAGAGCTCTGGTTTTGTTTTACCTGTTAGAAAAATTAAGAAAACGGATACAATGTTTATTTCCAATAGACAATTCCAGCCACTTGGTACTTCCATTTCACATGCAACTAAGAACCATAATCACATACATAATACAGTAGTGCAGTATAACTAATAGTATTGCACACAATAGTTTAGTCAGTGTATTATCTACTAGAGTTAAGAAGCGTCCAACCCTTCAGACAGAAAGGTTGTAGAAGCGGCATCTCTGATACAAGAAATATGGGACATTAAGATGTTTATGGAGCAAGGGTTTGAAGAACAAAATGACAGGTAGCCATATGATTCCAGATAAGAAGTTTGGTTTTTTAAATCTAGAAAATTATACACAAAAAAGTATGTTCAAAGAATATTAAGGTTGCCCACAAGGTAAAGCCAGGCACCCAGAAGACAGGAAATGCCAGAATTAAGTATGTGTGTAACGTTAATTTGCACCCCATTCAGTGTCTGCATGATGATAGTCTTTAATTACATGAACACATTTCCCCCCCCACACACAGGACTCTTGCCTCATTCAGTGTATAGGATGTTCTGGGGATGGGTTATTTAGTGAAGGAGACTGTTGTCTGTGGGACATCTACTTCATTTGTTGTAGAAGTTTGAAGTTTAGTGACTGAAATGGGAATGCAATAAGAAAAAGGTTAAGGCAGCTGATTGGAGAACTTGATTATATTCCTGCCTCTGCCACAGAGTTACTGTGTGTTGCTGGAACAAAATGTCCATACATTTCACAGGTGGTCACTAACTCAGTGTTCCTTGCTTTCTGGGTGCCTGACTTGAGCCTCTGGGATCCAATTTGTAGAGGTGATGAGCATTCACAGCTTCAACTGAAGTTAATGAAAGCTGTGCTTTGAACATATAAAATGCTCACGATTCTGAAAAATCAGGCCCTAGGTGGCTCAATTTGGGCACCCAAAATTCATGTACACTTTTGACCACAATTCTGTTCCTCCAAATGTAAAATGGTGATAATGGTCCTCACTTCAGACAGTGTTGTGAAAATAAATTCATTAATATTTGTGAAACACTCAGATGTTACATTGATATGAGCTATAAAAAAAAATGACGAAATTAAGAGAAGGGTTTGCATCACAGTTGCCAACTTTCACGTGGTAAATAAGCACCCCAACATTTACAATAAACCAAACATCAAGCTAATCTCATTTCAAAACAAGGCCAAACAAGCCAATCCCTAAGAACAACAACACTCTATATGACTAGATCCCCCTGGTGTGCAGTCTGGGACTGTGGTGAGCCCGCTGTGCACCCCCCGACTCTCTCTCCACTTTGCCCTGCTTGCCCTCCCTTACCGGGAGCTGATCAAAAAAAAGAAACAAGCTCCAAGCCAAACTAGCTACAAGCTACAAGCCAAAAACTAGCCAACAAGCAACTCACAAGCCAATTAAGCCAAAAACAAGCCCAGTTCTTGTTTTTTTCCCCTCACTGGTCTGGCATGTCTGGTTTGCAAAGTGTGCAGTAAGTAAAGCATAGGGCTACATATAGAATAATGGGGATAAAACAAAATATTAAAAAGCTGCTCATGCAATGAGTACCATACATCCAGTGTACTGAATGGAAAATATAGTACATGATCTCGTAAATAAAGATAACCTCATAATGCATATGCATCAGGGGCACAAATTATGTTGTACAGAGAACCTTAAATTTAGGAACTGCCAGATTTAGAGTACTTGACTTGGCAAGCTTTACGTTCTCTTAACATAGTTTTTGTGTGTAATGTAACAGCATGTTCAAGTTTAAACAGGTTAATTGTAGAAAATGTGTGAGTTTCTCAAATAGCGATCCCCTCTTTATTTTTAAACTGGTTTAAGTGAAGCAGAACAGCGCTTTTACGGCAATGAGTCAATTGCCCTGCTGACTACCCAACTGCATCCAGTAATGTCAATTGCAGCATAACTGAGAAACTGGAATGTAGAAATGATTAATGTAATTAACTTTTTTCTGAAGATGACATTTTAAAAATATTAATGTGATCTAGCTCAATAGCTGAAGTCTAATTAAAGACCATCAAGACGTGGGAGAAGATTAGAAATGATTCAGTACTTTAAGTTTTTACCTTTTTGTTGAATTTGTAGATTGTCAAAATATATTGAGTATTTTTGCAAACATTTTAAGTCTGCATTACTAATACAATATTTGCCAATATGCAGTTTACATTTTCCACAGAGATTGCTATCACTTTTGTAACTTTTTAGATGTTTCTTTTTTCCACAATGATAAGAGTGAATCGCTAATACCTTTGAAGAGGAAAAAGGAAAAGATGAAAAAACGTAATTTTAAGTCACTTTTCCCCCTTTTAAATAAATGGATAACTGATAAATCATATGAGGAAAAGCTCTACTGTGTATTGAAAAGTGAAACACTTTTTGTAAGAGAGAATACATTTGATTTTTACCTTTTGAGTAAAGATAATAGCAGGGTTTTTTTTGAAATTCTAACATTATAATGTGGAGTTAGACCAAATTTTTATAACGAAGTTTACCTGACAACACTTAGATATGTAGTCTTTTGTATATACAGGTTTTTATTATAAGCATCAGCTGGATAACACAGGCCATATCCTGCTAATATTCTCTATGCCAAATTCCAGTGAAAGTCAACTGTATAATAATGAGAGGGGAAACAGAGGCCTCAAAAATGCCACGCAAAAGTAGACAGTGAACAGAGGTTTTCGCTGGAAACTCAGACTGTACTAGATCTTGCAGGCACATACATTCCCACTAGTTACTACCAAGAGAATGGGAGGGCCCAAAATTGAAGTCTCTATAGAAATCGGTAGGACAATAATACACATTTGAGATCCAAATCATCTTTTTCTCAAGCCCCATTATTTTTGCTATTAGAAGTAAACTAAACAGTTTGGCAGGGATTAAAAACGCTAACGTACTACTGTCTACTTTCTCCCATTTCACAAGATAAGCAAACTTAACTACATCTCCTTATTTATAGCACATGTCAATTCTTCATTATCTTTAATGCAAGTGCAAAATTATCTTGTTAGACCTGGAGAGTGTAGGTAGATGGTTGTGCAAATATAAGAAAGGGTTCTGCCACTGTAGTACCATTGTTCTGTCACTACACTTCTCATGAGTCAATTGTGCTAAATCAGACAGAGGTTTTGTGATGCAGACTACTAACCTACAGAGATTAGCCTACTTTATGCTTTAAATTTAAAGTCAAGCTTCTATTAACAGAGAGCACCATCACCATAACCCGTAAAGAATCAATATGAAGCCCTTATTACATAGCAATAGACTAACATTTAGTTAACAAAAATATTCAGCATACATGGAATGACAGTAAGTTCTAGACCACATATAGATAACGAAAGTAGTCAAAAATCCCAATTTTGGGTAGTAAAATAAACTTAACAATTCAAGCGTTCATTTTGCTTTATCAAATGTTCAAGTACATTAGTATTAATATCACAAAATATGAAATCACAAATAGCCAATTCTGAAAGGATGTATCTTTTACAAATTGAGGTATACCACTGAATTAGACTATAAAAACAAGAAAAAAATTAAATAGTGCACTATCAAGACAACTCAAATACTGAAGTCTAATAAACTCTTATTGTTAAGGGAGATAATTGTATTGGTATGCAGATATTGTGCCAATTCAATCATGTCCAATACCTACTTGGAATAAAATCTTTGCAGCCTGTGTCATTCTGTGATTATCTCTTAATGGAAGTACCTTTTCCATTCCTGCTTAAATTACTATCACTTGTGAATTTAAATTCTTTAACACAATGAATCAACGTGGGGAAAATTAGCCTTTTGTTTAATATTTTGTGCATTACTCTCAGGCATTTATCATGAATAATATGAAACTGGGAACATCCTAAAGAATTCACAGTAGATTTCATATTGGTCAGAAAGGTCAGAAGTACTCTATATAACCTGTTCAGGGTTATTTTAGCTTCTGGAAAGATTCTTTTATTAATCAGATTAGTAGTCAATTTCTTCAGAGAAAAAAACCTGATTAAACCAGACTACAGAACTGTAGTTATTGAGAAATATTACTGAAAGCCACATCAACCAATAATTCAGACATTTTCTACTCCTATGAAATTTTAAAATTGTATTTGCTATTTTTAACAAGTTTTGTCCTTGGTATTAAAGTTCTTCTCATGCTGAGTTCTGACAATTGAATTGAAAATAGATTATTCAAGTCTATGAAATTTAATCTTCTCAATACAACAGCAGCAAATGCAACAAGTTCATAGGTTAAAAATCACACTTGTCAGTGAAAGCTAATTAGATAGCAGAAAATCCTCACAGAGCTAAGTTTCCTTTATCTATCAATGTCAGAAGTCTATGAAAAGGTCTATCAATATGGGACAGAGAAAATAAGAAAAAAGTAAGTAGATTATGGACTAAAAACTGCCAATATATATGCATAACCAACTGCATGTGCATTGCTTGTTTGTGAAGTATCAAACGTACTTGTAATTTCAACAATAGTAATATTCAATTTAAAACTGTGTAATTTTAAAATTTTGATATCAGTCTACTGGCCTATATTTTCAAAAGCAACTCGTCACTTTGGCCCCAAAGCTTCAAAGAACTTACAAATGAGTAGTCTCATTGAGTCCAATTAATAAAAAAAAATATATTTTTGGCAAGTTAGAAATAGCAGGGGTGGCGTGGTGGATAAAATGTAATGGTATTTCTTCTCTTCCTGTTCCAGTGGGACTACTTGTGCCCATCAGTTAAGCAAGCATGTAAGCACTTGCAGGATCCAGGCCTTAATGTGTACTCATGTCACACATTAGGTAATAAAGTGAACATACAAAAGGCATTACTTTAGGCCTTAAGTATATTAGGAGCTGACTGTAACTAAGCCACCTGAGGTATTCTCAATAAATGTTTCAGTAATTGCAAAGATACCTACTGTTCCACTGCATGCTCCTGTGTGTACACACACATCCTTGTTTTTACCTTGCCAAGTATATATGTTTAAATTCATAGGGCTGATTAAAAAGATAAATAGTACTGGCTAATAGATAGAGTTAGGAACAAAAAGATTCTCCAAACAGTGTTGTCAATGCAGCTTGATCATGACTGCACTAAAGTCCTGGCTCTCCTAGTTATGCCCCATTCTTACACCAACTGCGGTACCAGCTACAGTACAACAGGCCAAATTGTGTAGTGATTTTATCAAATGTGTAACAGACCGCCAAACTCCTTCATATACACAGCGTCTCCTAGCCTCATCCTCCAAACTGTCACCAGACATTTTAACTTGTAAATAGTTAGAACAAGGCACACAAATACAAATATTTGAAATCCAGTGCAAATCACTGGAATGATCCACCAGTTATATTGTTCTCCACATCAGGGAAATGCTTGGGTTTTCATTTTTTTAATTTAGTCAAATGGATTAAATTAACAGCTATCCATTCTAAAATAATTCAGCTCTGGACTTAAGCCAACAAAAACAAAAAATACTTGAGATAACTGTTGACAGTTGTGGCTAAGTATTCTACAGTTTCCTGATCAGTGCATAAACATTGATATCTTATATTGTAAAGTAGGAAAGGAAAACATCCCTATTCAGGAGAATGGTTAAACACATACTTAGCTTTAAGCAAATGTAAGTGCTTTTTTAAACTAGATTGAGAGCAAATAACAATGCTAAAATATTTTGGTTAATTTATATTAATGTCTTCAACAGTTTTGAGGTTTTCTTTTACATGCACGGAAACAAAATGTAAGTGTTTTGGAAAGTATTTTGGGAATATTTTATTGAACATCAACATATACATTTATATTCTGATTTACAGAAGAATTGAGCACCTTCATTTCCCACTGAAAGGTAGGCTTATCACTTCCAAAAATTCAGGATACATCATATTTACTTCCAGGGATGAAGTCAGTGGCAAAACCCCAAAAGAGTCCAAATTATCTTAAGCTGTGAACCAAAAAGAGACATAACCAAAAAACAGCAGAAAAACTGCTTATGGAGTGACGTGGGAAAGCAGTTTTCAAATGCCTCTCAGTCTGGTTATTGGAGTATTCAATATATTGTTAAGGCTACTGAAGTTTAATAACTTGTTACACAGGTCACCTCTGAAGTGTAGTTCTGATCTGATCTGAGAAGAAACCATTTGAAAACAGCACTTTCATATTCAACAGGTCTGCTCCTTTTACACACTGAATCTAAGGGATGTCTATACTACCCGCCGGATCGGCAGGTAGCAATTGATCTGTCGGGAATTGATTTACTGTGTGTAGTGTAGACGCGATAAATCAATCCCCAATCGCTTTCCCATCGACTGCTGAACTCCAGCAGTGCGAGAGGTGGAAGCAAAGTCGATAGGGGAGCCACGGCCGTTGATCCAGCACCGGGGGGATGCGAAGTAAGTAATTTTAATTCGATCTAAGATACGTTGACTTCAGCTACGCTATTCTCGTAGCTGAAGTTGCGTATCTTAGATTGATCCCCTCCCCCAGTGTAGACCAGGCCATATTCATACACTTGAATGAGAAAAGTACATTTTTCTTACTCGTACTCATTAGTCCTGCAGAGCCAGCATAGCTATGGATGAGCGGTATGTTAATTCTTCTTGTGCATTAGCAAAATAATCCCAATTACAGAGCCACTTACACCTGTGCAACCCCACTGACAGCAATGGGATGCCCCAGGTGTAGTGGAATGCCATAGTTGTAACAATTTTTTTAAAATATCTTTTTGTTGTAAAGTGAGCACATTTCATATGCAGGCTATTGAAAAACAAACATGGAAATTCATACTTAAAAATAAATTGTTTATTTCAACTTTTGATAGCACCCATACCCTGCTCTAGATACCTTACAATAATTAAAATGAGTAATATTAAATATATAACAGTATACTCACAATGCCATAATAGTTGGCTTTAATAATAACCACGCATCTAACTTCTCCTCATTGTCATCGTGTCCACAGGCTATCAAATCTGCGTTCTGGGGCATCAAGGAAGGGACAAGATCCAGCATTCAGAGCCCTTCAGAAAAATACCTTCCCCTTCAGCCCCATTCTTACTTAACCAGAGATGCTGCTAAGTTAAGCATGTCTGCTGAGTGTAATTCCTATGGTACTGTACCAAATAAAAGAGACAATCTCTAGAATAGGTAGGGCCCTTAAGCTCTATCCAGAAATTAACAGCCAGTGCAGACTACAGAGCGATAACTATATGAAGCTTTAAAGCAGGCAGGATTGGCAGAATTCAATTTTTTTGTAATTTCAACAGATACTACCAATGCTTATTTTTAACCATGTGTTCTATTTTTGGTTATTTAAATTTTCATAGATGTGAAAATTATTTAATGACAGTAGACACAGATTCAAAAAGTTTAAGCTTTATAACCATTAACACAAATTTTCAATGTTGTACTTTAAAATATACGAAGTAAATAGCCGTAAAATCAAATGCTAATAAGTTCTCAAGCAGCATTTTCTTACTTTACCTATCTGTAAATTTCAATCAACAGGGGAAATATTTTTTCAGTAGTTTGCGGATATAGAGTGATACCAACATTTATCGATTTTTACTTACTGGTAAAAAATCAAATCTTTCCAAGCCTACAAGTAGGCCTGATTCTAATCTCACTAATATTAGTTTTACAAGTATAAGGAGGATACACGGATAACCTTTGTCAATGCATCAACCATGCCAGGAAAGGTAGTAATAGAAAATTAGTTGCTGAATAACAGGGACATTGCCACTCATGTTGCTCCACTACCTCTCCTAATGGCCTTACATACACATTGAACAGGAGGGATGAGAGACTAGAACCCTACAGTACCCCAATCTGAAAGAGCAATCAGCCAAAGCCATCATCTGGGACCTCTCACAAATTACCCATGATATTGCCATGCTTTCCTCCAACACACTGCATCAGAATGCAGCCTCACAGACAGTATCGCGGAGACCAGAGGCATCTATTGGCATAGCATTTTTAATAAATCAGAATGTCAATGAGGGCAAAACTGTTGAAATATTATTTGTTTTTAGACATGATTTCTCAATTGTTACCTTATAAACAACCAACATGTTTCAATTTGTTACTATATTATTTCTTAGAGCAATGTATATTATGTAAGATTCTTAGACAAGGAGTAAATCCAAAAGAATTTCCAAGTTTGCTACTAGTTCTCCTCCCACATACCATATGTTTGAAACTAGTGTTTATGACTCAGCAGACTCTTTGGGTAATATATTGGTTTCATTTTACTGCAGATCTGGGTTCAAATGAGTTTGTACACTCATCCAGTTTCTTTTAAAAGTTAAAGACACTTATTATGTTGCTGGAACTCCTCCTCCTCAGAAACAAGATGATAATCCTACTTGAAAAAAAGTGAAGAGAAAGGAGAGAAAAGAGGATTAGGAAGGAGGGAAAGTAGTTTGACATGGAGTGATAAATGAAAGGCTAGAATGGAGGCGCTTCCTAGAGTAACCTTGCTGAGGAGTCACAAATCATGATGCTATCCCTGCTGATTGTTCATTGGAATTTTGGTATAAATATGTAGCTATACATTTGCTATTAAAGATAAATGTTATAAAGAGATTGCTGCCTTATATTTCTTTATACTTAACATTTGTATGTAGTTATATTGGTGTGGGTAGCATTTTACAGAGACAAAGACAAGCTCCTTGCCTGAAGAGTTTATAATCTAAATTAGATATGACACAATACGGGGGGGAAATATGTCAAGTGAGAGGGAGGAAGGCTAATTTACACAAACTACCATTATGACAGATGTATGCATTCACAAAGTATGCATTATATTATGCCAGTTACAAACATGAGCATGCGCGCACGCACATGCACAAAGTTAAAGGACATTATTGGGCTTGCAAAGTACTCAAAAGTTAGCCAATGCCAGCATTTCCTAACTTTTGAGAGCTTGACTTTTCAATTTAAATAATGTTCTTTTAATATTTGCTTGGGGGAGGGGAGGTTGTATGAAGTTGTCATAATATAATGTAAATTATGAAGGCAACTACCTCTCATAATGCTAATACCTATAGAACCTTCATTTGGCACTCTGAGCAGATGCATTATGAGACAGTCTTTAATTGCATGATCAAATAACATTTTTTCCCCCACAGGACTGTTGCCTCATTCAGTGGATGATTCATATCATATACTCATGGTTCAATGTGTGGCCCAATCCTTTCTTTATTGCACACTCTTCAAACCCTGCTCTGAAGATAGTATTATTAATTTCCTCATGGGCTTTTCTCTGGCATCCATCACTATAAAATCTGAGTGTGTCACAACAATTGATCTTCACAAAACACCTGTGAGAAGAGTGGGTATTATTATCCCCATTTTACAGATGGGGAAGTGAAGCACAGATAGATTAAGGTCAAAAGTATCTACTAATTTTGGATACCCAATTTGAGAAGCCTAGGACCTGATTTTTCACAGTGCCTAGCATTATATAGCATTTTATATAGAATCACAGAAATACAGAGCTGGAAGGGACCTCAAGCACTGAGGCATGACTAAGTACACCATCCCTGACCGGTTTGTTCAACCTGTTCATAAAAATCTCCAATGATGGGGATTCCACAGCCTCCATTGGGAGCCTATTCCAGAGCTCAACTACCCTTGTACCTATTGGGTTCAGTGGTCAAATACCCTTGTAGTTAGAAAGATTTTCCTAATATATAGCCTAAATCTCTCTTGCTGCAGATTCAGCTGATTACTACTTCTCCTGCCTTCACTGGACTTTCCTACGGCATGGTGCCCAGAACTGGACACATTACTCTGGATGGGGCCTCATCAGTGCTGAGTAGAGTAGGATAATTACCTTCCAAGTCCTCCAGACAAGACTCCTGTTAATACACCCCAGAGGATATTAGCCTTTTTAGCAAATACATCATGTTGTTGACTCAGTCAATTTGTGATCCACTATAACCCCCAGATCCTTTTCTGCAATACGATTACCTAGCCAGTTAGTCCTTATTTTGTTGTTGTTGTTCATTTGATTTTTTTCTTCTTTAGTGTAGTACTTTGCACTTGTCTATACTGAATTCCATCCTGTTGATTTCAGGCCAATTCTCCAATCTGTCACAGATATTTTGAATTCTTTTAATCTTGTCCTCCAAAGTGCTTGCAACCCTTCCCTGCTTGTTGTCTTCCAAAAATTTTACAAGCGGACTCTTCATTTCTTTATCCAACTCATAAATGAAAACATTGAATAGTACTGGACCCAGGACTGACCCCTGCTAGACCCCATCAGATACATCCTCCTAAATTTGACAGCAAACCACTGAGAACTGCTCTTTGAGCATGGTCTTTCAACCAGTTTTGCACCCACCTAATGGTAATTTCATCTAGACCTTACTTCTCTAGTTTGTGTATGAGAATGTCATGCGGGACTGTGTCAAAAGCCTTACTGAAAATCAAGATATATCATGTCTACTGTGTCCCTCTATCCAGTAAGCCAGTTAAAGAAGAAAATTAGTTTGTTCTTGACAAATCGGCATTTGTTCTTGACAAATCCATGCTGGCTATTACTTATAATCCTATTAGCCCCTGGGGGCTTACAAATTGATTTTTTAATTTGTCCCAGTATCTATCCAAGTATCAAGGTTAGGCTGTCTGATCTATAATTCCTCAGGTCCTCTTTTTCCCCTTCTTAAAGAGAGATGCTATGTTTTCCTTCTCTGGTCCTCTGAGACCTTACCCATCTCCATGATTTCTCAAAGATAATCTGCTAGCGGTTCTGAAACTGTTTCAGTTAGTTCCTTAAGTACCCTAAGATGAACTGCAACTTTAATACATTTAACGTTTCTAAGTATTCTTTAACCTGTTCTTTCCCTATTTTGGCTTGCAATACTTCCCTTTTGTTGTTAATATTAATTATAATTATCTATGTTAAGCATCTAGTCACAATTTACCTTTTTAGTGTAAACAAACAAAATAGGCATTACGCACCTCAGTCTTCTTAGCGTAATCCATTATCCTCTCTCCCTCCCTGCTAAGAAAGGACCTATGCTTTCCTTTGTATTTCTCTTGCTCCTAATGTATTTATAGAACCTCTTCTTATTACCTTTTATGTCTCTTGCTAGGTATACCTCATTTTGTGCCTTAGCCTTTCTGCTTTTCCCCCTACGTGCTTGGTGCTATTCTTTTGTACCCATCTTTAGCAATTTGTCCATATTTCTACTTTTTGTAGGATCCTTTTGAATTTTCAGGTCTTTACACTGTTCTGATGGAGCCACATTAACCTCTTACTGTTCTTATCTTTCCTTTCCATCAGGACAGTTTGCTGGTCTGCCTATAATATTGTCTGAGAAACTGTGAGCTCTCCTGAACAACTCCTTTTGTTCAAAGCACAGCTCCAATTGACTTAAGTCGTACTGTGAGTGCCCAGCACTTCTGCAAATCAGACCCCAAGCGCCCATAAAATGAAAATTAGTTGCTGCCTATGAAAAGTTTGGTGTGACTTGCCCAGCATCACACAGGAACTCTGTGACAAAGTCAGGGATAGAATCCAGTTTTCTCGGGCAGCATTCAACTGCCTTAACCATGAAACCATCCTTTCTTTCCCTTCAATCCCCTGCCTCAATCACTGCACAAGTTCCAACATTTTTTGAAATAAATGTAGCAGGGGTTCTACACACAACAGCCTTCTTGACTACACAGCCTTAATTAACTCCCAGAGCAGGTCCATCCTGTGTACTTAATGAGGCAGTGGTCTTGTGGGGAAAAAAAGAGCATGTGCTCATGTAATTCAAGACTGTCTCAGGACATATGCACAATGGAGGGGGAACCTTCATTTTGGGGTTTCCTACTTGACTGTGCACCTTTAATAATGTCCTAACAGAGGGATATGAGTGTATGTGTAATTTATTAGGTTTTTAAAACCAAGCTAAAAAATCAGAAATGCCATCATGTCAAGTCATATTGACACCCATCTGAGTCATTCTGCGATTTGAACTAAAAGAGTAGCTGATAGCAGTAACAGGTTTTCATCCAATGTGGACCAGCACTAGAAGGGGGATGATATACACTGCCAAAGGGTTTCACAGATGAGTGGTTAGATTTAAAAATCATGAGTTCCACTACAGGCTCCAGAGAGAAGTGTGCTCTAGTGGGCACAGACTCTTCTGCCTTTCCTTCCCTCCCACTACGCGTATTCCCCAACGACCTGTCACCCCATCACCCAGTCCTTTGGCCAGCCATTCCCAATCACCTCCCCACTCCCATGTCCAGTTTCTCCCCTCCCAGCTCCTCATCCAATCTTTCTCTTCCCCTTCCATTCCCCCCACTTCCATATGCCTGCCCCCTGCCTACATACCCTGCCTCCACTGGGTTCCCACTCCTGGTCTTCTCAACCAGGTAGTCACAGCCTCTTTCTACCCCAGTCCCCAGGTTCCTTCTCTTAGATACAAATACAAAGTCAGCCAGAGGCAGACTTCTGGCATGGAAAATTTCAGCCCAACTGGTTAAAAACTGTCAAAGATAGAAGCAACTGTAGATTGTGTCAGGCAAGCTTTATATTTAGGCAGTGCTACCATCCCTGTCTATAATATTTAGCATTGTGTCTCATTTCTGGTGACATTTGTTATTTATTAAGTTTTAGGCCAGCCTAATAAAAGCTAAAGCTACTTAATTCTGCTTCCCTTTCACATGTTCGGTAATACCTCACCTCAGAGCACTGATGCCAACAGTAAAACACACAAGTAAGGGTAATGCAGCCATCACTTTTATTAAGCTTGTGTGGGTCATTGTGGGAGAGGCTGAGGAAAAAGAGGGGAAGATTCTGAAGGTGAATGAGGCTTGTGGCTGACAGGATCAAGGATAATTAAGGCACAGAGGACAGCCTGAGAGAAAAGAGGCATGAAGGTATTCAAGATTATCAGAGGGTAGAGTTCAAGCAGAAGAGTGGTAAGAGGTAACATTGTAGCGTGGTCAAAGATCTGCAGCTCCCTGAAGACACAGGCAAGGGGTTTCAATATGATATTGATGAAGATGAGGAAAATAAAGGGACTCGAGGGGGGGATGACGTGGTCAGAGCAGCAGGAGATGACATTGGCAATGGTATTTTGGATACTCTAGAAGGGTGCAATGTGGGAATCAAGTAGATCAGAAGGAAGGTTGAAACAGTATCCGTAAGAGATAAGTGTTTGGAAGTAGGGATAAAGGAGGGATACATTGGGATATATTGTACAGGAGGAAATGGCAATTTTTTAGCAATAGCCTAATGTAACTAAAGCCAACCAAGCCCAGAATTTTGAAAGGCAAAGCAGGAGAAAACTACAATAATGGTACATCAACTATGTTAACATGATGGACAGGTCACAGAAAAAGAAGATTAAGGAGAAGCTGCTGGACTTGGCCAGAAAGAGGATGCAAGTGCAGGCTCAGTGAAGTGAGAGGCCAAGTAAGACTGAAGAGTCATGGACAGAGTTAGCAGCATGGAAGTCAAGGCAATGGGACAAGACAAACAAAAACAATGTATCTGACGTTCCTGTTTGTAAGCTTCCCAAAATGTTATTTATTTTTAAAGCAGTACTTGTATTCACAGCCAAATGTTTTGAGGTCAACTGTAAACAGCTTACATTTTAGTCAGGCTTCTTTTAAAAGTCCACTGAAATGTCTGTATCAGCAGCATAATGCTAGAAACAGCTGAGCAAAGTGTACAGACAAAGCAGCATTTATTGTAAGTAAACCTCAGTATTTAGACCAGCTCCCATAAGTTGAAGTCTTGCATGTCTTAAAAATGTAAATGTTAGTTATTAGACTAGTTCAGAAATATTCAGTTAAAAATACTTGTATAAATTCATCAATACTCATGGCTTTCAAATTCTCATTTTCAACCTCTTAAGAACAGCATCCTAATTATACCATCACCAAAATACATATTATATAAAAATATAGCTGGACATATAAGCATGTGTGTAACTATCGATAAGCATAGCTATAGTTATCTAGATAGATAACATGTGACCAGCTGTATTTTACTGCATTATAAAAGACTTTGCATATTTTAACATTGTGAAACAAAAACAAATATGTATTAAGTCATTAATTTGCCATCACAAAAGTTATTTTCATGGAAGGTTACAGGAATGAAAGAAAATTCTAATTTAAATGCATTTATCTTCTAAGCCAACAAGCCATTCTCCGGTAAAACCTATCATTTATAAAGGGTGACAGGATATAAGTGTTAGTATTCTCTCACTCTCTTCAAAATAACACATTGTTATTTTGATGCTAACTGATAAAAACAGACTGAGATGCAGTACAGATGGTTTTATGCAGTACAGAATAACAATAGTTTCTAGCCCAAATATGCTTTTCCTCACAGGAATTAAAACTGCATAAGCTTTTATCTTGCAGTCCGTAAACATTTTGTAATAAAAACTGATTATAAAAAGCTGCTTAACAGGTTATAAATGTTTTTAAGAATGATCTTTGAAGTCTAAAATCGACCTTAATTTAAAAAAAACTTTGCATTGGTGAACATCACAGAACATGATAAAAACATATTGAGCTAGGTGAAAAACATTTTTCCCCAGTTAGAGCTGAACTGCATATTTTACACATTTATTCAGGTAAGCTGATGCTAACATTGCAAGCCAAATTCTACCCAGGTTTGCACTCCATCATAATGAACAGACCCGTAATGCAAAATTTGTTCTTTTTCTATGTAAGATATTTTTAATTGCCATGCTGATTTTTCCGGTTTTATTTTTGGAAATAAACACACAACATGCACACACACTCAATGTATCCCAACCTTTTAACCAAACCACAGCTTTCTTTCTAGCTTTCTTTTGCTAGCAGTGCAGCTAAACTGCAAATAACAATTTGTCATCCACATAGTCTTGCCATTTTGTTAACAAGGAGCTGGATTATATTACGCTGTAATTACATGGTTCTGCAGTGAGATTACTCAATGTATCTGCTTAACAGAAATTCAATATTCGGTCAGTCTGAAGCAACAGAATTTTTTTTTCACGTTACAATTTTTAACATGTCTTTCATACTGTTAGATTAATACTCAATATCCACTTTGAAGTGTTTCCATTCTTAGAAGTGTATTTACTTTTCTCTTATACCGGCAATCAGAAAGGCTATGTAAAGATTTCAAACTGACAGGAATGTCCATACTTATATTGAAGCCTAGAACACATTTAGCCATTCTCCACAGTTTAACAAACTAGGCCGTTCTCCTGCATTTATGATCCACATAAATGGATCCTCACACTGGTGCAGAGCCCACTGATTTCAAAGGGATGTCCTGCAGGTGGATTCTTGTGAGCTCTGACACCAGTTCCTCTTAGTAAGTCACTTAACCTCTCTGGTTTTCTTTTCCCATCTGTAAAATGAGGATAACATTTAGCTATCTCACAGGATTGTAGTGAGAAGCACTCAATATCTGCAAAGTGCTACATAGGAGCTAAAATACACCAAAACCTTCCAATGGCTGGAGGCATAATGGCTCCCAAACACCCAGCATATCTAAAAAATTTCCCTAGAAACTCTTTAAAATGTAACGTTAGGTATGAAGCAACAAGGCTTTATATCTCATGCAGCTTGAGGTTGGGGAAAGAGTTGGAGTGTCCCGTTTTAATATATGGAGAGAGAGAGAGTGAGAGTGTGTGTGTGAGTGTGGGGGTGTGGGTGTGAGAGAGAGAGAGAGAATATGTTAAATTCAGCTGCTTTTAAAAAAAAAATTTAATGTGAGGAAAGGTGGCTTGAGATACCAAGAGCCAAGTTCACAAGAGTCTTGTTTATAAACCTAGTAACATTCATCCTTCACTAATTATTAGAGCTGGTTGGGAATTTTCTATTGCAATGATTTTCCAGCGGAAAATGAAGTTCTACAAATTTGAAGTTTCTACAGGGAAAAGTTTGATTTTTTTTCATGTCAAATATAAATTAAATATTTGATTTCGGATCCATTCAACCTGAATCAGAATATTTCGTTCTGTCCCAAAAAAGAGACATGAAAGAAAGTCGGGCATCAGGCTCTCAAACTACAACTCCCAGGAGGCAATGTACCCTCAGTGGGAAAATGTGATTTAATGCTCTAACCCAGTGGTTCCCAAACTTGTTCTGCCGCTTGCACAGAGAAAGACCCCTGGCAGGCCGGCCGGTTTGTTACCTGCCATGTGCACAGGTTCGGCCAATCGCGGTTCTCACTGGCCATTGTTCGCCACTCCAGGCCAATGGGAGCTGCTGGAAGCGGCACAGGCCAAGGGACATGCTGGCCACTGCTTCCAGTAGCTCCCATTGGCCGTCAGTAAGCTCCTTGCTATCTCTCAGATTCCTCCCTAAGCCTGACCCTGCCCTGTCCCCTAATTCTCTTTCCAAAATCCTGCTGTGCTCCCTAACACACAGAGTAAGGTGAGAAGACCCACTGTCAACTTTTTCCACATACAGCTATACCACATGCATTGGAACAAGATCATTTCTGCTTCATTCAGAGCTTTTGAGACTCTTATTTGGCTTGGATTACTGCACCAAATTCCCATTTTTATTCACCCTTTTGATGCATCTTGAGATTGCATTTCTTTGTTTTTGCAAACTAAATTTGAAATGTACTTTAGTGCTGTATCTTTTTCCTTAACTACAGGGCAGCCTGCAAGGTTTTCCACTCCACAAACTGCTTACAATTTAGGATGCATATTTTATGAGTTTAAATTTACTTTCATGTGTTAGTTTTAAATTGTTGAATGAGTAATAGATTTTATAAATATAATAGATTATAAATAGATTTTTACTACAATATGGGGCTATCAAAAAGTACACCCTAGATCTACTGAAACAACTTTTTTCTTTAGCTAAAAATGTGGATCTACAACAGATGTTTTGTCTTGCAATCAAAATAAAGACTCAGGCATGTTTTTGACTTGGAAGGGCTATTATTGGCAGTAGGTCAAGTGTACTTTAGATTATGCTGCCAGAAATATGGCCAAGTTCAGAAGCAATTAGTGTATGCTAAGAAGCTTGAGCATCAAGGAGCCTTAAGTCACTGTAACGTACATAGAGAGAACACCCACTTGTGGAAAAAGATGCAAGGAACTGCTCCCACACCTCACAAATCCCAAGAGATTTACACAGATCCCAAAATATCAAAGAGGAAGTATGTCTCTCTCCACCAGCTTTGGCCCCACTAGAACTATGCCACCAGGGGGTTGAGCCTTACTGATAGCTGAGTCTGAGATGCCTGGGAGGGTAATCTCCACATGAACTGGAATAAGGAGGGCAGGCCAATAGGGAAGTGTTTCCAGACTCCAAGGATGAAACTGCCTAAGGAGGTTGTAGAATCTCCATCACTGGAAATTTTTAAGAGCAGTTAGACGGACACCTGGCAGGGATGGTCTAGATAATACTTCGTCCTGCTGTGAGTGCAGGGAACTGGACTAGATGACTTCTCGAGGTCCCTTCTAGTCCGATGATTATATGATCTGCCACATAGCAAGTTACTATGGAATCATCTCTGAACGTGGCCAGAATTCATATTTTTCTTTGTGGTACAAGGAATTTTTTTTTTCCAAATTCACATTTGTTGGAGTTACAGAGATCTAGTTTATATTTCTTTTGTATATACTGTTAATACTGTTGCACTTGGATATCAGTGTTGGATGTTGTCTTAACTGAAATAATAATTTAGCACTTAATTGCATTTTTTTCCCCTTAGTGTGGAGTTGGATTTTAAACAGCAGGAAGACAAACTACAGCCGGTTCTGAGAAAACTTCATCCTATTGAGGAAACTCAGGTTGCACCTTTGCCTTATTCTCAGGAGAGTTACTCTTCAACTCCCAAACAAAAATCCAAAACTGAATCAAAAAAGCATGGAAGATGGAAACTCTGGTTTCTTTAACTAAGTCCATTAGCTCTGGAGTTTAAGGCCTTCTTTGAAACATATTTGGAATTCAGTTAATCATCTAAAAAGGGATCTTGATTATTGATCGTGTTATCAGCCACTGTTACTCTGGTTATTATGGGCAGCATTCAGTTCTCACCATATGTACCAAAAAGGCCTTTGTACCTATAAACTAATGTTCATGAGCAAGGCATTAAATCATACCTTGCCAACTTTTATTTGCAGTTCACCAATGTGGGATGTAAAATCAGAAATTTGTATAGATAAAGATGACAAGCAAAACTATTTTCCCACCACCACCACCACCCTCCTTCGATCTGCAAGTGTTACATTTCAACCTGGTAAATGGCATCCTGCACACAGCTAAAATAACTATTTTAAAGCCTTTCTATGTTCTGTTTCATTTTAAACATTAATAAGGAAAAAATGCAAGCCTTGTGTTTGCAAAGATCTTCAATTTTACATTTAATTTTGCAAAATAAGTGGGGGTCATGAGAAGTGCAATTTTTAGCACACAATATCCTGGAGAAAGCACAACTTTTCAAATGGTCCAAGACCATGAATAATCTCTATGATGTGACTATATATGTGTATTTGCCTTCATGTGCTGTAGAGTTAAACCAAGTTATTACATCTCAGCGTCATATTGACACCTCTAATTTAGTGTCATATTTATCACCGGACTTATGACATATTTACTGCTCATTTTAAAGGATGAGCAGCCAGAAACCACCCGAAGTCAGGACACACCTTTAATCGCTAAAAGTTGACAGGGTTGAAGCTATGGGAGACTAACCTTTCTTAGATCTCATTTTTATATTTTGGTACTCAAAGGCCAAAATGCTATATTCTGGCACAGAATATGAAAAAAATAAGATGGATAATAGTAAAATGATAGATTGTTGGCAGTTGCCACACTTTAAATCCTTTCTGTAATTCAATCGTCAGAAAAACGGTACACTATTGTAGAGGGTGCTATAAATTTCATAGTACGTATTATGCTTTATTACAAGAGTTCAGAAGGGCCTGGCAACTTTAATAGTTACTTATTTAGCTGCGCTTCTAAGATCAATTTCCAGACCAACATAATATCATTTGTATTAAAGTAATATATTAACTGTACTAATCAATCACACTTCGGGGGGAAAGCTGTGAATCAAATTTCTTCTTAGATTTTTAAAAACAGTAACACTTTAAATCCACTATCGGTTATACACTGCAATCTTTTCCATTTCAATATTAAGCACTGTCATTAAAAAACCCTAATCTAGGTGACCGTCTGGAAAACTCTTGTAATGATAGGAATTGGAAATCTTGTTTCTTTTTTCTTTTAGTTAAATAATTTGAGTAGTGTACACTCGTGACAAAAACTGGGATACAAGGTACTGGCTCTGCAACTTCATATCCCAAGGCAGCATTAAGATGCGAATATTTCAGTCTTTAGATGCAGCAAAAAGGTGGAAGAAATGAATCCCTAACAGAAGAGTCTGCACCTACTAAATAAACCTGGAGATGTTTATGTTCAACTCTTTTCTCCCCCCCCCGTTACCTCAACATCAAATCCATTTTAAGTACTATTAATTCTACAAAGATCCTGAAGCAAGCCATGTGGTCTTTGTCTTCAAAGTAAATAGAAAGTTAATGTGAGTACATACAGTATATGTGAAACTGTTTATGTCCACTTCAAAACTATTTCAACTGGATGCTTTAATGAAAAACTCACCTTTGCAGTAAATGTCAAGAGGGCTACAATCCTTGTACATAAGTAAACCGTATTCTAAAATATTTTTGAGAGAGATAAAGGATAAGAAAAGGTGTGCTATGAAGGAAGTGCAATTGTTTCATGTGCTGAAAAATGTTTCATGTATTTTATACTGTTTTTAATTAATTAAAGTTATAAAACTGTTTACAAGATATCCCATCTTGTTTTAAAAATTCCAACTATTTCAAAGCAGTATATATAATTTATTTACTTATTTTTCCTAAACAGGACAACATCTTGAGTACGGGCATATGTAGAAAAAACACGCACGTTCAGTATTTTAAAACAGTGCTAAACTTCAAAGTATAGTGTCACACTTACAAGGTAAATATCATACATGTCAAGTATATTTTTTAAAACACTGAGTCAAACATCTCACAAACGGGATTCTTTACAGATGGTTAATGCCAACTAATAAGACAGACTTCTTAAAAATCCATTCTAAATATTCTTGTGTGCAAGAACTCTGATGCAAAACTCTATAAATGTTTTTATGCTTGGTTACTGAGTCATAACCAAAACTAGTATTATACAGGTGTTCAGAATGAAAAAGGATTCCTTGGTGAAATATTTAAGAGCTAAAAAAATGAAAGTTATCACTGAGTGTTATCTACATGTCCAGACTATTTTCTTAAACAAGTTGAAGATTTTTAATTTTTTACATTTTTTTAAAAAGAAAAAGCATAGTATGATGCATAGTAAATACATATTGTGTTGAACCATGCCATACTATGTAATTTGTAATAAAATATTTTTTTTCACGTGTGTTAAACGCATCATATTGTATTACATTTAGGATCACACAGGCTCGATTTAGATCTTGAGAAGAATATTTAATTCTTATAACTTTTAGCTACATATGGTATGTGACTGACCTAGAACTGTTTCCACCCTAATGTGATACATGTGATAAAAAGCAGGAACAACATTATGACAAAGGAAACATCACCACTATTACTGTAGCATATTATGTAATTTTGCTGCTAAATTCATTGGCAATATCATGCATTCTCAGACACTAAATTTACTATTTGCACTGCTCCCATAATATGCTTTAATTACTTTCTAATCAATAAATACTGCAGTAATTTTGCATTACTTACTGTTTTCATAGTACATGGACAATGTTTTCTAAGTCTGCATAAGTCCCATTAAGCAACAGTGACATTCCTATGCTTTGAAATTATTATTAGGAAACAATTCATGTAAGTACCACTTGTTTTCTTAAAATTAATCACTGTAAAATACTTTATAATCAGGGTAAAATGAAAAAAAATCATGATTAAAACTAAAAAACACAATAAGTACAAAGTGTTTGTTTTTTCTTGCTTCAGATAAGATGCTATGCAATGAACAAACAGAATAACTGGCTACGCGTTCTTTACTTTCTTCAATGTTTTAATGCTACATTACATTTAAAAACTTAATAATTTTTTCATAAGCATTTTGAAATCAAGCTGTTAAAATTGCATTAATCTAATGTAATAGCACACAGTATGTACCACTCTTAATTTCATGGCTCTGATTACCACCAATAATATAATGGCAGTATGTTTACAGCTCTGCTATACTAGGATGAAGCAGAAGGCCTGAAACATTTCTTAGCATTATTTCAGTATCAGTAAAGTACAACTATAGCTGCTGGAAATATGCTTTCAATTTATGTAACTGAATGCAGTCTCGAGATAAAACTTGGTACATTAGATGTATATTCCATGTCCATTTGCTCCATTCATGATGATATTCAATTCATACATCAATGCACAAAAAGCTAGATAATAGTGAGGGAACAAAGTCTTAATTTTTGCAATAGCTTGTAATGAGTAATTTGAAATGTGTATGAGAAAAAAAATTAAATTGTGCCACAAGTAAATACTATTTTTCACTTTGCAGTAGCCAATGGAGAAAATAACATTGTAAACCTTCTGCCCAAGACTTTGGCACTCACTGTACCACATGATTCATAGAGTTCAAATTCCTCAAATTTTATAAGCGAAGATCCAAAATAGCAAATACTGAAAAGTCCACCTATTTATTTTCATTGCTGTGTTTGTGAGGGGAAACATATTGAGTTGGTGTTTTTGAGTAAAGCGTGGGTCTTCATGATTTTTGGACTTATAATACTTATCGAAAGTGCCTAAAGAGAGCATCAGAAATTCTAAAATGTTTTTACAGGATACTCACAGTTCTTTCCATTTTTCATTTTTTTTTTAAAGCAACCCAGTTTTTCAGCACCAGAGAAGCTTAAAGATCCTGGTACTGTCAAAGCAAAATCTTGCTGCAGCTATATACATTAAGCCTTTATTGGGTCTTCCATAATAAAATGAAATACATAAATAATCTAGTGTGGACAGAGTGACTATAGATAGCAGAAGAAACCATAAAAGAAAGTGAGAGGAGACGGGAAGACTTGAAGATGACAGACACTGGAGACTGGGTGTAAGTGTACAGAGTCACTTGTGATAACAAAGGCCATGGTTATCTTGCAAAAATCATGGTCCATATCATATTCCAGTAACTACTCATGACTCTCTTCACCTGAGCATCAAAGAGATAAACTGATACGAATTGATATTCGTTTTACCAACTAGCTAGTGAGCTTCATTCTCTGACTAGAAGGTTTCTGAAGGTTTTCAAACCCTGGTGAAGGCTGGGAAAAAAAATTATCTAGAGATAAAACTAAATGATCAAAACAGATTTAGCTTTTAATAGCAAAAACATATTTACGATAAAAATGGTAAAAAAAAAAAAACAACCATTGAAGGGAGTTTTTAGGAGGAGTCATGAGGTTTCCAGAGTCCCTGCAAATTTTAAATGTAACAAAGAAGAAAAAATTAAAATGTTCTGATCTCTAAAATTTGTTATTGTGCTTGCATGTGGAATGTAAGTTTGTGACATATAGTACGTGACAGTGTATCCCATGTTAAACATAGGTATCTGGGACCAGTATGTACAACAGAAGCATCTATTGTCAATACTTTTGTTGAATCAATTTAACAATTGTCACAACAGTAAATCAAGATTTTCAATCATATCCATAAGCTGTAAGACAGATAAAATAAGTCTTTTCGAATAGTCACAAATTCTCAAAAAAGCTGAAAGCGAGGCTTAGTATTAAATTATTTATAGTTTCATAACCAGACTCTTGAATTATATATTCTCTTGCAACGGCGAATATTCTGCATGTTATATTAGTGCTTATCTACAAATTTCATGTCCTACTGATGCTCTTTGTCTTGTGATCAGAAAACACACTGTATTTAAAAAAATAACCATCAACATACCTTTACTGTGTCTGTTTCAAGGCAACTCCATTCTACCTTGAACAGTTGAATTCTGTTAAAATCCCCTGTTGACATCCAAAATGCTAGGTTCTCAAGTACAGACACAGACACATGCACACACTTTGGAGCATACTGCACACTTCTGCACAGTTTAGAACTTGGAAATGTGAGTAAAGAGTATTATCTGTGCAAATTAAAGCATCAACAAAAGAACACCGTGTTGGATATTTATACATAAAAAGCATCCATTACAGTGTATCTAAGAATACCAAATAAAAATCCCACTGATCTTAAAACCAACTTGTGAAAAGAATGCGTAATGCAAAACGAATGTTATCTGATTGACTTTTGTCATATTGGGCCCAATCCTGCAAATCCTTGTTCAGACATGTACCTCCATTGTATTCATTGGGGCTACTCAAGCAGAACCACTGAGGAGTGAATATTTGCAGAATCAAGATGTAAATTTGTATCATAATTAACATATTGCCTTCTTTTAAAGAAGCAGCAAGCACCATCAAAAATCTTCTAATATCTTTGCAAATACATAATATGCAAATTCCATATTATTACCAGTGGAATACATTTTAAATAAGAGGTGAAATATATAGTCATTTTTTCAAGATGAAGAAATTATTTAGATGCAACTACTAGAACACCTGTATAGGTATTTTATGTAAGAAATGAATTATATATGATTTGTGATACATTACTTTAAAAAAATGCCATCACCTAAATGATCCTTCTTTATGGTTCTTTGTCTAGAAAATGCTTTGTCTTCTATTTGTTCTGCTATGATCTATTCTCTAATCTAAATTCTAGGTGCAACTTTCAAGTCAAAAAAATTTAATGCATAAATCTCAATCTGATGCTGATCCAAGAAGGGTAAGGTTATGCATACTAAGTATTGGTTGCATTTCCATCTTATTACTTTATTGACACCACAAAAATGAATCATTATTGGTTGATTACCGAGAGATGCTTGTAGAAATGCACTGAATTTTAAATAGTAAGTGCCCTCTTAAAAATTCCTGATGCCGTCAGCATTCATTAAATAATTATAGTGTGTTCAGATGTAATGGTTTCAGGCTATGTTCATGTTCACAGTGTGCATTTTTAATACAATTGCGCTTAGTTAAAAATATATATGTGCAGGACTTAAACTTGCAAATACATTTTGCCGCAGCTAAAAAGGAGGAAAACTAACTATGGGTCTAACAACGTAATGCTTCAGAATATATCCTGTTCTGGTTTTGTATCATCTCAAATATACAGACATCATCACAGTTTAGCAGAGGGGAAATAAAATTGAGGAATTTTGATAAATACATCAACTATATTTCTACAAACAATTTAACCCATAGAAAGAACAACAATATTTTGTCTGCATTCTACTGTCTACATATTTTATTATATACAAACATATTCAAATCTAATGACTTTTGTCTGCTTTCTCAATATTAAGTTTTTCTTCCATAAGAATTATAGCTACTTTACTTACTCAAGGATTAATCCTTGTCATTTGGGGGCAGGGGTGCAAAATCATTAACGGACAGCATGTTGTTGGAAGTGGGAAAGCAAGTGCCAAGATGATAGCTGGAGAGACAATTAGGAGTAAGAGAAGGTTTTTATCATTCTTAGGGATACAAACATCATTACGGACGATGAAGAGTGGAGGACAGGGTGAGAGGATGGTGTCCAGGGGATGGACTGAGGGCCCAGAAGGATGAAGGGAGATATCCTGATATGAATGAGAGACTGGGGTAAAGGAATAATATGGAATTAGAGAAAGAGAGGAGAGAGTTAATTCAGAACATTCTCAGTCTGGGTTTTTTTTTTTAATTATGCAATATAGTACAGAGAAGGAAGAGGTAAGGAAAGAAGTTTTAAGAAGAGAGTCAAAAGCCATTAAAGTGTGCAGATTGGTAGGAAACATTTCATGATCTCTCCTTCTAGGTTTCCACCAAAGTAATTGTTCCAGAATGGTACAGAACTTTAAAGGAATAATGTTCATGTAAAATGCAAGCTTTTACACCAGTTAAATACACTGTGTGCATACGTGCTGCAAATAGTGACAAACATTTACAGATTTTTTTTAAAAAGTTAATAAAGGCCCATATCTTCAGCTGATACAAACCAGTGTATCAGTAGCTGCACTGATGCAGAATATTTAAGTGGTCCAGTAAACAAAATATTTTAAAAGGTAACAAACTTTGTTAAATATAATGTTGAGCAAAACTCAACAAAAGTTAAGCTCTTCTAATATTAAGTTATGTCAGTGCATTCTCAAATGGATAATCTTGGAATAACCATATTATTTCTCAGGACTTGCATGGGCACACGCCAGAGTCTTTGTTTCAATATGAAAGTTGTAATTGCCAGGGCCATATTCTGCAATCCTTCACTTATTTCAATCAATATGGCTATGTGAGTCATTACCCCTATTGAACCACCAATAATGCGAGTAACTGTTGGCAGAATCAAGCCTCCAGTCCGATTTACATGTCAGCAACAAAAGTTTATTTCATTTACACAACATTTTTAGCTAGTTAAAATCTTGTAATTGCAAAAAATAAATTAGTTTTGGTTAAACATACCCAATTAAATTAATTATTTGATCACTGACCATTTAAATAGGACCTTTCTCCTCCTAATATAAGCCACGCAAAAATTATAATCCAAATCTCTATAGTTTACTGAACACACAAGAGAGTTACAGTAGGTTTTTTACCACCGGGGATTTAAATCCTATATTATGTGAAGTGCAAGAAGTTGTGATAAAAATACTTTTAAGTTTATGTCAAGAGACACTTACAATGAGCTCTGAATCGCGTCCCATGGAAATGACGGTTCTATTTACTGTCCTCAATAGCTTCTCCATGATTATCTGGACATGTCGCTGTGTTGGTCCCTGGAGAGAAAGGATAATCTAGTGGAAACCATCGCCAAAAGACAATCATTAAAACTCAAATACTGATGCTCGTTATTAAAATTCATCTCTCCTGTTGAATCCAAATCAATTATAACTCCTCACAACTACTGCTCAACAAGATGAAAAACAGTCTTTGTTAAAAGCAAAGACCGCACAAAGGAAATAGACTATTACTGCCTGCTGCTGAAAAGTCAATTACAAAATTAGAGTAATTTAAATAAAAAGTAAATCCTTGGGGGGGGGAACACAATGTTTATGGCATTTGGTTAGTTCACAATTTAATTTTCCAAAGACATTTGTTCCCCCATTTAAAATCAAGGATCTCTAATCAAAGTAAACATGGCATACACCTCTACACTGATATAACGCTGTCCTCAGGAGCCAAAAAATCTTACTGCGTTACAGGTGAAACCGTGTTACATCAAACTTGCTTTGATCTGCTGGAGCGCGTACCCCGCCACCCCGGAGCGCTGCTTTACCGCGTTATATCTGAATTCATGTTATATCACGGGGTCGGTAACCCTTCAGAAGTGGTGTGCCGAGTCTTCATTTATTCACTCTAAGGTTTTGCGTGCCAGTAATACATTTTAATGTTTTTAGAAGGTCTCTTTTTAAAAGTCTATAATATATAACTAAACTATTGTTGTATGTAAAGTAAATAAGGTTTTTAAATGTTTAAGAAGCTTCATTTAAAATTAAATTAAAATGCAGAGCCCCCCGGACTGGTGACCAGGACCTGGGCAGTGTGAGTGCCACTGAAAATCAGCTCGTGTGCCATCTTTGGCACCGGTGCCATCGGTTGCCTACTCCTGTTATATCAGGCTGCGTTATACTGAGGTAGAGGTGTACTTAATAACAGTGTATCAGATAAATTAAACAACTTAACTAAGGCATTTCAAACTGATTCTCAATTGCTTCATATATATTCTGCTTTTAGAGGTGATCTGCTAGGACTTTTTTTTTAAAGCATTAAAAGTGTGTTGTTGGTGTTACTGTGAATGCCCTTTATGAACACATTAGGGATGAATGTGTCAACCGTGTAAGGGGAGGAAGTCCCACAAAGATTGGGGGTAGGGAAGTATCATACTAATATAAGCAACTTGCTTCCTCTACTCTCACAATGTAAACATGCTCCTTAAAAGTTACTTGCCTTCCCTTGCCCTAATGCAACTTTCTTTAGGGACTACTCTATGGTTGTCAATATTTGAATTGTTTTGCCAGACAATTCTCTGAATAGGATATGCTATAGGCTGTTGCTGGACAGCTGTACAAACCTTCTTGTGAATTTTTTTTTTTTTAAATGAGTGAGAAAAATAACCCAAGGATCACCAGTTGCATTTAACTTCCAGAGGCTCCCGCTGGCCAAAGTGAAAAAATATCCCTCATCTCCAGTACATGTATGTGCAGCTACTGTTCTGCAGCACCCAAGCTTCCTGATGGTGACTGGAACTTTCCTACTCTGTGTCCCTTCTCACCTTCCTTTCCCCACAGCTTCTCCATCTCCCTTTTCTGCCTGCATACAAGCAGCTCAGCAGCCCTCTCTCATCCAAATGTTGGTTGTCTCTCTCAGTAACAGACAGGGGCAGCTCTCGGAATTTTGCCGCCCCAAGCACGGCAGGCAGGCTGCCTCCTGCAGGCGTGCCTGCGGAGGGTCCACTGAAGCCATGGGACAAGCAGACCCTCCGCAGGTAAACCGCCGAGGCCGGCCAGCCTGCCTGCCGTCCTCGCAGCGCCGGAAGAGCGACCCCGCGGCTTGCCGCCCCAAGCACACACTTGGCATGCTGGGGCCTGGAGCCACTCCTGGTAATAGAAGCCAGCTCCTAATTCTGCCCTCTACCCCTCATGCAGACCCTCTCAACTGTGTTCAGCTCAGCAGGTGGTGGAGCTGAAAGCCAGTAAGTACGGCTTGCTGAGAGAGATGCAGACAGCAAAAAATGGGGAAGGACTGCTGCGCCGTCAGGACAGAAACTCGTCTTTTTAATGTAATCTGCTTCCTGATGCCATGGAATCTGGGATCGTGGAAGAATGCAGTTACCAAGGACAGTTTTTAAAAAGTTGGAACTTGCCCTGGCCAAAGTGTAGGTAGCTATGCAGCTCCTGTATAGGAATCCAGACTCAGGCAGCAACCCTCTCGTCCAAATATCTTTATCGCTGGCAAATAGCCACAACAGATTATAGCTCCCCATCAAAGGAGAGAGATTTGTATAGTTACTGTCTAGTCAATAAAAAATTGAGATCATGCAAATGACACACCCACAACTGCATAACAAAAAAAAGTTGTGCAGTTTTGCATGTATAATAGTACAGCACCTTTACATTCTGAATGGCTAGGACTGTTCAACTTCCCTATAATACTCAAGCAGAGGGAAGCATTGTCAAGTTATTTAGTTATATCTTGAGAGAACTGGCTAGAGGGGGACTGTTTTATTTTACTGAGCTGTCTGAAGAGTAGCCTACTTTCCACAGATTGTTTTTAAATGTCATAGATCACACGGGGATATTTCTGTACATTTTAAATTCCTGACAAATTGTTCATTCAGATCATCAAACCAGCATTTTGGATTTTCCCATAACTCGAACAAGTCCTGTTGCTAAGAAAGTCATTTAAAACTACTCTTTTACAGTGAGAGACTTGTAAGAGACTATTTTTTCCTGTATTGAAATTTTTTTCTACAAATTTCAAACAGCACACTCAGTTTTTATCTTCTTTAGTTGATGAACCACCACCACAGGACCAAAAGCTGGCCCAACAAACCAGCATCAATGCAGTGAAGAGGTTGAAGAGTTCATGTTCCAAACTCATCAAACGCTCCCCAATGTGGCAGAAGGTGCAAGTGCTGTGGAGGAAGGATGCTCAACTCCTGTGAGTATCTGACCAATAGCTGGAGCGGGAGCCATATTCCATTTCCTCTTGGCCAGAATAAAAGTTGTCATAAGTGAGAAACATTGAGGCCATAGAGCAGAATGGTGAAAGAGTAAATATCAGACAACACCACCTCACCACCGGCCACCACAATAGAGGAGGTGAAGAAAGAAAAAGAAGGCAACCACTCAGAACAAAAATAAATGACAAAAACTAAGTCATTGCCAGCTTCACTTCATGATCATTCCTGTCAGTCACAAGACGCGGTATTCTTAAGAGCTAATTGGTATGAACATCAGTTACTAACCACATCTTTCCTGTAAAGGACTTCGAGGATGTTACTAAGCAGTTGGCAGCAAGCCTCCAAGTCTTCCTGCCTTTCCAAATGATACTTCAACTGATCTGTCATCATTGGCAGCAAGATCTCCCTGCAGTCTGCACATAAAGATACAATGTTACAAATATGTCTGACATAATTTCATAGTATACACACATATCATGTTGCAAACAGATCAAATATTTTAAACAACACTTTCAGGAAAAAAGTTAACTTCCTGGAAGACAGAAAGCCAGAGCAAATTTTGGGCAAAGTTTAAAAACCAAAAAACCAGACAGTCATAAGCAAATGCAAAGTGACATCTTTATAGCAAAGTACAACTACACAGCAAAAAAATCCTTGCAGCAGTGAGTCTCAGAGCCCAGGTCAACTGAGTCAGTTGACTCAGGCTTTGAGATTCGCTGCCACATGTCTTTTATTGCAGTGTAGACATTCCCTAGACAACCTGCAGTATAAAAGACTGGTACATGCTTTGTCCCCAGGCTCCAATTCAGCAAGGTACTTAAGCATATGAATAACTTTAAACACATGACTACTCCTACTTATGATAACTACATGTATTTAAGCATTGTGATCATGCAAATGACACACCCACAACTGAGCACAGGACACTGCATAACCAAGGAAAAAGGTATGCAGTTTTGCATGTGTAACTGTACGGCACCTTTACAGTTTGAATGGATAGGATTGTTCAACTTTCCTATAATACTGAGGCAGAAGAAAGCACTATCAAGTTAGCATTGACACAATCCAGTAAACATATGCCCTGCAAATTAGGCTGCAAAAAGAGTGGAAAGTTTTTTCATTATGTTTTTGCCTTAAGGGGAAGAAGGATGTAGTCAAGAAGTAAGGAACTGTCCTGACTTGCCACAGAACCCTTAATTATGAGTTGGGGCAATGCAGTGATTTTTGTGGGTGTCCCCACCCCAACTGAGAAGCAGGGATGGTGGTGGAAAGAAACAGTTCCTTCTTCTTCAGAAAGGAGCAAAGCTAGATGTTTCTTGTCAGAGCTGAAGGAGCAACATGGGCCCTCGAGGTATTCGGGGGGGTGGGGGGCGGGAGGAGGAACAGATAAGGAAGACACTACATTCCTTGAGGAGAATGCTGCTTCACACTAACCAGTTGTCACTTTTTCTGAATTTCCTTCCAGGACAAGTAATGACATTAGCCACAGAGAATGATATCACCGCACGAGGCAACATCAAGTCCTTATATATCACAACATCACTCAACTATGTGATGATGCATGCAAGCAGCCTGGTACTGAAATTCATGGGATTTTTTTCCCCAACAACACTTCCTGCATATTAATCTTATCGGGGCTGAAAATCCATTTTACTCTCCTTTAGCCACGGACACACTTTCCAACCATCTTTTTCCAAAGCCCTCTCCCACCGCACACACCCAAAATTTAATTAATATTACATCCACCGCCTTTCTGGCCAAACAGTGGAGAGATCTCTCAAAGCTCATTTGTGTTACACCTTGATCACCCCAAGAGACTACACACGTGCAGAAGCATAAGTTCCACTTTAATGGTTGAGCACAGTACCTCTATGTTACACAAGGGACTAGGTTATTGAAAAAAAAGATAGGCAGCATATTTTTCAGAAAATATCACATTCACATGAAAAAGGGAAAGTAATATGGTTATGTTTTAATACTGTTTTAATTAATGGCATGGCTAATATTTTATAGTCTCACAAATAATGCATTAATTATTAGCAAGTACTTTCAATTAGCTTCAGACTTCTTTGTTTCTAACACAGGAACAATATTCATCTTTACAGAGCTAATAGCAGAATCCCTTGAACGTAGTATTTCTGTTTATCTGATCCTTGGTCATTTAGCCTCTGGCATAAGGCTTCAAGGGAGCAGAATCACAGCTTGGGAGTTGAAATGTTTGCCTCAGGGCACAACTATTTGGCCTACATTGTATATCCACAGATAAATATTGTCATTATAGGGTTCTATGTACCTTACAGGTAAGTATTATCGATAGATTCACATTTTTAGAGACTAGAAAGCTCAGGGGATGGTCTACACTTGAAACGTTCATCAGCATAGCTACATCTCTCAAGAGTGTGAAAAATCCACACACCTTAAGAGATGTAGCTATGCCAACCTAACCCCGGTATTGACAGCACCAGGTCAACGAAAGAATCATTCTGTTGACTTAGCTACTGCCTTTCAGGGCAGTGAAGGGAGAACCCCTCCCATTGCTGTAGTGAGTCTCTGCACTTAAGCTCTACAGTGGCACAGTTGCAGCTGTGCTACGGTAGCCTTTTAAGTGTAGGCATAGCCTATAAAGTTAACAAAGCGTAATAGTGGCCCAAACTGCATTTCAGTTTTGAAAAGTACAAACAAAACGTTAAGGGTCTATAATAAATTAATAAGATTTGGTGTTACCTACCAGACAAGAAAATGTATACATGCATAAGAAACATTAATAATATGGCACACTGACAGAATCTTTTATTGTATCTGAAAGCAATTTATGTAATATGAAGTCGGACAAGACTCCTACACTGCAGGTAATGAATTATAAGTATTTAACCTAATAGTCTGCTGTGAGTTTTCAAGATACATGATCCTAAACCACATTCACTAAAGATTATGGCAATGAAAAAATGGGGATATGAGACACAGAAAAATATCCTGCCATCAGCTAAATAAGGCAAGTATTAGAAATGCTGCTAAGAAATACTCTTATAAATATTAATCCAAACTTTTATTTTCCTGTGAAGCTGTTCTGAGGTAATACATTGCAGATTATTGGAAAATCTATCACACGGTGCAGCCTTTCAAATCCATTATGGAGGAGGTTATACATACTCTCATAGGTCTGACTAAGTATGCTTTAATATGTTTAACTCCTAATAAGGAACAAAACAAATGGCTTCTTGAACACTAGCTGCTGTAATGTATTCATAAGTAATTCAATAAGATTAAATTGTGAGGGACTTCATTTACCTCAGACTCAAAATAGACAAATTTTTTGTTTGTTTTTTTTAAATAACCAGTTTGTGGAATACTGCTTTTAATTACATAAGTAAAAGCGGGATTCTGACACATGGTTGGCAGGCACTATGGAGAAGTAACTGTACTAATTCCCAGAGCCGGCACTAGGCATAAGCAGACTAAGCAATTGCTTTAAGGCCCCCAAGCAGCTCACGGTGGGCCCCTATTAATTATTAGTGTTTGGGGGAGGGGAACATTCTTGCTTAGGGTCCTCAATAAAGTAGCACCACTGCTGCTAACTTCTCTTTGTGAAGCGTCTGGGTGCATCAATCAGTACCATTACAAAAGCCCTTAATTAGGGATTGCACATTTCATGTCCCTTTTAAATCTTACTACTAGAGAATGGTCACAGATCAATGTAGTAACTGCAAAGCATGTGGAAATCTAAAATTGCAGTTATATCAGCTTTGAGTGAGTTGCCTGGAGCTGAGACTGATCAATAGAGAAGGTAAGCAAGCTGATTTTAAGAGACAAGGAAATTGATTTGTCATGTTACTTCCATTTGAAATTATAAACCTCTATACTGAGGGCTGGCTTCTTTCAAGTAGCAAAGAGGACTTGACAAAATTTCTCAGTCATAATTTCAGTGGATCTCTGCTTTCCCAAGAACCAAACTGTGAGTAAATGAACTGTGTAGTTTGTAAATCTTGCAGGTTATATAACATAAAGATAAAACAAGGAGTCGTGGATGTCTCAGGTGCACCATCAATCAATATCAGTCACACACACACAAAAAAGGTTTGCACAGAAGATAACTCTGGATTTGGATTTGGATTTGGATTTGGCCTTAGCTTTATTTCAAAGGCTTCACTGAAAAAAAAGGTAATCACTCCCATACTCGTACTTGTTTGGGACAGTAATATTAGTTAATTATAGTTATTCTACTTGGAGATTTCCTATCTGGACATGATAGCTTTCACAGGCAAATAAAAGTACATTACAGTCACAGTAATCACCATGAGATCTTTCTGGGACCTTCTGGTACCCTCTATTATGGGGGGGAACACTGCACAGAAAAAATTCTACAGTCTAAAGCTTATTCTTCAGCAGTCTGAAAGTAATAAATATCAGGAACTAAGAAAATGGAAGTTGTGATTACGATATATTGGGAAATATATATATATATATATATATATATATATATATATATATATATATATATTTATATATATATATATATATTTATATCTATACATATAAAGCATCTCACAGTAGTAGCGTTTAGAGGGGGAGAGTGATTTTTGTGTCAATAAGCACTCAACCACTTCTAGCACTCGAGCAGACCTAATATTTGTGCTGGGAGGCAAAAGTCTTTACCTTTGAACTACAAATTCACCTCTGCTGATAGCATGCATCACAGCTAGAGCAGGTTGAAAAAATATTCACAAAGTTTTTTTCCTGTCAAAAAAAATGCTAATTTTTCAGGAAGATTTCTCAGTTCCAGGATGTATCTAAACATTTTGAAAGGTCTCTGCTTCATTCTGTATTAGAATGAAAACAATTTTCAAAACCTCAAATTTTTCTCACAAAACCAAATTGATATTTTCTACCCAGCCCTAATTACAGGCAGTATGACCCAGAGGTAGCAATCCAAAGATAATTTCAGGCAAATTATTTTACAACCAGCACTACAATAATATGATGTACAAAGCAGGTGATGCCTTGAATGCATCCTTCCTATAAACCTGAATATTATTCTCAATATTTCATCATCTATATTTAAATTATCAGAAAGTACAGAATAGCAAAGGTTAATCTCTATCAAATTGCCTGTCACATGTACCTCCGAGCACTGATTAATGTGCAACCTTAATAAATCTATAGTCTACATCACTACTCTCCTGGTCAAAAGCCAGCTCTGAAGGTAGCTCATAAGTATGATACACAATGATTACAGACAACAATAATTCAACATCTGTTTTTCCCTTGCTGCACTGGTCTATCCCACAATGATTAATGTCAGGGTAACGTGCATTAAGAATAAAGTATTAATCTTTATAAGAGGACACTCAACAAGCATTAACGGCTTATGAATATCCAGGCAAAAATATTTCACCAAAATACTGATATGGGAACTTTGTTACAGCAAACTGCATGAACATTAAGAAATTCGTCAGTTTAAAACATTTATTTTTATGAACACTTAGTAGTATGTTTTTTAATTTTTTGTTTGGTCACATTAAACAAAATGATCCATAAAGTGACATTAAATAACTCTGCTCCCATTATATAGCACTGAGATAAAGATTAACATTTTTATGAGAATTAAACAGTAAGAGTACATATAAATGGTGTATGCTTTCTATTAAACTTTTATGGACAAGCAATTTTCTAATAGAGAAATCACCTGATTTTTCAGCTAAAAACCCAGAACTCACATAATTCAGTTGACACTTGGCTTTGTTTTACAAAAGAGTTCAAGCTACTAAAAAATAGTTATACCATGACTAAGCAGATAAACCATTAGTATAAAACCAAATCTTGGAGTCTGAGTTGTATATTTTAGGTCATTAACAACATCCATAACAACAATTAAATACAGTTATAGTTTAAAGCATCCATTAGGTTATTGCAAAACCAGTGTATTCAAATACATATTTATACACATGCCCACTCCCTATGTAACCAGACCCTGCCAGAACAGATGCAAAGTTATTGCAAAACCAGTGTATTCAAATACATATTTATACACATGCCCACTCCCTATGTAACCAGACCCTGCCAGAACAGATGCAAATTCTACAGGCTTATCACCACTGCTATGAAGATAATTGCCCCCCAGAACATACCTTTTCAAGATCCATGGTCCTACACATGCTATCACAACATGTTGTGTACTTCATCCAGTGCATCAAATGCCTCAACAACTATGTGGGTGAAACAAGACAGGCACTATGCTCTTGAATGAACTCTCAGAGAAAAATTATAAAAGACAAAAACATCCTATCACCTGTGGGTGAACACTTTTCACAAAGTGATCATTCCATATCTGGTCTTTCATTCCTCATCCTCAAAGGAAACCTACAAAACATTTTCAAAGACAAGCCTAGGAGCTTAAATTCGTAACTCTCCTGGACACTAAAAAAAACCATGGACTTCACAGAGATACTGCTTTTATGGCTTATTACAACAATTTGTAACAAACACTGCTGCTAACTAATCCTCCTTTATCCTACGACTGCAGAGATGTTAATTGCACCCTTGGTCTCCTACAACATGTATAAACCCCTTAAGCTTAACCATCAATACCACCTTGCATTTAGCTTGGACACTTTGGTTACCTTCCCCAGATCTGAGGAAGAGCTCTTTGAAGCTTGAAAGCTTGCCCCTTCCACCAGCAGAAGTCAGTCCAAAAAAAAGATATTTTCTCACCCATCTTGTCTCTTGCATTCTTAAAGTTAGAGATGTACCCAAGTATCTGGCTGAATTAGGATTTTAACTTCTAAATATCAACACACTCAGTACTGTGCAGAATTAGACTTCAAAATGCTTTCCAAAGAAAGAAAGCAGCATCCCAATTTTTAGAAATGAAAGCTGGGATTATTAAATGAGCTGGGCACCTAATTCCCTTGAATTCCAAAGGGATTTGGGCACCTAACCCACTTAACTTTCTTTTGAAAATCTCTACAAATTCACAGAAATGTTAAGTATCTTGTTCAAGATACTGACTCCACATATTCTCATTCCCACACTTTATTCCTATTGACCATGCTGCTTCTAATATTAATATAGCTACAAACTGCGTAAACCAAAAACAGAAATCCTCCAGAAAATCATAAGAAGGAGTGAAAAAGCATCAGCCTCTAGATTTTAAATAACTCTTGCAAATCAAACAGAACACACTTGGATCATCTATATGATACAATTCCAAGGCAATAATGTTTTGTCAAAGCCCACGTCCAGACTACCCCGCCGTATTGGCGGGTTAAAATCGATTGCTCGGGGATCGATATATCGCGTCTAGTCTAGACGCGATATATCGATCCCCGAGCGCGCTTACATCGATTCTGGAACTCCATCAACCCGAACGGAGTTCCAGAATCGACACGGAGAGCCGCGGACATCGATCCCGCGCCATCTGGACGGGTGAGTAATTCGATCTTAGATATTCGACTTCAGCTACGTTATTCACGTAGCTGAAGTTGCGTATCTAAGATCGATTTTCCTCCCCTAGTCTGGACGAGGCCAAAGACTCTACGGAATTTCTCTAACAACGTAACTGTGACCAAATGATCTTTTTAATGCCCTTACAGTAACTGTTCTATCAAATCAGATCAAGGACAAATGAATGTAGAAACAATTTAAATATGGTTCTTTTGTGAGAGGAGAAAGAAGTTTGGGTATCATTTCCCAAGAGCGTTGTCCATGCCAAAGAAAGACCAAAATAATTATTTGTTTGTTTCCCCCGTGACGTTATGAGTATAATATAATATCTCATTACAAGGTGACAGGGTCAGAAAGAGTTAATTAACTCACCTCACCGACTAACCAGACCATGAGTGAACCTTAAGAACCGGTTAGCAAGATATATAAATGAACAGAGCTTTGAAATGCAAGTCTGCATTGTTGGAGGTAGAAGGGGAGGTGTTTGCTCAGGTCTTGTCTATTGCTATAGTTTTAATTCAAAGATCAAAAAAGGAATATTAGCATTTATGATGATACTCAAGTGAAATAGTATTATTGTCTATGTGTCTTTTTGAAGGTTGTGGTAACCTGTATCTGAACTGTTTAATGGATAAATTACTCTGTGCTAATTGCCAGGATGTTGGGAGAAGGAGTTAAGCCTATTGTTTTCTCAGGCCGAAAGGCTGCTGGAAATGTATAAAAAGCCTGGGACACGATCCTTCTTCATCTCAGATCCGCTTTGGGTTTCAAGAGGGGGAAACCTTAAGCCACAAGGATTGAGATCCCCAGTCATTGACTGGAGCCACCCTGAATATGGACATTGGACTATAACCTATGGACTATTTCTAAAAGGACTTTTGGCTACTATAAGCTCACCTCTACTATGTATCTGAACCTCAAGAACTGAATTCAAGTCTGTATGTGTATTCATCTTTCAACCAACACTCTCTCTTTTCTTTTCTAATAAATTTTAGCTTAGTTAATAAAAATTGGCTATAGCATGTATTTTGGGTAAGATCTAAGTTATAATTGGACCTGGGTATGTGGCTGATCCTTTGGGATTGGAAGAACCTTTTCTTTTATATGATGAAGTAAGATTTTCAGGAATCATCATCATATCTGACAGGTGTGTCTGGACGGAGGCCTGAGGCTGGGCACTTTAAGGGAACTGCATGGTTTGGACTTCCAAGTAACCAGTGAGGTACTATAGAAGCTGTTTTGTGCTGGCTTAGTAAATCCTAGTATTGGAATAACCACCAGCGTTTGGGGTTTGTCTGCCCCGTTTTGTTTGCAGTTAACCCTGATTGAGTGACCTCAGCTGGCTCCAACGGGCAGCACCGTCACACCTCCCCCCCCAAGGGAAATCTAATTTATCTATCAAGCTTCAGAAAAATGAGGATATAAGTGAGGATATAAAACTAGGGGGACATCTAACAGACTAAAGTAGATGTACAAAGTAGCCTTTGGATGGAACTCAATGACTATGACCCTAACGAATTTATATAAATTGGTTTGGTTCTATTAGTAGGGGAATAATTTCCAGCAGTAAAAGAAAACAATTTTTTCTTCAAACAGTAGTGAATATTGTCTTAAAGCTAGGAATGTGATGAATACCCAAAGCAGAATCCGTCTGTACAGAGTTCTCTGTTATACTTGGAAATTTATGTAGAAAATTTGGAAATGGTCACAGGCCTTGAAAAGTGTGGGTCTTGGAAGTCAACCGATAATTCCTCACCAACAAAATTTCCCTGTTTGATGTTCCTTTGACTGATTGGCTAATTTTAAACGCTAATCAACCTCTGTCCTTTTTGGTACAAGTTCTCCATTTTGAATCACTACAGAAACAGAACAAGCAACAAAATTAAAGTACTGAATAGGAGTTTCCCTCCAAAGCAACAGGAATCCTGCTAAAAGTAATGTAGGTTCTTTAAAGGGAAAGGAGTAATCTAGGACTCTCAGAGGGAACAAAATTCCTTATACAGAGAATATGGCACAACAGTGGATAAAATAAGTAAATAAATTCACTGCTCCCATATGTCCTAAATCACCTATTCTGAAGAAACAGAGGTGGCAATACAAATGTAAAATCCTGTATCTTACCTGAATATACAGTATCACTGTAATAATGCAGATAATTTGGACTACCAAAGAACACATTCATGTTTATTAAGGAACCCAAGATTGCCATAAAGAATAAAGACCATTGGTTATGGTTCAGTATGTTTCCTCCAGCATTGTCAATAATTGATACTTCAGCTGCTTGGGGAGAAGGGGGAAATGTGTGGAGAAAATATCCCAAAGTCTTCTGAAATCCATGTATTCCAGGCATTCTGATTTATGAAGTTAGCTGGAAATACCACAAATAAAACCTGTCCTGTTCTCTAGTGGCGTGTACTTCGATAGCACATTTTTCCTAACAGTCATGCTGTTATTTAGTAGTTACCCACGTTTTATAACCAGACTTCATGTACGTGTAGTGTTAGACATATGCATAAACCTCAAACCATTAAAATGGCCTTCCAGAGAAGCATACCCTCTCCCATCACCAAATCCTCTCTTACCATCTGCTCAGTCTGTCACCCTCATCTTTCTTCACCATTCAATCAATCCCCTCACATTTCATATCCTGCCCTCCATCACCACCCAAATACTTTCTTGTCCTCACTCTTCACCGAAATGTCAAAGTCAGTCAATCGTTGTGAATACTTTACACCTCCACACCATTTCTGACCACCAGAAACTTCAAGGGCCTTGAAAGCTGCTTCTACTCCTCCTCATCTGCCATTGGCTAAAGAGTCTGCTTTACTCCTCTTCCTGTTAGACACCAACTTGAGGATGTTATCACAGATGACCAGAAACATAACCGGAAAGTGTCAGGTTACAATTATTTCTTAGAGGCCTAGAGAACATGAAGATCCTGCTGAACTATTCTGCTAGTGCAGTAGCTAGGGCTTTTGCTGGTGCAGTTTCTGGCTTGTTCGTGGTATAGTAAAAACTGTTTTCTCCGGCACTTCACCAGTCAGAAAGCTCTATAAAACAGCATTTCTGATCTTCATTGAAATTCCAGGTTATAGTCCGGTTGGTACTGGAGGGAGTGTGGAGCGCAGGCTCTGGGAGGGAATTTGGGTGCAGGGGAGGGCTCAGGGCAGTGGGTTGGGGCACAGGAAGGGATGCGGGGTGCCGGTTCTTGGCGGTACTCACCTTGGGAGGCTCCCCGTAAGCGGTGACCTGTCCCGTCTGCTCCTAGGTGGAAGCGCAGCAGGCGGTTCTGCACACTGCCCCTGCCTCGAGCGCTAGCTCTTCGGCTCCCAATGGTTGAGAACTGTGGTCAATGGGAGCTGTGGGGGCAGCGTCTGTGGGCAGAGACAGTGCGCAGAGTCGTCTGCTGTGCCTCCGCCTAAGAGCAGCCGGGACAGCTCACCACTTGCGGGGAGCTGCCCGAGGTGAACGCTCCATGGATCTGGCACCCCACACCCCCCCTCACATGCCCCCTCCTGCACCCAAACTCCTTCCCTCTTAGTTAACTGGTATTTTTCACTTACCGGCACCCCTCATTCTCCCAATATGCCAGACAGAATAGCTTTTACTGTAGCTTGTCCAATCTTATCTACTGAGGTTACTAAGCATTTAATGTCATAGTCCCAGGTGTGTAAACAGAGGATGGTTCTACCGGACCTCATTCCATGCAGCTCTGCTGATACGGCTGTTCTGGATGCTGCTGGTGGAGTTTCTGACTCTCATTATACAATGTGATGTAAGAAGTTTTATGCATATACTATCATGCCTCCTTGCTTTTACAAATTTATTTTAGCCCACAAAGTAACCTTAGAGTAAGTTTTTACCCCTTAATTTCCTTTATACATAGTAGTACATTTTACATTCATGTTCTTGCATTTTGACTCTTCTTCCTGTTTCTAGATCGTTTCTTATCTCTACTATATACATTCCTGCATTTATGTGCCAGAGTCATCTTATTATGAAAGATGAATGTAATTTATTTTATTAGCCATCTGCTAAATTTGCCTCCTAATACACTAAATGATCTGTGAACCATTGGGAGCCGTTACTCTCAGGCAGGCATTCTGCATGTGAAAGCATATATACTGATTCAGAATATCTGTGCCTGTGTGTACACTGGGTTTAACCAGTCAATTTATTTTAAAAAAATCAAAACAGGAAAAGCAATTACTCCACACATTTAGGACTACATTTTCACAGTATGGTGCTATGAGGGTACATATAATTCAGATAACTACAGAACATTACCGGTGTAGAGGGTACTTGTGCATTTTAAGGAGCAGCACCTATTGCACAGCTCTTTCAAAATGTTGAGTGTTAAGGACTAATGCACTCTGAAAAATCTGTTTCATACTCCTCTTATGAATAATTTTAAGAACTATTTCCCCAACAAATTTTTATCTAGCTCCCCTCCCCAATATTTTAGCAACAAAAGAAATTTTTCCAATATAATCACTAAATTCCTGAGAAATATAGGTTAGGAATGGAAAGTCATATAGCCCATGAAATGTACTGTATAATCTTGAATAAAAACATCAATGCATTTTTCTTTTCAATAGGACACAAACTTTTAAATTGAGTTTGGGGTGGGGGTTTTGGGGGGGCAGGGGGAGTGTTGCCTTGCACGCCTTGCAACGCTGAGGAAGCCTATTTATCAAAGTCCTACTACTCTACGTTCCAATCACTAAGTTCAGATTTCATTTATTTTTTCAATGTGTCATCGTTACCTACAAGTAAAATCGACACTAGATAAAAAAGGACCACAGCCTTCTAGAAAGTTTCAAGTCTCTGTAACTTGTTACTTCTCTCACCTAAGTAGCTTCTTTTTATAATCATATCAGACAAAGAAGGAATTATGTTTGTTAAATCTGTAACATTGTTACCCACAAAACAGATACATTAAAATACATACTGTCAGGTTTAATTTTCTTTAAAATCCTTATCAGTATTACTAAAATTCCCTTAAATAAATCAAGACTGACCATATTTTTTAAATTAAAAAATTATTTTTCTTCATCCAAACTGCATTGTTTCATATAAATTGGGCAGCGAAATTAGACTGCTCTCTTTTATAGCTCATTTTATTTTATGATCCACACACACACACACACACACACACACACACACACACACACACACACACACACGTATAAGAAGTCTGCTTGCAAACACTTCAGGAAGACGTTTAAATCCAAAAATTAGTTTTCACTGCTCATTATAGTTTCATAAATACAGCATTTATTACTATTAAGATTTGAAAAGCTTTTAAAAAAGAACCCATCAAATCTAAATTTGGGGTCTAAATGGTTTAGCAGCTTCCTTTTAAGCTATCCTGGTTAAATTCATTCACCCTACTTGATCACTACAAAACATCTAAATGAAGAGAAAGACTTTGCCTCGCTCTCCTCAGGCCCTTATAACTTTGACAAAACTGAAGAGATTACTAGGAAGGGAGGAGAGGGCAACAGTTAGTTGCTCACTGTGTTAACTTATCTCACCAGGAAACATCATTTTGGTCTACACTATAGCCATCTAGAAAGAAAGGTAATGCTGCACCTCAAATGAAAACCTAGATAATCCATAAAATAACCATTTGAACTGGTCTTTCATTGGGCCACGAACTGCAACTGGAATGAAAATGTGGGTGCATGGTATAGCATCAATGTATTTAATTTGTGGGAAGTATTTAAAAAATAAAACAGAAAGGTCGAGTTCTCTCTCTCAATTTCCTTGACACAAAATTCCATTACAGAAATGCAAAAGTGACAATTTCATATTTTAAAAATTACAATCCAAGCCAATTACACTGTGTTTAATGCTCTTTTAAATTACAAATACAAGTTTTTGCCTTCATTTCTCCATGATCTACCACCTACACTAACTGTTAATTAGCATTTTCTCACATAGTCTAAATCTACTTGTCCTTGTAGTGGAACAACTTTAATTGGTTGCAACCTCCACTACGTTCTGCAGTGAGGACAAAACTGACACTGACAGGGATCTAGAGGCAATGAATAATGTGACAATGTAATGATTTCCAGGGCTTTGCTTACCATGCTGCGTGAAGAGGTCACTGTGAACTATTTCGATCAAACAGTACAGCTTCTGAATTGTGAGCCGGCCCGTTGGAACATTTAGGATGAAATCTGTAAACAGCTTGCTATACAAAAATGGACAATTAAGAAAAGGAATATGCTAATATCTCAAAGGTATATAAAAACAAATGTCTATAGCTAGAGAAGAAATTGACCAGTTAGTTCAGTAAACATTTTTTGGGGCGGGTGGAAGGGGGAGCAGAGCAGGACCAAGCCCTTTTCTACATAGTGAGGAGTTGTAGAAAAGCAATTCAATGTTCACAATTAGTTTAAATTATTTTGGCCAATATATTTATTTCTACTCTTCATTTTTCTCCCTCATGTCACTACAGATGAACAAGGCTCTACTCTTGCAGCAGCATACAGCTTCTCCTTTTTTCATTCCGGCTTATGTATTTCAAAATCGAACTGAGGTGCAGAGGAAATGCACATAAGACAATTAAAACATAAATATGATTTACTGAAAATGCAAAAGACTGCTACTCAGGTAGGGGAAGAAGCATGATAGTAAGCATCCTTTATGTGAACAGCTTCGATTAGGGTAGGGGCAGAACTGAGACTGACGCAGGAAAAAATTCACAGGCTTTGGGACCAGAAGGGACCCGGCTGACAACCTGCATAACAGAGGTCATTGAACTTGACCCAGTAGTTCCTGCATCAATCCCTATAACTTGTGATTTAGCTAAGCATATCTTTTAGAAAGACATCCAATCTTGATTAAAATACTTAAAGTGATGGAAAATTTACAACATCCTTTAGTAAGATGGCCCAATGGCTAGTATTTCACTTATGGACAGATTTTTCAATACTTTTTGCAACCATACATCTTTCAGAAATGGCTGAGTCTTGGAACTCTATACTCATGGCGCCAGGAGACCTAGTGGAAAAGGATATATAGAGGCATGCAGAACAGGTAAATGAAAAGTTATACTTTAGCTTCTGGGTGCAATGAAAAATTTCAGCAATAATTATGATTTTTTGTACAGAGTATTTCCAAACTGAAATTTGGCATTTGAATTATAGCTTTCTCATTTTCCAGCTCCAAACATTTATTTTTTTAAAAAATTAACTCTGAATTTTCACATTTATTTTTATTAACACTTGGAGTGTTCTCTTAACTACTTCAATAAAATCACAGACTGTACAATTGAAGACAATGTAGAGTCTGTGCAACCAAACATCTAAAATAGATTACTATAGTTTAAAAAAAAACCACACACACATTAGTGGTATTACAAAATCTTAGTTATTTGTTTTAAAACAAATTTTCCCCTTTACCTTTTTTGTAAAAGGGGTCCATGGAGAGATGACTGGTTTTGCTCTAGTAAAATTTCCACACACAACTAGTGTGCACTGAACTATAACAAAGCGATCATTATTCAAATCAACTGAGGTGCAGAGTGATGCATGAAACACATGAACTATAAGTCTGATATCACTCACGTGATTTACAATTTTTGACATCTCATTAGATGATCTTTACTAGACAGCCTTGCAAATTTGTCAAGAAAAAATAATAAGCTTCCCTACCACACATTTTACTTTAAAATAAAAATAGGTATATATACTCCTGAAGATGGCTGGAGCAATGAATTTTGATCAAAGTGCAATATCATAGGTGATTATAATTTCTTGTCCTAGGGATTCAAGTTACCAAGATAGCAATAAAAATTCATATAAAATGTTGTGCATTAAATGATAATACACAAGTTCAAACACAAAAATGTAGATCTAGATAACAGGAAGTACACAGTACATTACTTTATTAACATTACTTACCTAAGTTCTTTTGGATCAAATACCAATTTCACATCATTGACAATAGTTGGCAAGTATTTAAGTGCCGCCCCCTAAAAATTAAAAACACAGCAATGACCTTAGTGGAAACACCAGTCTGACAGTTGCCACAATTTAAAGTTACGATGCAGAGTTCACTGAAAGGGAGAGAAATTAAAAATAAGGGAGTTGTACAATATTACAAGATGGACTTACCTCAGAGCTGGAAGAGACCCTGAAGGGTCACTAAATCCAGCCCTCTGCCTTCTCTAGCAGGGCCAAGTACTGATTTTGCTGCCCCAGCTCCTTAAGTGGCCCCCTCAAGGACTGAACTCACAACCCTAGGTTTAGCAGGCTAATGCTCAAACCACTGAGCTATCCCTCCCCCAATTTAGACAGAAACTACTTGAACAGAAGAGGCAAATTCCTCTTATCATCATATGTTGGAATGGTTCCACCCAAGAGTAGGAATAGAGTGACAGATTTGCCAATGGAACAACAATGAAAAAAAATTAGGAACACTAATTGAAGTCCCGCAAACCTGTAGAAATCCAGAGGCATCATGAGACAAGTAAACTATATCAGCTGGATCACTCTAGTCCACATGCTTGTTGATGTTATCAGACTATACCGAATGAAGGACAGAAGACACTTCATAGGGATTTAATCAGGACACAGCTTTATTATTAGATACCTGTGACTACCCATCAGATAATAGTGTACAGCACTCACAATTCCATATTCATTCAAATAACTACCAGGGGCTTCCACCAGCCCATCTCATAGGAGAGTTAAGGTGGGCCATCAGAAAGGGGAGCTGGCTCCCTGCTGTACCAATCATAGGAGCCCTGAACCCCTGAAGCAAGGTGCTACCTTCCCTGATGTTTGGAGAAAGGGCTACTGAGTAAACTTGCCCCTTTTAAAGTCTTTCCCACTTACGTTCCCAGGGGTATGAGTCAGCGTCATCCATGCTGAACCCCAGCCACCCCTTTTGCAGCAGCTTGACCTCCTTTTCCTCTACCCACAAAGCACTGCTACCCTTACTCTCCCAAGCTCAGAGAATGTCTCCCATCCTGCTCCCCCCATTTCAGGTATGGTGCAGTCATCCTCAAAGAATTTTAATAGATTGATGAGGCATGATTTCCCGTTACAAAAGCTGTGTGATTCTTCCTCAACATATAGTATTCATCTGTGCATCTGATAATTCTGTTCTTTACTACAGTTTCAACTAGTCTGCCTGGTACTGAAGTTAGGGTTACCAGCCTGTAATTGACAGGATCGCCTCTGGAGTCTTTTTTTTTTAATCGATTATTTACATGGATAAATAATAAGGAACATATTTATTTCTTTTTAGATCTGTATCTCTCTTCTGCTAACTAACAGTAAAATGCAGGGTGTGATCAGAAATGTCTTTGCAGAGACTGTGTTACTTCATTACAAACTCACATTTCCATGAAGGAGGTGGGTGGGAGAACAAAAATTCTGTGCCCCTTGCTAGCAAATAGTACTTTTTGTCCACCTGTTTGTGTGTCTGCCATATGACCCTAGCAGGGTCTAGGAGGGCCTCTGGTAGAGCTGGAAGAGTAGAGAATGTCCACCAGTTTGTGATGGGGTTCAGTTACTTTATGGAGGACTTCAGCCACTCTTTGCGCTAGGTGCTGGAAAGATTTAAAGACATCCACCAAGGAAGGCGGAGGGGCATCACTGCATCGTCAGGTGAGGATGATGAAAAATGGGCTAAAGGAATATCCTCTTTTTCTGATTCAGTTTCCAGTCCTTCCCCCAATAGCTCAGAAGGGTCTGCCACCTTTGAAGCCGCTGCTAAAGGAGGATGCCTGGTACTCCACGCTAGGGATCTGTGAGGCTTGTTGCCTCTGGATTTGCCAGAGGTCTCAGTTTGGCCATTGCGAGTAGGGAGATGGTGGCTGGAACTGTGGCTGCCCAAACCACGGACCAGTGTAGGGCTAGGATATGCAGTAGAAACCCAAGTCCTCTCGTTCACTACCTGAGTCCAAAGAGGAGTGTGTCCACTACTCCTGGCAAGCTCAGTGCCGGAGCCTCGGTACTGAGAAGGGGCGAGTGTGGTGCATCAGAGGGCAAGAGGTCCAATGCACACCTGTAGTCAGTCAGAGCGGGCACTACAAGTATCAGTTCCGATGGCTGTTGGTGCTGGTGCCAACAACCTAGTCAACGCAGCCTTCCCTGGTGCAGAATATCTGTTTCTCATGCACCCCCTGGTTTCGAAACTTCCTTCCCTGTGCCCATCAGGTCTTTGGAGGGACCAACTGGCTCTGTTGGCTTGGTACCATGTGTGCCCTTGGTACTGACTCTAGGCAGCTTTGGCGCCATAGGTACCAAAGATACTGATGGAGCCAAAAGTCATTTCCTGCTCTATCTGGGCTCGTTATGGGGACTCACAGACCTTTTCTTAGAGGCCTTTAGTGAGTAGCTCCTCTTTTGAGGATCACCTGCCTTTGATGTAGAAGGTTGCGGTGATCGTTCTTGGGGGGACTCTGGGGAATGGACGGCAAGAATTTTAACTCTCTGTCCTTCCTGGACCTGGGTTTTAGCTGCTGGCACCAGCCACAATTTTGTGCATTGTGCTTCTTCCCGAGGCAATAGATACATTGCGAATGTCCATCCATTGGAATCTTTCCAGCTAAGACACTTTTTGAAGCCTGGGGAGCCAGGCATACAGTTGGGTAGAGAGATCACTCCCCATCAAGGTTGGCAGGAGGCAAACCTTTTCTATCTTTTTTCCCTTTCATTTCTCCCCCTTCCCCCTTTTTTTGGCATGGACAACTAAATACAAAGAAAAGACAATTAAAGAGAAGCAAAAATTTGCAAAAAGAAAGGAGCTAATGATCTGTGAATGGACAGCTCCTAGCTTCATCTCTAGCCTAGGGCGGTTGAGGAGGAACTGAGAAGGGAATACCCATGCATGCCAGCTGGCCTCATGGCCAGAGGGAAGCCCTACAGGAGGGACTGACTGCTATTGAAATTCTCCAATGGACAGCACAGGGACACACAAACACCTGGACTGGAGCACCCATAGGGACACTACTCAAAGAAGGAGGTAAGTTGACGTTCCTTCCCTTACCCCTTTAGTCACTGAATCATTGAAAGTAGTCAGCTTCCCTTTCTGCCTCACAACACATTAGCTAATAAATCCTCACGTTAATGAATTATATTATGGTTCAAATCTTTTTCATGGCACCAAAACTGACAGTCACTAACTCTACATAAATCTTAATTTAAGGATATTGCAGCTTCCATCTTTTTCTCTTGGCCATACACAAAGATTAAATATAGTATGACATCAGATAAATGTCTTGTAATATTTATGTACACGTCATAGCTTAATACTGTGTACAAGTGACACTGGTTAGTTCCACTGTCATTGCAAAATCTAACCATAGCAAAAAAAACTGCACAGTTCAAATAAGAATTAAACACAACTGTTAAGTCAAGTGAAACTGATCAGAAAAATGCAGAAGCTCACTGAAAAAGTTAGGTTCAGATCAGGCAAGTTCTGCTTTGTGTCAAACCAAGACCTTTCTTATCACAGGACAAAAAGGTTTCCTCCCTCCCCCTACCTTTATTTTTATTTATTCCCTTCTGACTTTTAAGGTAGATAAATAACAAATATTTACAGAAGAAACTAAAAGAAGTTAGGTGAGTGAAGAGTCAGGAATAGAAATCAGAAGTTCTCAGACCCCTCTGCTGACATCATATTTTAAAGTGCCCAAAAAGATGACAAATGCCTCACAAAACAAGGGGAGCTATGGGTCCTTGCTCCAGAAAGTGCAAGCATTTAAATTGAACATAATGTAACAAATCAGGTGTCAACCAGATAAAGAAAGAGAGTGGAGGGAGAGAAAAAGTGTGATAGGAAGAGGAAGCACAGGGGTGAATTCTTCAAATTATGCTGCATCTCTAAAAACATTAAAGCCAAATTATATTACACAATAAATATGAAATATTTGCATCATATAGTACCAAAAACTATTCACCCAATTAGACTGTTAGATTGGCTGAGGACTCAACAACTCATTTTCTGAATTTATCAAGCAGTGAAACGTCAAATCATTTCAACATGTTATCAGTTTCAAAGGTACCAGTAAGAATTTTCACACACACAATACACAGAGAGAGATCCAAAAAACTGTATTAAAAGAACGTTACTATTACAAAATCAAGCACTCAAAAGTTAGAAGATGCCAGTCTTAAGGTTGCCTGTGGAACTTTAATACTGCCTCCTTGTGCACATACACTATGAATGAGGACCTTCAGTTTAGGTTTTTACCAGTTTTGGGCAAAAATTTCCCATGTTTTACAGAAGCTATGATGCGGGTTTTACCAATTTTCACCCTTATTCTGAAAGTGCTGGAACTTTTCAGACCCACTCTGGAAAGAGAGGCAGCTCTATAATTGCCATCTCTCCTTACAGGGTGGAAAGCTGGTCAACATTCTGTGGTGGGTCACCCTCAGCACAGTGGGACTTCCCAGGCCTCAGGTTGCCACGCTTCTCTTCCCCCTTCTGGAGCAGAGAATCAGATCAGAAGTACTGTAGTAACTCAAACACTGGCATATGTACCGTTGTCAATTCTGCACTCAAACATCTAGAAAACATGACATTCAAGGCAAGACTGAAAAAATTGGGTTTGTTTAATCTGGAGAAGAGAAGACTGAGCGAGAACATGGTAACAATCTTCAAGTATGTAAAAGGTTGCTATAAAGAGGAGAGTGATATATTGTTTTCCTTATCCACTGAGGACAGGCAAGAAGTAATGGGCTTTAATTGCAGCAAGGAAGATTTAGGTTATATATCAGATAAAACTTCCTAACTGTAAGGGCAGTTAAGCACTGGAACAAAATACCTAGGACGATTGTGGAATCCCTGTCATTGGAGGTTTTAATAACAGTTTAGACAAACACCTGTCACGCATGGTCTCAATCAGCGGTTCTCAAACTGTGGGTCAGACCCCAAAGTGGGTCATGACCCATTTTAACAGGGTCATCAGGGCTGGTGTTAGACTTGCTGAGGCCCGAGCCAGAGGTCTTCAGCCTTGAGTGGCAAGGCTCAGGTTATAGGCTGAAGCCCTTGGGCTTTCGCTCCCCCCTTCTCACTCAGGGTGGCAGGACTCGTGCGGGCTCAGGCTTCGGTCCTCCGTCCTGGGGTCGTGTAGTAATTTTTGTTGTCAGAACGGGGTTGTGGTGCAATGAAGTTTGAGAACTGCTGGTCTGGATAATACTTGGTCCTGACTCAGGGAAGAGGACTGGACAAGATGATCTATCGATGTCTTTTCCAGTCATAGATGATTACTAGTTTTACAGATAACTCTCCATGCTATCAGCATTCAAAACCAATAATAATAAATTACTTTTCATGCTAAAATGAGTTGAAAATAAAAAACTGTACCCATCTACATTTCAAATTATTAGTTTTTTTAAAGTTAAAAACAGTGATATTAACACTGATATTTACCCAGAAAATTGTAACATTAATTTTTTGCAGCAATTTTCATCCATTTTTTAATTTTTTTTTAATGAACATATAAATTCCCAGAAAAAGTAAAACAAAATAAAAACTGAAAACTAAGTGCCTTAATCATTAGACAATCATTAATTACATGATCACACTTTTTCCACAGGGCCCATGTTTCCTTCGGTGTACAGAATGGATAGGGCTCTGGGAACGAATCAGGACAGTATAGTGAATAAGACTGTGTTCTGTAGGATCACTGCCGCATTTGTTGCAAAAGTTGGAAGGTGTGTGTTGAATAAACCTGTGGTGGATAAACAACAGAGAAAGAGGAAGAATGAGCTCATAGTTAAGGCAGCTGAATGCCACCCTGGAGAACTCGATTCAATTCCCACTTCTGCCAGAATTCCTACATGATGCATGGCAAGTCACTTAAACGAAAACTTCACAGGTGGCCACTGTGTCTTCCTCATTTTCTGGGTACTCAACTTGAGATATCTGAGGGTTCAATTTGCAGAAACATTCACTGCTCCTACTGACATCAATGGGAGCTCTGCTCTGAACATATGAAGTGCAATAAAATTCTAGGTACTTTGAAAAATGAGGGCCTATGGCTTATCAAATTGAGCACCTAAAGTTACTTGGAACTTGACAATTTAGGCATTGATCTCTGTACCTCAGGTTCTCCATCTGCAAAATGTGGATATGCCACCAGACCTCACAGTGTTGTAAAGATAAATCCATTAAGAATTAAGATACTACAATGAGAGCACTAGCCAATGAAGAAGTTAATTCTGTATTAAGGGAAGGGTTTGGTATGGTGTGGAGTAAATAATGCAAAGGACCACACACAATGAATGATGAGAAGAAGAAGAAATGAACAATTCCAATGAGCAACATCCATCAAGTACACTGAATGAGGCAGGGTTCTTTGGGGAAAAGAGCATATGATCATATATGCATATGCACAAGGGCCTGAATAAGATTGCACAGGCAATCTTAATTGTGACACTACCTAATCAAATGCTTAATTGACAACTTTAATGCTCTTAAGATAGGTTGTGCATAAGGTTGCGTATGTGTGCATATATTATAATGAGTGTGTATATATACACACTTGTAATGGCACACATAAAAATGCAATTTTAAAGTTAAATTCAAAACATAATTATTTGAATTTACAAAATTAATAAAATTACTATAATTTTACTTTAAGATTGTCACTTATCAATAACTGGGGTGAGACAAGAACCAAGAGGTCTTAGCCAAATTATTTCAGAAACAATACTATAATAGGAAAGCCCGTTATAACACATGATCTTAGAAGTTAGATACAGAAAACGCTTATTAAGTCATCCAAGTCCATCACCCCATCAATGCAGGATTTAACTCTACAATGCATTTTCTAGCATTTTATCCAACTGATTTTCAGAGTCCCAATCAACAAGACTTTTATCACCTCCACTAAGGCATTATTCCACATCTCACTAATAACTAGAATTGTCGACTATTAATATCTGCTTAGTCTAATTACACCCTCATATACATCACAATAAATTGTTTTTCCTTCTTTGTTTTTACACCATTCAAATATTTATAGATGTGCCCCTAAGATAGCAATACATAGTCATTTTTAAATCTTTCTCAATAAGTCAACCATGATAGACTCTGATCATTTTTGTTGCTTTTCTCCAATCTCCCTCCATTATGCCAGTATATTTCTAGCGATGTAATGCCCAGGAAGGAACAAAATATTCCAGATGCAGATGTAACACAGCCATTCAGAAAAGCAGAATTATCTCCCTTTGTCTTGGATCTTACTATTTATATGAAAAAAGATCTGCATTACTGAATAGCCCCTTAAAAAAAATTTTAGAGGCAAAAAATAATCAGATCCCTACATCATTCTAAGAAATGCTGAGCACCTGCAGCTCACATTTAAGTCAATGGTACTTGCAGGTTCTCAAAATAAAATCAGAACAGATCATAAATCACTAGGCAGAGAAGTCCTCATATTTATTTATGATCACAACTCTTTCCAACGCCAAGCATCATGATGTCACAGATAAATTACACTACGAATACTCAAGCCAAATCTTTAAACAAAAAAAAAAAAAAAAGGAAAAATATTTGGTTTGTTATCTAATATAAATCAAATATTGTAACTGTCTTTGTAGCTAGAAATATGACTACTGATGATTAATATGTACTATTTTAGGGTAACGTTCAGGGTACATTATCCAGTATAATTATTTTAATTAAATCTATTAGCATATCTTTATATAAGATTAGAAGATCTATCAGCAATACAAAATAAGCTTTGTCTTGAATAATGTATGAAGCAATTATTAATTTACATATTTCTTAATAAAATGCATATTAAACTGATTTCAGTTAGATGGCTGAACCGGAAATACACACAACTGAGAAAAACAACTTAAAATAGGAGATGTTCCTTTCTCCAAATAGTTAAGAGCCATCTACTACGGTTATTAGTTTTGTGGTCTTGGCAACAGGACTAAACATGACAAAATGGATTCAATTTAGGAACACCACCTGTTGGTCTCCCTCCACCTCCACTCAAGAAACACTGGCATTGGTGTCTAATGGCATATCTGGCATCAAATCCGGGTCACTATACCAAGGACAAAAAACTTCCTTGGGCCTAGATTGTGAAAAAGGTCACCATCCGGCTAATAATGGTCTGATCACATCCCCATCGGCCAATAAAAGAGACCTACTGGTGAACTCAGTTTTAGGTCAGACCTCAAGTGAATAACTTTGTGGCATGGAATCCCAAAAGTAAAGAAATAAGCACTATGATGTATGAGTTTGGCAATGTATTATATAACCCAATGGTTCTACATATTGGAAAGGACTTTGTATTTTTTCTGAAGAGGCTGTAGTGTAAGTGGGGACAAGACCAGAAACAGTGGCAGATTTTTTCCCCAAAATAATGAGGAGTTTAGCTGGCCATGCCAGTGGTAGGCACTTCTTCCTGATGCCCCAGTGATTTCAAGGGGGCCTTGTGGTCATCTCCATCATCTTCCAAGTCATGAAGGGGTTTCAGCATCTACTCAGGGGTGTGGCAAAAGCGGTTCCTATCCGCACAGCGGCGGGGAACATTCTGCCCACTCCACAGAGCAATAGGAACTGTAAGGAGTGCCTACTCCTGAGGGGACTCACTTTTTCCTGCTAGCAGACGTTCTCCCAAGCCAGATACAGAGATGCCTCATAATTCCCAGTGTGGGAACCATATGGAATACCTAGGATTCCTGACAAACTGCTTGCTAAGGATTCCAATTCTTCTCTTTCTTGGGGGGAATTAGCAAGGAACTCTGGGCTGAGGTTTTCTGAGAGTACAGAACAGAACCTGACCCTGTTTTCCAACAGCTCTGGGTCTTTTGTGAAATTGTCACAAAATATATGTTGCTTTAAAGATTAGAGTCAAAACCCTCCTTGGCCTTTAAGTTTTGACTGAAGAAGTGATTCAGAGTCTTAGAGAAGAGAGTAGGATAGAAAGACTTCAGATTAGGAGGTCTCCTAAAACAATCCAATTTGATCCCTGAATTCACCATCTCACAGAAAACATCCTCCACGAGCTATGAAACGGGAAGTATTTTGTTGCAGTGGAAAATAAATCATTCCAGATAAATGAACAGGCATATCAACTCTGATATCACTGCTCTACTGCCAAAATGCTTCTGAAATAAATGTAGTCCAACTTTACTAATTCTGGGTCACTGAGAATGAAAATGATGCTTAAAATTGTTGATTGGCTCTAGTTTTCAAGATATGCTATTGGGTCAGTATATATGACCCTTGACTTGGGGAGTTATAAAGGGAAGGGATCTCAATTTAACCAGAAATGATAAAATACATTTTTGACTGGGTCTATGAATAAATCTATGACTGGGTTTGGACAGTACTTGCTTTTTAGGCAAAACAATGAATGATGCAATCTGAAGTGGTATTGCATCATACATGATATGAATTGCATCATGTTATTCCTAGAAGTCATGGATTGATGCAATCATACGAAGCTTACATCACTCTTGCTGAACAAATTGCCCTATATCACTCTAGAAATCAACAGTGTCATGCTCTCTTATTGTGTCAGTGTTTAATTTTGCAAAGGGACATGTTTCTGTTTAGCCAAAGTGAGCAGAGAAGCCTCGTACTTGTGTGAACAGTGCAGATAACTTCTGCTATGCTTGTGGTGAAGTAGCTTTTGCATCACAAAAGCGCAGTATAACCACTATGATTAAGAAAGCCTATCACCTTTATTTTGGCTGCAAAATTGGAGATCAGGACAAGAGGTGGCCCCCACACATATGCTGCAACACTTGTGCAACAAATCTTCAGCAGTGGTTTGAACAGGAAAAGAAAATCTATGCCTTTTGCAGTGCCAATGATTTGGAGAGAGCCAACAGATCATACCAGCAATTGTTACTTCTGCATGGTGCCTCCAGTTGGGAAAGGCGTGTCAAAGAAGAAAAAGTGGACTGTGCATTATCCAAACATTCCATCAGCTATACGCCCAGTACCCCACGGAGAAGGACTGCCGGTTCCTGATGCATCAGAATCATTCTCACTTGAGTCAGACGAGGAAGAAGGAAGAGGATGAAAACTTCTGGTCCTGACTATAAATGTAAAGGACCCACATTTTCTCCCATCCGCCTCCTCTGAACCACACCCTCGTAACACAAGGTGAACTGAATGACCTTGTCAGGGATCTGGAACTACCCCAAGAGTAAGGCAAAGCTGTTGGGCTTCAGACTACAGCAGTGGAATCTCCTGGCAGGCTATCAGGGCAAATGGAGCCATCAATTGCTTGCAGACTATTGCTGGACAGTGACAAGAGATGCTCCATTTAATGAATTACAAAGAGACAAGCCAAGCAAGGCCTAGTAGACACGGAATAGGAACTAAACTATGTACATAATAGTTTTTTGCCTTTGTTTCATAATACATTTTATTTATAGAACCCTTTTGCTGATTTTTAAAGTGTTCCATAACCAGGACAGGTGAAATATTATCATGTAAAGCAACCATAAACACATGAAAAGACCTAGGTTTACAATTTATGATTAAAACTCTATTATCTACACAATATACATAGACATAAAATGTAAAAACTTAAATATCTTAGAAACAGTAGCCAATTAGTTGTTTTAATTGTCATATTTGAATTCAGCACATCAAAATACATAATAAATAGCACATTTTATCTCTGAAGCAGACGACTTCTCAAAATTGTAGACCAGTGTATATAGGTAATGGCATCTACCTTCTCTTTTCATAGCAGGTTGTCTAATGTGCTAATGAAGATAATGAGAACATTATCGCAGTCAGCCCTGAGTAAAGCTCCGTCCACAGGACAATCCCCAGGCTGCTCTGTTGCATCTCAATCTACTGGACCCATGTGCTTGAAGCTTCCCTTGATCTGAGCAGGCTCCAGCACTGTCTCTTTCCTTGGCCTCTCCAAAACATTTCCAGGGCACACGCTGCCAGTCTGTTTTCCCTTCACAGAAATGGGAGTAGGTGGCCCAGATGTCGAGGGCCTAGAACCTGTGCTGACCCCTCATACTCTCCAGAAACTTTAGTACACCCTTCCCAAAACTCCAACTGTGTGGACACTCCAGGCTTACAATTTAACTCTTCTGGGGCATGTAATACTGAAAGCAAACAGACAGACACACTTTGCACAGAATTCTAAAAGAAATTACTCGTTACTTAAACTGCACAAGAAATACACAGATCTGTATGAAATAAAATACATCTATACTTGTTTCCCTGCCTCAGTTTCTTCACAATGCTGGAGACTTATCTGGGGTGGCTAGGATCCTTCTCCTATAGCACATGGCTTCTTCCCCTTATCATGAAGTTTCTCTCACTCTCTAGGTCAGCTGGCTTCCTTCTTCCTCAGTTGATCCTGCAGTTAAACAGGACACCCCACCACCACCACTATGAAAGCACACCAGCTTCTTCTTATCTTTTGCACAAAGCCTACTGTGTGTCTCTTGAATGTATCTGTTCCACCAGTAATACCTGGTTTCTTTGTTCTGCGGCTAGGGATTTTCCACTCACTAAAACTGAGCACCCTCCAGGGTAGATGGAGAAAACTGGCTGTCCTGACATCAATCAACCAGTGGTTCCAAGGTCTTTAAACTCAATAGACAACCATTAAGGCTAAAAATTGACCATTATCCCTGGTCCAGTAAATATGAGATACAGCTCCTGTGACCAAATGGAAGATTCCACATACAAGGCATTCCAGGATTCCACAATTTCATATCAGCTAGAATTTATACGATGTACATAGACAGATTCCTAAAATCATCACAGAAAATATGGTCATGTCTTAACATATCTAACTCAATTTTAGAACACAATTACAAGGTTATGATGTTATATATTTTTTGCATATGCCTGGAGTTATATAACATGTCACGCTACTTTTTCACTATGGAAAGGAAAATAATTTAGTCTCAAAATGTCCCTTTGAGCCTAATACTTCTTGTTTATGGCTAGGTAGAGCTTTCTTATCATGGGGTCCACCAATCAGTCAAACCAGAATGGCTCCAAAGTAAGTTCTTTTTTGGCTCATACATTTATCTATCATGGAACTTCTAGGCTCCCAGGCAGAGGTTGGCTAGTGATCAAGTAACAATCTACATAATATAAAACCTTCCTTTAACAAGACATGCGCATGGCATCAGAATACTTGACAGTTCTAATAGTGATATTTCCACTAAAACAAACAGATTAAGCAACTAGTGACAGAGATATAGAAATATATATATATATAGAAAATCCCCTTCAGAGAAAACTGGTAGAACTGAAAGTTCAGGCAGGGACCAGCAATATTGGCCTGACCACATACCAGCTGATCCAAGATCATCCTTGTAAATTGCAATCAAAGCAGTAATCTTAAAAAGAGTATATAATGAGCGTCAACTTGCTGCCTGGCACATTTTGATAGCTGTCACTGCCCCGAAGCAAGCTACTATCAATGTTCCAGCTTTAATGAAATAGACTTTAATTTGTTCCATGGAAAACCAATGAGAAATGCACAAGGACAACCATTTCAATGACTATTAAACACAGGCACTGAGTTATTGTCTTAACATCAGGAGAAGCAAAAAGATTTAATGATTTTTCTCCTGGTGTTCTATCGTTGCTGACAAAAAATCAAAGACCATGTGGAAACCACAGTTTGGAAATTAAATAACTAAAGGACAATTAGACTGATTTCAGATCAAATAATTTAAAAAATTCCAAAGCCATCTTTTACTACGTGTTTTTTGAAGAACTAGAGGACTCTATGCTTTATATAAAGCAAACACGACTATATTAATCACTAGCGTTATTTCTCATATATTCTACAAAACAAAGAGGGAGAGTCCTTTTGGTGCATACACTACATGCACAGAAATCCACAAGAGAGAACATCATTCTCAATTCCTAGGCTGCCATTATGAAACTTGTCCCAGAGGGCTGTGGCAGATAGTGTATCTTAGCTTCCTCAGGTAAATAATCTCTCCTTTCCCTGATCACCCTAGTAGTCCTCCTTTGTACTTGTTCCAGTTTGAACTGGAAAACAGTGTCTCATACTTCCACAGTAGTAAGTGGGAACTGGTGATGGGTCCCCAAATGTTATTTCATACAAGGCTGCCCAAAACCTAGAACTGGCTGACCACTGCGTAGTTCAACATTTTCACTGTGATTTCTGTCAAATTCATCTCATATGATGCTTTCAAATCTGGGGGAAAAATAAGCTTACTTATCAGCCCTGTAATCTGAAAGTTCAAAAGATAAGCACTTCCAAGCATGGGAACTTTGAGGATTAGCAGAGACACTGAAAGGTAGAGGGGGGAGAATGAGTGGGAGTGGACTATTGGGGAGAGCAGAAGGCAGATTTAGGGGGTTTTATTGACAACTGACATTTAGAACTAATTTCATGTATATGTAAGAACATATTCATGTGAGAAATATTTATCATCTGAAAATTTCAGACTGCTGAGCTGAGTAAGCGTTCAAAGAGTTCCTCCCTCCGTTGGACCAATTTATGATCATTACTTCAACTTTGTGCCCCCAGTAGCAATGTATGGTTGCAAATAAGTGTAAAATGGTCTTAACAGTAGAAAACCAGCAGAAATCAAGAGGAAACAGTATTGACAAAAAGGACAATTAATTTGAAAAGATATGAACTTTAGTGCAAAGAGAAAGTCAAACAGAATGCACAAGAAACTAATCTTAGAATGAAATCAATTCATGTATTCTTCTGAAATGCAAATGCACAATTTTGTTTTATACTGAACTACGCACACACTGAAATACATTGATGACTTTAAGATAAGACTGATACAAAGATGGAACAACAATAAAAATATGTATCACTAGTAAGCTAGAAAGGGGTTCTAAAAACAATTCTCAACTTCAGCACTGTACTAGAATTGGGTAAATACTTCAGAACTTTATTCTAATGAAAAATATATTTGTTCAAATAAAATATTGAATCTGCATTCATTGTGTGCATGTCATTTTTGTGTTTGCTTTCCATAAATAATCTGATGAACGTATTACTGGCAGGAACATTCATGGAAAGAGAGCATTTTAAAGAGAATGATATAGAAAATGAGTTTTAAATTCAAATATCAGCTTCAGCAGCAGAAATATGGTCCAAAGAGATACGCTCATCTTACAGAATATGACCCAACTATGCAGCCTACACACTAAGTTAAAGAAACTTTTGTAAGAGGAATATTTGTCTTTTGCATTAACAAGACTGTTGTATTAAAATGAGTGTTTTATATAAGACACTGAAGGTAACTGTCCTGCTATACTCAGCGCTGCTGAAAACTCAGGTGCAGTACAATTGCAATTATGGGCCTCACATTTTAGGAAAGAGATGGACAAACTGGAGAGTCTCCAAAGAGGGCAAAAAAAGTGGTAAAAACAATTAGAAACCTGACCTATGAGGAAAGGTTAAAAAACTGTATGTAGTCTTGGGAAAAGATGACTGGGGGAAGGGAGGGAGATGGGCGATGGATCCGATAGTCTTCAAATATGTTAACAGGCTGTTTATAAAGAGGATGTTGACCAATTGTTTCTCCATGTCAGTTGAAGATAGGACAAAAAGTAATAGGCTTAATCTGCAACAAAGGAGATTAGGTTAGATATTAGGGAAATCTTTTTAACTATAAGGGCAGCTAAGCTCTGGAATTGGATCCAAGGAAGGTTGTGGAATCCCCAGACTTGGAGGTTTTTAAGAACAGGTTTGGACAAACACCGGTCAGTGATGGTCTAGGTTTACTTGGCCCTGCCTTAGCACAGGAGACTGGACCTGGTGACTTCTTGAGGTCCCTTCCGGCTCTACATTTCTACGATTCTCTGAAATTTGTCAAATAATTTCAAATAATGAACAAAATGTGATAAACTCCTAAATTGATTCCTCAGCTCTCGTCCACTTTCACCCCTTCTCTACCTACACTACACTGATGACGTCGTCATCATCTGGTCCCATGGGAAGGAGACTCTGGAAGAATTTTATCATGATTTCAACAGCTTCCACCCCACCATCACCTCAGCCTGGACCAAGCTACATGGGAGGTCCACTTCCTAAACATCACAGTACAAATAAATGATGGTCATGTTAACACCACCCTATACTGAAAATCCACCGACCACTACCTTGATGCGTCCAGCTTCCATCACAGACACCACACGATCCATCGTCTACAGCCAAGCGCTGAGGTACAACCACATTTGCTCCAACCACTCAGACAGAAACCAACACCTACAAGATCTTCATCAAGCATTCTCAAAACTATGATATCCACATGAGGAAATAAAGAAACAAATCAAGAGAGCCAGATGTGTACTCAGAAGCCTCCTGCTGCAAGATAAGCCCAAGAAAGAAACCAACAGAACTCCACTGGCCATCACATACAGTCCTCAGCTTAAACCTCTCCAACACATCATCAGCGATCTACAACCCATCCTGGACAATGATCCCTCGCTTTCACAGACCGTGGGAGGCAGGCCAGTCCTCAGCCACAGACAACCTGCCAACCTGAAGCATATTCTCACCAGTAACTGCACACCGCACCATGGTAACTCTAACTCAGGAACCAATCCATGCTACAAACCTCAGTGCCAACTCTGTACACATATCTACACCAGCAACATCATCACAGAACCTAACCAGATCAGCTACATCACCACCAGTTCATTCACCTGCACATCCACCAATGTTATATACACCATCATGTGCCAGCAATGCCCCTCTGCTATGTACATCGGCCAAACTGGACAGTCCCCATTTAAAAGGATAAATGGACACAAGGCAGATATGAGGAATGACAATATACAAAAACCTGTAGGAGAACACTTCCACCTTCTTGGCCACACAATAGCAGATTTTAAGGTAGCCATCCTACATTAAAAAAACTTCAGGATCAGACTTCAAATTTTACACCATCAGCTCAGGATTAAACAAAGACTGTGAATGGCTAGTCAACTACAAAAACTCTTCCTTTGGTGTTCACACCTCAACTGCTAGAAGAGGGCCTCATCCTCCCTGATCGAACTAACCTCCTTATCTCCAGACTGATTCTGACCTGCATATTTATACCTGCCTCTGGAAATTTCTATTACATGCATCTGACAAAGTGGGTATGCACCCATGAAAGCTTATGCTCCAATACATCTGTTAGTCTATAAGGTGCCACAGGACTCTTCGTTGTTTTTAACAGAGAGGAAGGACACTGTTAAATAATTTAGCTGCTAACTAGAAATTGTACTGTCTTCTCTGAACAGTGTCAACTGAACTTGTACAACTCTTATGTGTCAATGAAACCGTGAAGAGTTTGCAGCTATTCCCTAGTTTTAATTATCTCAGGATGTCAATCCTTTATAACAAGATCACTGAACAATGCTCACTATCTAGAAAAATACTAGTGTTACATTCAAGCTATGTAGCGAATAGAAACAGAACCAAGACTGAAATCATAAAGAGAAGAATTAACCATTATTAGTTTTCCATTAACGTACAGCTGGAATTTAAAACTAAGCCACACAATGGAATTAGTAAATATTTTGACTTTTCCATGACATTTTAGGATTAACATTTAGGTTTTTAAATTTAGATATCAAATATTTTGACAACCTCTAATATTCCCTCATTTAAATGACATACAAACCCTTTCAGCTGCCTCTTATATTGTTCTTCTGCAGATTTTTGTAGGATTAGTTTAAATCCTTTAACCAGTAATAATAGAGATCCTCTGTTATTTTAAAGTATAAGCTCTTTAGAGAAAAAAAAACTCTCTTCTCTGTACTGTGACTTGTGCATTACATCTCTAGAAAAAAATAATATAAAAAATTAACAATAAAGTAATAAATTCCGACTGAGCATGAGGGATGATCATGTCCTGTTATAATCCAGTGGCATCAACAGCAATTCAAAATAATCCCTTGGGGGGTCTGCAATGGGATGTTAATGTCCTAATGTGAATAGCAATGTTTCATCTTCCTAGTTTATCGAAAGAGGTGAGCAGGCAGCATTGCAGGCATTAAGTAAAACTTTCCGAAGCGCTTAAGAGATTTAGGAGAGTAATCTAATTCACCTTCACTAGTACCTAATTCCTAAATCACTTGGATGCTTTTGAAAATTTTCAGCAAGAGTTAACTCTCAAATCTACTCCATTACCAACCAAACCCTTTTCCCACTCTCACCTAGATCAGCAGTTCTCAACCAGGGGTCCGAGGCCCCTTGGGGGAGCCCCAAGCAGGTTTCAGGGGGGTCCACCAAATAGGGCCAGCAATAGACTCACTGAAGTCCAGGGCAGAAAGCCAAAGCCCCACCACCCCGAGCTCTGCCAACCAGCCCTCAAGCTGAAGCCTGAGCAGCACAGCTTTGCGGGGCCCCCTGTGGCGTAGAGCCATTGGAAGTTGCTCTGCTTGTTACCCCCTAATGCCAGCCTGGCTTTTATATGCATATAAAACAGTTGTTGAGGCACATATGGGCCGTGCAGTATGACACTTTCTAATGGAAGATTCAGAGGTCACTAGATAACAGAGTCAAAACTGAATAAAGGAAGATGATTATTATAAGTTAAACGGGACCTAATACAAGATTTCCACTGACTTCAATGGATTTAAGCATATGCTTAATGGCATACTCATATGCTTACAAATTAAGCACACAGAATCACAGAATATCAGGGTTGGAAGGGACCTCAGGAGATCATCTAGTCCAATACTCTGCTTACAGCAGGACTAATCCCCAACCAAATCATCCCAGCCAGGGCTTTGTCAAGCTTGACCTTAAAAACTCTAAGGAAGAAGATTCCACCACCTCCCTAGGTAACCCATTCCAGTGCTTCACCACCCTCCTAGTGATTTTTTTTTCCCCTAATATCCAACCTAAATCTCCCCGACTGCAACTTGAGACCATTACTCCTTGTTCTGTCATCTGCTACCACTGAGAACAGCCAAGCTCCATCCTCTTTGGAAACCTCTTTCAGGTAGTTGAAAGCTGCTACCAAATCTCCCCTCATTCTTCTCTTCTGCACACTAAATCCCAGTTCCCTCAGCTTCTCCTCATAAGTCATGAGCTCCAGCCCCCTATCATTTTTGTTGCCCTCCACTGGACTCTCTCCACTTTTTTCACATCCTTCTTGTAGTGTGGGGCCCAAAACTGGACACAGTACTCCAGATGAGGCCTCATCAATGCCGAATAGAGGGGAATGATCACGTCCTTTGATCTGCTGGCAATGCTCCTACTTATACAGCCCAAAATGCCATTAGTCTTCCTGGCAACAAGGGCATAATGTTGACTCATATCCAGCTTATCCACTTTAACGCCTAGGCCCTTTTCTGCAGAATTGCTGCCTTGCCACCCTAGTCTGTAGCAGTGCATGGGATTCTTCAATCCTAAGTGCAGGACTCTGCACTTGTTCTTACATGTGTAAGTACTTTGCTGGGTAGGGCTATAACTGCTGCCATTACAAAATCATTGTTGTATCTTCATTTGCTTATCTTTCAGTAGCAATGAATGTTGCAGTATATGTTTAGTAACAATATAATTAAAAACAGGTTGTGCCATCATGATATATCATGGGAAAAGGGGTAAATTCATATAATTCAAGAAAAAAAATTCTGGAATTCAGTTTGAATTAGCATTTCACACTGCAGCAGCATGATAACTAAAACAATCTGTGGATCAGATTTGATGATTACATCGAAAAAATCTGTTTTAACCGTATTTTAATGCATCTACAGAAAACAAAATTAACCATATCAACTTTGTTAAACAGGTTAATAAATTTAGACACTAAAGCCTTTAAGTTTAATTTTAAGAAAATTGCACAAAACAAATTTGTAATATCAAGACAAATCCCAACTGATTCAGTTACAGTACTGCCAACGTCAAAAGATCAAAAACCTTCAAAAATTCACGATATTAGCCCCTCTCCCAAAAATCATTTTTTTTTTTAAAGTCAAACCATATTTTTAATCTGCCAGTCTGTGAGAGATAATTTCAGATTGAAAGGTCAATTTTTAATGCACACAGAAATTCACACCTGTCCCTGGCTGCTCAGATAGCAACTTCATTTACCATCTCCTCACCCCTAAAATACAGGAATTGCCATCTAATTTAATATATTGTCCTCTCCCAACTACAATATTTCTTTATCTCCTGCTGCCCAGGACTTCTTTACCCGGGATCCAACCGCACCATTTCCTCAACTCCCCACTCCCTCGCCTCTTGCTACCCTGTCCCAGGGCTTCTCTTCCGTCTGGGTCCCAGCAACACCACTAACTGAACTCTCCCCACCCAGGGACCCTCTCTGTCTGCTCTGATACCATATATGAGGGCATGTGAGACTAATCACACAGACCTCTGCCTAGCCCTGGAGGAGCTTCTTGCATCATGACAGCTCATCCTGCAGGCACCAAAATCCCATGTCTCACAATCAATTCATGAGAGCTAGCAACAATGTATAGTGCCTTACCCTGGCTGCTCAGGGGGGCTCTCCTTCTCCATCACCACCTCCAAGCTGAGGGAGCTGCCCCCCATCACTGTCCTCTGATCCCCCCCACCCTTCTACTTGCCCCCATGTACTCTTATACCTCATTCCACTGCAACCTCTAAATCTGCCTTCTGCTCTCCCCATGCTCCACTCATACTCATTCTCCCCCCTCTACACCTTTCAGTGTCTCTGCTAATCCTCACAGTTCCCATATTCTGGCCAATTCCAGAATCACAAAGTGGCAACCATTTTGCCTGTATACATGGCTTCAGAGTCACTGAGAACAGTGGAAGGTGGCAGCCAACTCTACTAAGGCCAGCCTCATTTCCACAGGCAGACAGATCGTAGGGAAATGGCAGCCATCTTGCTGGCTTCAGCCCCACTGACAGTAGAAGGCCATTCATCACATTTTTATGAGACAGGTAAAAAACACCCCAGAAAAATCACTAGAGCTGTGATAAAAATCTCAAGTGTTGGCAATACAACATTATGAGTAAGATTATGTATCAAATCAAATTAAAAGGATAATATGGTTAGGCAAGATAGCCACAGAAAAGTGAATCTAAATTAGAGTAACTTAAATGGGATTTTTTCTTAAACTATATAAATACTAACTAACTTTTACTCTGTTAAAAAGGTGCAGCTGAAAATAGATCCCAACAATACCAGAAATAACATTACAATCTAAATTATTCCCAGATGCTGAACTAAAGAGTGCAAGGACATTAATTTCATAAAACACTAAATAGTCTTCAGATACTGATACAACATCAGGAACAACTCCAAACAATTCATCAGTTTATTAAATTCTTAAAATTAACATTTTTAATTAGAATTACTACACACTTGTGCAGCACTGGGCCAAGGTTCAGATCCCTGTCCTCATAAATCACAAAAACTACAGGTTTTAATTAGTCTAAAGAAAAGACCTATTTCCATATCAAAAAAACCTAAACACATATGAAAAAGAGGACTAGGAAGCACAAAAATGAAATGCTTCAATTCCAGAATTTTTAACACTGATAGAATATTACCATAATCATTAAGTGATCTCATTAGGAAGTAAGCACTGGCATACAGAATTAGAAATACAGATCGCTGATATATTTGCACTATTACTGTACACTGATTTAATTTGGATAATTTCAAACAATTACATTGTGATAAATGATTATTTTATACCACACAGGAAATAGGTGAGTACTTCACAGAAAATGAAGTCCCTACCCTAAATTGCTTGCAAGCTACATTTTAGACATAATACAACAAATGAGGGAGAAAAAGTAGCAGAGAGGGGATGGGGTAGGAAATGACAAGAACAGAAATATGTCTATATGATTGTTCTGTTTAAAGCATTTGCACAACTTGGTAGTTCTGCAAAGTGTATCACAGATGTGAAATTTTTAAGGAGATGTGATTAATGACTGATCCACGGTCAATGAAACTAGCGGGCTTTTCATCAGACTGTAAACAAAGACGAAGAAGAGGAATTCCTTCTTCTGAATGAACAAACTGATGACATTACCTTGTTGAAGCACCTGTAAACTATGGCAAAAGGTCATTAACTATACCAGGAAAAAAGACAATTAAATGAAAACAATATGGTCCAAAAAAGTCCATTCTTTGCTTTAAATAGTTTTAATTAACCAGGAATTCATAGTCACGGTTCTTAGCACATGCAATATGCAGGCTGAATTTCTTATATTGTATAGTTGCAAGAGGAAATTGCAGGTTATTTCTACAATCATCACAAACATCTCTGCACGTCATCCTTTGAGGCCTTTTAAGGCATTTAAAAATAAAATCATTTGAATAATCATTAAATCATTTCTCCAAACATTTTAAAAATTTACAAGATTTTGATAATACTGAACAATTATTTCAGTGGTAGCCTACCTGAAACTATTAGAGGCAAAGACAGCACTAGTCTTAATTTTTAAATTTCCATGATGAAAGAAAGCGCTAGCCTCTTAATTTTTAAGTTTCCTATTTCAGTCCCTTCCACATTAGAAAACTGTGTTTATTATGAAAATTGCCATATTTGATGGTTAGAAACTATTTAGAATTACTGGGAATTTTTCTGCCAATAACCTAGTGTGACAGAATATACTCCTCTATTTATACTCTACACAGTATTGTATTAATCTTTGTGCAATGTATGCTTTACAAGGTATCATCTGAAAACAAAATTTGCTGCTCAGTACCGTCCTGATAAAATATGTGAAGGGGAATCTTACATTCCAAACCCCACAGCCCTGACCAAGCAGAAGTTGGCAATCAGATCTGTCCTAAACAATGGAACGTGTGCTTGCCTTAATTTGCATTTAAGCAGTAAACAGAGTCATCAAGTGGAAAGGAAAACAAAGGAAGCTCAAACAGGTAGAAAAAGACAGCAGGGAAGATCCTTCCATGCAGACTCTTTGTCTCCTAGTTCCCAGCTGGAAATAGTTTTTCAAGAGGGGGATAAACTATAAAAAGAAGGAGCAGACACCCTCTCTCTCCCTGCATTGCATCTAACATGACAAAGGAAAAGAGCCACTGGACTCTCAGGGCGGTCCTGACCTGAATAGTTTGGTCAGTAAACTTGCTGGAAGTTGTGGTGAGAAATTTCGCTTGAATCTAATATAGTTTGTTAAGTTAGGCATTATAAGCATTTTATCTTTATTTTTCTTGTAGACATTTCTGACTTTTACACCTCATTACCTGTATTCACTTAAAATCTCTCTCTTTGTAGTTAATAAATTTGTTTAACTGTTTACCTAATCCAGTGTGTTTAAGTTGAAGTGTCCTTGCAACTCTATTTAAGATAATAAACTGGCATACTATTCTCTTAGAGGAACAATAGACTTAATATATTTGTACTGTCCAGGAGAGAGCTGTACAGTAGAGGACAAAAATTTCCGGGGTAAGATCTGGGATTGGTGGTAAATTGGAGTCATCCTGCTATATAACGAAGGTTGGTGACAGTCCCAGTGTAACTGTCAGGCTACACTTACACACAGACACTCAGGGTACGGCTTATGTGCTGGAAGGCTGTTTATGAGCAGTCCAGGAGTGAGCTACTTCAGCAAAGCATTGTAAGGTACCCAGGGTTGCAGGGCAGGGGTGACACAGCCCCCCACTAGTTTGGGTTATGCCCTGGTATGTCACACCTAGTCATTACTGGTTGGCCTACATTTTGCATAAGTCACTTCAAAAGACAGGCCCTGAGGAGGAATTTGGCTGGTTATGACTCCTCTAAACACAATGTAGTTAAACCTCCTTGAAAACTCAGACATAAAATATGTTTGAAGAAAACTGGTTGCAATTAAGCAAATTTATAATTGTAGTTGTTTGTCCTTCCATAGGGACATCTGACTTATTTTGCCAACTGAAAAAGAATTCTCATCAGATTTTATATATATAAAAATAAATTATATATTTCAGTACTACAATCTTAGCTCATACACCACAGTAAGTACTACCTCTTTCATCAGTAACCTAAAAACAATCCCTGCATTTATTTGTATTGATAAGATGATCACTTTAAGATGCGGAGTAGGCACAACTCCCATCTACGTAACTGAAAATCAGGCCTACTATGTTGATGGTGGTTTTTTTGAGAGCAGTGTGATATTTACAAGAAGATCGACTTTAACTATTAAGTTCTATAGGTGCTCAGCTTTTGTTTAAGGACATGCAATTGTCATTTAGCCACCTAAAATAAGATACAGGATGTTCCAGTGGCTACGGTACTAGCCTAGATCCTGGGAGACCCAGGCTGAATCCCCTATTACATCACAGACTTCCTGTGAGACTTCGGGCAAGTCACTTAGCATCTCTGCACTTCAGCTCCCCATTTGTTAAAAATGGAGATAAATGGGACTTCCCTACCTCACAGAAGCGTTGAGAGGATAAGTACACACAGATTGTCAGAGGCTCAGATACTAAAGTGATGGGGATCAGATTAGTATCTTGGATGGATGTTTCACTTTGAGCTGGTGCCCTTTAGCATGCCCTTCTCTCGTGGTGTTTCCCTTAGCATTCCTGTAGCAGCACAACCTTCCCTGGTGCCGCCTCTCCTTCTATGTACTGTCTTAAGAGATTTGTATAGGTTCCAGACTCCTCTCACTGACAGCATACTTTCCTAAAGTTCACTACTTCTATCAGGCTCCCCTCTTCCCTCTATCATTGAGTGATGCCACCTGGACCACAGCATAGTTCTAATCCTGATTTAGATGAATATTTTCTATATCTTGCTTCCTTGCATACTCAGCCCCGGAAAGACCTTGAGTTTTTCCTTTCTCCTTGTGACAGTTTACTTTGTCACAACCAGCATTAATCTTCTGTAAATATTCTATCACCAGTCCCCAAAGCAATCTAGACCACCTTGGTAAATGACCTTTTCAACATAATAAATCACCAAATGTAACAAGGTGTGAATACAAAACCTTAACAATAAAGTAGAACTGAAGCATGTTTTGTATTTGTATTAGTGCAATAATTATCTTTTTCTTTAAAATAATATAATGAAACGATGTCCTACTCAGCGGATTTATCATAAATTGTTTGTAAACAAGTCACTTGATTTCCATGATTTTGACAAGTCTAGAGTGCTTATTGCTGTTTCCAGATTTGGGGAATGTACAAGACACAGAGGACATTCCACCATGAAAATGTTATGCTGAAACATTTAACAAATGAATTAACAAACTAATATTCTATCATATTAGCGTAAAGCTACAATAAAGGACACATAAATGTTAGAGAATTATGTTGCATCATGGCACCCTTCTGTCTCTTGATATTAGACTAATATTAAACCGCAAAGCCAATGTCTATAATGCACAAGCACTTCTTTACCATATTAAAGCAAACAAAAAACGAGATGGAATATCCCCACTAAGTGGTTTAAAACCACTTCTGACAGCTTTTAAATAATGCAGTACATGAAAGATGGGGACTTTATTTTATTTTATTTTTGCTCATAATGCAGGCCTCTTGTGAAGACCAAACCATCCTTTCGGAAATACAAAAATGGGACTTAAGAATAAGAGTCAAAAAAGAGTCAGTAGCAAACCATTAAAAAGAACAGGAGTATTTGTGGCACCTTAGAGACTAACAAATGTATTTCAGCGTAAGCTTTCATGAGCTACAGCTCACTTTTTCAGATGCATAGAATGGAACATACAAACAGGAGATATTTACACATACAGAGAACATAAAAAGGTGGAAGTATGCATACCAACAACCACTGTAAAGACAAAATGATAATTCTATGTAAACAAAAACAAAATCTTATAACAGAAATAAATCTCAATTTCCAATCCATTCTTAGATTTATCCAAAAAGGAACAGCAAAAGCAAAAAACCCAAATACCTGTAAAAGCAGCTGTTTTTAAAAGGGGATTCAACTTACTGTTTTGAACAAACAGTTTGATGTTTCAGCAAATACTAAGTGTATTTTGCATAAATACAAGAGAAAAAACACAGTTTAATCTGTATAGGATTAACAAAAACCAGTTTGGTATCCTATAGAACGAAACACCTAATTTAACGTGTGTCTGTTTTCTAAATGATTCATTTGAAACTGCATCTCTAGTTGTGTAGTCAAGAAATTGAGTATATTGTTACTGAACATCCAGCATGTACAATTATGAAAGCTATTCATATGATGAAGTAGTAAAGCTGCTTTTACTAGATTTATTCATAATGTGATTTCAAGGTTACTTCTATCTCCCATGTATTCAACAGAAAATACAATACAGCTACATGAGTATTACCTTTGGCTGTGATCCTGTCAAACCCACAAGTTTAGCAAGATCAGGTCTACTCAGCATTTGTACACTATCACACAAGACAACTACGTGATGCAGTGGCTCAAAACTATAGCATTCAGATTTTCTGTCTCCCACCTTAAAACTAAAGAAAATGTTTTTTGTGGGATGAACCATAGTTTTTAATTTACCATAGTATTAAAGGAAGCTAACATGAAAGTGCAAAAGGAAACCTCAAAATTCCCTGTCACAGATCCACAGAAAATATATGGAGAGAAATTAACTTTTTTCAGGCAATGGATTGCAAAACAATCTCTGATGTGCGTTAACAAAGTGACTGCATCTAAATATAATTGTATTATGCTACCTCAGGAAATCAAGGTTACATCACTTAACATTATTTGGTGCCTAAGAGAAAGCATTTTCACTCATTCTTATTAGTTATATTTAGTTAAATCAAACCAAAGTTTTCAAATATATCCTATGAAGTCAATAGTGGTAAACTCAATTAATCAGTCTTGATCAGAATTATCAATAATATGCATTAATTGTTAAAAATAAAAATTTAAAAATATATGCAGCTTGAAAAATCCCTTTTTGTAAAATTAACTCCAAAGAGTTCCAGAAAGGTAACAACAACAAAATATCCACCCATGAGCTCTCATGAAATATCTTTCTCAAGTAAATTTTTTGTATCAACAAATAAAAAAGTTAATTTAAAATATTCTGGGCCAGATCCTTGGCCCAGAACGATATAAATTGGCAAGCCTGTGTAGCCTATAGGATTATTTTTCTAGCTATTATATCATACTAATCCAGCCAGCAGTAGCAATTAATAGGTTTCTTTTTCTGAAATTAATCCATTTTATTCTTATATTTTACTAGTATTAATTCCTTAGAATTTAGGATGTGTTTCCTAATAATAAGTTTTGCTGAAATGCAAGAAGCCTACCAGCCTGTAAGATCCAGTAAGATCAAATATGGATTGCTGTGTGACAGGGATGTCTCGGCCATGCCCATTTCTCTCTGTAAAACTCATAGTGTCAGCCCCTGGTAGCATGTCAGGTGCACCATGGCTGACATTAGAGCAGCAGTCACTTCAGTTACTAAGGCTATGTCTACACAACAGCTGCACCACTGTAAGGTCTCCCATGTAGCCGCTCTAGGCCAACAGGAAAGAGCTCTCCTGCCGGCATAATTAAACCACGCCCAACAAGCAGAGAGCTCTCCCATCTGCATAATTAAACTACCTCCAACAAGTGGCATTAGCTATCTTGGCAGGAGAGCATCTCCCGCTGACATAGCACTGTCCACACTGGCACTTTCAGACCCCTGACCGACAAAAGTTTTACTAACAAAAGTGCCAGTGTAGATATAGCGTGCACTACAGCAGGGGTCTCAAACTGCCGGCCCGCGAGCCTCCCCAATGCGGCCTGGGGGGCTCCAGCAGTTTGGGGGCCAGGTCTCTCCCTTGGCCCCACCTGCTACCCCGAGCGCTTCCCCCTCAAGGGCCCCGACAGCGCAGCGGAGCTGAGCCGCATCTGCCCGCTCACTCCAGTGGTTGTAGGCCCCTCCCGGTGGCCAGGGGCAGGGCTGTGCCTCCGCATGCTGTCCCCGCGCCGAGTGCCCCTGCGGCCAATGGGACGCTGCACACAGAGGCCCCACAGCCCGCCCCACCTTGGAGCCCAAGGTAAGTGCTGAAACGCCCCCCTTCCCAGAGCCTGCACCCCCACCCCCTCCCCATGTACCCCTCCTGCCCCAAACTCCCTCCCAGAGCCTGCACTCCCATCCCCTCTCCACATAACCCCTCCCACCCCCAAACTTCCTCCCACAGCCTGTGCCCGTCCTCACACCCCCAGCCCCCAAACTCTCTCCAGAGCCTGCGCCCCCTCCCCACACAGCCCCCAAAATCCCTCCCAGAGCCTGCACCCTCTTCCCTTTCCCATACATCCCCTCCCAGCCCCAAACTCCCTCCCAGAGCCTGCACCCCCTCCACACCCCACAGCCCCCAAACTCCCTCCCAGAGCCTGCACCCCTTCCCACACACACACCCTCCCACTCCCAAACTCCCCGCACCCAGAGCCTGCACCACATCCCCACACATCCCCTGGCCCCAGACCTCCCAGAGCCTGCACTCCCTTCCCACACACACCACAGCCCCCAAACTCCATCCCAGACCCTGCATCCCAGACCCCCTCCCACACTCAAACTCCCTCCCAGAGCCCAAACTCACACCCCTTCTGCACCCAAATTCCTCCCAGAGCCTGCACCCCAATCCCCTACCCCAGACCGCCTCCCCGACCCAAACTCCGTCCCAGAGCCTTAGGCAGATGGAGTGGGGCAGTTTTTTGAGGGGCAGGTCTGGGTGGCATAAGTGACACTGGCCCACTGCGAGGATTTGAGGACTGGCACTGGCCCTGAGGTAAATTGAGTTTGAGACCCTGCTCTACAGCTTTAACACTTGGTGGGTCCCAATGTGCAATCCCCACCTTCCTGCAACACCATGCTCCTCCAGAGCCCTAGATACTCTTTTTCTCACTCCTCCCAACTATCACGGAATCTTTCACTGGCGACCCATCCACATATGATAAGAGGAAAAGAGCAGCAACAAAATCACCTGTTGCAAATTCAGCACACTATCCTCTGTTGAGCATCACTGTTCATCACAATGTAACAAAGTTATTTTATTAAGTACTCTTTTGGAGATCAGGATGAGACCTACATAAGGGCACATGATCCCACAGCTGCCTACTGTGGGGTTCTTACACCCTCCCATGGGGCATATATGCGGCACTAGTATAAGATGGGTCTTGCATACATACATCAGGTTTGTTTAAGTATATAGCTAGACAAACCTTTTACTAGAATGAATTAAGTATTAACTATGTTCAAAGTAAAATACACTATTGGCACACTATATAATTTCATGCTGTATCAACTGCATAATTATTGCTTCTCAATGCAATGAAAATATATTGAAGTCATGCTATCAAAGTATACAAATGCAAAGCCAAGACATTTTTCTTTGAAACACCTACCTTCACCATCACAGTTTGATCAGAGACACTACTCATCATCTCATTGATAGACTTAAATAGCTGAAGCAAGGATTCCATGAAGTCTGCTTCTCCTTTGTTTTCATAAAGTCTGAGAAACAAATAATTGCTTGTGTAATATAAGCATAAGCCATAAAAAAAACCTGGAAATACTGTATAAAGCAATGGAAACTGTTCCCAAAGCAGTCATTTTTTGTTCAAATGACAACTGACAATGCCATGTATTACTCAAGACATTTAAAATAAAAGGGTTTCTTAAATTCCAACTTTTATCAATCAAGCAGAAGTGTTTTTCCACAGAATGGTATAGAACAAAGCGTTAACCAAAGGAAGTTCATTGAAGTCACCAACCTAAAATGGATTATTACTAATTTAAAGCTTCCCCTGGTAAAACATCAAATAGTGGATTTTAACACTGAATCCTAAATCACTGAGACACAATCAATCCATCTCATTATCACCGAACTCCACAAAACTGCAAAATAATGAGCTAGATTCACTCCTTCACTCAGGACAGGAGTAAGCAAGGAGGTGGGAAGAGCATGCCAGAAGCCAGTTCCAGCTCACTGATTCTCAGGACCTCAGCCAGCCTAACTTACAAGTGGTGCTAGTCACTTTAAAATCTGCCACTGTCGTAAGGTTCTTAATAGACGCTATGCAAGGAGAATTACTGTGACAACCCCATTTGCCCACCAGCAAACCCGCTGCGTAGGAAGGGGAGTTTGTATTAATTGACGTGGAATATAGGCTAAGTTAACATAACAGTTTGCTGTCTAAAACTCAGTGTTAAACAAGATTTGCTGTACACACAATTTAGCCTTCTTAGTATTATGGCAAACACACCATGAACAGCCTTTTTATTGAAGATAAAGAAAACCAGTTCCAATATTGACAGGTAAAGTATTAAATAAGGAGTTTATTTTAACAACATTCCTGGTTCCTTTTCTTTTTAACTGGAAAGAGTTTTTAGAACTCTTTTTAGAATTCTTGTCAACAGTCTTTTTGATGGTATTAAGATGTTAGTAATTGTTTTTGGAGGGAAAAAGAAGCTAGTTGAGATGGGCTGGAGCTGTTGTGCTGCTGATAAAGTTTGATTTCATTTTCTTTAGGTGGTGTTTGGGATTCAGCATATGCTATCTGGGTCTCTCTTTTTTTGGCCCAGTTTGGTCAGGACATTTTTCAGGATTAGGAAAAAGAAGGTCTGGGGTCTTAGGAGATGGTGGGAGTGGTAACCACAATGATGAGGCTTGCTCCGATAGCCTCCCATCTTTTTTTTTTTTTAATAAAAGGTGAGGGGTTTTTTAAAGACTTAAAAAGGAAGTGAGAATAGTCCATCCCCTTATTATTTGTCTAAATTAGGTTTAATATCTAACACACTAAATTTTGGTTTATTAATTTTTGGACTTGCTTTTTATTTATTCAGCATGACCTTAATAGAGTTTTTGAGTTATATTAGTAGGCTTTTTGGTTTGGACTAATTCAGGGGTTTTTTTGTTTGTTTGTTTTTTATATTAACATTTGTTATTACAGATTTTTGTGATAGTTTATGAACTTCCACGTACTGTTTATAGATGAGTATATAACTAGGGTAAATTTGTAGGCTTAACTGTTGCAACAGAACTAAGTCAGGGGCCACGCTGCAGAGCAGATATATCAGCAGAGCATTCCTCCAAGCTAGAGGATCTCTGCTGGTGATGAGGCCAGATCACAACCCTCTGTACCACTTCAGTGGTGTAAAAAGGATGTAACCAGCTAGAGAATTTGGTACAATCTCAAAATATGGCAAAAAAGTGACAATTCCAATCTCCTTTCTATTTTAAATCAACATGGACTTTGCCTAGACTGTAGGGGGAAGGGTGAGATGAGGAATCCTTCTGTCTATGTCTACAAACGGACAGCACCATACGATGAAACAAAGTTCCTAGAAATAAACTCTAACATACTGTTGTTCTTGAACTGTGAGAATACCACATCTCACATGAGCAGGAGCAGTCAAGACATTCCGTAGAGTCCTTCCCATTCTTATAGCTTCAATTAAACTAGAACGTAGACTAGACAGGTTTATATTATATGCCGAGAGGGAAACGATATGTTACGGGTGCATGGTATATAGGAGACAGAAGGGCAGAAGGCCACGAAACCATAACATCTTTGTCAAGGTCTAAATTTTGATATTTATAAATGGGTGGGGGAAGCACCAGAAATGTTTCCCATGTACTATACATTCAGTTTTTGATTGGCAATGGGCCTATTTGAGACATTTAGTCTCTGGCCTCTTTCTCAATCTTGCTATATTTCTATTTCACGGGTAGGCCTATGGCACGTGCTGAAGGCGGCACACTGAGTTTTCAGTGGCACTCACACACCTGGGTCTTGGCCACCAATCCGGGGGGCTCTGCATTTTAATTTAATTTTAAATAAAGCTTCTTAACCTTTAAAAACCTTATTTACTTTACATACAACAATAGTTTAGTTATATATTATAGACTTATAGAAAGAGACCTTCAAAAAGTTAAAAATGTATTACTGGCACGCAAAACCTTAAATCCGAGTGAATAAATGAAGACTCGGCACACCACTTCCAAAAGGTTGCCGACCTCTGTTCTATTTACACCAAGTGCTGAAGTGCCCCTTTGTTGTATCTTTCACGATCTGTCACAGTAGCTATCATAAGAACAGCCATACTGGTTCAGATCAAAGGTCCATCTAGCCCAGTATCCTGTCTTCCGACAGTGGTCAATGCCAGTGCTCCAGAGGGAATGAATAGAACAGGTAATCGAGTGACCCATCCCCTGTCGCCCATTCCCAACTTCTGGCAAACAGAGGCTAGGGACACAAACCTGCCCATCCTGGCTAATAGTCATTGATGACCTATTTTCTATGATCTTATTTAGTTCTTTTTTGAACCCTGTTATAGTCTTGGCCTTACAACATTCTCTGGCAAAGAGTTCCACAGGTTGACTATGCGTTGTGTGAAGTTATTAATGGCTCCCAATCCTGCTGGAAAGGTAGAACAAGTGGGGTTCCGCAGGGGTCTTGTTTTGGGACCGCTCTGTTCAATATCTTCATCAACGACTTAGATGTTGGCATAGAAAGTACGCTTATTAAGTTTGCGGACGATACCAAACTGGGAGGGATTGCAACTGCTTTGGAGGACAGGGTCAAATTCAAAATAATCTGGACAAATTGGAGAAATGGTCTGAGGTAACCGGATGAAGTTCAATAAAGATAAATGCAAAGTGCTCCACTTAGGAAGGAATAATCAGTTTTCACACATACAGAATGGGAAGAGACTGCTAGGAAGGAGTATGGCAGAAAGAGATCTAAGGGTCATAGTGGACCACAAGCTTAATATGAGTCAACAGTGTGATACTGTTCAAAAAAGCAAACAGATTCTGGGATGCATTAACAGGTGTGTTGTAAACAAGATACGAGAATCATTCTTCTGCTCTACTCTGCGCTGGTTAGGCCTCAACTGGAGTATTGCGTCCATTCTGGGTACCGCATTTCAAGAAGATGTGGAGAAATTGGAGAGGGTCCGAGAAGAGCAACAAGAATGATGAAAGGTTTTGAGAACATGACCTATGGAAGGAAGATGAAAGAATTGGGTTTATTTAGTTTGGAAAAGAGAAGACTGAGAGTGGACTGATAGCAGTTTTCAGGTATCTAAAGGGTGTCATCAGGAGGAGGGAGAAAACTTGTTCACCTTAGCCTCTAATGATAGAACAGAAGCAATGGGCTTAAACTGAAGCAAGGGAGATTTAGGTTGGACATCAGGAAAAAGTTCCTGTCAGGGTAGTTAAACACTGGAATAAATTGCCTAGGGAGGTTGTGGAATCTCCATCTCTGGAGATATTTAAGTAGTAGGTTAGATAAATGTCTACCAGGGATGGTCCTGCCATGAGGGCAGGGACTGGACTCGATGACCTCTCGAGGTCCCTTCCAGTCCTAGAGACTATGAACTATGAATCTATGAAGAAATACTTCTGTTTGCTTTAAACCTGTTGCCTATCATATTTGTGCACTTCCCTTTTATTACCCTCTGCTTTACCCGTTGATTAAACTGAGTCAGAAGAGACACTTCTAACTTCAGCATACGGTTTTGCTTTTCTAGGGCAATGGGAGCATTATAGGTTATGCATTTTACACACATTTAAACCCTAGTCTGATTTCTTCATACTTGAAATCATCATATAAGATTTATTTAAAACTCATTATGGAGAATCTATATTACAAATTCCAAATGAGGAACAGGATTTCTTTTTTTAAAAGTGATGCATGAAAAGAATGATGTTCTTGCTACTTTACACTAAAAATTAATGTCTGTTATTCTAGCACAAACGCATATTCCTTGGGAGCCATAAATACAAAACAAAAAGCTATTAAAGTTTACACTAGAGAAAATGAAAAAAAAAAAGGAATTAAACTGTACTGTTTTGCTATGAAACTTTCTTCCTAACTAGAATTCTAGGCCATGCAGGACAGATTATTAAAATTATATTTTAGGAATAAACTAGACATTACAATGTTCCCCCAATAAAAGGAACTGTAAAGCTTGACAGTCAGTATCCATCAAGACATTTTATAGATACACGAAGCTGGTTAAGACAAAGGAAAAAAAATCATTGGGCTTTAGTAAGTCCTGAGCACCTGCAACTCCCAATGACTTCAGCTGGATCAGGGTTTATATAAGATTATAGCAAGCTTGGCATATGGAGGGCATGTGTGTGTGTTTGTTATGCAGTACCAAACACAGTCAGCATGTTCAATAATAAATTATTTATTTCAGAAGTTATTATTTGTCATAAAAACGCCTTTTTAAAAAGCTTTTTCTTTAGAACAGAGACTACTTGCTTGTTAAGTGTTTCACACTAAAACACTAGCACAGAGACCATTTCTTTTATGGACAGCCTCTTATGCCATAGTTTTAATAGTTCTAAATAATCACCACATATTAGCCAGGGTTTCAGCTTTAGAACAGAGAACCAATTGTTGTATCATTCCAATTTAGTAGCTTCTCTGATTAAACCCTTATCATTCAGACTTGCGATTTCTCAGTGCTAATGCATTTTGAATTCGTGCTTAGCACCAGGAAATCCAACGGCAAACACCAAGGGATCATTTTTTCTGTAAATCTCATCTGCAGTGAGAGAGAATTTTTTTCTTGTAAATGATTTGTTACACCAGAAACAGAATAAGTGACAGTCAGTACCTTATAAATTTCACAGCAAGAATATTATCGAAAGAAATTACATTGCCTAATTTGTAAAAAAAAAATTTTGGTGACGTTGTTAACTTCAGAACTCTTCATAAATCCCTTGTAATAACCTTGTTACATCCTATAAGAAATAGCAAAGGGTTCATTAAAGGTTAAGACAAATACATAATAACTTCTTATTTATAGGTTTGTATATTTGGTGTATGCAATTCTATGATAACTTTTAATTTGCTGGAAAATGACTGTACTTAGCTTTATTGGTGAATATTGACTTCAGGCATGGCAACAAAGTTACCTATTCCAGTCACAGAAAATTAAACAAACTGGAACACAGCCTGTTAGAAAGGCTGAAACTCTCCCCTCCCATATTAAAGTCACAGGAGTTTTTGCAAAGAAATCTCCTCAAGGATTTTCTCATGAAGAAGCTCCATATCATTCTGCTGGAGGAAGAGAGTGAGAAGGGTTTGGTACCCCCTGCAGGAAAACCCAGCCCCAAACCTCACAGATACCCTCAGCATCTGCAGGAGGCCATGGTTATCCACAGAGGCTCCCTCCAACTCCTTTGACCATGGGAGTTTATGGGAACCTCTTAGATAAGGTGGTCTCTGTGAATATGCTAACGTTTGTCACAAATTACATTAGATTTGAGGGGGGACATTCTGCATCCTCTCTTCCCTCCCATGCAGACTTGGAATGAACATAACCCATCTGCAGGGTCCCAGAGAAAAGGACTATCCTAAAGAGGACCCAGAGTGGCATGCAGATCATTTGATATCAAAGTGATTTACATCATGATTTAAAATCATTATTTAAATCAATTTTAATCATGATTTAACATCAACAAACAGGAAACCTTGATGGAAATTAAGAATTTTAACCGTGAGGTTTATTTGTATTTTTATGTTATTTTCCTAAATAAAGGTCCATTCTCATTGATTCGTATCATTTAGTACAACTTTTTGCAAGCCATGAAGATATAGTGTATCTACACATACACATTTAAGTAATTACAGAGTTTTAAGTATGTTCATTCAGGTCCTTAATTTTTACTTTTTTATTGTGTTAGAAATGGTGAATGATGCATTTTTTATTGACTAGATTAACTTTTTAATCATGATTTACTGCTCAAGCTACATTTGGGGAGAAATTGGAATTCAATTAAAATGCACAAAAACAGCCTTTTAAATTTGTTTTGATTAGTTAAATAAAACTACCTTAAATGTGCTAGATGCACAAGATGAAAAGTTTATCAAAGTTAGTTTTTAATACAAAACAAGTTAACATTTTAAACAAATCGAATATTATCTGCTAGGGAATTAACTTGATTGCTTCTGGTCACCATGTCCTTCAAGATTTTAGAAAAAGTAGATCTCATCTCCCCACATCTCATTTTTATTCATATATTGACAGAGGAAATTAAGCTTTTCTGCTTTTTCCAACTCTCAATGAATCAATTTCTCAACTTTGAATGAATCAGTCACTGAACTGAAATGAAAAAAATTCTCTCTCTGCATCCGCAGAAAAAGCCAGTGCTATCAGAGTGGCATGTTAAACTCTGGTTCCAGGTGCTTAGCCAGTGACTTCCCCCAGTTCATTGGTCTGACTTTCTTTAAAACTTCAGCAGTAAACACACTGCTTGAATATTATTGTTTTTTATTTTATTTAAATGATTTTTAAAAATTATAGTAAGTTGAGGCCTTAACAAAGGTTACCATAATTTCAAATAGTTTTTTGAAAAGATAATGTATTTTAATTTTTTTTATTTTTTTTTAATAAATGCATTGATTTTAATCAGCCCTTAATGATGTGGCCCAGAGAAAAGTTTCCTTTTGCCTTCCTTCAAAAGGCTGAGTATCTTCCAACCAGGTGAAAAAGGTACAGTAATCAGAGGCAAGGAACTAGCAAAAGTCAGTCCCAAACCAGTGGTGGTTATTGAGCTCCATCCCATTAGTAGCAATATTTGGATAATTATTATCTTGATGCCATTGCCAATGAGAGTTCCACAGATTTCCAATGGCATGCACAGTATTCGTTTTGAGCTACTGGATCACAAAACCATGACACTATTATATATATCACTCTGCTACCTGGCGTGATTGTTAGTTTTCACTTTTTTCTACCCTCTGTTTGTACAGGTTGATTAAAAACTAAAGAATCCTAGTCATGAGAATGAAATAATTTAAATATTAATAAATTTAAGACACTCAAAATATTTCTAAAATAGTGTTCCTGGTAACATATGCAGAATTCATACTAATGTAGTATGGTTTAAAAGGTTGACTGGAATTGTTTGGGATGAGCAGCATAACTCATTAGTTTGCCACTTGTAAGTAACACAGCCATTCTAAACCCATGCTAATAAAGTTGTTACATCTCACTACATCATCAAATAGTCTAATTACAGCAAGAATAACTGGCATAGTTAAGGCTGCCTTCCCACGCTAACCTTCTGTTTTCAGACTCCTACAACATTCAGATAGCTATAAGCAACAATGGAAGCGCTTATGTGCCCTTTCTGAACTGAGGTATCACTCTCACTGTGAGGTCCATGATTAAATACCACATATAGTCACTGTTTACGTTTGCAAGGCAGCTGAGAGAAGGATGCTGAATCACAGGTGTTGTTCGGGTTTGGTAGCTGGGAAGGGATTAAGGGGACAAGGGACAAACTATAAAACCAGTAATAGTGTGGCCATAAAATAAACGGTAGCAGTATGTCCATAAAACCAACACACCTCACAAGGTTTAAGCACCCTCAATCTTATTCCTTCTAATGCCTCAGTTACATTTTCTTATACTTGGGGATAAGCCAAATTTGTGCAGAGTAAACAAGTGCTTTATGAAGAAATAAATTATATTCTATTTACTGCACAGTACGTCTTACCTTTAAAAAACCAGTGCCCTTATGAAAAATGCTTTGTTTCACACCAGTCTACTAGTAGGCATAACATTTACAGTAAATAAAAAAAAAGCTAGAACTCATCACAAACTTCTCTAATGTCAATTGTAATTTTTAAATAAAAAGAAAAATCATAGTTAAGAAAGGAAAAAATATGAACCCCGAGGTGTTTTTTTTTAATTGTTAACACTTACTGATTGAATAATATTCTGGACCGTACGATAAATTTGAAGATGTATTCCAGAGCTTTCATGGCTTTAAAAAGTTGATCAGTTACGCCAGGTTTCTCAGCATTATCCACGTAATTTCTTAAAACTTTAGTCAGCTTTCTATTAAAAAAATAAGGTTACTTGTACTTTTTCCAATTAAGAATTTTGCTTCCTGAGAATTTAACGTTAGCCACAGCTAGTGCAGATAACATGAAAGCATTTTTATGTGAGAGTAAGGACTCTTCATTCAATTCTTGTCCTTACCAGTGACTAGCTGTGACTCTGGGGAATTCTCTTAACCTCTCTGTTGCACACTTTACCTGCCTACAAAATGAGCACAGCATCATGTATTTCATAGGAGAATTAGCAGGCTTAATATTTACGAAGTTCTTTGAATCTTGAGATGTTCAGGTGAAAGGCACGATGCAAGTGCAAAGAATTATCGTAAGTATTTGTGAGTAGATTTCTAAATTTAATTATACTATCTAAATTAACAGCCCCTGCAGGGCTGTATCTAGCATCCTTGCATATGGCTTTACTTTGGAGAAGTGACAAAATAGATCTTGTAAAACTTGCCTTTTCAAAATTATAGACAGTAGCAGTTGACATTAAAAAATGACTTCGTCTCCAACTTTGGGATTTTTAAAATTTTGTTTCTACAGACTAACAAAATTACTACTTCTATAGCCTCACTTTTCCTGACTGGAAATCACTTTTTAAACTGGAATATAGACAACTCCTAGTTTTAAAATCACCATCTTTAGATTTATTTTAAGCATACAATAAGTGATATTTTTAAAATACATATAACCTACTGAAGCTAAAGACAACATAATTTTGTCCTTATCACATAAGTGAACACACACTATGCATTTTCTTCCCACATAGATCATAAAGGTAAGTTGGCTGCCATACTCCATTCTGAGGAAGATAAAGTTGCCAAGCAAAGCAATCGATTGCTGTTTTTGTATCCAACAAGAACAGTCTGCAGTTGCAAATAGCAAAAGAAAGTTGAGGGGGCTTGTTTTTGTTTTGTGTGGTTTTGTTTTTGTTTAAAGATGACAACGGTACACATAATAGAAGATAAGCAGAACACCAATTTTATACTGTAAGCAAGATGGATTTTAAATTTTTTAATATTTATTATTCCTTGCACAAGTATAATTGGCAGCTGTCATGTTTTATTTATTATACATTTCTCCATAAACACGCCTGAAATAGCTCAAATCACCATCTCATTAAAAGGAGGAACTCTGTGTTCATGCCTCAGGATTGACAGCACTGTTACTATTAATTCAGATTTGAAAAAGGAAAGCAGGAATATCTCCTACTCAAAAACAAAAAAAACCACGTTTCTTCATGTTTATAGGCAAACATCTATTTAAATTATGCAAAGGGAAATGTGAATACCATCTGGAGATACGCTATAGAACAATTTTTCATTAGAAAAATATTTTTAAAAACTTACGTGTAGGCTAAAGTAGCACTGAAATGTTTCTTAATATAGGTTTCCAAGACAGGATTAAAATGCTGAAATTTTCTGTCAGCAATCAGTCCAATGATAAATACCTGTTAAATTAGTATAATTATTCCATTATCCACAAAATCTTTGAATTTCTATATTCTCAGGAGCTAATCAGTTGAATCATTTCGAACGAGTCACAATAGCAACATACAGTCACACAGTGACCTTAGTTAAAAACAACAATCATACTACAGTAACTCCTCGCTTAACACTGTAGTTATGTTCCTAAAAAATGTGACTTCAAGTGAAACGATGTGAAGTGAATCCGATTTCCCCATAAGAATTAATCTAAATGTGGGGAAAGGGAGGAAGGTTCCAGGGAAAAATTTTTCACCATATATACACACACACAGAGTATAAGTTTTAAACAAACAATTTAATACTGTACTCAGCAATGAGGTTGTGAAGCTTGGTTGAGGTGCTGGAGTCAGAGGGTGGGATATTTCCCAGGGAATGCCTTGCTGCTAAATGACGAACTAGCATTCAGCTGAGCCCTCAAGGGTTAACACATTGTTGTTAATGTAGTCTCACACTACAAGGCAGCATGAATGGAGGGAGGGGACAGCATGAGAGAGAGAGAGAGATGCACAAGTTTTTTTGTTGGAGAATTGCAACTTTTAGGTCTGTAATTGAGTGATCAAGGAGGTTGAAAGTGTGTCTCCAACTGGTTTTGAATGTTATAATTCTTGACGTTGATTTGTGTCCATTTATTCTTTTGCATAGAGACTGTCAAGTTTTGGCCACGTACATGGCAGAGGGGCATTGCTGGCACATGATGGCATATATCACATTGATGTGTGGGTGAATGAGTCTCTGATGGTGTGGCTGATGTGATTAGGTCCTAATACTCCAACAAAAAAACTTCAAAAACAGACTCCAATGAGAAACTGCAGAATTGGAATTAATTTGCAAACTGGACATCATTAAATTAGGCTGAATAAAGACTGGGAGTGGAAGGGTCTTTACACAAAGTAAAACTAGGGTTCCCCTTGCTATTTTATCCCTACTGTTACTCATACCTTCTTGTCAACTGTTAGAAATGGGTCATCCTGATTATCAATACAAAGTTTTATTTCTCCTGCGGCTAACAGCCCACCTTAATTATTAGTCTCATTATAGTTGGTATGGCAATAACCCACTTTTTCACGTTCTCTGTTTATATCTATCTTCCTACTGTATTTCCACTGCATGCATCTGATGAACTGGGTTTAGCCCATGAAAGCTTATGCCCAAATAAAGTTATTAGTCCTCTAAGGTGCCACAAGGACTCCTCATTCTTTAAGTATGCTGATCCCACTCTAAGAACATTGCCTTTTTAGACACAGCAGTTTAGACAGCAGCTGCGGCCTGCAAGCTCCTCTGTCCTGAACTCTGACTGTCTCCCCCCTGCTCTACGGAAATTGGGTACACAGGTGGCAGGAGCAGGGGGCACTCTGATTGTAGCCCCCCTTTTTCTCCCTCCCCCCCCCCACAGCAAGCAGGAGACTCACATGAGGCAGCTCCAAGGCAGAGGACAGGAGCAGCACATGGCAGTGGGGGAGGAACACTGAACTACCGGCAACTGATAACCTGCTGGGTGCTGCGCACAGGGAACTTAGGGGAACGGAACTGATGGGGGGGCTGCCGGTCCACACTGGTTTCCAAGCTCCCACCAGCTAGCTGCAAAGGGCTGCTCTTTCTGGCAAGCAGTGAACAAAGCAAGGGCTGCCAAAATGAGTTATAAGGGGATCACTGAGCAACTTTAAACGAGCATGTTCCCGAATTGATCAGCAACATAACAACAAAGACAATGTTAACCAGATGACTTTAAGTGAAGAGTTTACCTGTAGTCTATTTACTTTACCACTGTTCTGTTTCCAACACAGGAATGGTTCTCTCTCTGCTCCACCACCACTCTTATACTTTTACCAGTGTCCCAGCACAGCAGCAGGTCCACTATATGCTCCGCCATTTCTCTTCTGGCCCTGACATTGTCAGCAGAGCGCCCCCTTTCACTTGTCTTCAATCACTATGATTCAGTGTATCAGAACCCTCAATCACTATGATGCAATGTACCAGAAACCTCCATCCCCTTTGAATTAAAGCCCTATTGGGAGTTTAAAAAAAACACTTCAAATAAAACAAAATTTCAAAAGGTGTGATTTTCAGGTGATAGGATGAATATTATTTATGAAAAACACCATAATTAAGTCTATAAATCAATAAAATTTACATTTTAGCCAAATACCTATGCACAAACAAGTCAACTTACCAAAGCATCAAACACAAGGGTGTCCAACGTCTCACTCTCTGAATTCTCCATCATGATGTAAAAAGTGCATCCGTGTATCTTGTAGGAACTGCAGATAAATATTCAGTCACTATATTTTACAGGAAATTTGAGATTAAATTTCCCAATTGATATTTTTCATGGATCTACACACTAATTTTATTTTTACATTGTACGGAATATAAAAAATAAAAGAGTTTAGTTAGAAAATAGAAGAATTTTTCCACATTTTGTTTTTCAGTGAATATTTATAAAATTAGTATTTATATATCAGAGTAGGCCAGAAAATGTATACCACCCCACCCCACCTCCCCCACCCCTACCACACACAGACAGTACTTGAAACAGAAACCTTTACTTTTTATAGTGAATATATCAACAAAGTGTTTCAGAATTCAATCTTAACATACTGTTATTAAAAATAATCATGCAATTTTTGAGACACGATCATGTATCTCAGTACAAAACACAAACAAGCAAGTCAGACTCATGCTAAATAAATCAAGTAGTACTCAGATGCTTTGAAATTATCTTGACATTAACAGAAAATACAACATAGCTATTTATGGCTCCATGAACTCACAGACCCACAGCAGTCAACTAACAGCATACATGCAGGCATGGGAAATACCACACACAACCTTCTTCTCCCCCCTCCCCACCCCCAACAAAACCTACAGGCCTCTATCACTGTAACTGAGGAAGAATCTTCACTAGACAGTTGGCAGGACACCCTGATCTGCACAACATGAAAGTAAAAGCAGATTAGCAAAGGGGACTTGATTTAAGCACAATGGGAAAAAGCGCTCTATAACCATATAATTTAATATTCCCTCTTATCATAGGCTAATAGCAAATAGGGTTGGGAGTTCTTCAGGTTGCACGATGCATTTAGTTTTACCAACCAATAGTCTGAGTCTGGGCAATTTGTGTTACTAGATGGACAGAAAACAGCAGCTCCTCCCAGGCAGACCAACATGTGAATGGATCACCCGCTCAGATTCAGATTTTGGGGGGAAATGTAGTTTTATGCAGCAATGCCTTTTGTCTCCGTTGAAACAGGTAGGCAATTTTCTCCTGTAGCTGGACTCCAGTTAGGGGTGGAGTAAGCTATTTGTTTTGTCAAGAGATTTTATTGGGAGGGGAGGGGGGGAAATCTTCCATCAACCAAAGGAGTAGAGTAATGATCAAAAGCTAAATTTATTTAGTATCAACCTGTAATCCTCTGTGACCACCAATTTCTGTCCTCAGGAATCTGTAACCACCATATGATGCTATTAAAATCTGGAGGCAACAGCGTAGAAGAGGAAGAGCTTGCAACATCATTTTCATATGGGCACGCAGCTTGGGGCAGAAATCAGCTTTTGACTTCATGTTTTAATTTTTAGTAGAACAATGTGTGTCTTGCAGTCATATTCATTTAATTAGGGGAAACAACATGGCAGTTCACACTGGTATGTATTTAAACATTCACCTTTCAGTGGGAATGAGTAAAGTTTTCCCGAGCATATGATGGCTTGATAGCATGGCTAAACTCCATTCAAAAGAAAACACAGAGATGAAAAAGTGCCATGACTGGATGTTTTTTGCACATGTGGGCATCACACACATTTGCTTTCATTTGTAGAACTCATGTTGTATGAGCAGTTTTGAACACATGCAATGAGGACTTCCAGTGATGGCTAGAAAGATTCCAGGCTGTCCAGGACATGGAGAGTAGGCGTACCCCAAGTAAATTACTAATAGCATCTTGCTGCAGACTGTGGCAGTGCTTTGGAGACTAGCAGGAGCACACATTAATCAGGGAGGGATGTCCTGAATAAGGACTACTGCTCTGTACTATTGTGTCTATATATCATATATGGAGAACTCCATTACAATTAGAATCTTCATTGAAGAAGACAGCATTCATTCTATTGGTACTACTGAGTAGGATGAGAGTCAAATGTCAAACAAGTCTCTTGTATATTCACTATTGATGTGTGAACACTAGTACAGTATGTAAAGATATTTTGATGGAGATTATGAATCAATCAATAATTTATTAACAGAACATTTTAATATTCTTGACAAGTAACATTATTAGAAGTTACGTTATTGAAAAGTGGAAGTAGTTTAAAGGAAAACAAATGAGGGGAAGGGAAAGGAACAGTTAAACTAGAAATGAATAATAAATATGCAATATTATACAGACTAAACCACTAAGAAATTTTTCTCACACGTCAGAAACAGTCAGCAATGGTCTTTTAAACAAAGAACTAAGCTAAAGACCAGCGTATCAAATAAGAAACTCTTCAGTCATGGGCAAAATTAATTGATGCATGTCCCTATTAATAATGGGAGCTTTTTGATGGACTTCAGTGAGGCTAAGATTTCACCTGCAAAGTCTACAAAAGTGTATGCGGAGAGGTGAGGAACAGCAGTGTAGTGGGAGGGGGAAGGGAGGTTCACCTAAATATCGTTTTAAACTTTCAGTTGTGTCACATTCTGTTATTTTTTGCAATCACTGAGCATGCAGTATTTGCCCGCTGTATGCTCTCCAAGGTAATTTGGAAAACAATGAAGATTACCCATGGTAACATTAGTTGGCAGTGAGCATCAGCATTGAGCTATGGCTATCAAGAAATATAAGCCAAAAATGTAATAAACAAGGCCACTCTGCAGAGTTCTATGTAAAAGGCTATTTTTTCCTTAGTCAGTAAAGAACAATGGCTCTGGTCTCAGCTGTGCAAAATTTCTTTAAGATGAAGCATTCATTAGTGCTTTTTTACTTTATTTGAATTTTAATTTGGTTATATAGAAGCATAAAGGCCCTTAAGGTTCATCTACTCCTGATATAGTACTTCTGCCTGACATTAGTGGATTCGATTTAGTACAATGTATCCAATAAAGTCTAAGCCTACTGTTTTCCACAAATAAACCTGTCTTTCTGTTGGTCTCTACAATCACTCAAGACCCTTACGGCCTTGGCAAGCATAAATTATTTGGCCCAGCTACATCTTCAGCAGGAAACATAATTAAAAAAAAATTAGCACCACTTGCTGAAATGCGATACTTCCACTCCATATTCAAACATAATAAAATGCACTTAATATTTATTTAGAGAACTGAACTTTTGCTATGCATTTTATTATCTCACAATGATTGAGGCACTCTCCCTCAGCAATAATGTCAAGAAGTTTTGATTGTACTGTTTAAATAAACATCTCTTTTGGCAGTTGAATGTGCATATAAAAGCAAGTTTACTGCAGTATTCAAAATATCTATATTTTAAAAACCTGTGCATTACATATCTGTATTTAAAAGTAGTTCCTTACAGGGGTGTTGTGAAGACACATACACTAAAGATTGCAAGACACTCATATACTACATTAATGGAGCCATATAAATACCTAAGATAGAAGGACGCAAAAATTAAAATATCAAATTCATTTAAAAATTTAACTTGTTTGTTACCTTAACCACTTCACCACCATCAACTTTCATCAGCTGTCTCAAATTCTGCTGCAGCAAGTTTGTGTTGGATCGCCATTTGCAAAAGACCAAGAGATCCACTAGAAGTGAGAAAAAACATTCAATTATTATGTGCTGCAGGAGTTATGTTCTCATTCACATACCATGACTATATTCATAATAAATAAAAACTTCACTTCCAAGTTAGTCATTTTTATTGGCTGTTCACATATTTCACTACTGCATTGCTGAAATCTAATACCACTATATTCCTACTTTCACGTGCATTTACTCTGAGAATGTCATCCATGGAAACTTAAGAAAATCAAAAATCAGTGTTAATTATGATAAGGATACCTTTGTGCTATAGCATACAGATTATGATTTTTATTATGAAAGCACTGCTATTTTCAAAAAAGTGGATTACATTTGCTAAAGGTACTTTTAAAAAGGAGGCTGAGGAAAAAAAGATGGTTACTCACCTTTGAAACTGTTGTTCTTCGAGATGTGTTGCGCACATCCATTCCAAGTAGGTGTGTGCATGCCACGTGCACGATCATAGGAAGATTTTTACCCTAGCAACACTCAGTGGGTCGGCTGAGGCGTCCCCTGGTGTGGCGCCCTTATGGCGCCGGATATATACCCCAGTCGACCCAGCGCCCCCTCATTTCCTTCTTGCCGGTTACTCTGACAGAGGGAAGGAGGGAGGATTTGGAATGGATATGAGCAACACATCTCGAAGAAAAACAGTTACAAAGGTGAGTAACCATCTTTTCTTCTTCGAGGTGCTTGCTCATATCGATTCCAATTAGGTGACTCCCAAGCCTAACCTAGGCGGTGGGGTCGGAGAGAGACATCACAGAGTGGAGAACCGCTGAGCCAAATGCCTCATCACCCCTTGACTGTTGGGCAATCGTATAATGGGAAACAAAGGTATGCACTGATGACCAGCTTGCTGCCCTCATATCTCCTGTACAGGTACACGAGCCAGGAAGGCGGAGGAGGAAGCTTGAGCATGGGTGGAGCGGGCAGTAAGGTGCATAGTTGGGACACTCGCCAAGTCATAGCACACACAGATGCAAGAATGTGATCCAAGACGAGATGCACTGGGTGGAGACCAGGAGGCCCTTCATCCGGTCTGGCACAGCTACGAACGCTGGTCGTCCTCCTAAAAGGTTTCATTTCATTCGATGTAAAGGCGAGGGCCCTGCCAAATGTCTAGGGAGTGCAGCTGTTGTTCTCGTCAAGAAGCGTGCGGCTTCGGATAGAAGACCAGAAGGAAGATGTCTTGGTTGACTTGGAAGGCAGACACCACCTTAGGAAAGAAGGCAGGGTGTGGCTGCAGCTCTACCTTGTCTTATGAAACACTGTATACTGTGGGTCCGACGTAAGGGCTCTAAGCTCCGACACACATCTCGCCAAGGTGATGGCGATGAGGGAAAGCTGTTTTCCAGGAAAGGTCCAAGAGTGAGCAAGTGGCCATCAGCTCAAAAGGGGGCAACCCAGGATTCTGGCTAGGACCAGGTTGAGGTCTCACGTAGGGGCCGGATGCTGAATTTGCAGGTACAGACGTTCCAATCCCTTGAGGAACCTGCTGATCATGGGATTGGAGAAGATCGAGCACCCATTTTTGCCCGGGTGGAGGCCGAAATCCCTGATAGGTGTACTCTGATGGATGAAACTGCTAGGGCCCTGATGTTTCAAGGACAAGATGGTAGGCACTGGTGCCTCCAGAGGGGCAGCATTGCTCAGAGCACACCAGCAGGAGAAACGCTTCCACTTGGCCAAATATATGGACCTAGTAGAGGGTGCGGTTTGGAAGGAGGATAGGAGGGAAGGAAAAGGCCATAAAAAAAATTCAAAATAACGACAGCCTTTGCTTGGGCTGTCCACTGGGTTTGGAGTGGGCGGGTGCACGGAGCCTTCCCCCACGCGTTCTTACACGTCTGGGTGAGGAGGATATGGAACATGGTGAGGAGGGAGGGTGGTTATACAGGGGCTGCGGCGGCACTCTATGATCCTGCTGCAGTTCCTCAAGTTCCTCCAGACGCTGCAGCATGTCAGTTTGATCACACAGCAGCCCCAGCATTGCATCATGCCTGCTCTGATCTTCCTGCCGCCACCTCTCATCTCGAGCGACTCTCCTGCCCTCACGTTCACTGGCATCTTTCCTGTACTTTGATACCACATCCTTCCACTCTTTCAGATGAGCTCTTTCATTGCCAGTCACTTCCATGATTTCCGAGAACATTTCGTCTCGCGTCTTTTTTTTCCACCGCCTTATCTGAGAAAGCCTTTGGGAAGGAGGAGGGAGGCTTGAAAAATTTGCAGCTGCAGGAGGGAGGGAAAAAAGGGAGAGAAGCATTTAAAAAGATACATTTTACAGAAGAATGGTTATACGCTTTCACAGTGAACAACACTATTCACCTTACATAGCACATGTGATCTCACTACAAGGTCGCATTTGGCATCTTGAGTGCCTGTGGCTTTGGTATTAGAGATCACAGATGCAGGTCCGGGCAGCAGAATTCAGCTTGCATGCAGCCATGGTAAGCCATTGTCTTTCAGCTTCTGCAGCCTTCATATATCCAGCGCCCTCCTTTCCCAAATAGCAAGCAAAGCCTGTTAAGTTCTGTTTCTTTCCTGTTAATGTGCAGCCCCAGAACCCCACCCCCCAACCAATCCAATTCTCTGGGATGATCACTTTGCCCCTCCCCCACCCTCATCGCGTGGCTGGTAGCAGGGAAGATCCCTTCTGGCCAAACGTGAAAAAGCTCAGCGTCATTTCCCCCCTCCTCCCCCCTACTTGGCTAACTGCAGGGAAGGATTTCTTTTCAGCCACAGGCAAACAGCTCAGTAGGAATGGCCATCTCTGTCCCATAATTAAATTCCTGTATTTCAACCAGATTACCATGAACGATATCACTCTCCTGAGGATAACACAGCGAGATAAAGAACGGATGTTGCTTGAACGCCAGCAAACACCAGGACCATACGCAGCTAGGCTTTGTCATGCAATGATACCAGATTACTTGCTACATGCATGGCGTGGTCAAGTGTCCTACCATGGAGGACGGAATAAGGCTGCACTGCCCAGAAACCTTCTGCAAAGGCTTTTGGAGTACCTCCAGGAGAGCTTATTGGAGATGTCCCTGGAGGATTTCCGCTCCACCCCCAGACATGTTAACAGACTTTTCCAGTAACTGTACTGGCCGCAAATGCATCCCAAGTCCTCAGGGCAAATTAATCATTAAAAAATGCTTGCTTTTAAACCACGTTTTATATTTACAAAAGGTACACTCACCAGAGGTCCCTTCCATGGCTTCATTGTCTGGGATAGTGGCTTGGAAAGGCTGGGAGGGTACTTCTGTCAGGCTGAGAAAAAACTTCTAGCTGTTGGGGAGAACGGAGTGCTGTGTTCTCTCTGCAAGCTTGTCCTCCTCTTCCTCCTCCTCCTCATCTTCCCCGTCTGCAGAATCTTCGGGCAAGGCTAAGATTACCCCCACCTCGGAATCCACGGACAGGGGTCAGGTAGTGGAGGCGGACCTCCCTAGAATTGCATGCAGCTCAGCGTAGAAGCGGCATGTTTGCGGCCCTGCCCCGGACCTTCCGTTTGCATCTTTGATTTTCTGGTAGGCTTGTCTAAGCTCCTTAACTTTCACATGGCACTGTACTGACTCCCTGGTGTGGCCTCTCTCCATCATGGCCTTGGAAACTTTTTCAAATGTTTTTTCCTTTTATCTTTTGGAACAGAGTTCTGTTAGTATGGAATCCTCTCCCCATATAGCGATCAGATCCAGTACCTCCCTTGCGGTCCATGCTGGAGCTCTTTTTCGATTCTCAGACTGCATAGTTACCTGTGCTGATCAGCTCTCTACGCCGGGCAAACAGGAAATGAAATTCAAAGGTTCGCGGGGCTTTTCCTGCCTACCTGGCCAGTGCATCAGACTCCAGATTGCTGTCCAGAGCAAGTCACAATGGTGCACTGTGGTATAGCTCCCAGAGGCCAATACGTCAAATTGCAGCCGTACTAACCCTAATCCGAAATGACAATACCGATTTCAGCGCTACTCTCCCCTCGTCGGGAAGGAGTATAGATATCGGTATTAAGAGCCCTTTATATCGAATAAAGGGCTTCGTTGTGTGGACGGGTGCAGGGTTAATTCGGTTTAACGCTGCTAAATTCGATATAAACTCGTAGTGTAGACCAGGCCGAGGTCCCATTAACGTATTGACCAACTTCTGAATACTACTAAACATTAATTAGCAACATATAAGAAAAACTGTAACAATAAATGTTATTAATCACAAACTAAAATAATGTTTCAAGCAGTGCAACCCTCTATACTTGGATTCTGTCAGCTACGTTTATGAAACTATAAAATTACTGTGTTATCATTAGGATATTATCATATATTTGGGTTGCAATTCAAAAATATTTCAGAATTATGCTAAGTATCTCTTTATGCCATAATATTGGTTGACTGCAGTGAATCTTATGTGCTTTGAATATAAAACACCAGGAATATGTTTCAGAGATGTCACAAAGTACTGCAGTATAATTGTGAGGTGACTACGAAGTCATGTCAGACCTGTGATTTTTCTACTGGATTGGAACTGAATAAAGAATATATTTACAGGACAATCTTAACAGCTGTTGGCAGTAACACATCACTCAGTATTGTACACTTTACACAATATGTATATTTATAAGCACTTATGTAAAATACAAGTGAGAGAGGGTACAGATCAACACAGTCATTCATGGTATAATCCATTGAAAGTTTTGAAGTATTTCAAAATACTATGTGTATGAACTGTCAATTAAGTTAAGCTATCTCAAAGGCACAGATCCAACCACATTTTTGAAAGAGAGGACAGAGAAATTACATAGTGCAGAAGACTTGTGTTCATTAGGTTAGACCCGTCTAGGCTAGATTCCTTCTGGCCTCCAAAGTCTGGGATCCCACCATACATCACTAAAATAGCCAGCCTCCAAGTACTACCTGATCCCTCTCCCCCTGGTGACTCCTTTAATGACTCTCTCTTTTCCCAAGAGGACTCCATCACCCCCAGATAACCTCCCCTACCCCATATCCTGAATCCTATCCACTAATCTAGAAGCAAGGAAGGAGGCTGATCACACCACGGGAACAGAGTGAAAAAAGAGCTGGCTGGAGAAGAGGGTCAGTTGCTTCAGTGACCCGTGGGCTGTACTAGTGACTAAACCAGAGGCTGCCAAAGGAGCATGAAAAGCAGGTCTGAGGCTGAAGGGTTTAGAGGAGATGATGCTAACCACATCCCTGCCACTCCATGCCCAATCCTTAAACTCTAGCCATGGGGCACTTTCTACAGAGAGGGTGAGGCTTGGCAACTTCCTCCTCCCTCCCACACCCTTCTGTCCATCCCCGCTCTGGTCTCCGTGCCAGATATAAAAAGAGGGAGGAACTTGTCACTTGGAGAACCCTGCACACACAATGAAAATCATATAAGGCAGCCCACTGGGGACCATAGCCATTCCACCACCCTCTTTACCAGCCCTTCTATACTCAAGGCACTTTGAAGGGATACTAGGAATGTGTTCCATCATCTTCTCCCACACATCTGTTCGCACCCATGCTAGAAACTAAAGTTTTAGATAAAGCCTATGATGCCCTGTTTACACCCAGAAGGACCTTGGCTTAAACGGGCATGGAAATATTTTCTCATCCCTAGGCAGAGCTGGACTAAAGTATATAAGCTGAGCAAGGTTGGATGCTACACTGCCAATTCTCATACTGTACTTGTGCTGTGTCTAGACAGGACTTCATTTGCCAGGGCTGTTGATCAAACCCTTCACAAGCAGTATAAAATCCCCTAAATAAGAAAATACTACTACAGTCCCTCCCCACTGATAAATGGGGGAAGTTAAGGGGGCACATGGGGTGGAGAAACATTTCTTCTAACAACTCACCATTCTGAGTGAGTTTGTTGAACAAACAAGAGTAGAAATCTGGAAAGAATCTTTGCTGATGGTGCAACTTCCAAGGTTTTGCATGCTCTTCCCAGTTGTGGCATGCCCTTTTTCTTCCAATTCTATTTTAGTGGATGGCAAGCTTAAATATGTTGAGGCATCCTCCAACTTCTTCGCTTCTGCCTGCAAGATTTTTTTTTAAATCAAAACAAACACGAAAAATAATTAAAATAATAAAGAACAAAGTTATATAGTATATTCTCAAACAGGAATAAACGTATTTATCCTAAATCTCTATGCAACTATTTACAGTCTATGTACTTTACGTTTGTTATGGTTTTGGAGAAATTTCAGGTTAAAGTCTGTTTGTTTGTTTTTTTTAAAAAGGCCTGAACAGCTCTAGCACCTACATTTGGAGCACGAATGTGAAATTTCACATGGCCAAAGGTGTGCTTTTTTTGCTCTCCCACGAAAATCCATCCATATGCAGCCAAATTACAAGCCCTATAAAATCAGCATTTCCACATGCACAGTATAACTTGTTCAAGACTTGTCCCTCAATTTTCCAAATATCCCAATTGTATGGTACATGCTGTTGGGTCCTGCTGAGCCCTCTGGGCATCATTCTGAAAGAGCCATACAGAAATGAACTTCCATTACCTCCCATCCCTTTCACAGTTCCACTGCTTGACTCTGCTAACAATGTTCTTTTAATAGTATTTTGCATGTACTTACAACTAGACCGATGTGTAGCAGATTCCATAAAGTGAAGCTTTCACAGTAAACAAATCTGTGCAAGGACTGAGGCAAATATCTTTAAATTATACCTTGTACACTATAAGATCATGCTCTCCATCCCTTAAGTTGTTCCATCGTATCTCATTAGCTTCACAAATGCTAAAGCAAATATTTTCTCTGACTTATCTTTGGCTGTTAAAAAAATAAGACACATAGCATAGTTTAAGTAATTGATATTGACAGAGATACTCCTCCAATATCTCAAGGAAAGATCATTTAGAAGTGGTCTGACAGTGATAAGGGTTCCCATATGCAGGAAAAGGGCTAAGAAATTTATAAGGATGCAGTCTTAGAATCAAAGAATATCAGGGTTTGAAGGGACTTCAGGATGTCATCTAGTCCAATCCCCTGCTCAAAGCAGGACCAATCCCAAGATTTTTGCCCCAGATCCCTAAATGGCCCCCTCAAAGACTGAACTCACAACCTTGGGTTAGGAGGCCAATGCTCAAACCACTGAGCTATCCCTCACCCCATGTAAGTCCTCTATATGCAAGACAAGTTAGATAGTAAAATATCTAAAACTTAACTCTTTGGAGCTGCTGGTCGCTCAGTACTTCTGAAAGTCAGGCTGCTCATGGATTTAAAAGCCTAAATTGAGGCACCAATGTTTTAAAATCTTGACCTACATTTTATACAAATCCCCAAATTACCATTTGACAGAGCAACAAGTCAGTATCTCTTATACCTGGAACGATATGTTCTCAACTATTTTATTATTACAACTTATTATTGTATTACTGCTGCACCTAGGAGCCCTACTTATGGCTCAGGACCCATTATGCTAGTCACTATCCCAACATAGAACAAAAAGACAGTCCTTGCCCCAAAGCAGCCCACACATAAGCATCCTTAATGAAAGCCTGCCACATAATTTCACTGCAGTAGAGATGAGGAGGTCACTTACTTGCAACTGGAGGTTGCAAGCAGCATCACAAGCAGCATCCATTGACCCACGTATGTGTCATATGTTGCCTCATGTTCCAGGAGAGGTTATAAGAGGCCATGCGAGCTGACACACCCTCCGTCACCCTCTTACTGCTGAACAGAGCTGTGCACAGCACGGGGGATGGTGGATGGGTATTGGAATACAAACAGAGACCACACATCTCAAAGAACCTCCAGTTACAGATAAGTAACCTCTTCTTCAAGTTAAAGTCCCTAAATGTATTCCAAACACGTTTGCATATCAAGCAGTGGTCAGCTTGGAGGTGGATGCCAGGATGCAAAATGTCTCACCACCTGCAGGATGGCAGGGCCCACAGTCACATCTTCGGCTGCCCCTGGGCCAATGGCATAGTGGGCAGTTAAGGTATGTAGAGAGCGGCCAGGTTGCCACTCAGCAGATATCGTGCTAGTGGATGTCCACCAGGGGGCAGCTTATGCCCTCGTGGAGTGGACCGTAATTCTGCGGGGCGGTGTGGCATTGGATTGCGGATAGCACTCTGTGATGCAGGTAGAGACCCACTTGGATAAAAGGCTGTGAGGAGAGGGCCAGGGCTCCTCAACCACTCTGCAGTGGCTATGAGAAGGTGTGGAGAGGCGCGGAAGGCACAGGTTCTGTCTAGGTAGAACGCAAGTGCACAGCAGACGACCAAGGAGTGCAGAATCCTGTGCGTGGGAGTGGCATGCAGTTTAGGATGGAAGACCAGAAGATGGATAGACTGGCTGAGGCGGAACTCAGAGACTATTTTCAAGAGAAACTTAGGGTGAAGGTGTAATGAGACTTTGTCCTTATGAAAGGCCATATGGGAGGGTGGGGGGTCAGCCATCATGTCTGCCAAGTCTCTGACCTACCTGGCAGAAGTGATGGCCAGGAGGAAGGTGACCTTCATGGGTAAGTGTGAGGGAAAACACATGGCCAGGGGCACGAAGGGAGGTCTGGTAAGGGCAGAGAGCACAAGATTGAGGTCCCAGGGAGGGGTAGGTTTAAGGACCGGTAGGAAGCTGTTCATCAGCCCTTTCTGAAATCAGGCAGTGATAGGGTGAGTAAACACCAAGTATCTGTCCACCGGTGGGAGGAAGGCACTAAGAGCTGCCAGGTGGTCCCAGACAGAGCTAAAGCCGAAGCCTGAGGTCTTAAGTTCTAAGAGGTAGTCCAGGATAAAGGGGAGAAAGATGTCTTTGAGGGGGAGACAGTGGCATTGCACCCAGGACATGAAAAACTTCCACTTCGCCGCGTAATGAACCTGTGTGAAATCTCATCTGCTGTGCATAAGTACATGTCGCACTGGTGTCAAGCAGGTTTGGTTTACATGCGTTCCCCATCCAAAAACAAGGCCGTCAGTCGAAGCAGGGCTGGGCTGCAATGTCGGATTCTGCCTTGGTCCTGGGTGAGAATGTCTGGCAGATCAGGGAGACAGACTGAAGTGGGGAGAGGCCCTGAAAGTCTGAGTAGATACTAGAGGGACCATGGCTCGGTCATGGCAGATCTTGCATAGATTTTAGAGCAGAAGGGGGATGGAGGGAAAGGCATATCAGAGCACCTTGCCATGGGACAAGCATCGCCCTGGGAATTGAGGCCCCTGCACCCTTTGAGCAGTAGAGGAGTAACTTGCAATTTTCCTAAGTTGTGAAAAGGTCCTCAGCGATGGGTGCCCTAAGCATGGCAGATGAAATAGAAAATGGGGTTGTGGAACTCCCACTCATGACTGAGGTACCAGGTCCAGCTAAGCCATCTGTCACGGAGTTTTTGTGCCCTGGGAGGTATGCCGCATGGAGTGTGATATATTATCCAAGACAATCATATATAATACCTATATCAAACGAACGCTATCACAGTCAAAGTAAATCCTTCTTCTGTTACTAGAACAGTAATTGCTAACACATCGAAAATGCTTAGTCACAAGGCATCATTCTGGAGGGCTCAGAGTATCTCAACTGCTAATGATTTAAAGGAAAATCAGGTGGGAGTTGCAGGAAGACAAATAGCTTGCATATCCCAAACCATCATTTGAAAGCCAACAGCAGGTCAGTATCAGAACTGGGATTAGAACCCAGGCCTAAACTGCTTTACATACACAAGACCACAGTGTCTCCCAACCAAGTCAAATTCCCTGTCTCCATTTTCCTCATCTGATACAGGTGGCTCTTCACCTCCTACTTACCTACCTAAATACCCATGCCCTCTTGCTTAAGGCAAAGCTGGCAAATGATTTATTTACTGAGTCTCTCATTTGGTGACTTAGGAAGAAGGCATGAAGACTGTCAGGAGAGGGAAAGGAAACAGAGGAAAAAAGACAAGCTGTACAGCACCTAGTACAATGGAGCTCCCAAGTGCTACAATAATAAATAAATAAATATTAGTGGTAGTAGAAGTACTTCACCCACACACAAATAACCAGAAACAATCTCTCCATTCAGGCACCAGGAATTGACAGAAGCAACAGAGAAACAAGACTGAAGTACTCACAGTCCTGTGATGATCTGTGACGTAATGTAAACCTTAAATGACTGCGGTTCACATCTTCAATAGGAATTGCCACCTTCACAAATTAAAACAAGAGGAGAAATAAGAATCATAGATTATCAGGGTTGGAAGGAATCTCAGGAGATCATCTAGTCCAACACCCTGCTCAAAGCAGAACCAATCCCCAGACAGATTTTTACACCAGTTTCCCAAATGGCCCCCTCAAGGATTGAACTCACAACCCTAGGTTTAACAGGCCAATGCTCAAACCACTGAGCTATCCCTCCCCCATGACTTCAAATAGTTGTTACCAATACCAGACTTTCACGGAGGTTCTTCAAATGTATTTCTGCATTTTTAGAAAGAGTAATGTAATTTTAGCTTTCTTGCATTTCTAATAATTTGCTTGGCTCTTTCCATACGAGGTATTTAAGGACCAGGATGACTTTTCCATGAAAGGCCTCTGAAGTCCGTACTCCCTTGGAAGAAATCTCCACTCCGTCAGTCATTAGCAGGTTGGGAAAGAGCCACAACCTACTAAGTTCCCCATCACATGACCTTATGGGACAGGCAAGCTATACAAGGGACACCCAGCAGCCCTCACCCCCACCAATATCTGAAGCAGAACAGTCTACACTCGTCAGGGTAGAGCCTTTACATAGAGCTTATGTACAGCCCTTCAGTTCTATGGACATCTTCACATCATCAACAACAGACATTGTATTCTTTACCCCTCAGATGTTGTCAGTTCCTCTCACATCAATAAGAAGACTCCTGACACTTACGCTATAACAACATAACTCTCTAGATCAGTCTCTCTCTCTGATCCAGGTGATTGCTACTGTCAATTCAGTTTAACTGCCTTGGTCTCACCGTACCACCTGTACTGGTAGCCCTTTTCTTGACCTCAGCCCGCCACCCCTTCACTCACACAATGTCTTCCTTCTCTCCACTATCTAAATATCCAGTGTACCTAAACTTTTATTATTATTATTATTATATTATTATTATTATTATTAACAACACATCTTCAATCACCTCATTTGTACAGACACAAAGTTATATCATTAAAAACTTCAGCTTAAAAACAGTTCAAGCAAGTTACACCAAGATACACAAACCTAACCAACCATATGAACTTATAACTGTCTTACATTCCCTTATCCCCATCCTGTAAATTTTTTCACTATAAAAGGCACACACAGGGTGATGCATTAAATAAATAATCTTTAAACAAAATCTCAAGTGTATATATTTCTCCTCTCGATATTTAATTAGGGTAGTCCTATTTTCTTAAGCATATTTAAATTTGGATTGCATGTTGCTGATCTACAAGTCTGCAGTTCATTCTACCTCACCACAACCATTTTCTGTGGGTACAGTTGTACTGAAAAAAACAAAAAAACAAACAAAAAAAAAAACCAAGCAGTAGTGAGTCCCATAGCCCAGGTTAACTGACTTGGGCTCACAGGGCTCACTCTACAGGGCTAAAAACAGTTTCCCACTTAGGCTGGAGCTTGGGCTCTGAGATCCAGCAAGGCAGGGAGCATCTGGGAGCCTTGACCCCAGCCCAAGCAGGAACACCTACGCTGCGATTTTTAGCCCTGTAGTTCAGCCCCACAAGCTCAAATCACTGATCTTAGCTCGGAGACTCGCTGCTGCAGGGGGGGTTCGGGGTGCATTAATAGTGCAGTGTAGATGCACTATTAATTCCCACAGCAGCTAACTCCTGGCTGCAAGTGCAATGAGAAAGCCATTCTTTTTCGAAATAATATCGAGAAAGAAAAAAAAAATTAGCCAAGTCTCCTTTCAATTAACATTCTTTCCAGCAATAACAGCCAATGTGTGTCTTTAAGAAGGCTACCCCAGCCTCATTTTTAATATTAAATCTTTGGCACCTAGCTTAGGAGTTGTTACTATGGTGCTAATTTAGCATCATTCGCATAATGCATCAGTAAGCCGACATCCAATATACTAATGAGCAAGTCACTATAATATATGTTTACCATGATTTCTTTGTACGGTTATTTACAAAAGAAAGTTATCTTAAACTGATGGTGGAATATCCCCGTCAAAATCTATTTTGACCACAAGGATGGAAGAGTAATTACATTCTACTCAATGCCAATGTTCCTTAGCAACCTTGAAAGGCTTTTGCTTAGCTGAGGCCTTTTACCCTTCCTACAATTGACCACATTAATTCCCTTTAATTTGTTCTTAAAGATTTCATATTAAAATCTATTCTCATTTTATTTTAATTAACCCATTATGAGGAAAATTATTTTATCATCATCCGTACCTTGACAGTCCTCAAACCAGCGAGGCTGTTTCACTTGGTAATAGATCACTGACTTGTATTCCGAGATAGCGTCATCACCACCCCAGGAAAAATCACATTCTGAAAGACAAGGAATAGAAATATTTACCCACACATACATACCCATCTAATAGAGAACAAATAAATTGGCACTGTCATTCAATAATGAAAGAGAGGATCCAGTGGGTAGGTTAAAATAAAGGAGGTCTTATGCTTTAAACTCATCACTAGTTAATTTCAATCAAAATTGCATGCAATGATATCACAATATTTATTTACTTGTCACAAACAACAAACTAAAGTATTTATTCTTTGGTGAGAGAACTTGGGCAAGGCATTCTTACAAAAAAAAAAAAAAGCCTTCAGATTTTGACAAATACACCTCTACCTCAATATAACGCTGTCCTTGGGAGCCAAAAAAATCTTACCACGTTATAGGTGAAACCACGTTATATTGAACTTGCTTTGATCCACAGGAGGGCACAATCCCGCCTTCCCGGAGCAGCTTACTGCGTTATATCCAAATTCGTGTTATATCGGGTGGCGTTATACCAAGGTAGTGGTGTACCGAAGAGGATGATGGAAAAATGTGGGCAATATACTGAAATATTTCAGAGATTACATTTTCGAATAGAATACCTCCAATCTTTTGCCATCTTCATCATAAAACAGATACTGTAACTTCTACATTCTTTGCTGTTGTTTTGCTGCCTTGTCAAAATCTCCTTGAACTAATGTTACATAGATATCATTGCGAACATCACCTGGCAGGACAAAAAAAAAATTATTATACTCGCAATGTTCATATGCAGTTCTGCATAAAACAATGAAGTATAAAACCATAATAAGAGACTTTAAAGGAACATTCGTTTGGCAAAAGAATCTGCATCCTTAATTTTAAACATACAGTACTGATGAGTACCACTGACTACTGTCCTTACAAGAGTATCTTCACTACAACTCATACTGAAGGCCCTGTATTAACAAAGCATGACCAGTGGTAATGTTAATAGAACATGTGTATTTAACCAGGTTGGGCTGAGGCTGAGAAAACATATCCCCAAATATTTGTTAGTAAGATTTTGAAAACCCCAATCTACCACAGTAGTGGAGGTGAGAGAGGTGCAAGAAACTAAATAGAACAGAAAATAAATCTGATAATTGTAGTTATTTAAGATGATATATTACCATACCATGTCTCAAGATGCTTTTATTTCCTTGGTTTTCCCTTTTCCAAACTAATTTAATTCATTTTGTGTGGACTAGAAAGGCAGAACTGCAGGTGATGTGCTAATATTTTTTAATTTAATTTTCCATGGATGAAAGTGTGTTTAAGTGGATGCTTTATATATGGTACACTGTCTTACAAATATTCTTATTTAAAAAGTATCATGAAATGAGGGAAACACATGTGCATAGAGACAAGTAACTCTGGCTGACTGCCTGAGACTCAGGGTCTCTGTCTCATATCACAATAGGTGTGGTCGACTGAGGCACTTAAGCTATATAGGGCTTATATACAAACATCTGGAAGCTACTGACAGCTCATGACTTAATGGAGTGTCCTGAACTCTGAAATTCTCCTTCAAGATGTCCAACAGAATCTAGAGCCTGTGGATCTTATGCGGGACAGTACAAGCTAAATCTTTTCCTCAGTCATTTGCCTGAGAAGAGGCAGGGAAAGTCATTTTTATTTAGGTATGTTCCTTTTCCTTCATAAACAAGCAGCAAATATCTGTTTCAAAATTTTCTATACATGCCCCAAGACACATGAAGAGGGCATCTTTTATAAAACAAAACAATTAAGTAATTGCTTTTTCTCACACTGGTCTTTTAAAAAATCATATTTCAAAACTTTCAGATATACAGACACATTTAACAGGTGACTTAAGAAATAATGCAAATATGTGGTATATATAGACAGTCACTCGAACCGTGTGAATACAATTATCCATTATTGCATTTAAATACATGAACTAAACATGTAGTTGTCCAGTTATACATGTATTTAAGCTGCGCCTTTTGAAACTGTATGCTGCACATTGCTTCACAGCTCCGCTGGTACAAAGCAGTCAACACCACTCAGGTGTATGTGATTTGAAACAAACTAGATGCTCTACTATCTGAGTAGAGCAACTCAATGTCTATCACTTTGCGACCAAATTATTAATGTAAAATTTTTGAAGCAGGAAGTACTTCATAAACTGAAAAAAAAAAAATTATGAACCTAAATATTAGTTCTTTTTATGGATTTGATTCAGATAGTTATATTCTATTATCTATGGAAATGTATCAATTTACTGCTCTAAGAAGCGTGAACTTTAGAAGCGTGCCTCATTTTGCTCTTAGTATCCCAATGCAATTATTGACACCTACCAGGCATAATAATCTCAGGAAACCCCATTTTCCGAGCCACAGCTGTGGACCTATCCACCAAGTGAGGAAACTCTTTCCTAATCTGATGAATATCTCCTGGAAGAAGTTTCAAAGTCACCCATAAACCTGAAGCATAAAATGTAATTATTAGACATATTTTCCAATTTTTTAAAACAAACAAAAAAGGAGGTCTTATAAACTTCAAAAGACAATGCACATAAAAGTAACTAAGTCCTGCCCCAAAACATTTACATTTTGCAACATTAGACTAGAAATAATTATTTAAGAAAAACTTTGAAATAGAACTACAACTATCACACCTGGAATGCATTGAGTACATCAGACTTTAGAACAGATTTAAGGCAAACAATAAAAAAAAAGATAGAAAAGCTGGAAATCCAGTGTGTGTGTGACAGAGAGAGAGAAAAAGAGAGTGTGTGTTGGAGACATAGTGGATGTGGCTCATGTAGCCTACACAATACCTTGTAGGAGATTCCTAAAAGGAGGATATAGCATTTTAGGCCATAATTCCACAATGCGTGCACAAGGGCAGGTGGACCCCTGTGCCCACACAAAGTCATAGGGGTTCTATGTAGGTGCAGCTCTGCCCACTCTTACACATGCAGACACACAGAGTAGCAGAATTAGGGTCCTAGTTTATTTTTCCTCTGGGGAGTGTAATGCAATCCATTAGCAGTTTGTTGTCTATTGCATGTTAATAGATGGCAATGATAGAAAGGAATGTCTTCTTTTCACACAGGAGAATATATTTTAGTAAGCATGATGGCTGACTGGGTGGGATAGGATCATCTTTTTCAAGTCTAAGAAAATGGAATTTGAGGAAGGGCTTCAGTAAAACAAAACTTAAGTCCACCATAGGAACAGTTTTTGCAGTACCAACAACATGAGTATGGATTGGCAGAAAGATGTTGGAATCTTCAGTGCTTCATTGGGCACAGTGAAGCTGGCACTGTGGAGCTGCTATAGCACCTTTTAAATAACTTCTGCACTGAACAAGATAAATAGGTGCCATGGAGTATTCCAACTGTCCTCAAAACTGGAGAGCTAGTTCTTCTCAGGCTTGAATTCAGAAATGGTTATTAAGCCATCAATAGCACTGGTCTACAACTTACGCCTGCCCTTGGACTTTTCATAAATCTTCCAAATGAGAAAGTAAAGGGTTTTATTCTTTTCATAGGAAAAGAACAAGGGCGGAAGATCTGAGAAAAAAGTATCAAGTATCTGAGGAAGATGTCCCCAACTCTGATACTCTTCCGCAATGCACATTATCTGGCTATGCCAGGAGGAGGACAGGAGGCTCTGAATTCACTTTAATCAGGCTACAACTTTAGCCCTAAAAGTCTGGAAGTGCCCAGCAGGTAAAATTTTACACTACAGGCAATTCCATAACCATTTACATACCTCAGGGGGGAGGGGGAGGTTGCTATCAGTCCACTCCTTTACCCAGCCTGGTTGCCAGGCAACCTGCTTCTGGGACCTCAGCACACATCTCCCTCCATCAAACGGGGGTTAAGGGTGACTACTGGGGGACAGGGGTTGACTCCCTGCCGTAACAGTCACAGCAGACCTGAACAGCTCCCATATCCACTCCTTTAAAGAATACCTCCTTTAAATACTTTCCCATTTGATCTGATCACCATATCCACTCCCTAAGGAGTACCTGCATTGGACATCCGCCACAAGCTACCAATGAATTGCATCATCATAGCCCAACCCTCCCCCATTTAGTTTGTTTCCCCCACTCAGCTCCCAACCCACTGCAGAAAAGGCAAAAACTCCACCTCGACTTGACCAGTCTGGCCATCAGGAAATATTCCTTCCCAGCCCCACCCCCAAGAAAGGAGTAACTGTCCTAATGTCCACAGCAGATCATGGCAAAACCTGGTATTTCAAGTACTTCCATGAGAGGGAGGGTGGGTGCTGCTCATCCTGGTTCAGGTTTTTGTTTTTGAATAGGCTTTTATTGTACATGGGGGCATAAACAGCATCCCCCAGACACAAACGGGTCACCTGGTGGGAAGGATGGGTCAGTGTCCCCAACACTAACCAGGCATGGAGCTGCCTGCCTCTGTAGCAGATAACTCTGGTTCTCTAACCCTGCAAGGGGCAACACGCTTCCTCCAACAAGCCAGACAAACGGCACCACTGCCTCATGTGCTGTGAGATCATTTCTGCATTTCATTTATGGGAATAACCTAGGAAAGTGGAACTTGTAGTGTATATACTACTCTGAAAACTTCAACGATTCCTTTAAAATGTCAGCATTTGCCAACAGACACCACGCAATTACTTCCTGTGCTATGACACAGATGAGAAATGCGGAATCTCAGATACCAATGAGGGAGAACTTGGTAAAATGGACTCCTTAATGGTGGTCATTGCAATGAGGTATAAGAGTTAAATAAAAACAAAGGCAATTATAGAAGTGAAAGAAAAAGCAGCAATACAATAAAATGGTATATCTATCAAGCAAATTTATAAAAAAAAATCTGCATAACGTTTGTAACAGGATAATAACACAATCAGCAACTTGTGCACTCGCACCAAGTACTCTCTATCCACTAATTTTTTATTTTTACAGATGAAGAATCTGAAAGTAAATTTAAAGTTACAATTTAGTAACTTGTAATAATTTACCTCCCTACAAATATTGGCTGGAATGGCAGTTCAAAATAGCGGAAAAAACTTCTTAAGCAAAACCCCTTCGCCTCTTTATATTGCTATTGTATAAAAAAGCTGCAATTCTGTTATGTGCATATGAGTGATCAAAGTGTATTTCTTTAAACCCTTTGCTCAGACACTTTATAAATAAAAGAAAAATAGTTCCAAGAGGAAATTGGTAGACTGAGATTCTGCATTTACTTACACAATGTTGAGTTAATCCAAGACCAGAAAAGAATGAATCAAGCATATAGCAATAGGGTTGGAATGCATTTAATTTTTTAACTAGTACATCTCTTTTATATTTATATTCATGTCAGCAGAGAATACACTGAATTATCTGTTCAATCAATAGACTAATTAACAGTGTTGTTTATTTTGCAGCCCTCCTTTACCAACTCAAAACACAAGTTGGTATCAATTCTGATGAGAGTAATTGCCTTGTCGTATTGACAGCAGACCAGCTGCTTTGACTACAATTGCTAATAGGAAAAAATGAGAAAAATGGGGAGGAGAGGAACACTCCCACTCCCTTGATGGACCCAGGGTGTGCCAGAGTTCAAAGGCATGAAAGCCAGTTCTTGAAGTCATTGCTTTCAATACACAAACATACAAGAATGGACAGGGCAGAAATATAGACGCATGTAAAAGTGGCCAAGCACTACATAAGGACAGAAGACAATCTGTAGAATAACAATACTCCCAAAAGGAAGCGGGGGGGGGGGTGTGGAGAGGGCGGGGGGGGGGGAGAACCGGGAGCGGGGAGGGGGAGGAAACAGGACAGGTGTCTTTTCTGGTACCAAACAATAGCAAGCAAACAAAAAAAAAATGAATCCTCCAGTCCAAATTTAATAGTCAGATGGTGTGAAGCCAGTTTACATAAAGAACAGTACCTACCCTGACCCTTGTGGTTAACTTCTTTAGCAGCAATCACTTTGTTTATAACAGTCTGAAGGAAATCATTCTCCCCTGCCACCCTGGGTGAAAAACGGGATGATATGTTCAGCTGCTTGTGTCGAATGGCGTCATCCAATGCTAGCCTGGAGGATGCACATGACGACCAACACCAGGAAACAAAGGGTCACAGAAAACCAGAAGTCACAGTAACAGGGAACACAAAAGATCATATCATAGTTGTAACGAAGAGTATTTATTAGTCAACGCAAGACAAAAGACAGGAAAGGTAACAAGAAAGACATAGGAAGATCATTAATCAGGAAAATGCTGACCCGCTAAAGAGAAGTCAAGCAATCCTATGTTACCCTTCCCAACAGGAACACGCATGTGTCAGGTCCCAATCCCACTTCCAATAAATAGCATGTATAGTAGTAAAGAAGAATACTGATCTTCTGAGAGACTCGTGTTAAATACTGAAATCCAATTGGGATGATTTTGCAAAAACGTACAGTATGTTAATTCAGTGCAACCTTCAGTATGTACAGTGCAACTGAATATATTAAGAGGTAGTGTAAATGATTTGATGGAATTTACAGAAGAAAAAACTTTTACATTTAACAGAAATGGCTTAGTGCAAGAAAAATAGATAATCCATCATTTTGTTATACTAGGTGAAGAAAAAAAATGTGAAAATTATAAATGAAATGCAACATTTACAAATGTCATTTAAGTACCCACACTAGTCTTGCCAAGTACTTCTGACAGCTGTTGTGTTGGTGGCCAGTGAATGAATACAAACAAACATACATATGAAAACAGAATTGCATGTAACACAACAAAAGCACAGCATGAAATGAGTAGGAAAATATGCCTCTTATACACAGTGTTTAAGTCAACATTGGAAACAGCGACAAAGCTATTCTTCATGTGTTTGCACATTAATCATATTCTTGGTGTAGACTTTGAAGAATATTTTAATTTACTGCAGAAAAAAACAAAAACATATTGCACATCCTTTCCAAAAGCTGGTTTGCATATAAATAGACTATAAAACGGTTTAAATGGAGCAAAAGGTTAAACATTCCATTAGCATCCACTTTCTTGATCCACAAAGATTCATTTTCCGTGCATACTTCCACACTCACTAAAACAAAAGCTTGTCATTGTTTAAATACAATAAATAAATCTCACAAAGGCACTCTTCTTTAAAAGCTTCTACTTTCCTTGAACAATAGAATTGTTACTATTCTACAGACTTTTATGTACACAAATTACACACAAATTCCATCGCTATCATGAAATACAAACAAGATGTGGCTAGGACTAGCGTCATTAGGCACATAGTGCTAGTCACCTAATTTCTTTCTACTGATTCTGCAATCTCAATTTTCTGTTAAGCTCCCCAAACATCCTTGCTAACGCTTGTACTTTTTAATAAGGCCTAGTTTCCAAATTGAAATTATTTGATGTTACGTTATTTTAGTCTATTGCTCTCTAGATTTATAAAAAAACAAACCTCATGAAATCTAGAAGTAGATTAAGTCAAAAGGGAACTCAGCTATATAAAAACAGCATTGTGGCCCACATTTCTTACAACAGTAAAGCTGAGACAAGATGGGAGAGGTGATATCTTTTACTGAACAAAACTTGTCTCTCACCAACTGAAGGTGGTCCAATAAAAGATATCACCTCACCCACCTTGTCTCTCATATCCTGGGACGAACACAACTACAACAACACGGCATTCAATAACGATAAAGCTGAGCATTCAGATTTTAATGGGGATGTAGTTTATCTACCCCATTGACCCTTCCTCACTTCATTTTATGATATTAAAATTGGAATCTTTAAAATCCCCACACATTTTAATTCCTTTGTTAATACTAAGCTCACACTTCTAAAAAGGACTTTTTTTCCTTTAAGAAGGAAGAAAACCTATACACACACACACAAATACAAACATTCAGACTTATTCAACACACAAAAACAGATTAAGAAATTCAGAGTAAAATCTACATCTGACCTTTGACAGTGCTTTCTTTTAATCCTAAAAATATCTGATAACACTGTATGAAGTCTCACATGGCATAGTGGTTCCTTTATTTCACTTTCTCCTTAAAAGCCTTGTGTTTTGCTTTCAGAGAATTTAGTACTTATGAAAGCTGCCAAACTGAGCGTCTAGTAGACCATGATCCCATTTATCCATAAAACACCACCCACAGGACAAGTAAAAGCAGTGTAACTTTCCCCTTGCTGACACACCAAAATCCTTAAAAGAGCTGAAAAACTAGTTATACGTATGAGGAGTTATTTCAGTTCCTGTGCCCATTCATTCTTTGGTTTCTCTGTCTTTAATTATCTGCCAATTAGTGCTAGTTATGGTGGTGATTTAGTGACATGGACAGGCACCTGATACAACCAACTCATTTCATACAGGACACTTAACATCCATCAGATGGTAACAGCTTTTGGTCATTACCAACTTTGACTAGACTGGAACCAGTAACATATAAAAGAAAGAAGCTTAAAACATCTATCTCAAAAACCCTGGGCCCATCTAGTTAGTTCCAAGCTCCTTCACACACAAAAATGGAAGACATGTTTCAAGTTGAAGCTTAAAAAATACTTAGAAATAGGTGAATTTTTTTTTTGTCACCGCTATTCATTCCAAATAAATAAGTGAAGAACTAAGAAAGAGGAAAAATGCTTTTAAGATCTCATGTGTTAAAATTCGAATCTGCAGCAAGTTACAAACTTCAAAATATCTACATAACATTAGTGGACTGTAAGATCAATTTCAAAAGTTGATATTGAAAAGTGTTTTATCTTTAACCCTCCTTAAGTCCTCTGACAATGCTTTACACTATTTTATACTTACGGTTGAAATGGTATAAAGTGTTGTTTGTCCTCATCATCAACTTTCCCATTAATTATGTCAGTTACATCCATTACTGAAATAAAGAACAAAGCTACTGCTTTAATTTGTCAACAAATGGGGGGGCGGAGAGGGGGAACAAACAAACAATGTACTATAGTCCCTTCATCTCTAATAAAGAAATTAACATGGCATAAAACCAGTATAGTTCTATATAGAATAGTTTCATGTTTCAAATACAGACTCAATTTTCACATCAGTGAACTAAATGGTATCCTCTGAAGCCACTAGTAGATGCGGATACAAGCTTCTGTTTGTCGCATGTACCATCATGTGACATTACTTTAATCTTCTGCTTACAAGAACAACTGAGAAGCTTATTGTTGCATGTGCCTCCAGGGATCTAAATCTCAATACAAATCACTTTATTAACCTAGGGCTTGGCCTGATGAAGAAAACTATTACTGAAGTTATTTCTTGATTTGAGAAAGAGCGACAGAGAGAGAGAGAATATATTAGTCTTCAAATCTATATTTAATTTTCAATAGCCGTGAGATGTGGCATAGTCAGATGCAAGGATGAATGGAAGTAGGAAGGGTCATACACTGCTTTTGAAATAATTCGCCTCTGGATCCTTCTATGATAGTGTTCAGATAATATTTTGTGAATATATAGAAACAAATCATGTCACTACTTTACACATGATATCTGGAGAGAATAACATTAGGTTGGCTAGTAACACTGCCATATGCTCCTTGAACAGTATAATAAAATGAAAGATAGTAGCCCACCAAAGTTCTTCTTTGTTGTGTCAAACAAAAGTTACATGGCTTTTATATCAAGATATTGTTTGATTTCTATAGGAACTAGGAGATCATTGACATAATAGTGGTGAACAGAGCTATTCAGACACAAGCAGCCATGAAATTCCACCCTTGAAAAGAACACAAATAGACAGAGCAGTCATTTTCTTCAGATTCTACGTGCATTATTATCATTACTATCTGCTGGGAAGTTTATACCTGCTCAAGCTTTTGTGATTATGTTGCTCTGTAGTGGCTGGACCACAGAAGGGATATAAATTTACTTTAATTTGAATGGGGGAAAATTCCATGTTAGTCTAAATGAACATGAAGAAATATTATATGTCTGAATATTTCTCTTAATTTGCTGTAAACTGCTGTACTGTATTTAAGAGTATAACAGGGCAAGGTAGAGCATATTTGAATTTCAATATCTGAATTTCAAGATATGGTTTATCTCAGCATTTGAAGAATTCCCTTTACTGTAGGGAATAATAAGGAACTTTTGGGGCTCATCTATACAGGGAAGAGGACACCACTACCTACTCAGGACTAACTGCCCATGTGGACACACTTTCTGTGGACTAATCTAAAAAACCAAAGGGCCCTCTTAAGATATGCCCAAGGAGCCTTAAGCTATTGCACACAAAGGCACTCATCCACACAGGAAGTTGGCACAGAGTAGCCAGGGTGCTTTAAATTCACACCCGACCTCATTGCACATTAACTTCTCCATGTAGACAAGCCCTTAGATATCAAAAGCCAGGATAATTTGTTTTAAAAGATGACCTCCCTGGTGCATTTTTTAATGTTAATAAGAGCCCATTAAAAATACTTCTAAATTAATCAGTGCTGAAATCTTCTCACTGTATATGCCATGTGAGCTAGAAGCCTACTTACTACTTATATTTTGGAAATTATTATCTTAACATTCATCATTCTTGCACAACCATGTGTGTTAATAAAAAAAACCCTTCCTTTTGCTTGTGTTTTTATTAAAGGCAAAGTAATTTGTTTCTGAAAGTAATTACAAAGGGTCACAGAAACAGGACTTATGATGAGTTCATGTAACTATGCAGTGAACAATTAAGTTATTTGTGTTTTCCAAATTTATCTGAGCAATTTTAACATGTGATTTCTTTGACTTTTCATCTCTTTGCACCTTATCCTTAATAATTCTGAGTATCTGTCTTTTGTTCATAACCAGCTAACTCACTTATTCCTGAGTGACTTTGGAACCTCTAGCCCAGTTGATGCTCTGCCGTTTCAAACATTTAAAAGGTAGTATATTCCATAGTAAGAGAACTAATCTGATTTAAACTCTAAGCTATAGTGCACTTGTACATTTCCATTTAGGTTTTAAAATACCTGATGCTATACACGGAATCGTACAGAATCATAGAACTGTAGGGCTGAAAAGGACTTCAAGAGGTCAAGTCCAGCCCCCTGCATTGACATAGGACCAAGCAAACCTAGACCATCCCTGGCAGGTGTGTGTCCAACATACTCTTAAAAACCTCCAATGATGGGGATTCCACAACTCCCTTGGAAGCTTATTCCAGAACTTAACTACCCTTATAGTTAGAAATTTTTTTCTAATATCTAACCTAAATCTCTCTTGCAAGCTTAAATTACTTGTTGTCCTACCTTCAATAGACATTGGTAATAACTGATCACTGTCCTCTTCTAATAGCTGTAACATATTTGACTTATCAGGTATTCCCTCAAGTCTTCTTTTCTCAAGACTAAACATGTCCAGCTTTTTAAACCCTTCCTTATAGCCAGGTTTTCTAAACCTTTAATAATTTTGTAGCTCTCCCTGGACTCTCGCAACTTGTCCACATCTCTCTAAGTGTGATGCCCGGAACTGGACACAATACTCCAGCGGAGGGCTCACCAGTGTCTTACATACAATACTCCTGTTTATACTGCCCAGAACGATATTAGCCTTTTTTCAAAAAATGCATCACATTATGGATTCATATTCAATTTGTGATCCACCACACCCTCCAGATCTTTTCCACAGTACTACAACCTAGCCAGTTATTCGACAGTTTTGTAGTTGTGTGTTTGATTTTTCCTTCCTAAGTGAAATTACATCAAGTGTAACATATGCATCTAAGATACACATAAAAGATTTGTTTTGCTTACCAAAAAGCTGACAAAACATGGAATAATTATTAAAATCAGCTCTTATTTACAGTGAATTCTGACTATGTAAAAAACTAAGGAGAATAGATTACCTGCTACTCCAAAAGGTCGGTCTTAGCCCAGAGGTTAGTTTTCTTGTGTTGTTATCTCTTAGTTCCATTCTGCCAACTCTTACAAATCTGACTAGACAAAACTGATTTTCTCTCTTTTCAAATCTTTTGCTGCCAAGGTCCTAGAAATATTATTTCCATACATTATAAGAATCCTATTCATTTCAGGTTTTACTTTAGCAGCCAGCAGAAAGACAAGTTGTTGTTCAGAATTTAGTCTTGTCACCTTTTAGCATTAGAATAAGTTATTCTTGTGACAACAGAATTTTCACAACTTTAAGCCATTAATTTTTACACAGAAGCCAACGCATCCAACTATTTTGAACAGTTTAAATCTTTTTTCACAATTGTCAGAAATTGCATGAGAGTAATTAACAAAGAGTGACTTATAGTTTCTCTAGGACCTAAATTCAAGTCTGCAAAGATAGTCTACTACCTGTTATCTCTTAAGCATTTTCAAGATAGGAAACAAAGCACTTTAAACACTGAAAAAATAAAGCACACTTACAGTGAACACAGCTCGAGATTATGTAGCCTGTCTATGTCTTTAGGCAGCCCAGAGCTTGACCATCGAACTAGATAGTTTTCACTGTAAGAACAAGGTTTTTTAAATATATATAAGATATGTATTTAGATATATACGTATGAGTTCAGATGTTACAAATTAGGTTACGTTCACATTAAACAACCTATTTTTCAGCACTGTGAGATTCTGCTCAGTGAAGATTGATCATACTAAATAGCACCTTCTTACCCAATTGCTTGTTCCTTGTGTGTAAACACTGCCCATTTCTGTCATTTTCTGACTAAATTATATTTGGGAATTTTCTTGTTATTTTGGGAGGGGGGGGGAGGAGGAGGGTTTAGTTTTGGTATTTTACACCTGTTAATACAGGAGGATGGTTGCAGCTCTGGGACAATGAGCTGGATTCTTATTCAACTCATGAAACAGTAGGACATTAACCTGAGTTCTGTCATTAGCCAAAAGTACCCAGCTTGACTTTCAGTTCTCAGTTTGAGTTTGCATGGCAGGCAATTTGAAAAAAACACACAAACCAACCTATCTGATTGCCAGATCTAATCTGTTGAGTGAGACACAAATACAGCACCACATAACTGCATTTTAAAGTCACTGTTTAGAATAGAACCCTACTTCAAAATCTAAACCAAACATGCATCAACATTAACTTTAAGATGCCTACAGAATTTTATAATCCATTAGCCATGGATACTAATGATGAAGTTTATGGGGGTCAAAAGTAATATACTCTTTTGTTTCTTTAAACCTGATATCACAGGTGTGTTTCACTCCTATTACAATCACAGGAACATTACTCAGTGGGCAGCTGCTACTGTGCTTTCTGCATGTAATATGAATAGAAGAGCAATTCTTCTTCAGCCTAGTAAAATGCAGTCCCTGTAAGGAAAGCAGGGGATCCGAGAACACTCACTCTCTCTGATGACTGCCAAGTTATCTGGACAGTGAATGAGCCAAGTTTGTTCATGTGTCATTTACTTCTACACAGGTGGAACTAAAGACAATGCAATAAGGGACTCTACAAATGTCTAATGTACTGAAGCAAGGGGAGACTAATCTGTTGCTGTGTTAAATAAAGCAGATGAAGTGCTGTATAATCCATGCTTCCCAGCTAACTTTCTGCTAAAGTTTTACCCAGCAAACTGATCTTCCAAAAAGCCCTCTCTAATCTGCTATGACTCGACCCAAAATCCAGAGAGAAACAAGATAAACAGGTATATATAGTGCAACAGACAGACGACACTAACCTGATAAACTTTGATTCTAGTGGGTCATACAGAGACATCAGGACTTCAGCATCTTCTCCTATTTTGCAGACTACATTTTTTAAATTTACACAATAAAGCAAACGAAGGCGTGGCAGCAAATTTGGCTTGTCTGTTAATATCAATGTTCTGCTTTTGAGACTGTAATTAAGAGAGACAAACAGTAACATTTAAACAGCACTAATGACTAGAATCACACCCTTAAATCTTAACCCTTCCACTACAAAATGTTTACCTGAAAACATTTAGGGCAAAAGAAGAGTTGTCCCCTTCAGGGGGAAGAAGCCCCAGCCCTTGCCATTTTCTATACTGGAATGGGAAGGGTGCTAAGATTTCTGGCACACATGCTCTACCTGGACCCTCCTTGGAGCTCTGTTTTGTATTAGTTTCTAGCTACCTAGGAGGAACTGACAGAATGGAGCCAAGGATCGAGCTTCAATTTGTCTGCTGGAACAGAAGAGCTTTCCTTCTGTTTCCACTCTTCTACTCTTTCCCTGGCCTCCTACAGGCTGCAAGGAAAGAAGGGGGAGAAGACGGGACCATTTTTTTTTTGTCTTTCTCCACAATGGATGACTTTAGGGCCCTGCCTCTGTTCTTTCTGCTTCAAGCTTTCCCAAGAGCAACAAGATGACTGTAAACAGCACCACAACCTATCCAGAGCCTTGTTAATTACACTCTGCTCCTGCTTGGCACACCAGTGAGTAGCAGTAGAGACAATGAAGACATCTGCATAAAAGCTCAGGAAGAGAAGATTTCACTGTTCACATTTGGACAGGTCTTCGGCAGAGAGAATTTAAAAGAAAGTTAAATTCTGAAAAATTTTTGCTTTTGCCTGCACATTTATCAGGGAACCTTTTTACTTGCCACAGATGATTCAACAAGTACTTTTTAAACTCAGCATACAGATCTCATATACAATCCTAATGAAAATATTAACCGATCTGAAGCAGAACACTGTATCCTAAATTAATCCTCAAGAAAAACAATCATTAATATATACAATTTCATTAAATATGCATCTCCTCTCTCATGTCATCTTCATAGTTCTCTCTCACAGTAATCCATCCATTATTTATTGGTAAAATAATATATCAACATTTACACTTCTGAAGTATAGGAATCATTTTTTTTAAGAGGTGCGTAAGTTATGCAGCCCATATAAGATAAGCTATACAAGATCTTGAGAATGCTTCATGGACTAAACAGAAGACTAAGCCAAATTCCCTGGTTTATTATATTTTATCATTATTTTCATATAATTTACATGATTCTAATTTAAAAAGATAACAGTTGGGGATAGTGTATCTTACCTTTTCTTCTAGTAGTCTTTCCTCAACTTGCTTGGAAGCTATTCTCATGAGCTCTAAAAGGACTGATTGTGCTGGTTTGTTCTGGATCTAAAATGTTGCCATCTTCATCCCTTACAACCAGATCCAAATCAAGAATCCTGTGTAAAAAGTTACAGATTACTTATCATTATGCATAAAAGGCCTGCAAGAATTGCAGAATATTGAATATGTAATCACACATAGCTGATTTAGATGAGGAGAAAAATCTCTTTCTGCTCTGTCTCATTTAACATCTGGACAAAGTAAGCAGTATCACATACAAATTGGCTGTCAAATAAACGAGTTCTAGCTTCTTTTTTTAAAAATCTTCCTGGGCAGGCAGTTCCATGTTCCTTCAGAAATCCACAAATCCATAAAAGCAAAAGCTATGAGACCCAGCAAAGGAGATACGAAGACCTTTATCTTTCCTTAAGGCAGAGTCCAATTTTCTGTCAGTAGGGTCCAAGTGTCAAGGGTTAGCCTCTTCAGAAAGATTTTTTATCCCCATACACACAGTCTATCTTTTGGGAGGATCATCTCTTTTCCACTGTGCCAGCTCCAGAACTTGTCATAAACCAAGGGACAAAGAACATATAGTTTATATCCCTCCAAATCTCTCTAACAATCTTGGCCAAGGTCTTAACGAAGAGAAAAAGTCTTAACCTTCCAAATATCCTCAGGGAATTACTCTTTCCTGTTCTCTTGTGAATTCTTGTTTTGGCAGTCCTTTCATCAGGAGTTTGCTAAAACTTAGAGTACTAGAAATCCCAGTTGGGTGAATCCCAATCATCAGCACTGAAATGTCATACAAAGCCAGACTCTTCTGAGTAAGAAGAGCATAGACAGGAGGTAGCAGTTTCTCCTTCCTCTCTTCTGCAGGGAAGACTCTGAACCATTTCTACCTGGCTGCGGAAGCTGGAGGAGCCATGCATAATATTAGAGGAGAAGCCTCATGAGCATATGGAGCCCTGGAGTCCTTGAAAGTGTGACACACCAAGGACAGGATCCCAGGGTAAATCTCCTCTAGATAACGTTCCAGATTACCTGAGATAAAACACTATCACCTGAGGACCTTAAATTAAGGGCCTGAGAGCATCATTCTCATGAGAGAAGGAAACACAGGATTGTTGAGAAGTTGAGCTTCCTCCAGTCTCAGTGCAAGAAACTCTTCAATGACTTGCCTTGAGTTGAAGGAGGAAGGGAGTGCTAAGTGCTGTGGTGTTCCAGGGTCTTTGTACAGAACGACCATCTAAAACTGTGCTCTGTCCCTAGGTTAGGAGAAAGGATTGGAGTGCAAACATGTATAGGGCTGCTGCTCAGAAAAGCTGAGGCAGAGGATGTGATGATTTGGGAATCTGTCTGTAGAATTTGTGAACAGAGTGAGATTACAAATTCCGTGTCTTTACCAGGTTGCAAACTCAATTTTGAATGTGCAACCTTTTGCCTTCTCTGCTGTTTGTTTGCCTCCATGTAGGGCCAAAATTCCAAAGATTTGAGGCAAAAGAACAACAAAAGAGTTGTCACAGTTAAGTGCTCTTCCAGTGAAGGATAACAGCTCTTTATAAAAGACAGGCTCCCAACCATAAAAACAGGTTTAGCAGGGGATTAGGGTGACCAGACAGTAAATATGAAAAATTGGGACGTGGGGTGTGGGGAGGGAGTGGGTAGTAATAGGAGCCTATATTAGACAAAGGCCCAAAAATCAGGACTGTCCCAATAAAATCGGGACATCTGGTCATTCTACAGGTTTTTCTGGTCAACTGGGGAGACGGAGCTGGATGTCACCTGACAGAAAGGGCTGAAAGTTATCAATAGTGAAGAGCTGATGGGTCAGAGTCTGTCTCCAGCTGTGTCTCCAGCAACTTAGCATTTAAAGGCTGCATAAAGCAGGAAGCCCTCTCTTCTTTCCTGAGCCCAGAAGGATTCCCAAGGGAAGAAGCGGTTACTTACCAGTACAGTAACTGGAGTTCATTGAGATGTGTTAGCCCTATGGGTGCTGCATTTCAGATGCGTGCAAACCGTCAGGCTTTTTACCTGAGATTTTTGGTAGCAGTGCATGCAAGATCTGCATCTGCGGCCTATACATCCTTGTGTTCTGATTCAAGGTCATATAGGGGAGGGTGCACCCATTGCCGCTTTGGTACCTTTTCAACTAGGCAATCCAGCCAAGGGAAGGACTGCAAAGTAGAGGGGAAGGAATACAGGTAGTGGTGCATTAATAGAAACAGAACATCTCAAACAACTGCAGTTACTGTACAGGTAAGTAATCTCTCCTTGTTTGTCTCTATGGGTCCTTCACTGTAGACAAGTTCCGAGCAGCATCCAAACTTCTGGGGGTGGATGCTAGCATGACCGATCTAGTAGAGATCAAAGAACAGCTGCACAAAAGGCTACATCTGTCCTTGAAGCATGCACAATAGTACAGTGCTGGGGGAAAGTTTGTGCAGATGACAAAAAGAGCAAATGTGTTAGACCTGTACCTTTCCTGTGTGTAAAATGCTTTACAACTACTGCATGCCACAGATTCCACTGCAAACCAGAAAGTTCACACGTTTTGGGTGGAATTCTAGGAGAAGATGTGCTTAAGTATGAGGGAATCTGAAGGGTCAGAACTGAGCCCAGAGGGGCTAGGCAGCTGGACAGCAGTTTCCAGCTCTCAGGATGAGATGCGGACAGGAGGTCTGCACCCAGAGCGTGTGCCAAGGGACCCAGAGATTAGAAGGGGTGGCTGGATTCCATTCAGGCTTGAAAGGCTTACGCCATCAGGGACACAGAGGCTTGGATTCCCTCCAAGTTTGGAGGGTAGCCAGCAAGAGGGTGCCCAATTGAGTTTGTGATAGTCTTTGAAATACTGTTTGCCCTGGAGTGGAACATGAGTGCTAAAGACAGTGGGGTTGCCAGAGGACAGTTCAGGAAACCTTGCAATATGCATTGACTGGCTTCAGCTCCTAAGGAGAGCTACCTGGCGAGGAGCTGGACTCTCCGGTTGAAGCCTGAGATAAAGAGAAGGCATGGCATCCTCATCTGTCACTGCTGCCACAGGAGTGGACATGACACCCTCTTCTGCTTGCCGTGAGAGGGCAGAGACACTCCTAGCCTAGGTCTGGAAGCAGAATGAGAGGATTTACAACAACTGTGGTTACAGGAGCCTGCCACTGGAAATATTAGGCACATGATTCAGCCAGTTGTCTGCTCTGTGAGGAGCCAAATGCATCTGCTTGGAGCTCAGGAAAGCACAGGAGCCACCCTGTGTCTAGAAGAGTGTAGCCGGGCGGAGGTGGGGTGTGGGGAGCAATAATCTAATACTCAGTGACTGATCATTCCGCCTTGCAACTATGAAACCTAGTGGCACAGATTGTCAAATGAACAGGAGCAGAAACTACTTTGATTTTATCTTTTCATTTCTCTTTAACTTACAGGTAGGTGACCAGCAGCAAATGTGAAAAATCGGGAGGGGGGTGGAGGGGTAATAAGAGCCTATATAAGAACAGACCCAAAAATCAGAACTGTCCCTATAAAAATCGGACATCAGGGTCACCCTACTTACAGGTGACATTTGTAAAACATGTCAATGAATAAGGAGTTGTTCCCAAGTGTTTCATTTTGTTTACAATCAGCTTTCAACCCCAAAAAGAAACCTGTCAGTGATACCCAATAACTGATCCAGTCTCATAATCTCATATCTACCCATTTAAAAAACAAAAGTCCACAAATCCACAATGATAAAGTTTTTGATTATCACAACACAAATAAAATTAATATCCTGCCTTTTTTTATATAGAAGCCCATTCATATAATTACTTTCAGGAAACATGGGAAAAAGTAAGCAATACATGAAATCCAGAGAGTATATATTTAATGCATAATGTATATTCTTATGTCTGGATATTAGAAATTGTCATTTTATTTCATTTTACGCAAACATGATATATGGCTACACTAAAAAGATACTGCACCCTTTTAAATGTGCATATTTACTCAAAAATTCAAATTCAATTCTCTCCCCTACTCTACAGGGAATGTTTTGATCACTTAATTAGTCCATCAGAACATTATGAATAAAAGTCACAGTACAAGATGTTCTATTGTGCTGAACACTGAGCATCTGGACGTTATTCAGAATAACTTTAACCAAATCCTTAACCAGATGGTAAAATACAGTAGCCAAACAAATAATATCAACAACATCTGGTTAACTGTCTACTGGGGTACAACAGACAGCATCTTGGATTATAAATGCTAAATGACTTACTGAATGGAAGTTAGTGATTTTTTTTAATCACTATTATTGTTGAAAAAGTATATGAGCACAAGAATTGAAGAACCTGCAATATTTAAGTAGCAAAGCACAAATAGCTGAATTATCATGAACTAATCATACTACAGTGGCAATTAAAGAAAGTTTGGATGATCGATCTTCCATCCCCAGGAGTTCAATAACCTTATATTACCCCACCTTCTCATTATTGAGAATGCTACTTTGACCAGATTCCAATTTTGTGTATTAGCAAGGAAAGATTCCTCGCTTTCAATTAAAAATAATGTCACAATTGAGTAGTATGACATTTTTCCTTACCATGGGATGATTTAATCTACAGCTAACTAGTTAATTTTCAAACACAACATTCCTTCCATCCAAATAGTTTTCAGGAGGCTTAGCCTTAAATCAAAAGGCACTTCATCTAAGTTGCTGACATATCTGATGCATATTCCATTGTAATATCTGTCATAATTTAGGTGCCATTTCTGGTTTTTATCCTCATCTTCTGGATGAATATAAACGCTTATGAAATCTAATCAACTTTTAACAGTATAACCATTAATACAAGCTAGATACTACACAAGCAACAGCACAATGAGATACCCCACATTTCCCAGACAAATCCTCTAGCACTGCATGAGGGCATTAGCAAGTTCAGAGTGCAAACAGCTAATGATACTAGAGAGGCAGCAACAGTTTATGTGGAATTGTCAAAGGTTTTTCAAAGACAGGAACATTTATATCTTTTATCTGACCTCAGAAAAACCATAGTTTTAATCTGACATCAAATCGATGGTGTTACAAAGTTTATGAGTGACAGCGTAACAGAAAGATTCTAGTACACAAATTATAATTTGTACTGTATCAAAAATGCTTTTATATTGCAATTTTTCCCACTTTGCTGTACTCTAAAAAGATTCAAGTATCAGAGGGGTAGCCGTGTTAGTCTGGATCTGTAAAAGCAGCAAAGAATCCTGTGGCACCTTCATGTCATGCACGATGAAGTGGGTATTCACCCACGAAAGCTCATGCTCTAATACGTCTGTTAGTCTATAAGGTGCCACAGGACTCTTTGCTGCTCTAAAAAGATTGCTAATTAAAATACAAGTACTACTCCTTACAGAACTACTTTCTTCATACATATGCAGTGCCTTCAAACTGCTATATAACACGACAAGGCTGATTCTCCCCACCTGCTCAAGAAGCACACACTATGAAGTAGTCATCACAAACCTGTTTCCATAATCTATTTTGGCAGTCACTTTCTTTTTCAGTTCCTTGAGCTCATCTTGGGGTAGAGTTCCAGAGAGTATCTGTGATCTCCATTCAATAAGATCATATATCATGTGTCGTACACTGTGGAACATGTCTCTGTTATCTTGCTGTTTGAAAATGAAATAGTTAAACAAGACTGTCAATGTTATTTTAAAAAGGTAAACAACAGAGCACATTTTAGAGTTTTTATATGACAAATTAAAAACATGGGCCATGAGATTCAAAACTAAGTGTCTAACGCTAGGCTCCAAAATTAGAAGCCTGGTTTCCAGTAGTGCTGAGCATGCAGCTGTCCCCTCAATGGGAACTGTTGGATTCCCAGCACTTTTGAAAGTCTTGCCTCTTATTTAGGTGCCTAAATACTGATTTAGGAGACTAAGTTCCTTTAAAACATTGACCATGATTTATTCAATACAGTGAATCATTTAGGATTAAGACATCTTTTTTGTTTATATGATTATTTGTTTATAAACATCTTTTTTGTTTATTTGGTTATATACACAGAATTCAAAAGGACAGACTGATAGCAGGGACGTTAGAAGAATAATACAGGAAAGAACACTTTGGTTTTAAAGACTAATAGAATACTGTATAATTTACTGGAGTGGGTGTGATGGACTTGTTCTACCATTAAAAGAAGAGGTGTTTCTGGATTTATGATGATATTGAATACCTGTTAACAGCGCTCTAGGGCTGCAAGAGATCAGATCTTAAACCTGTCTAACTCAGAACTGAATATAGGCTCTCCAGCACCTCAGAGCAGTATAATATTTTTAGGGAGGGGAAAATAAGGTAGAAAGAAGGGGACAGGGAGATGGAATTCCATATTTGAGAGGGAAGTAGTAATTTCTCTGATAGTATTTATATAAATACACACAGGATTAAACTTTAGCGACCATGAAACAGGGCCACCTCTGGAGCGAGATGCAGTGGTTGCTCAACAGTGCACAGCAATGCTACACAACAGTTATGGCAGCAAGTGAATGTTATACCTAGGGCCCTACCAAATTCACAGTACATTTCACTCAATTTCACGGTCATAGGATTTTTAAAATCATAAATTTCATGATTTCACCTATTTAAATCTGAAATTTCAGTGTTTTGATTGCAGGGGTCCTAACCCAAAAAGAAGTTGTAGGAGGGAGGGGATCACAGGGTTTTTCTAGGGGAGGTTGCAGTACTGTTACCCTTACTTCAGCGCTGCTGCTGGCGGCAGCACTTCCTTCAGAGCTGGGCAGCTGGAGAGTGGAGGCTGCTGGCCGGGAGCCCAGCTCTAAAGGTAGAGCTGCCGCCAGCAGCACTGCAGAAGTAAGGATGGCATGGTATGGTATTGCCACCCTTACTTCTGCACTGCTGCTGGCAGGACGGTGTCTTCAGAGCTGGGCTCCAGGCCAACAGCCGCTGCTCTCTGGCTGCCCAGCTCTGAAGGCAGCACAAAAAGTACGGGTGGCAATACCATGAACCCCCTAAAATAACCTGGCAACCCCCCTGCAACTCCTTTTTTGGTCAGGATCCCCAATTTGAGAAATGCTGGTATCCCCTATGAAATCTGTAGAGTAAAAGCACACAAAAAGACCAGATTGGGCAGGGGGGGAAGGGGAGATGAGATTTCACAGTTCGTGACACATTTTTCATGGCCACGAATTTGGTAGGGCCCTAATTAGATCCAGCTGAGAAACTACAGTAGCTATTAAGCAGATTACTTACCACAGTTGCCATTTGGCAGCGAACCAGGGTTAATCTCCCTGTTCTTAAAAAAGAGACTATGATATATTTTAAAAGATGAGAAGTAATCAGAACTAGGGTTGCCACCTGCCCAGGTTTTCCCAGAATTGTCCCTTTTTGACGCAGATGTCCTGGGAAATCTGTAAGAGTTTTCAGTACACATTGTCAGCTGTCCAATTTTAGTTTTTTGGGCTCAGGATCATCCTGGAAGTCTTTTTTTTTCTTTTTTATACCTCAGGGGGTGACAACCCTAGTCAGAACCTCAGTTATATCTGATCAGAAAGACAGCACTTCCAACATCACAATGTCATTCAGTACATGCTAGGCCACCAGTTCAGTACTGATCCAAAAGGGAATTGCCAACATCTTCCTGCAGTCAAGATATTTCACTGAGGTCTCCCATGCAGGCCATGATCAGGCTCAATGCTATTTATCAGTCCCACAAGGACCAGCAGGTATAACTAAGTGCTCAAACTTAAGCTACAGTTCTTGGGTCCACCTTTTAAAAAGAACGTTGAAAAGTTGTTGGTGTAAAAAAGAAAAAAAACCATCTGAGGGCTGGAGGAAATGAGACACTGCAAGAGCTCAATCTGTTTAGCTTATCAAAAAGAAGATGACTTAATTGCTGTGTATAAATACCTTCACGGGGAGAAAATACCAGGTATTAAAGGGCTCTTTAATCTAGTGGAGAAAGGCATAACAAAAACCAAAGGCTAGAAGTCAAAGCCAGACAAATTAAAATTAGAATTAAGCACAATTTTTCTAACAGTGCGGGTGATTACAAGCTACCAAGAATAGTAGTAGATTCTCCATCCCTTAATGTCTTTGGATCAAGACTGGGTGCCTTTCTGGAAGGTACACTTTAATCAAGTAAATTTGAGAACTGCTGGACTAGGCTCCCCTTCTTTGGGTCTGTAGTCGCTTATGCCCTCCCCTCTACACCACCCCCAAGTACCTCTACTGCCATCCAGCTCTGAAGGCAGAGTGGAGAGCAACGATTGCTGGCTGGGTGCCCAGCTCTGAAGGCAGCATCACACCAGCAGCAGCACAGAAGTAAGGGTGGCAATGTGAAAAGTGCCATTCGTCAATATCACTTTTCCTAGTAGACTTAGTGCCCCATTGCCACCTGACCTCAGCATTACTTCTGCCACCCGGGGGCTGACAGCCAGAGTTCTGCCGCCTCCAGGTGAGGAATTCGCGGGGGCGGGGGGAGGGCGAGGAGAGACCAAGCAGCAAGGCTCCAGCTGTCTCCTTTATCCCCACCTCCCAGTTATGCATGGCCCTTCTGCATGAGCCCCAGCCACACAGGGCTGGCAGCCAAAAAAACCAAACACACACACACACACACACACAAAACCGCGCACACAGGTCACACATCCTTTGACACATTCCTGTGCCTCCCTCGGGAGGCCCACCTCCCATAGTTTGAGAACCACTAACTTTAGGCAAACAAGTTTCTGGGGTCAATAAAGGCATAACTGGATGAAATGTAATGGTCTGTGTTATACAGAAGGTCAGACTAGATCGGCTTTCTCAGACCATGGGTCGGGATCCCAAAGTGGGGTCACCAGGGCTGGCTTAGATTTGCTGGGGCCCAGGGTTGAAGTCAAAACCAGAGGGCTTCAGTTCTTGGTAGCGGGGCTCAAGTTATAGGCCCAGGCCTGGGGGCCTTGGGCTTTGGTCCCACTCAGGGTGGGTGGGGGGCTTGGGCTTTGGCTTTGTGTTCCCCAGGCAAGGGGGCTTGGCCAGGCTTGGCACTCTTCAGTCCTTCCTCCTGGGGTCGTGTAGCAATTTTTTTTTTTGTCAGAATGGGGTCACGCTGCAATGAAGTTTGAGAACCTCTGGACTATATGATCTCATGGTTCTATCAGGTATTAAACTCTATAAATCTAAAAACCACTTTTTCATTCTACCTAGTTCCCCTTTGGGAAGGCCACATGGTTCTTTCAGAGATTAATCAAATTTTGTTATGTAATGCAAGCATTATCTGTAAGACATGGACCACAAATGAATGGATCAGAATGTAGCGTTTCACTCAATTTATCTATTCACTTTATAACTACAATAATGACTGTGGCATGTCGTTTCAATGAATTCCTGCCAAAGACAGCAGCATGCATTCCCTGTTCAATAAGGAATTCTAAATTTAAAGCAGTATGCAATATGATCAGATACTTGCTTCTATGGAGAGGCTGTTCATATGTAAGAGATGCTCTATATTTAATATCAGAATTAGTACTTCACATTTTAGGCACCCTTCTTCAATTGTTTAATTGGTATAAGAGAACTATATGCGGGTAGGAAGGAGTTTCTGACAAACTTCCCCTTCCCATGCTCCCCACTTCGCAACCAACTATGTTACGCTCCATGTGCGTCAAAGTTGAGAAAGAATCGCTGATTTCCCCCTCTGAATGCTCCCAAGCAATGAAAGCAGGGGGTTGGCAGGACTCTGATCCCTATATAATTTAGAAGTTTGGGATAAAATAGGGAAGCCACTGGGATCAGAGTATAGAATGAGCTGTTTTAGGGGTTCAATGAGAGAATCTGGAAAATTACTGGGGGTGTAAAGGAGACTGCCTGTAGGGGACCTAGGGTCATTTCTCATGCTGTTCTTCCTAGTTATTCTTCCCAATTCTGCCCTTTTCATATTTTGTCCCTTCCAGGTCCCGTCCCACACATCCTTTTCTTGCACCAGAAAAGCACTTTTGCTCTAGTATGTCCAATTTCTACTTTATATTCATTTGCATCTGATATTCTCAATCTCTCTCTCTAGCCTCAACTGCATCATATTACATCTCATTCTGATTCACTTCCAACATAATTCCTTTTTGTCTCCCCTTCCCTCTCTTTTGTGGGCCACATCCAAAGCCCGCAGAAGTCCATCAGAACATTTCCATTGACTGCAGTGGAGTTTGCATCATTCGCATTACCTTCGAAGTTTCTAGCTTCTTTTAAGTGTCCCTTTATGTGAAACATGATCATTACCACGCTCAAGTAGTAATTTATTTCCTTGTTATCTTCATTTTTCCCAAGTTATGTTCTCAAAATCTTATTTTTGCAGGATATTCACTTTGCTTTTGTCATAAAAACAGAATTAACATAATATACATTTCATACAGCTGTTCATGACATCTAGAAATTTTGCATCAAATAGCAAAGAACATACTTTGAAGTGGAAATTTCCCATTTTCTTTAAAGAAGATGGGTTTGCTAATCTTCCATTTGTAGTGACCTTAAACTAAGAGCACTGGGATGCTGCATCTCCTCTAATGTGGTATCAGACTACAATAATACTGTTTACATTTCAACCATATTTTTTTAAATCATTATATTTAAGCACAAGCTGACTATCTGAAACTGCCCAGATCATCACAAAATATTCATAGCTAACTCCAAGCTTGTAGTTTTTCAGTTAATCTGACAGACGATTAATGCTTTTTGCTGTACATTTGTGAGATGCTACTGTGTAATCAAAAACAAGCATGCATAGAACACAGCTGTTGAATTTTAAGAAGTTTTGTACGTGTCAGACAGAGACATTAACATACTGGTTTAATTAATGAGTACTAACTTTTCACTTAGAATTTATGGATAGGAAAATAATCAAGACTGAGAATTTAAAATTTGTGCTAACCAAATAAAGCAATTTAATCTGTCCATTAGTATTTATATGCCTAAAAGACCTATATTGATGCATTTTAAGGATATTTTAACCCTCACAAAAGTTAATCTCAGTTTTCTGAATTTGTCATAACAACCTTGAATCTCTTCCCCTTAAAGATAAATATTACAATAGGGATCTTTCATCACCTGATCACACAAGTATGTAACAAACAGCTATATCCTACACTACTTTATAGTTCTATAGTTCCTTCAGTCTGAAGATTGCAAATAATTTAACAATGATTTAGCCTTAAAACATCCATTATGAGATATCTAACTATGGCACCTATAAAAGAATAGAAAACAGCACAGCTCCTTTCCATTATTCCAGTGTCATAGTAACACTGTCTAGGATGGAGGTAGCTATTGTATTAAGTTTCAAAATATGTTGTATTATATTACCCCCAGTACTGCAAAGCTATCTGGGCCAAAACTGGCCCTGAATCCAAACCATTTTTAAATTTAGGGAAAACAGACTTCAAATTTGAATCCCTGATTCTAAATCTGTCCCTATTTTACAGGGTCCGAGAAAATAGAGACTATTTTCTGATTCCTTTCTGGACATAGCTGAAATTTCATTTGAAGTCTCATGATATGAAGTTTGGAGAGATTGGTATGATCAAATCCTAACTCAACCCCTAGCCAGTAAACACTACTCATCTGCACTGTATATAATTATAATAATAATTATGATAATAATAAATAATAATACATGAGTTGATATTAATTGGCACAGAATATCAATGAAAAGTCTGACAGGAGAAATGTTTGGGCCTGACTTTAAAAAAAAAAAAAAAATTCTGATATGGTCTAAAAAAAAAAAAACTACAACACAGATAAAAAGCCAGCCCTCCAGGGCAACCTGCTCATATTACCACCTCTTGGTGCAGTGACTGAAATCACAGGCAGGCATGTTACTAAATCATGTTGCATCATTTCTCAGCTCTTACTGCATACCGTGGTCTCATAAGAACACAAGATACTGCTATACCAAGACCTGCTCTCCAAGTCCCTGACCCTGCATACCATAATCAAGGTTTTCAGAGCATGGCTCAGTATGGAGAGGTATGCCAAACACCTGATTCAGGTTGCCTTGTCACAGAAGCCCCAAAATAGCTTTGCAAAATGAGTTTCTGAGCTACTTTGGGAGAGTAAGAGAAAGGGAAGAGTAGCCTTGGTTAAACAGACTCTATGTACCTTACATTCTACTATTCCTGATTTTTTAAATTCTGTCTTTTCTCCTTCTTTCTATCCAAGTCATAAAGTCCAGCATAAATTGAGAAAAAAAATGAGCGTATTTTACTTACCACATATAGTTGCCGCCATATTATGGACCACTCTCGTAGTGTTGTGGTAACTTCCTGAATCAATGGGAGCTCACTAGGTATGACTGTTTCATGCTGTCTAAAGTTTGCAAAAACAAATTTTGGTAGAATAGTAAAATGGTTAATATAGTCCAATTTGTAGACACGATTGGTTATTGCTAAGTTTCAAACCCAATTCCATGACAACAGGGTTCAAAAGAAAATACAAACATATTACAAGTTATACAGTATATTACTATATGCCAGAAGAAGTGTGGCCTATTACACAGCTCTGGACTGGGATTCAGGAGACCAGGGTTCCATTCTTGACTCTGCCACTAGCCTGCAATGTGACCTTGCACAAATCTCACTTCACGTCTTTCCCTCAGTTTCCCCATCTATAAAATGAGGATAACAATACTGATCTACTGATGAAAAGCACTATGTGAGAGATAAGTATTCTTTCCACAAATTTTAACATTCCACATGTACCACACTAGTTACTTCTTTTGTAAAGTATTAATGTACTAATTTTGTAGGAATTGACTGGGGGAAAGCCAGTTATGTGGCATGTATGACACCATGCCATTATGATTGATCTTTTAGCAAAATACTGTTTTACACAGGAAAAACATGTTTTGTAAGTCTTCACCACTGGTGTCTCTAGATGACTATTTTAAAATAGTGCATCATCCAAGTACGGAACAACAGTTAGCTCTTTTAGCATGCCAAAAGTGCAGCACTTAGTGGCAGTTTTCTAATCAGCCAGGAAGATGCCATTATACAGTAATCATATGATTAGTAGTTTTATCATTTACATATTTAAGAGGGTTAAAAAAAGATCAGGCAAAAAGGAGGAAATATTTCAATTCTTTGCACCAAAGTTCATATCTGGCTAGTCATTCATCAATTCCACTCAATATTACTTTTGTTTCACAAATATCTTTTTTAAATCATCTTCTATAACAGTATTATGACCTTTATTACACATGTACAGTAACTTGGTAACAAAGTTCAACTTCATACATATCAATATAGCACTGTTTCATTAGTATAAATTGCTTTTATATAATAGCTCAAAATGTCTGCAGGCAAGTGAACTCAGGACAGTGGAATGTACACACCACCACAAAACTTGGCATTGAGATTCACCAATGGAGATGACAATCTTTTGTAGAAATGCTTCTCGGCAACGAACGACAGATACCTTACCATGAGGAGCTAATTTAACTTAGCTTATTCAAGAAAAGATCAATAACTGACTTGATCATCATCTACAACATTTCCCAAACTTGGGACGCCACTTGTGTAGGGAAAGCCCCTGGCAGGCCGGGCTGGTTTGTTTACCTGCCCCATCCACAGGTCCAGCCGCTTGTGGCTCCTACTGGCCGCAGTTCGCTGCTCTAGGCCTATGGGAGCTGCTGGAAGCGGCGCGGGCTGAGGGACATACTGGCCACCACTTCCAGCAGCTCCCACTGGCCTGGAGCAGTGAACCGTGGCCAGTGGGAGTGTGATTGGCCAGACCCGCAGACGCGGCAGGTAAACAGACTGGCCCAGCCCACCAAGGTCTTCCCCTGCGCAAGTGGCGCATCAAGTTTGGGAAACACTGATCTACAAGTTCCTACATAATGAGAATATATCTGTTCTTAGAGTCATCCTTAGCCTACTAGAGCAAGGCATAAGATCCAATGGCAGGAAACTGAAGTCAGAAACAATGAAACTGAAAATGAAACAACTGCTCAATCGTCAGGGTAATTATTAACCATGGAAGTAGATTATCAAGGAATGCGATAAACTCTCCATCATTTGGAGCGTTTAAATCAAGACTAGAAGCTATCATGCTCAGTGCGGTAATCAATGGATGAAAATCTATGGTTTGTGGTACACAGGAGGTCAGACATTTGTTCCTAATGGTTCCCTTCTCGCCTTTAGCTCTATGAATCAATTTTTAAGTGTTCAGCACATCCTTTCATTAGCCAGTAGGAAATGAGGTATTAGCCTATCTCATAAAAGCAAAGAGATTATATTTCCACAAATAGGAAACTTTATTCTTGTTAAACTTCAAGTCTCAACTCACCCTTTTCCTTCAACTATTGCTTCTTTAAGCTGAATATAGGAAGCAGGAAATATGCCCTTTGCGGGGGGGAAAAAGAGTTTGTCTGGTTACTTATATATATACACAAAAAAAAAAAAAACTTACATACATTCAGACTAATTATTATCTAACAAATAGCTACACTCTGTTCTGCACAGAATTTTTCATATTCTATTCAATAGCATTAAATAGAAAGGCTATTTTATGAATGTCTCAAATCTGAATTTGATTTTGTATATGTATTTTAAAACCATTATGTCCCTAACTTCATATATAATCTTTATAAAACTGCATTATACAGCAGAGGTAGCTCCTTAGTTAAAGTACAGTGGCCTGGAAGGAGATGCACTTCCCCCTCTGCTCATGTATCTACTGCCTCAGGTTCCCCAACTCAGTTCCCAGAAGAATGCCTATAGACTCATGGGCTAAATCACATCCCCTCGCTAGGTCTGGTTCATTAACAAAAAAGTTCAACTCAAGTCAACACAAGAAGTGGCATGGGATGTGCTAGCCATGGCTTCCCGCCTCCCCCATTGCCCTGGGACGGCAATCCGCGGCCAGTGGGAGCCGCGATAGGCCGAACCTCCCGACGCGGCAGATAAACAAACTTGCCCAGCCCGCCAGGGTAAGCACCCTGGCGAGCCACATGCTAGAGGTTGCCAACTCCTGATCTAAGCTATGTTTCAGATCTTACTCAGTACCAACACTAATAAATATGGATAGATTTTATTTTACCTCAGCAAGTTTTCCAGTTATCTAGACTAACTCTCAAAGGCAGAGAAGCATAACTGAACCAAATTTTGTGCAAAAGCTGTAAAATTCTGTATTCACGCATACATTAACATTAACTTTTTATAAGTTGGTGCCACTTTAGCATAACCTCCACACAAGTTAATTTAACTGAGGGATCCAAGTTACAGCCCTTGAGTGGTTAACTTTCTTTTTAACCTCCACCCCAATCCTTTGAATATGAAACACATTAGATACACAAGAGGGATGGGGGAAAGGAATGAATAACATAGTTGAAGAACAGACTCAGAAAGGAGGAGAAAATGCCAGGTGCCAGAGGAACAACCAAGAGACATAGGTCAGAGGAGAGAGAGTCTCAGCAGGTCAAGGATGGGATGTGCAAGCAAGAAAAGGGTCAGCTGAAAAATCCAGACACAAGCCAAGAAAGCAAAGGAAACAGAAAGCCCAGGGTATTGTAATAGGAAGAAGTTCTCTCTCTCTACTTAGCTTCAATCCTTAAGAAAGCAAAGGGGTGGAAATGGAATGAGAAAGAGTAAGAATACATAGGTATTAACACTGTCAGCATTCAGAAGCTTTTCTACAGGGAGCCATACAAATACAATCAATCAAGATGCACTAGCATTAATTTAGGAGAGGTGAGTCTCCACTACACCAACACCCAATTAAAAACGGATTCTGCAGGAATTCCCCATTTTAAATATAGGAAATCTCTCTCAAACCAGTAAGATTTTTCAAAACAAAAGAAGATTTTTAGGACTTGCTACACTTAGCAGCAGTCAGATTAATACAGCAGCACCTGGAATTATTTTCAATCAACTTAAAAATCCACTACTTAGAATTTAGCGAAGCACATTCTTGAAGTTTTACTTCAAATGAATTTAACATAGCACCCCAAAGGAAAAACAACAAAAAGGAACAGAAAAATCAAAAGGTTAGGATATGGGAGAGGCCTACCACAGAATTCAATATGTAATTATTTTAGTTACTTTTAGACATGCAGAAGGATATGCAAATGAAAGGAGCTCAAAGTTCAGTTCTGTATGCAAATATCTATTTCTAAACATTTTTATTTTAAAAAGGTAAAAATCAAGACTATAAATCTTTAATTCTGGTTAAGTACTATTATAAAATAACCCTCCCCCCAAAAATAAAATTAAAATGCAACATTATAGGCAATAGTTCAGCTGTTTCCTTTTTTGTTTTGGAATGTCTACCGTCAACAGACATTTTATGCTCAGTTCAAGCCAACAACAAGGCAAAATTGCATTGCAGAAAGCAAGATTACTCCATCTTTCACAGAGAATGGCTGAAAATCCCAATGCTATCACTTTGCAAGATGCAATTGCATTTTATGAGTATTCAGTATTTAACAGAACATGAAGCTAATATTAGCATAACAGATCAACTAGATTTTACGTTATATAAAAGTTCTTAGTTGACTTTTTAACAAAGTTCCAATATAGAAATGAATCTGACATATGTTTATAACAAATATTTGTTACAAGAGAAAATGAATTTGAACTGGGAATAGAACATTTACCTTTTTTGATTTTTTTCTTAATGTGTAACCTCTGTACCAACCTAGAATAAAGTTATGAAAAGTTTATTAACACACTGTAACAGATTCTCCTTTGGAGTTGGATAATATCTTAGCTTTCTTTCTGTCCACAAAGATTTTCTCATTGTAGCTGAGTTTCAATTCTCCGTAAAATTGATAGCTCAATGTTCATTTTCACTTAAATCAGTTTCGCTTAAATTGGTATTTCCCAAATCAAGCTAACCCATTTTAAGTGCACATACATTAAAAGTTTGCACTAGTTTGCTTTAAAATTGATTTAGCTAAACCAAAGGTAATTCTTTCATTTAGATCAGCTCTTTGTCATCACATCAGGGAACAATACCATGCAATTTAGGATGCTATTCACACACCGCGAACAATAAATAGGCGAAGACCCAGATGAAGCAGATAGTTTGTGAACAAATTACTGGCTGAAATGTGTTTTCATAAAGCATCCGAACAACTTCAAGCAAACAATCAGAAAAATCAACGTTTATGAATTATTCATGAACTAGAAAAAGGGTTACGTGTGTTTGTTAATTTATTCACAGGGTGGCCCCTGAGCACCCTGCTAGGGCATTGGTGCAACAGAATGTCAGAAGGAAGAGCCCCACCGACTGTTAGTTAAACCATGGACTCAGCAAGACAGAAACTACAGAGCAGCACATTAACCATAACTGCTTAGGGGTCCAGCAGCCACAGAAAATACAAAACTTGTGATAAGTTCTGTAATGACTGAATGGATAGTTAAACGGTGATGCTTTGGGGGATTTGTGTTTTACCTTTCAAAAGTAAAATTTATGTTGGTTCTCCAGAGTTCTGTGTTAAAGGGCCTGAAGCCCTAGTTCAATGCCAGCCAGCACGGAAGCTGGCATCCCAGCTTCCCCTCCCCCCCCAATTCTATTGTAATGCAATCATTCCAATCCAATAAGACATTTCTCACACTCACAGAGGCAGGTGGCATGCCAGGAAAATATGGAGGTAATCTCTCATTTATTGTGCCCCCAGTTCACTACACAATCAGCATTACCGCTTTTATTGTTTCTGAGACCATTCTGTTTCTTTGTGACTGTTTAATTAAAAAATCCCACAATACAGTCATTCGCTCCCAAAGAAGGTGCTGTGCCAGGCAGACCAGCAGGCATCTCTCATGCACACTGTCCCCAGTTCAGTACAAATTGGCTTGCAAACCTGTCTCATGACTATTCTGTATTTCAGTTTATGTTCATATTGGTTCTCTCGCACCCTCTCACTCCTGCCTTGGAGAACCCACAGTAAAATGGCTCTGCTCTCCAGTTTTAAAAAGACAGTAGAGCGCAGCAGAAGATTTTGTTTGGATTTAGTCAAATCTACCTCATGGACTGTTCCAATAAGTCAAGGAGCTCATGCTTGCACAACAGCCTGTCTGCAAATACTAGGCACAGTTGTCCCACCTCTAAACCTATCTTCCCCACAGTTCAACACATAGAAGATAGAAAAGTTAGCAGAGGGAAGGGCAGAGAAACAGACCACCACCACCAGTCAATCCCCCTCCCCAGATTTTGACTTCTCACCGAAGTATTGCATCCTACTCCCATCTCTCATAATGTCTGTGGCTAGTAAGTGTCACAGCCTAGCTATTTGGGGTCTAGTAATATTTTCTAACCCTATGTAGGGGTGGTTTTGTGACAGGGGCAGGGGCAGAAGGGAGAAGAGAAATCGGATATATTAGAGAGCTAAGTCTAGTACAGAGATATACTATAGGTATCTTTCCACTCTGGCTAGCAGGCTTAGACTGCAGGCTACTAGGTGTTGGGGGAAGAGACCAGGAAAAGACTACTCGGTTTTGGTATGTGACTGTTAAAATGATTCGTACAGCCCGTAGCACAATGTGGTTCTGGTTCATGACTAGGGGTCCTCTGCACAATGATAATAATACAAATAAAAATTTCATGAAATGTTTGCTTATACAAACAACTATGGAAAGATTTGTTTCTCCATAATATTAAAGATTGAAGCAACACTCCTGGTATCACACTGATTTTTATATTACATAACCACACTCTGGGTCAGATCCTGGCCCCCCACTCCAGCCCCTTTCCATTGGCAGAGAACTGTCAAAGCACCAAGTGTGGTCAGGGAATGCCTGGGTGATTCAGAGATGGCTTAGCAACCTATTCCTAGCAGGCTGAAACATGCTGTGCTCTGGCAATTCTGAGCCAATGGAACAGCTTCTAGAGCCTGCTGAAGTGGGGATAAGTTTGAACAGTCCTGATGCTGCTCTAACTTGCACCAGGGCCGAAATCGTTCCCAGTTGTTACCAGAACTGAAGTGGGGAGAGGAAGGGAACATGGCAGAAAACCTCCAATGCACCCACCTCCAGTTACGGAGAGTATAGATGAGTAACTGATCTGTGGAGCCCTTCATTTTTGGTTTTTATTTTCTTTATTTTTTTCCTGGGTTAATCTGTGTTTATTACTAAAACAACAAAAATAGGTTAAAAATCAGGGGGGAAAAAACATCAGTAATTTTTCTGGGTAAGTATCAGGATTTATTTTGGTGGACGGAAGGACAGAAAGAAAAAGTATTCAGTAGATTAATGCTTTCATGAATGGAATTCAATGTGGTTTGCTGCAGAGTTAAAACAGAACTCAAAACACAATGCCACCTCTGAGTTTAAGAAAACAATATCTCTCTAATCCCCAAATAAAACTTTTCATTTGAACAAACAGTTTATTGTTTTAGACTTAGAACTATTAGCCTATAAATATTTACATTTAATAATTGGGCCGCACCATTTGCAGCGCATACACTGAACTTCATCCTTTACACTTCTGTTTAGAAAAAAAAACTTTTGAATACTTCCTTGTGTTCTGAAACATATTCTGATACATATTTTAGTTTTCTTTCAATTTTAGTGCATCAGATTTTTAAACCGTTATCTGGTAGCAGGTTGAAATGTGAACATGGTGGGAGCGAAATTCATCAGTATGTTTGGATGAGCATGCACATCACAGCTTGCCTGTGTGTCTGCTAGCTTATTGTATGTATATTCTAGACTAGTACATAGCCTTACTTCAACAGTTACCTTTGCATATACGCACAGACTAACGTATTATCGTAATACATATATCTCATGCAAATTATTGTATTTTCCTAATAAAACAAAGATATTTTTTATACATTTGAATGATACAAAAGTAGAGTGAAAATTGGAAAAAAATTGATTTAGACTGAAAACGAAGGGACTTACTGATCTGTTAACTCTTCCGGGACTTATTTAGACAAAGAACTACTCCTAAACAACAGGATTTGTTTACTACAGTTCACAGTCTATTTGGAAGTGATCAATAGAGGGTGACATGGTGTAATGGTGATTGCAAACAAGCAATATAGTTCAAAGGGTATATCGAAGTAAAACTAGGGTTGCCAACTAGGATTGTCCTGGAGTCTCAGGAATTAAAGATCAATCTTTAATTAAAGATTTTCCATATGATGAAACCTCCGGGAATACATCCAACCAAAACTGCCACCCCTAAGTAGAACATAAGATACTCATGTGACTTGACATGCATACCGGAATCTCCTTTTCCAAACAGGGCAGTGGGTGAGATAATTCATTGGCCAGATTACATCTAGGCAGCCTTAATTTGTGTCCCTTTACATGTATGCAGGATAATCTTTAATTACTTGATCATATGCTATTTTTTTCCACAAGACCCCTGCCTCATTAAGTGCACAGAAAGGACTTGCTCTAGGGAATGAATCCAGGTTCTGTAATGAAGGAGACTGTTGTCTATAAGACCTCTGCTTCATTTGTTACAGAACTTTTAAAGGTATGTAGTGAATGAGGCAGATGATTGTAGAAACGGAAAGAATGGTCTCATAGACAACGCACTTTAATGCTGCTCTGGATAACTGGATTCGATCTCTACTTCTGCCACAGAGTTTTTATATGATGCTGGGCAAGTCACATAAACCGAAAATTTCACAGAGGGGTCACTAACTCTGTGCTCCTCATTTTCCAGGTTCTGAGCTTGATACCCAGGGTCTGATTTGCTAAATTGCTGAGCACTTACAATTGCAACGGAAATCAAATGGAGTTGTGCTTTGAACATACATGCATGCCACATCCTACACACACAAATGCGCCCACTCAGACGCTATTTATAGCATACTATGTAATACTAAATACTCTGAAAAATCAGGTCCCAGTAATCTCAAATTGAGTATCCCAAGTAAAGGGACGCTTTTGACCATACAATCTTTGTGCCTCAACTCCTGTTCTGTAAAATGGGGATAATACCATCCTCTCACCTCATAGGAGTATTCTCAGTATTAATATTTGTGAAACACACCGATTCTATAGTGATGAGCACCAGATAAAAGTTCATAAAGAAATTAATAATTCTGTCTTCAGAGCAGGGCTTGTTTAGCATAACACGTGGGGCCACATGCTGACTGATGGTAAAACGAAATATTGAATGCTGCCCATTAAGGATCCTTGTCCATCCTGTACTCTGAATGAGACAGGGATTCTATGGAAAAAAATAGTACATGACTGTGTATTTAAGACTACTATTGCATATGCATAGGGGGAGCAGATTAAGCTTGCACTGGCAACACTAACTCTGGCATTTCCTAACTTCTGAGTGCTTGATTTTTGCAACCTTATTATTTTAATGTAGCTTACTTTGTGTGCAATTAGATTTAATTTAAGATGATACTTTGCTCAATTTAGAAACCTGGTTGGTTTTTGTCTAAAGCTGTGATGGCAAATATTTACTCTCAAGTGGCTAAATGAAGACGACGACCATCCTAGAGAAATTACAAATTTCCTCAATGGACTCTTTATTGGCACTTTGTTTTAGGCAAGTATCAGTAATGGGAAAACTGGCCCAAGCCTCAAATGATTTCTGAGTTGACCTGGATTTTGAAAATCTTTTAATTATGTTGTGCACTATGCCTAAACTTTTTAGAATGTCCCATGAACAGTGTTGTAAGATTTAATTTATTTTTAGGTCTGCGTCTAAAAGAATCTCAAGTGAGAAAAACCTAACGTGCACACACACTATATTTCAGTAGCCCACTCTGCAGAACATTAAATGATATACAATCCCAGTACTGTATTCTGTCGTAAACAGTGCCTTCTCTTTGCTACATAGTCATCTAAATCAAGCAGGATAAATATCCTCTAAAACTTGAAATGGCCATCACCATTACAGGTGAACATGAGGCAAGGCCCCCAAATCAGATTAAATCAGTGGCTCTCAGACTTTTGTACTGATGACCCCTTTCACATAGCAAGCACCTGAGTGCAACTCCCCCTTATAAATTAAAAACACTTTTAACATCGTTATAAATGTTGGAGGCAAAGCGGTGTTTGGGGTGGAGACTGACAGCTCATGACCCGCCATGTAATAATCTCGCGACCTCCTGAGGGGTCCCAACCCCCAGTTTGAGAACACCTGGATTAAACTGATTAAGAGAGCCTTGTTTTGAAAGGCTGATATTCCAGCTGAATTCTGAAAAAGAAAATGCAAGTACTGCAATGTCGGATTTAAGGAAATACTTATAAAGCTAGAATAAAGAGACCTGAAAATATCCTGTATCTATTACTAGGATGTCCCTTTTATAGTGCTGCCTTCCAGAATTTTACAACAACATACTCAATGAAAACAATATCAGGAATCAATTCCATGAAAGAACTGGTTTTGGAATTCCTTCCTCACCTAAATCAGTTCCTCTTGAGGCCTGAATGACCTCTGGAAAATATTAGGCCATGAAAGTTAGAGGATTTATATACATTTCCTTTTCAACAGTCATTGGATTTCCACTGGCAGTTTGCTGGTTTGCTCATTACACCAGAGTGAGATTAGATTAATAGGATGAGAACCAGATAAAATATAGATTAGAAAAGTGTCAGGTGTTTTGTTCTAGGAAATATTTCTTCAGACTACAGCCCTACTTTTCTCTTGTACCAGGAAAAATCCATGTAATTGCATAGGTTTGCTTTTTTATTATTATTTATTCCATTAACATTCCAAATTACAAATGTGGGAGGGAATTTTCTAGTTGAAAAAATGTCTCTATGCTTCTGCCTAAATACAAAAGCATTAAACTTGACTTTTGTAATTTGAGAAGATTAATTATTCCCTCTGATTAAATTTTAAAATTTAGTCTAGTGCATTCCTGAACAGCGTGGCTTCCTTGAAGGGAAGAGAAATTAACTTCAATTTTGATGGTGAATTTGTGTTTCATGCTCTAAACCACAGCGCTTTTCTAAAAATTATAGCAGGGTACATGCTGTTTGCAGCAAACTTAATAGCCTTGAAAGGATGCACATAGAAAATTACGTGTAGGTTGACTTGAAGACACTTTTTTTTTTTTAATTCCAAAGGAACATTAATATCTTGCTATAAACTACATATCCAAGAAAAATATTCATTTTAAGCAATAAAGAAAAAGTCAAATATTATTTAAAATATAGGTGGGAAAAGTCGTTAACATTTTAAATACTGTACAGGAACAAAAAGCAACTCTAGCAATCCAACCTAATATAGCCTACCAAACTGATTTAAATTAGATACATACAAGTGGCTCATATAAAACAGTATCCATCAGTTCTGTCCTTCAAGTTAGCTTTTTATAGCGTCCCTATCTTACCTTCCCTCTTCCCGTTCCTTAGAATATTGAGTGGGAAGGGCTGCAGAGATAAACCTCCAAAACAGATGGATGATCATCTTATTGTGGTGGAGAACAAAGATAAGTCTGTTTTAGAGCTACTTGTCCAAAACTCAGATTCAAAATTAGGATACTTGTAAATCTTTGCTGATGGCTGTTGAAATGAATCTTCCTGGCAAGTTATTTACTATAAAAAAATAATTAATTTTTCACAGTAGGAAAGATATAGTATGGTTTTGTCAGCCCTGGTCTGGAAAGGAAACAGAGGAAAATATTCCAAAGCATGGAACAGTAGACAGGAAAATGGCAACATTCACAACTTCTTAAACAATGTTAGATGTGTCTTCTTCTCTGTACCTTTTAGATGAAACCATGAGACAGATAGAATCTTCTGTCCCATAGTTAATACCCATTGACCAATCTTACGGCAATGAGAATAAGGTAAGTGGAGAAAGCGGCTGTTTATCAGATCAATGAAGAGCAAATCAGGGAGGCTCCACCTTAAAAACAACAACAAAAATCTAGTCCTTAAATGATTAATGCATCTGGTTATGAGGAAGTTTGCTTCCAAAGGAGCAAATTGGACATGGAGCCCCACTAGCACCACAAAACCTTGTTTAAAAATGGGATCATTGTAACTCAAAATTAAGCATATTAATGGTAGCTTCAATAAATGGAATTATAATTTCTTGTGCTTGCTCCAAATTCTTCATTTGACTATGCTCAGCACCTTCACCCATCATATCATTTAAGGAGAAGAAGAAAAAATGCTGGACATGATTTTAAAATGGGGTGGGCAAACTTTCTGGCCTGAGGGCCACATCTGAATATAGAAATTGTATGACGGGCCATGAATGGTCACAAAATTGGGGGTTACGGTGCATGAGGGCTCCAGCTGAGGGCTCTGGGGTGGGGCTGGGGACGAGCGGTTGGGGGTGCAGGAGGGTACTCAACTCTGGGATCAAGAAGTTCAGAATGCGGGAGGGGGATCAGGGCTGGGGCAGGAGGTTGGGGCACAGGAAGGGTTCAGGCTCTGGGCAGCGCTCACCTCAAGCAGCTCCCAGAAAGAGCGGTATGTCTTCCCTCCAGCTCCTACACGGAGGTGCGGCCAGGCAGCTCTGCGTGCTGCCCTATCCGCAGGCACACACACACCCCCGCAGCTCCCACTGGCTGCAGTTCCCAACCAATGGGAACTGCGGGGGCAGCATGCGGAGCCCCCTGGCTGCCCCTACACATAGGAGCCGGAGAAGGGACATGCCGTTGCTTCCTGGAGCCATGCCGAGTGGGGCAAGACCCCGACCCTGCTCCCTGGCTAGAATGCCAGAGTGGGGCAAGCCCTAGACCCCACTTCCTGGGGGAGCTTGAGGGCCGGATGTGGCCCCCGGGCCATAGTGTGCCCACCCCTGTTTTAAAACACAGTCTGTAAGCAACTGCATAGCTATTTTGTGTGCAATTACTGATTTGTATCCAAATGACCAAGTCCTTTAGCATGCACAATTATCTAATTTGCATATGCCATTACGGAACTCTGCATGACTAACAAAAAGAAACTTCAGACCAACAAATTGTAAAGCATCTCCTGACACACATGATCAAAATATTGTACAGACTGAGGCACATTAGGATGAGAGTGATCCTCCTATGGATGACTGCAAAGTGTCATTACAGATAGTGCAACTGAACCCTTTTAATCATTTTTCCCTCCCCAGGTCTGAATCTGTATTGCTAGACTGAAAAAGATCATGGAGACAGAAGCTGGAGAAAGAATGCAGCACAGATATTAGAAAACAAAAAAATAAAACCCAAGCCTAGGAAAGCCCTTAGGCAATACGCTTAAGTGAGGCCTAGACACCCAAGTGTCTGATACCTTATGAATGTGTATAGTATTTTATAATAATAAATTAGATATAAAGGGATCCATGCAATAATGTTTATTAAGAGTGCAAACGTGAAGACAGCAACAGCAAATCATAACAATCACATGTTCTAAGGGAGGATAGGAGTGGGGAGCCAAGGAGTTATATACACAAGATATTAATAACTTTCAGCATACAGTAGAATTCCAGAATAGTGTAATTTAGTCTGGAGGATTAGTTTAAAAAAATCAAAGAGAGATGATGATGGGCGATCACTCATTACTCTGCATGATCATCTTCCTTGGGAGTTATGGGTCCTATTTCCCAGTACAGAGGATAAGTAATTATCAAGCATGGTAGGAATCAGATCAGCCTTTAAAGGAACATTATTTTATTTGAACTTCTTTTTAAAAAAAACCCAGCCAGCACTGTTGAGGCCTAATAACCATTAGATGTGTGTGAGAAGGTCATTCTATTATCCGGTCTAGGGAAAAGTGAGTCATCTCAATTGTCCCATTTCATTTGAAGCATGCAGGAGGTTCAAAAAGTATAAAATTTTACACAGCTACGATAGACTGATGCTATCTGTGTCACAAGCCAAGCATCACTGTTATTCACATATTAGGAAAATTCATCCATTATCATAGAATCATAGAACTGGAAGGGACCTAAAGAGGTGATCTAGTCCAGTCCCCTGCATTCAAGACAGGACTAAGTATTATCTAGACCATCCCTGATAGGTGTTTTTCCAACCTGCTCTTAAAAATCCCCCATGATGGAGATTCCCCACCTCCCTAGCCAATTTATTCCAGTGCTTAACCACTCTGACAGTTAAGAAGTTTTTCCTAATGTCCAACCTAACCCACCCTTGCTACAATTTAAGCCCATTGCTTCTCGTCCTATCCTCAGAGGTTAAGAACAACAATTTTTCTCCCTCCTCCTTGTAACAACCTTTTATGTACTTGAAAACTGTTATCATGTCACCCCTCAGTCTTCTCTTCTCCAGACTAAACAAATCCAGTTTTTTCAATCTTCCCTCATAGGTCATGTTTTCTAGACCTTTAATCATTTTTGTTGCTCTTCTCTGGACTCTCTCCAATTTGTCCACATCTTTCCTGAAATGTGGGGTCTACAATTGGACACAATACTCCAGTTGAGGCCTAATCAGCATGGAGTATAGCGGAAGAAGTACTCTACAATACTGCAGCTAATACATCCCAGAATGGTGTTTGCTTTTTTTGCATCATTGTTATACTGTTGACTCAAATTTAGCTTGTGATCCACTATTCCCCCCAGATCCCTTTCCACAGTACTCCTTCCTAATCAGTCATTTCCCATTTTGTATGTGTGCAACTGATTGTTCCTTCCTAAGTGGAATAATTTGCATTTGTCCTTCTTGAATTTCATCCTATTTACTTCAGACCATTTCTCCAGTTTGTCCAAATCATTTTGAACTTTAATTCTATCCTCCAAAAAATTTGCAACCCCTCCCAGCTTGGTATCGTCTGCGAACTTCATAAGTGTACTCTCTATGCCATTGTCTAAATTCACTGATGAAGATATTGAACAGAACAGAACTTAGAATCGATCTCTGTGGGACCTCACTCATTATGCCCTTCTAGCATGCTTGTGAACCACTGACACCTACTCTCTGGGAATGATTTTCCAACCAGTTATGCACCCATCTTATAGTAGCTCCATCTAGATTGTATTTCCCTAGTTTGTTTATGAGAAGGTCATGCAAGACCATATCAAAAGCCTTACTAAAGTCAAGATATACCATATCTACTGCTTCCCCCACACGTACAAGGCTTGCTACCCTGTCAAAGAAAGCTATCTGTTCTTGACAAAACCATGCTGACTGTTACTTATCGCCTTATTATCTTCTAGGTGTTTACAAATTGATTGCTTAATTATATGCTTCATTATCTTTCCGGGTACAGAAGTTAAGCTGACTGGTCTGTAATTCCCCGCGTTGTCCTTATTTCCCTTTTTAAAGATGGGCACTATGTATTATAATTATGTATAATTGTACAGCATTCAAATATTCCTGTTTACATGTATATTTAAAAGAAATATATAATAAAACTGCAAATATTTAAAGTACATAGTATGCAGATTAATTTTCAGTGGACAGATTCCCTCTCTACAGCTTTGACAGTATCAGGGGTCATTTACTGCTAGTGCAAACTGAATTCATTAACAAGTTGCTAGCTGATGAACAGTTAGTATATTCATTGTATATGTAAACCAAATTAAGGGTAGTTGATCTAATTAGCTACTTTCCTATTTTAGTAGATCTAAATAATAAAAATCACCTTGAATCCAATTTCTAAAACAAACTTACCGCCAGAATTATTTTTTCTTCTCTAATAGATTCTTTGGCAGTGACAAGCAGAAATTTTAAACCCATGTACAAAGGCAAATCACATCCAAAAGGCAGAAAATTATCCTATTACTGTGATGATTTCTAATTTTCTGACACAAAAGCCATCTAGATCACTGCTTCTCTTCTAAGACACATCATACAACTGACTGAATGAATGAGAAATCAAGGATCTGAGACCCAAAAAAAAAAGGTTGTACTTAATCATTACTATCTGATCACTCAACAGCAGCAAAACTAAGAATTTTCCTTCATTCTCAAATTAAATATTTTTCAAGATAAATTATTATTTATGAGAATCAGGGAAAAGAACTAATTGAAATTTATGTTGTATGTAATATTGCTATTGCTTCTCATCAAAATTAATATACTGCATTTTATTTATTTTTAAATGTTGACTGAATAAGTAGCATAATAGCAAATGTATCTATTTTACAAAGAGATATGAATAATTTAGAGAGTAAATAACTTTCAAATTCAAATTAACACCATTAAGAAGCAGACAGGTCTTGTGCATTATCTGAGGACATCTATCATTTCGCTAACCACTCAACAGATGTTACCATTGATCCATACAAATTAAGGGTGAGAGAACATTTATCTTGCATAGAAAAAGAAATTGTGCATTCAGAAAAAAGGTATTCATTAGGTATTTTATCACTCGCCTCTTCATTTACATGTAGCACTTGTTATTTCTGTCCCCGATACAACATTTTATTAATCAAGAAAAAAATAGTAGTTCACCATCTGCTAAGATAGAATATGTTATAATCACACACAAGAGCAGAGTGACTGTATGAACAATAGTTTTGAATCAAATACGTGTTTTACTTACCTTCATACGTTTCTAATATATGTACAGTGTCACCTATTTGTAAGGAAAGTTCATCTGCTCCCCTTGCATCATAATTATAGAAAGCTAGAAAGAGAAAATACTGTTATTAGCACACAGAAAAATAGAGCCACTTTCAAGTTACTGATTTTTATTCTACACATTTGTAAGTGACTTTATACCACAGTCAACCTCTTGACCCAATATTTTATACTGGCTTTCTATATCTTCAGTACTATTCTAATCCACTACTTCTTCGAATCACATGACATACCAAAAAAAAAAAAAAAGAAGCCACAAGTCATCTTTTCACTCAGTTTAACAGCATAAATTAGATAAAATTAGATAAAATATTTTTGCAATCATGTCACAGATTTGTTATTTGAACCAATACCTATTACTGTAAATATAATTTCTGATTTGCTTTTTTCATAAAAATGTGTATATCCTGGAAAACAAACCTAACAAAAGTATGTAAAAGTACTTTGTGTTAACCTCATGAGGTTTTATAATTAACTATATTATTTTGTCCTTCACTGTCACCTTTATAACAGCTTTATTTAGATACACTTGTAAAATGTTTAGAAAGCTTGATTTATGAATTTTAAAACAAAGCACCTTAATATTACTAAAATACTAAAGGGCAATCTGTGTTTCAGGCCGCACACCAAAAAACTACGCTTTTATTGCATCAATACTATATCCTAGAAACAAAAAACAGGATTAAATAATCGTGCGTATAAATTAGGCACGTTCACTATTAGCAAAGGCTAGTTATGAAAAGCAGAGGGTATAAAATTTGAGTTAAATACCTTAACCTCACCTGATTTGCGAGAGAAGGCCAGTATCCCTGATTCTATTTTATTCTATTCAGGTTCTTACACTTCACCCATCACTGGTATCTGACAGCAGACTAATGTTGCCCTATAATTATCAATAATCCGGAAGAGTTCTCGAACAATAAAAATGAAACATTTATGTGCATACAGTGAAGTATTTTTTTTTAAATCTGCTCATGTAAGCCCAACTTGGACATAAAAAAATATTACCAGGAGTGTTTGTTTTCACAAAAATTTCCAATAGTCCTAGATAATTGCACCTAACATACATGGCAGATTACAGTAAATGGTGAAGTGCAGTATCCAAGTATTCACTTGCTGTCAGTGTTCAACTGACAACATCTTTGATCACACAATGCATCATAAGCAGCAAGGGGCTGGCTGAACGGAGACTTAGTACTCAGCAAACTGAAGTGTGAATCTACAGCGTTCTAGTTTGCTACGCACTAAATGGCCATGCAGATCCTGCCACCATACACTAAAAGTTCCGTGAGCACATTATGGAACTTTTATTATATAGAAGCATGGCAACACAACCACTTCAGTGCACAGCAAGCTACAGCACTTTACGTTCACACCACGGCTTGCCATGCACTAAATTAGTAGACATGTCCACGCTATATTCAGTGTAAACAGTTGACAGTAGTATAAAAATAAATGATACAAGGGGAAAAAAAGGGTTGGCTAGTGCAAAGGTTCTTTCGAACCATATTAGACTATAAATACATCTAAATATCTTCTGGTAATACGTTCATTTATTGTACCTCCTTGTGTATTGTAATCACTTTGACAAGTCAAGAACTGTCTGCATTTAAATATTAATTAACAAAATGGCATCATAAACCTATACAATTCATTAGCATTTCTCTAAAAACTATGCTCTAGGAATTATTTTGGGGAAGTTCTACGGCCTGTGTCAATAGGAGGTCAGACAAGAGGGTCACAATGGTCCCTTCTCGCCTTCAAACGTACGAATGCCAGTAGCACAGAAAATCATGCAAAAACATATAAATAGTTTGCAAAGAAATTCCATAAATATGAAGTGATAAAGACACACAAGTCATGTAAAGGTATCAATGTCAATTTAATGTCATTTTATTATAACTTGTGAACTCCAGTTAGTAGGTTGCTAAAGTCTCTGCCCAATAAAACACCAATGATCCCTGTACACTGATAAAAAAAAGTGTCCCTAAAATGAACACTGGAAGTTAACTGCTGTAAATTGCTACGGCCCAAGGGCACTGCTGAGCTTCACATGAGTGCATGCATACATCTTTCATTCTCTGCTGGACCTCATTCCTGTCTGAGGAGTAATTTCAGAAAGATTAATTGTTTTGATCAGATGGACAGCAGCAAGATGTTCCAATGACAACTCAAAGAAAAAAATTCAGAAACCCAATTAAGTAAAACATATGACTTTACATCAATTATTTAGAAACTACAGTAGGTTTTCTGAAGTGCTAGCTGACAAAAAGAGTGAAGTCTTTGAAGTTTTGATTTTCTGAAATAAGATCACCTCATGTTTTTGTTTTCTTAGCAAAACTTGAAATAAAATAGCTGAACCTTTGCTGTTTTGGGTCAAACTAGAATTCCAACAAGAATACAGTTCAGACATCTGGCATCTCTGCAAATTCCACAATAGTGTGATCTTGCAGAAAAACGCATCTCATGCAACAGATATGGTTTCAAAAGTTATAGGAGGCCCAATAGCTACAAAACTGAATACAGCAACTTTGTCAAATGACACAACATGGCAGCATCATGGCTGAGGATGTTTCAAGAACAATTGCTTTCAAAACTTATGTTAAAAATTCCCTACTTAGCAATTCAAATAGATAATGCAACCTACATCACTGGTGAAGAACAGAGTCTAGGGTATGAGAATTATGTATTCAATAGCACCCTTCAGGAAGGCTTGCTATTTTATAAAGCTGTGCTAGGACACACAGAACAGGGGAAAGCTCATTCAAAACATTTCAGGAGGTGAAGATTTCTGTATGTGCTAGGATTACAGTATTGCAATCACATGGATTGTGCCATAGCAAAGACAGGTAAGAATAAAGCCTGGTCACACAGATCCAAAAACACTGAACTTCATGCCTCCGCGCTTTGTTTCACAGACTGCCAAGATCATGCTGTTAAGAAAATGTCTGAAAATCTGTGCCGAGTTATTGATGAAGCTGTTAAAAACACAGAACTTTATTCAAGACTGAATGCTCAAGCTTTCTCATTGCTCTATTATAACTAAGATTCCCTTCAACAAAACCAGCAAATGTAAGGAATTTGATAATCATGATGAAATGACAAAGGCCAAACTCCTCATATGGCTTCACAGCTTTAGACTCCAAATATGAAAAGAGTTTCCTCTCCAAGGCGACAATCTGTTTACACACTTCAGAGCTTGGCAGCATCACAAGGAAAGCCCTTAATCATATTTAAAAAAACAAAATGAGTATCTCTCATTGGCATGAAGCTTATTGCTCAGTCTGTTTCCTAAATCATTTCTGAAAGAACCATATCAAAACATGTTTTTCACGGTAGTCAGCCATTTATCACCCTGTCTCCGTTAGCTTCCAGATAGACTTGTTTCTTGAAACAGTGTAACTGTTGACAATAAAGTTCTTAATTGCCCTTTGAGATTTTGATATATTCCTTTTTTTTTTTTTTTTTTTTTAAAGTTCCACTGTGATACATTCAGAGGAGCCCAACATGGGTTGCTTCTTCAACTGACCCATTGGACATCTTTTGTTCTGTGAAAGGTAGACTTTAGAGTTAGCAAATGAAATGCCAATAACATGTAAATGAATAATATAAAATATAAAACAAAGCAAATAAGGAACAGCAGATACGACACCTATTACAGGACTCTGAAGGAATACAGGATATTGTTTAAGATAACAAAATAAAACGTTTCGACAGAACTGTCACAAAAATGAATTATAGACTTTTACTGAAAACGAAGCACTTCAGCACTATTTAACGTAAACTTTAGGGAACAGCGTAGTTCTACTGACATCAAAACCTGGCAATTTAATTAACCCTTAAATAAAATTTTCACTTTTTCATTAAAAACAGAAATCTCTGCTAAATATCTGAAGCGTGGCATTTTAAAAACATAACTGCTATTCGGCAAAAGCGTTTCATGAAAACACATTAACAAAAAAAATTTGAACAGTTCTGAACAGTGAAATGTTAACAAAGAGCACATCTTGTTTCCTAAACAGCAGAACAAGGCACACTTTATTTGATTATGAGCCATCAGAAATTTTCCAGTTTACCTGTGTTACCACTTTGTACAGCCGAATGCCATATTTTTAAGGATTGGGTGCCTAACGTTAGACACCTAAATTCATACTTAAAACTCCTAAGTGAAAGTGGTCTGATTTTCAGATCTGCTGAGCACTCGCAGGTCTGACTGAAATAAAAATGATCTGTAGGTGCTCAACATCTCTAAGATGAAGATGTCTTGATATTTTTCCCTTTGGAAGCTAAATAAGGATTTATGGGCTTAACCTTAAGCACCCAAGTCTAAAAATCTTTGGATCAAATGTTTTCCTTTACTCATCTAAATTAGAGACACATCCTGACTACCCATTTCGCAGGCATCTCAACTAAACAATATTAATAGGACAAAAACTAAATGTGAGTAGGAATGAAAGACATTAAATCCATGTCTTCTCTCTCATGCAATTCTCTGCTCATGAAAAGTGTTAACTGGCAGGCCTGTAAAATGAATTATTCTGTTTAGCTACTGATATTATAGAGGAAGAAGCAGTGCAATCTATCCCACCCTTCCCTGCCAATATGCTCAACTCAACCTGACAGGACCACCTCTACAACTGAACACAGCTCTGCCTCCATTCTGATTCAGTTCTTGATCTCTCTGAGATAGAGAATGAGAGTGATAATTAGTCCTGACTGATTTGAACACTCATCTAATAGGTAGTCTACTGTGATGACCAGCTACTTTCATAGAGGACACTGAAGAGCCATCAGATAATAACTGTTCGGCACATCATCATTGATGTGGGCTGAATAAGGAGCTATGACCTACGAGTATTGTATAGAAAGGATTAAATTAAAAAATCACTTTAAAAAAAGCATGTGAAAATGTACCTGTAGCATGCGATTCAGCCAGGTTTTCTACTTGCAGTAGCGCTAACAGGGAAGAAGATAAACATCTAAAATAACTGAAAAGAAAGTGTACCAAGCACTATGGTTATAAATCAAGAATTGGTAAAAGCACTCCATATAAGGGATCTAAAACACACTACAAAAGGATTTTAAAATGTACATTACAAAAGCTGCCAAGTGTCAAAACATTCTCTTGCAGAACAGATACTTAATCTAAGTCAGTGGTTCTCAACCAGGGGTATGTGTACTCCTGGGGGTACTTAGAGGTCTTCCAAGGGGTACATCAACTCAGCTAGATATTTGCCTAGTTTTACACAGGCTACATAAAAAGCACAGTGAAGTCAGTACAGTGCCATAGGTACAGTACAGTGCCATAGGTTGCCTACCCCTGTGTTAGACTGTCGCTAGAGGGCTCAGGAAACAAGCATCAAGTGGTGGGATAACATTGTGATGCAGGCATGGGGGAGGATGAGCAGTGGCTATAGAACTTTCATATGCACAAAGCACCTTCCTTGAAACATGTGTATAGCTTGCCCCTGTCCGCAGTGCAAGGTGTGATACAGCAAGGCCAGAGGGCAGCAGGAGAGTGTTAGCAGGGAGCCTTATTCCCTGCAAGGGGAGGAAGGTTTGCTATAGATTAACTAGGGCACCTGAAGCCAATTAGAGCACCAGCAGACAGTCATGTGATAAAAACCTCTGCTTCAGTCAGACAGTGTGGGAGTTGGAGCAGAGAGCAGTTTGAAGGAGATGGAGAAGAGAACAGTTTTGAAGAGAGACAAAAGGAAAGTTTGAAGGAGTGCTGCGGTGGGCTGAGAAACCCTAGGTAAGGGGCACCTGGCTTGTGTAGAAGGAAGGCAAGAAGCCCCTTCACAAGCTGAAGGGCAGGAGAGGGAAGTAGCCCACGGGAAGGAGCCACTAGTTCAAGTGGTACACCACAAACCTCAAGGCCCCTGGGTTGGGACCTGGAGAAGAGGGCGGGGCCAGGTCCCTCCCTTTCCACTCCCCTCCTCAAGGACACTAGTGGGGTAATTAAAATACTGGTTCAGAGGCAAGCAATGGCGCCCTGAACCTTCCCCAAAGAAGAGAAAGCGCGAAACCCAGCATAACAGTACCGGCAATTTGCCACAAAGGACACCAAAATGAGAGCTGCCCTAATAGTGGAAAAGCAAGTGGTGATAGCTACCAGTCAGTCACAAATCAGTTTGGAGTTGGGAAGTCTACCATGGGGGTTGTGGTGACCATTAATTGCCTCCTGGTATGAAGGACTGTAACTCTGAGCAAAGTGCAGGAAATAGTGTATGTCTTTGCAGCAATGGAATTCCCTAGCGATAGCTTGCATGTATATCCCAATTTTGGCCCCAGACCATCTTGCGATGGAGCACATCAACAGACAGGACTGCTTCTCTATGGTATTGCAGGGTTGTTTCACTGACATCAATGTGGGGTAGTCAGGGAAGGTGCATGACAACACATCCTCAGAAAAACTGGCCTGTACAGAAAGCTGCATGCAGGGACTTTCTCTCGAGACCAAAAGATTCCAGTAGGTGATGTGGCAATGCTCATAGTGAACCTGGGAGATGCAGAGTCAGTATTATGTGTACACTCACAATCTTGCAAGCATGCAGCACGGCCAGAGCACTAAACATGGTGAGTTCGGCCCAGGAGGAAGGGGTGCAAGATGGGACAAATGGTCTGGACAGTTTCAGAAGAGGATTAGTACAAGTGCCTGGGGACACTATTCTGAATACTGGCACCACTGTCCATAGGCAGTGGGCGACTGAAGCTGAGGATCCACACTACTGAGGATAACTGAAGATGCAGGCATGTATGTGCACGGCTTTAGACCAGGTCTGTATGCTGCTCGCCTGTGTCCTGCTTTGGGTCCTCCAGAAGTACTTGCCAATTGATGCGGCAAAGTTTCCTACAATGGGGAAAGAAACAAAGCAGCTCTGCCAAGGAATCTTCGGCAGAGGATTGCAGAGTATCTGCAGGAAAGTTTCCTAGAGATCTCTATAGAAAATTCCCGGGAAATCTCGGTGTGCATTAACAAATTCTTACACAGAGCCCCACCACATAGCTGCATGGGAGAATACAAAGCAGATGCAAACAGTACCTAATGTTGTTAATTTTGATTCTCTCTCCCACAAGCTCCATGAAGCAAAATAAAGTACACCTCTACCTCATATAACCATGCACTATCAAAGAGAAATAAGTACTTACCAGAGCTCCCCTCTCCTACTTCAGGCACACCCGAGACAGACTTCTGGGACTGGCTAGACCGCTCCAAAGTCAAAAAGTTGTCCTGGCTCGCCACGCCACCAAACAAGCGTGTCTCCTGTCCCACATCCTCCTCCAACTCAATCTCTTCATGCCACAGAGGATGGCATGCCGGTCCTTGTAAAAACACCATGTTTTTGGTGCTACACCAGAGCAACAGTTGGCCTCACTTGCATTCTGGTACAGCTGCCTCACCTCCTTTATCTTAGCAAGGCACCACTGAATGTCCCTTTCATGCCCTTCTCATCCATGCCACGAGCAAACTGCTCGTAGATGTCAACGTTCCTATGCCTGGATCAGAACTGCGACTGCACAGCCTCCTCTCCCCACGGACGCAACAGATCCATTAACTCCGGTGTATGAAAGCCAGCATGGTCAGCTGGGAAGATGTGATATGAGGTGTCTACCCTGAGCAAACAGGAAGTGGAATTTCAAAAAATTCCCAGGGTTTTAAAGGGGACTGGGCACATGCCTGTGTACATGGCTGCATAGCAGTAGAGTAAAAACTGCTTACCAGAACAATCATGATAGGCATTATGGGACACCTCCTGGAGGCCATTTAGGGCAACATAAGCAAGCTCAGTGTCTACACTGACACTGCGTTGCTCTAACTATGCCACTCATTGGGGTGGTTTTATTATTTCGGCATAGCAAGAGAATTAAATCGGTGGGAGGGGCATTATTATGTGTACATCTTCACTGTTTTGTTGATGAAACCTGACTTTTGTCAACAAAAACTATGTGGTGTAGACGAGGCCTAATTCATTAAGTATTTAGACAAGGAAAATCTCCGTTCTTCACTCCCTCCTGAAGCACAAATTGTTGGGATAGACAGAAAGCTGAATGAGGGAAAGAAATTGCCCTGGTGAGGGATGAGAAAAAAGTCTACACAAGAAGAAGGAATTCAGACAAGAGAGAAGGAAGCTGGAAAAAGAAGAGAAGTAAAACAAACTGGATTGAAAGAGTTAGCATAATTACTGTTAAATTGCTAATAACGGCAAATTAAGAGATTGTAGTAGTTAAAAGAAAACTCCTAGACCAAAGAATGTATTTAATAATTACATTCAATATTGGACTAAATATATGTTTAGGGATAATTTAGTTCCAATCATACAACATATCAGGATTGACAGATAGAATTCCCTGTACCCAAAACTTGTGGAGTTCGTCTGGTGCAGTAATGGTAATTTTGAAATTAATTTTTAGAAGACATACTGAGACACTCAGATGGAAGCCAATATATAAATTCAAGCATTCTTGTTTTTATCCCCAACCAAGACAAGAGACAGACAGTGGAGTACAAGGAAACAATGAGACGATACTGGTCAGCATGAAGCAGCGTTCTCAATCACACAAGTGTTTTGCATGCATCACAGCCAAGAGAGTTTTGAGGAAGGGTTTTAAGGTGGATAATAAGTTAGCTTTGGGGCTGTTTATGGGCACATGGGACAGCACAGGAGAAAGCACGAAAGTGCTTCTTTGAAAATTTAATGGAGGCTGGCATTATGGGCTGATCGGAGATATCAACACCTCCATAGCAAATGAGAGATGATAGGGAAGATGGTGATTGACCATGAATACAAGCAGCTTATGTTTGATGCGATAGAGAAGAGGGAGCCAGTCAAGCGATGCAAATAGAGGAGTAATATGCTCATAGTCACAGGGTAGGAAAATGATCTCTGCAGCAGCATTCTGAATAGGATACAGTGAGAACATCCTTCACCAGGAAACCTTCCTCCCAATAAGAGCGGGACAGCACCTGTGACCTGCAAGTGCACTTGGGTATAATTGGTGCACTAACACCAACTCTTATGAATTATGGCAATATATAACTAAGCCCTAAGCCGCACTGAACTATTATTCATTCACTTCATATTGGGATATATTAAAGACAGGAGGTGCAAAAGGAAAATTCTCAGCACCATCTAAAGGGGAGAAATAAAAAGTCTTTTCATCTTCCTAGATGTCAGCCATCAGTGTGAGGGTGAACCCAGTAACACAGATACACTGTATTTTGTCACTACTAACTGCACTCAGGTCAGTTCACAATTCCTTCTCGGTCCTCCATGTATTTTACAATGTATGGTATTCTTAGGGGATGCATTTCCTAGAGAAAGGAGAAGCCCTTAGAGGATAAGGATATCCCCCAATTCACAAGGAGAGATTATGCACAGGATCCTGCTCACTAGCATAGTAATAGTCTTATTTGTTGATTTCACAAACATGACAATCAGTATTTTTCCAGGAGGACTGGATTAAATCCAACATTATGGAGCAGAGCATAGGGGGCTGTTTCTGTGTCATTTTCCTCTATGACAGGAGAAATCTTTTTCCCCTCTTTTTCCTAACAGAGTAGTAGACTGAGCTGAAAGACATGCTGGTAGATCTAGAAACCAGATTCTCAACTGAAACCAGGGGTAGGGGTTGAATATTGCCTCTTCACTAAGAAGGGAGTGCTCAGTAGAGAAGGTGTTGTATCTTAGAGGGCTCGGCTGTGAACTAAAATTTAGCAGGAACACTGTAAACTGAGATATCTGCAGAGACTACCTCTCTGTGCACCTTCCATCTTTTCTAGTGGTCTGGAGGCAGAGTAAGTCAGGAGATCATTTGTAACTGGTGCAGAACAAGCTCACAACTGGAGCTTGCAAGGTATTTCTGCACATAGTGCACCTGTAGCACATGGTGTTATAAAAATTCTATGCAATATAATCCCATATTGACATCAAAGTACAGTTGCACACTTAACCAACTTACAAATTGGCTAACGCCTCTCTGCCTGAGAGAACTTAACTCTGCAGTTTACATGGGTGGAGCTCATATGAGATCAACAAACAAATGGAACAAATATGATCTATATTATATTACTATTCTACCAGTAGTACTGTAGAACTTCAGAGTTACGAACACCTCGGGAATGGAAGTTGTTAACTCTAAATTATTTGTAACTTTGAACAAAATGTTATGGTTGTTTTTTCAAAAGTTTACAACTGAACATTGACTAAATACAGTTTTGAAACTTTACTATGCAGAAGAAAAATGCTGCTTTCCCTTTTTTTTTTAGTAGTTTACATTTAACACAGTACTGTACTGTATTTGCTTTTTTTTCAGTCTCTGCTGCTGCCTGATTGTGTATTTCCAGTTCCAAATGAGGTATGTGGTTGACTGGTCAGTTGTAACTCTGAGGTTCTACTAAAATAGCAATCCAGCACCTCAAGAAGGAAAATTTTAACATACCCATATTGAAGTAGATGAAAAAAGTTCAAAGTGTCAGACATACGTGACAAGTGTGAAATAAGAAATCAATCAATCTACCTTGCTAAATGGCTTCCATCACCTAATGACCCCTAGCTCACTGTTAAAAATGTGTTAGAGCGGTTATGTAACCATTAAGGATTAGGTGCACACAATAGTGGCCAAGGCCCAAAAATCAATCAAAGGGCTGGATCAGTACTGTGAATGTGCCAAAACTCACCACAGCCATACAAAGCACAACTGAATTAAATAAAAAACTGTGTGTGTTTGAAACACACAACAGGAAACCGTATCAAACCAGCCAATGAACAGCAGTCTTTGTAGGAAACCAAGATACTGCTCTATGTTAACATTGTCATTTTGCCCAAAAAGAAAGAGATACTAACTGTAACTGTAATTCTTCAAGATGTGGTGCAGATTCTACTTAGGTGTGTGTATGCCCAGTATCCCAGAGCCAGAGACTTTTGCCTAGCAGTACATATAGAGGGGAGGCGCTTGCTATACAAAGTGGTGCCACCCCAACCCCCATCCATCTAGAGATGGTCTGTGCAGAGACTGCTTGCTCCTTCATGCAGTCCGCATGCAACATGAACAGGCAAAGTGAAACACAAAACAGTTTAGTCCTGTCTAGATAAAAAACTAGACACTGCTTGACATCCACAGTATGAATGCACTGTTCTTCTGGGGAACAGTGCAGCTAGGGACAAGGACAGGTAAATACACCACCTGATTCAGATGAAACTGAAACCCCACTCTGGATAAAAACGTTGGGTGTAGTCGAGGCATTACCCTGTCCTGGGAGAACTGAATGTAAGGCAGCCCAGCTATGAGGGCCTGCAACTCATTTCCTCTTCTTCCTGAAGTGATGGCTATCAGGAATGTAGTTTTCTGAGAAAGGAGGGCAGCGGACACAATGCAGTGGCTCAAATGGAGGGCCCATCAGAACTGTCAGAAGCATGTGTAGATCCCACAAGGGAACCAGTTCTCAGACTGGAGGATATAAGCAGAGAAGCCCCTTCAGAAATCTCCTCACCATGGCATTGGAAAAAACTGACTTTCCTTGAATCGAGGGATAGAATACTGATATCACTGCCAAATGCACTCTCACCAAACTGAGTGCAAGGCCCGATATCTGAAGATGTAGCAGGTACTCCAAGATGGATGGAAGCCTCTGTTGGTTGGGTCCCATGGGCCATGAACCACACTTTGGTAAGTAGGCTGACGTAGCGGAAAACTTCCTGTCGTTGAGTAGGACTTGTTGGACAGCCACTTAGCACTGCTCCTCCTCTTCCTTAAGCCATGAAACTGTCATGCTGTAAGGTGCAAGGAGCTGATCGCAGGATGGAGGGTGAGGCCCTGATCCTGAGTGATCAGATCAGGATGGAGAGGAAGTGGTATCGGAGGCTGAGCCAACAGAGCAAGGAGGTCTGGGAACCAGCACTGCCTCAACCATGCTGCAGCAATGAGGATGAGTTAGGCCCAATCTGCCTTGAGCTAGAGGTTGACCTGTGGAATGACTGGAATGGGGGGAAGGTGTAGAGAAGGGCCAACTGCCACAGTGGAAGGTGTCAGAGAGGGAGCCCAGGCTGAGGGCCCTTGAGAGCAGACTAGTAGAAACTTCCTGTTTTCCTTTATTACAAACCAGTTGATCACAGAAATGCCTCACATCGCAAAGATAAGCCAGAGAACACTCTCCTTCAGGGACCATTTGTAGCTTAGAGAGAAAACACTGCTGAAATGGTCCACAAGACAATTTTGCACCCCCCAGCAAACTGATTACTCTTGGAGTGAAGTCTTCAATGCAGAATTGCCACAGGTTGACTGCCTGAAAGTAGAGTAACCTGGAAAGCAAGCCCTCTTGCTTGTCCCCATAATACAACATAGTAGTGCTGCCAATGAATATGTGAACCACTGCGTGTCTGATGTGGTCTTGGAAGGCACAAGATGTATTGTTGATGGTCCAAAATTCCAACACACTGATATAGAGTGAGGCTTCCTGTTCCGACCCCAGGCCCTGCACTCTCAATGAGTCCAGATGCACCCCCAACCCAGAAGGGAAGTGTCATAATCACTGTCTTGGTAAGAGAGGGCTGAGCGAAGGGGATCCCTTGGCACACACCGCATAGGGACTCCCATCTAGGGAATATAGGACTAGTGGAGGGAGGTGAAACAACCCATCCAGAGGATGCAAGGCAGGGCAATAAACTGTCTTGAGCCACATATTAAGGGGATGAAGGTGCAACCTGGCCAACTAGACCACCTGCGCACACGCACACACACACACACACACACATGTGGCCCAAAAGGCTCAGACACACAAGAAGTGTCGTGGACAGCTGGGACTGCAGACTGAGGCAGGGCTGTTGAATTGCCTGGGAGCAGTCAGTCAGCAGGAGAGTTCTTGACCTTGTGAAGTCTAGCAGGATCCCAATGAACTCAATTTTTTGAGTGGGGGGGCCGAGGTTGCTTTGCTGTGTTTAATCTGAGTCCCGGATGGTCAAACAAATGCAATGTGGGGTAGGCATGGGCAAGAACCTTCCCTCTGGAGCCACCCATCAGCAACAAGTCATCCAGATATGGAAAGATGTGAATACCCTTCCTCCTGAAATATGCCACAACCACCGCCACGCATTTGTTGAAGATTTGGAGGGCAGAAGAGAAGTCAGACAGGAGAACTGTATGCTGAAAGTGGCATTCCCCTACCACAAAATACAGAAGCTTTCTATTGGCTCAGCACAATGGCCACACAAAAGTAGAGTGCCCTTAACATCCAGAGCAGCAAATCAGTTGTTCTGAGACAGCGGGGGGGAGGAGGAGAAACAGCCAAGAGAGTGACCATGCATAATCTCATGTACTTGATAAATTTGTTGAGGCTGTGAAGGTTGAAAATAGGTTTCATCCCATCCTTGGATTTCGGTATCAGGAAATACTGGGAGTAAAAGCTGTGGCCCTGGTGTTCCAGTGGAACCTCCTCCACCACTCACAACTTCAAGAGAAAGAGCTGATCTGTTCAATAAACAGTGTCTCGTGAGAGGAGTCCCTGAAGAGGGGCAAGGAAGGGGAATGTAAAGGGAGTGTGGATAGGAACTGGACAGCATAGCCCGATCTGACAGTGTCTAGAAACTAGCTGTTGGAGGTAATCGAGTCCCAGACATTGTAAAAGCAGGCCAGACTGTCCCCAAAATGATGCGGGGGGGGGGAAGAGCCAGAGAAGGGGGAGGAATGACTGGACCAGTGCTCTGGACAAAGGAGTCAAAATGGGCACTTGGTCTGTTCCAAGGGAAGACATGAGGGCTATCTAAAGCTTGAAGGACTTGCAGAAACCATTTACTAAATTGAAATTTAAAAAAAGCACTCATCTGAAAACTCTAGGCTAGCACAGTGCCAGCTCTTGACACTCCAGCAAAAGTCAGACTGCACAGACCTTTGTGCTGGACTGCAGCCTGATTTGGAAGGAGGGGGATCCAACCATTTGCCACAATTAGCTGAAAGTGTCAATTCACACAGTCCCCAAATACACACACTGGATGCAGTGTTATTGTTGAGCCTTAGCCCCAGCTAGCCCCTCTTTACAAGCCATTCACGGAATGAAACAACTGAACTCTTCCCCTCTGACGAAGAAGCCTGGCAAGCTAGATATCTGTAGTTCTAACACCAGTACACTTTGCAATCTTCCCTTTCTGTGGCTGCACAAAATCCAGTGCCAAGGAAATCTGGCTACATCAGTGTGAGGTCTCTATAAAGAAGACAATTTTAGCTCCTTTAGATGATGGGAGATGTCTGAAACACCAGCCCCCTGCTCCTGCAAGTTTTTCTCTCCCAATTGCATCAGGTCTCTATTGCAGTGAATACAATTTTGCAAGAAGCATGGCTTTTCCTAAGTATTTCTATAGCAGTGCAGTAGTGAGTTTAATGTGCTAGCTATATTTTAATAGTCATTTCAATTGACTATAAAAGTACAGCTCTGCATAATAAAGCTGCTATTGCATTACTGCAGAAATATTCAGCAAAAAAAATGTCCCCTGCAAGATGCTATTCACTGCAATAGGGCAGGGCAAAAAGCCCAGAGCTAGAGTGGAAAAAGGGGTGGTGGCAAGAAATCTGTGTTTTCCTTCTGTCACAGTCTTTTTCCACAGGCAGAAAATCAACCAATTCCTATATTGATTTTTTCAGGAGGCCATGGTGTATTCATTTTTGTTTAAGTTCTTCAGAGATCAAACCTTATTACATTTATCTTTACTTGCCATCAGCTTACATACAGGCCCCAGTCCCTGAGGCTCTCAGGCTCCTGCAGCAAGAACTGCAGAGAAAGAGCAGAGATACATGCAGAAGTCAAGTAGTCCCCCAGGAACTTACTCTCCACTGTTAAGAACAACTGCCAAAGAGAAGAATTACTGCAAACAACTATAGCTTGTCCCACCAATATTTTCTCTCCTACATTACAGTCAGCCAGCTTCATAGATATGAACTGTGTGGTTTGTTTCTGAGGTTTTTTATACACAGAAATTAATATAAGATTCAAATATGTAAGCAAGCCAAACAGTATTGCAGGCATAAAAGAGAAAAGCAGCATTTTGAAAAAAAACAGGGGGAAATTGTTTTACTCGAATCAATAAGAAGTCACATGACTTATGTAGCTTTCAGAATAGCAACAGAACAGACTCAGCTTGGAAGCGAACCCAAACAAAGAGCTACTGTATGCCTTAGTCAAGGTTTCAAAGCCCCACACTCTGGTAATCAATCTTTTTTTCTTACAATGGCGTTTCCCTATGGTGATCTTACAGTTTTTCAGGGTCTCAAAAACTGTGTCTTCCCCATTTAGGAAAGCCTTTTGAACCAATATAAAATGATATGTCCATTCTGAAGGAAATGGAGAAGGGAAATTTAATTGGTACAGTATGTTTAGCAACTCAAATATAACTATTTCCAGCTTCTCCAACATTTAAGTGCAAGGCTACCTATACTTACAATTGTAACATCAATTTGATAATTTAATACAAACTAACTTATTCAACATATGATTTCTAATTGATCATTCTAAGCCCTTTCTAAGCTAATTAAAATACATTTAATACAGGACTTCATCAAAAATGATAAATCTCTTGCGATGAATGCAAATATTATAATTTTCCTATAAATATTTACTGCTTACTGTATTACCAGTAAACTGAATCCTAACTTTGCTCTCTGCTGTTAGACATATTTTAATGTATTTAATAGGTCAAAGACCCATCAGAAGTGCTGTCCTTGCACCCTAAAGATGTAAAACATCCCTATTAAGACAGATTAGCTCAAATAATATTCTATACTACAAATTATTACTTGGTAAATATAATAATTGGAACAGAGTACTTAGAATGCTATTGAAGCTCATACATATTAATGTTAATATGATATTTAAACTGTCACTAGCCAAACAGTGATCTGCTAACTACCTTCCACCTTTACGTAACAGATCAGATAGCACGTTCAATAACAACAACATGCTATTTGTATACCAGTAACCACATCTGTGCTAATAAAAAGAGAGAAAAAAAAGGATTACCAGACTAACCAACCACGGAACTAACATATTAATCACAGAAAGATCAAGAAGAAAAGATGGAGAGGGACTTCAGCAGTGACAACTAGTGCAACCTTATGCAAGCTGCTGGAATCCCTACCAGGCTGCTATTCATCTTTCTTAACAACAGTGGCTAGGAAGGGGCTGATGTTTTGTCTACATGGGAAACTTGCACTAGTTTTTATTAAATCTGAGCACATGCACATAAGTGTGTGGACACACTTCAATTTAAACCTCTTCCCAGTCAATAAAAGGGGGCTGCACCAGTTTAACCTCACACCTTAGCTACACCAGTGCAATTTCCCCATGTAAATAAGGCCCATGTAAACAAGGCCCATGTAAGCCCCACACCTCAAGCTTCCTCTCCCTGCTGAATAGGAGACAGCGCTCTTTTTCTGTTAACTCCTTCTAAAGCCTGTGAGGGTTGTAAGGCAGCGGGAAGAGGGGAATGGTCTCCACCACTTTAAACATTCCACTAGCAAAAGAAACATTTTAGATTTTCTCCCTTTCTAGCCCTGCACAGTTCTTTCCACTCTCTTCCTCTTACTCTACCATGTGGTGTTGACCTCAGAGGGCAAAGTCAGAATTCAGGTGGCTGATATAGATTTCTAGTAACATACTGAGACATAGGACCTGGTCAAATGCCCATTCAAGGCCTCTCACTGATAGATTAACTTCAACAGGCATCAGGTCAGACACACAGCATTCAGACCACATATTTTAACATTATGCCATTATGAGTATGGCTGTATTTTAGAAAACAGAGCATTCAAATGCATCTTCGAGCCATCAAACTAGGGCGTGGGGAATGAAGTCTTTTTAACGAGTCACTGTTTGTTTCTTCACAATCAGGATCAATGTATTGTGAAACTGCAAATGCCGGATGGTTGGTTGTCCTTTTATATTTCTATACCATACTCCTGATCCTTCTTTCCATCCTCTTTTCAGTGTGGTATCTTCCCACTGTTGGCCTACTAAACGTTGGGGGGGCAGAGGAGAGTATTTCTTGCATGTGTGTCTTACAAAGACTGGTCGATGCTTAGCAACAGTTAATATACAATTGTATCTCGGATACTGCTATTTCCTATTATAAGAACATGTTCCTAAGAGTAAATAACTCCTCTAGTACAGGGGTCAGCAACCTTTCAGAAGTGGTGTGCCGTGTCTTCATTTATTCACTCTAATTTAAGGTTTCACGTGCCAGTAATACATTTTAACGTTTTTAGAAGGTCTCTTTCTATAAGTCTATAATGTATAACTAAACCATTGTTGTATGTAGAGTAAATAAGGTTTTTAAAATGTATTAAGAAGCTTCATTTAAAATTAAATTAAAATGCAGAGCACCCTGGACCAGTGGCCAGGACCCAGGCAGTGTGAGTGCCATTGAAAATCAGCTCATGTGCTGCCTTCGGCACCCGTGCCATAGGTTGCCTATCCCTAGTATCTCTGATATGGCTGTGCAGCTACTCTTAGTAAATGCTGACTTAAAGATAGCCACTGTGCCCCTGCCAATTTTTACATCCAGTACAGAAAACTGCAAACATGCTTGAAGGAGAATGTCGAGCTCTTTCACTGGAACTGTGAACAAATCTTGTGCTGGACGAGCTCTAACTTTCACAAATCACCTTTTCTTTTCAACTCTTTTCCGTATCAAGAAATCCTCACTCATGTTCTATGCATTACCCATAGAGCTTGACATCGTATGGTACTCAATTTGTTAAACACTCAATTCATTCTTCATCTCCAGTTTCTGAACTTCTATCTCAAGACAAGACTATTAAGGAATCAAAGGCAATGATAAGACAGACATCTACTGCTGATAATCGAAGTTTCTATGTCCTGAAAAAGCAGCTTACTTTTAATACATAAATCAGTGAGCTTATTTCATGTAATGATTAATGATGAATCATTATTTAACTTCAGGGACCTCATTTTCCTTTTCATTCTGCCTTCAGTTTTATACTTTACATCCAGTGCTGAGAAAAATAAAATAATATGTTATCTTCAAATGCAAAAAGTGGTTTTGCAACTGTGTATTATTTAAATTTTCAAAAAAAACAGGAGTACTTGTGGTACCCGAGTCTTAAAAGCCACAGAAAACAGCCAATAAGAAACTAAAAATTAAAAGTTCAAGAAACTTTAAAAGTGCTACACTGTCCTTCTACAATGTTATGCTATAATTAACAAGTGGCATGCTCTTGTTTTTATTTGTATTTAGGGAGCACCTAAAGAGGTCAATGGCAATACAACTGGGGTCTCCCTCACATTAGATATTGCATAGTAAGAGAGAGCCCATGCTCCAGAAAGTTTACAGCCTAAATAGAGCAGGCAGAAATGGATGGAAACTAACAAAATATATCCAAGAATGAAGTTCAGTTCTTACTTTGGGAATTTTTTTTTTTAAGTTTTGTTTTTTAAAACCTAGCAAACCAGTGTCCTCTCTCTTGTCTATTTATATGCTAACTGGCCCCAAATGCCTGACAATTACCCTGCTCACCCCAGATTCAGATTCCCAGACTAAAAAAAATTAATAAGACTTAACAGCAGAAAAAATAAATCAGATAATTCAGTAGAAAGCCAGAGACATCAAGTTTAAAAGACCTGTACCTTCTACAAATAACCTTAAGTCTGTCTCTACCACACTGCACATTGTCCACATGACGATGATAATTTTTCCATCATCTCTTCTTTACCTTCTGAGTGCAACACAAAGTTGCACCCTCTCTAATTTGTTGTAGACAACCAGGCATTGAATTGCTAGCTACCATTATCTATCCAGTGGGTGAGGTACAAGTGGAAATTTGGTAGTAAATATGTATTTTACACACACACACACATATACACACACAGAGTAAGAGTTCTAGTGGCCCTTCTATTGTGACCAGAGAAGGGAAACATTTGTCTGTTCTAGTTCTTCTAACTTGACGGTATGTGAGGGTTTGTGCCCCTGGTTACAGGGTAATATGGCCTAGTGGCCAGAATGCATAGAGTCACCCCAGATTGCAGGGCAATACAGCCCCTAGTGGCCAGAGTCCATAGAGTCGCCCCAGGTTGCAGGGCAGCACGGCCTAGTGGCCAAGGTCTATGCCACTCCACCGGGCCCCGGCATCCGTCCCTAACCGTGGCGTAGGACCTTGCCACTGGCTCGGCTGGGGGTCCTACCGAAACACGCTGAGACTTGCCAGGGGCAAGGTACCAGTCCGTCACACACACACCCCGGGTCATTTCCTACCAGCTTAAGTGTTGAGGTCTCCCATGAGTTTCTAGGTTCCCTGCAAGACTTTGGGTTAGTCGCCTCCTTGGGTTCGAGCTGGCCTGGAGAGGCTTCAGTCCTCTGCACCTCCACGGGCGGTGGCTAGTCCTCCGCAGGAGGTTCCTGTTCAGGTCCTTCCCCTGCAGCCGCCAGCCCAGACTGAGCTGGGCTCCCTCCATTTATACTCCCAGAGCACTTGGAGCATGCCCAGTACAGTTGGGGCGGGACTTCCGCCAACAGTGCTACCGGCCTGACGCTGCTGGGGCTGGTGCTGCCCAGTCACACAATATCAAAAAGGTTCAATGCAAGATAGTGGCTGCTGGGGAAATAACAGAGGTAATACGTGAACAGACTGTGGTCGCTTACCTGTAGCTAGAGTGTTCGATGGATCAGGTACAGGTCTTGAGTTAGGATACAGCAGATAAGCAGGATATTAGGTGACAAACAGATGATATTAGGTGACAAATCTGAGGAACTGTCCCAGACTGAAGTGTCATTAGAGGTGGTTTTGGAACAAGTTGATACACAGTAATAAGTCACCAGGCCCAGACGCCATTTACCCAAGAGTTCTGAAGGAACTCAAATATGAAATGACAGAACTACCAATTGTAGTCTGTAACCTATCATTTAAATCAGCTTCTATACCAAATGCCTGGAGGATAGCTAATGTGATGCCAATTTTTAAAAAGGGATTCAGAGGTGATCCCAGCAATTACAGGCCGGTAAGCCTGACTTCAGTACCAGTCAAATTAGCTGAAACTGTAATAAAGAACAAAATTGTCAGATGAACATGATTTGTTGGGAAAGAGTCAACATGGGTTTTGTAAAGGGAAATCATGCCTCAACAATCTACTAGAATTCTTTGAGGAGATCAACAAGCATGTGGACAAGGGGGACCCAGTGGATATTGGGTACTTAGATTTTTTGAAAGCCTTTGACAAGGTCCCTCACCGCAGGCTCTTAAGCAAAGTAGGCTGTCATGGGATAAGAGGAAAGATCCTCTTATGGATTGGTAATTGGTTAAAAGATGAGAAGTAGGAATAAATGGTCAGTTTTCAGAATGGAGAGAGGTAAATAGTGGTGTCCCCCAGTGGTCTGTACTGGGACCAGTCCAATTCAACATACTCATAAATGATTTGGAAAAAGGAGTAAACAGTGAGGTGGCAAAATTTGCAAATGATACAAAATTACTTTAGTCCCAGGCAGACTGCGAAGAGCTACAAAAGGATCTCTCAAAACTGGGTGACTGGGCAACAAAATGGTGGATGAAATTCAATGTTGATAAATGCAAAGTAATGCATATGGGAAAACATAATCCTAACTATACATATAAAATGATGGGGTCTAAATTAGCTGTTACCACTCAAGAAAGAGATCTTGGAATCATTGTGGATAGTTCTCTGAAAACATCCACTCAATGTGCAGAAGCAGTCAAAAAAGCAAACAGAATGCTGGGAATCATTAAGAAGGGATAGATAAGAAGACAGAAAATATCATATTGCCTTTATATAAATCCATGGAACACCCACACCTGGAATACTGCATGCAGGTGTGGTCGCCCCATCTTAAAAGAGATATATTGGAATTGGAAAAGGTTCAGAAAAGGGCAACAAAAATGATTAGGGGTATGGAACGGCTGCCATATGAAGAGAGATTAGTAAGACTGGGACTTTCCAGCTTGGAAAAGAGATGACTAAGGGTGTGTCTACATCTACAATTTTGCAGCGCTGGTTGTTACAGCTGTATTCGTACAGCTGTATAAGGCCAGTGCTGCAGAGTGGCCACACTTACAGCAACCAGTGCTGCAAGTGGTGTTAGATGTGGCCACACTGCAGCGCTGTTGGGCGGCTTCAAGGGGGTTCGGGGAACGCGAGAGCAAACCGGGGAAGGAGACCAGCTTCACCGCGGTTTGCTCTCGCGTTCCCCGAACCCCCCTGCAAACCGCAGGGAAGGAGACCTGCTTGCTCGGGGATTCGGGGAACGCGAGAGCAAACCGGGGAAGGAGACCTGCTTGATTACCAGAGGCTTCCTCAGGTATGCTGGGATACTTGCTTATTCCACGGAGGTCAAGAAAAGTGCTGGTAAGTGTCTACACTTGATTACCAGCGCGGGATCACCAGCGCTGGATCCTCTACACCCGAGACAAAACGGGAGTACAGCCAGCGCTGCAAACAGGGAGTTGCAGCGCTGGTGATGCCCTGCAGATGTGTACACCTCCTAAGTTGCAGCACTGTAACCCCCTCACCAGCGCTGCAACTTTGTGATGTAGACAAGCCCTTAGAGGGGATATGATAGAGGTCTATAGAATCATGTCCGGTGTGGAGAAAGTAAATAAGGAAGTGTTATTTACTCCTTCTCATAACACAAGAACTAGGAGTCACCAAATGAAAATTAATAGGCAGCAGGTTTAAAACAAACAAAAGGAAGTATTCTTCACACAATGCACAGTCAACCTATGGAACTCCTTGGCAGAGGATGTTGAGAAGGACAAGACTATAACAGGGTTTAAAAAATAACTAGATAAATTCACGGAGGATAGGTCCGTCAGTGGCTATTAGCCATGATGGACACCATCCCTAGTCTCTGTTTGCCAGGAGCTGGGAATGGGTGACAGGGAATGGATCACTTGAGGATTACCTATTCTGTTCATTCCCTCTGGGGCACCTGGCATTGGCCACTGTCAGAAGACAGGATACTGGGCTAGTTGGATCTTTGGTCTGACCCAGTATGGACGTTCTTGTTCTTATTGATTTAGCTCATAAAGACAGTATCAGAGCATATGCTTCAATATTATGAATTTTGCTTGCACATTAATGTGTCAAATGGAGGATGGTATAGTTGGGTATGGAAATAACAAAATTATAGAAGAAGCTATGACATGCACAGATGGAATACAGGAAGAGATGATCAGGGACACAAAGAGGTAGAGCTAAGACTTCACAAACTTCCCCTAAATTTTAATAAGTTATGTTTTAGTAATTAATTGATCTCTCTTAATACTACTGCTATTTTATTCTTTTAATCTGAGATTTAGCTAATATTTACCCAAAAAGTTATTTTTTATAAGTTTGTTTTTCTATTCTTTGTTCAATTGTATTATGAGAGCACCTGGAGGCTAGCGCCCCAGTAGACACAGTAAAACATGTAACAGGCAGTCCCTGACCAAAACAATTTACACTTTGATGTGCAAAAACTTTTTATAGCCCTTGCATGATGTCTTGGATCACAAAAGGACTGGACTCAAAGAGCTTATAAATTCCGTGCAATATTTTAGATATTCAAGAGTCTCAGTGACCCTAGAAAAGCTTTTTCACATGGAGGCCATCTTCAACTCCATGTGTCCTGGCCTGATCAAATATGGACTGTCAAGTCATAAGCCTCACATAGTGCCATTGTGTGGACTTTACATACTCATTGTTCTCATGGATTTAAAGAATTCAGACACTCAAAACTATCACACTTTGCAAAACAGTCAAAGGCATCAGCTTTTACTGAGGCCAAAACTTATCTGTTCTGGAAACTTCAACTTGTTTTTTTGAGATGAGGTGGCCAAAAAGAAAACAAAAAACAAACTTCCCATTCCCACAACACACACCCCAAATCACTGAGAAATTGAACAGGCCCCTTATAATTAAATACATTTCTTTTCAATATGCCTAATTTCTTCATCTCATTACTTTCAAGAGACGGTTTCTGGCAGAACCCCATGCAGACATATGAAGTTTAGCACAAGTTGAAAATGAGTTTGGACAAAGTTAGCGGGGGCAAGTTTGTGCCTCGAAGACATGCTTTAAACACAAACCTAGTGAAAACATTAGGTCATTGAGATACTATTAGCTCTTCATAAAGTACTAATCTAACACAGAAGAGAAGAAAATAATGTCAAGTATACTCAGAATTCACTGCCAAGCAAAGTTATTGTCTGTAGCCTAAACAAATAACTACTGTATTATATTATCAACATTTCATGTATGACTACAGCCAAGTATTCATAATCTGTCATCACTCTTTTAGTACTTGCATGCATATCAACTGCAGCAATGCTGTTACTCCTAAGAGTAACATACAGAAACTGCCCAATTGGACCAGACCATTTCATCTAGTCTAAAATCCTGTCAGTTTCCAACAGTACCAAATGTTTCAGAAGATGATACAAGAAAGCCCTGGTGGACAACAGTGGAGTAGTCTCCACATAGGGAAACCCTCTGTCAGTTAGTGATTATTTCATGCCCTGAAAAAGGATTTATGTCCTTTTAGATGTTTTTAAATCCTACTGTAGATCTTCACATTATCCATGCAAGTGTCTAACCCTGTTTTGAATCCTTCTACATTCTTGGTCCCAATGACTTATTAGAAGCACAAACTGACAAATTCACCTAATGATAAACAAACAGTTTATAACAATGCAGTAAAAAGAAGAAATCTTTGGTTCCGTCAGAAGGTTTGGGTCCCCCCACCCCTACTCAGACACTATGGAGATGACCACATTAGAAATGCCGTTAAATAAACTCTGTTGTCACCTTAGTTGAACTGGTATCTGAGCAGCTTCTCCATTTTCCCATTAGAACATTCCAAGAGCTGAACATTCTGAACTACAGATCCTTATTATCTTCTTCTGGTTTAGTCCCTCTTAATGCTCAGTTGTGTCTCACAACCCATTTTACAGAGGTTAACACAGGCTGCTCTATTTGCAAGTGAAGCCCCAGTCGGCTGAAAGTTTCTTGATAAATTTTTGTACATATTTTTAAATCACACTCTGATAATTTCTCAATCAATATTTTCTTACATTGCCTCGCTGTACATTTTGATTATTGGTGATGGAATTTTTTTTCATTGGTTTATATGTGTATGGTGAAATTGACATTTATCTACATTTACCATTACAAATCTAATCCTTCCAAACCTAATTACAAAAGCCACCTTTAATTAAATGATCACACACTGCTTACCAGATACAACATACTGTTTTTTCCCTGTAATGTTAGATACGGTGCCTGAAAAATCCAGTGTACCATTTAGCTGCAAACTCCAAAGAGGTGTGCATGTATACACACACAATAACATAGCCAATTATTTTGTGTTGTATGCTTAAGTTTGTAGTATGTAAGTACTGTTTCCTTTAGATTTTTATTATGCGTGGATTATCTGGTACACGGAGAACAGTCACATGAAACAAAATGCTCAAATATTATTCTAAAGCTGAAAAAATAAATTAAGGGCCAGTCCTTCAGTGAGCCCATACTGCATGGTGGGACCAGAGAGAGAGTCATAACCCAGCAAGACAACAGCTCCTATTTCAAGGACTACCCTCCTTTGTCAGGGGGGTCACCACTGCCTAATTCTCAGGGCTTCACTGAAGGAACATCTTTTGTTCCACTTTCCACTGTTTCAAAATTCCACTCTTTCCCCTGCTGATGTGGGTTTTTTTGGCCTGAAATGTGACCACTTAATTAAAATTTGTATTGTAATGAATACTCACAAGGGCAGTGTTTCTCAAACTATTGTACTGGTGACCCCTTTCACATAGCAAGCCTCTGAATGTGACCCCCCCTTATAAATTAAAAACACTTTTTTATATTTAACACTATTATAAATGCTGGAGGCAAAGCGGGGTTTGGGGTGGAGGCTGACAGCTCGCGACCCCCAATGCAATAACTTCTCGACCCCAAGGGGTCCCAACTCCCCGTTTGAGAACCCTTGCACAAGGGGGTACAGTTTAAGGCTGCAGACAACCTACACTATAATATTTCATAATTTACTGATGACTAACCAAACAGTCTTACTGTTTTCCTAACAAATCTTAATTTAAGAGAATATTTTTGTAGCTTTAAGTATAGATTACAGTATTCCCTGAACATTTCAAATACTTACCATGAAGATTTATATTTGTTTGGCATGATTTGTCTACTGGATTCACATGCATGACAGATTTCTCTTTTTGAGTTGCTCACCATCTGTCTGTTTAAGGTCCTATAAACTCAAATATCATGAGCTACTTCCACCTAGCCCAGTATTTAGACATATTTTTGTTACAAAGACCAATAGAGGAATATTTCTAATATTATCAGCAATTTCCATTTCAGTTTATTTCTAATACACTGCCTTCTCCCCACGTTACTTTAAAAAAAAAATCACAATGAAACAACTAAACAATTCTTTAACTGATAATATACAATTACAATACCCAACAGATTCACTCCTTACTGCAAGTTCTTCTTCTGCAGTACCCTTGGACTGATCATATGACCTCTGTCACAGAGAGGCAAGAAGATGCACCTGGGTCAGAGTCACTGTACTAGGAGATAGAGCTTATCACAAGTGAGTGAGTACCTCAGCACCAGCGAACTAACCTGGATTCCGATCAAGTATATCTTCAAAAATCAGAAGTTCCTTGGTTTGCACAGCATAAAATTACGAAGTGATTAAGCAGAAAATGTCAAGCCGATATGGCGGCAGACGTAGTGATATCTGGTACAAACAGCCACAGAAAATTAGGCCACGGAGTAAAATCCCACCAATACCTACGCATTTTGCATCTAACTTGTGCTAGAGTCAGTAATAGATAGGTGTTAGTCAAGAACGGTGTAAAACGCTCTAGAAGCTTACAGTTTTATTTTAGTACATATTTATATCCACACCAACCTAAAACTGCTATATTTCACATGATTCTTTAATCATTGTTTTTAAGACATATTTAGGCTTTTAGTTAATCTAATAGCAATCTATTTTAAAAAAGAAAATCCCTTTGGTCTACATTTTCCACTTAATAAAAGAAAAAAAATGAGAGTCAAAACAGACTCCCAGACATCTTTGCTGTTCCAGTGCCCTTTGGTCCTATTAAACAATACAAACTACTGAAACACATTTTGTGAAGTCCATGATGCAACAATATGACCAGTAGATTACAGCAAAGCAGCAGGACCATGAAATATTGTATAGAAAAAATGCAACTATCACAGCTGATAATTATTTTGGTTGCTGATCCATCTGTTTGCTTTTTCATATACATACAGATACATTACATATAATAGCTCTCAACAGCATTATTTTGGTTTTGTTACAAAAATACATAGTGGCAATGCACTTCAATAGATATTTTAAATTTCACTGCTAAAATTGAAATTCAGCAATTACTTTTTATATTACCCAAGTTTCTATGCTAAAACAAGAGTTTACTTAATGCAGTAATTGTATAAACATGGCAAAAATTATATTAGTTTAAAGGAAAATACATGAGGCTTTGTTTTTACAATCCTAGTTTAAAAATTATTACTACAGGACCTAGATTCACCAAATTTTTAACAAGCACTGGTTCAGGAAGAATATACTTGAATTTATACATCCCTCCAAGCCAGTATGAGTCTAATATCTCTAGAGTTATTTTAGGCCTTCATTAGTCTTGTAAAAAGCAACTTTTTGTTGAGATACTTAAAAAAATAACCTTTGCACAAACAGCAAAGTAAGAACTAGAGCCAAAAAAAATCTTCAAATTAAAAAAATCCTTAGCTTTTATGTTGTAAACGTTGACAGAATAAAGATGAAGATAAAAGAGCCCTATTAGATTATCCAGTGCATCTTCCTGCCAAAGCAAGAGTATTCTGACAAACAGCAGCCCATAAATCCTGTACAGACTTTGACTAGTTGCCGCTGAGCCTTATTCAAAAAGTCAGCATTTTAACATGCAGAAGTACATAGATAAAACTGTCAGACATCTTTAACATCATAAATCTTTTAAATATGGATTAGAACTAGTTCCTCATTCTCATTTCCACTCACTGCTATAAGTCATCTATCATTGATTCTTTAGACAAATTTAAACACACATATACAAGTATTTACAGAATCGATCCAGTAACAGACTTAACGTTATGATTACAAAAAGTGCATCTGATGGTCCACAGCTGATATCGGACAATCCATAACCACATTTACTTCAGCGAATAAATCTTGCAATGTTTGTTGCAGTTAACGTAGCGAGCAGAACAATAGTCCTTCCTGATAGAATACATCCATCTGACTTTGAATTACATTCACTTCCCTTTTCATACCAGCTTTTCCACACACCAGAGCAGATGCTCCAAAGGCACAGTATTATACCACAAAACTGTTAACTATATATAGCATACAGCTATACCACCTTGATTATCAAATGATACATGGAACTTCTTCAGAAGCAGCTGTGTTAAATCAGGTAACACAGACAAATTCCAAGTCCTAAACTATTCTGTAGAGTTGTCCAATGCTGTTAAAAAGATGTCATGTTTCACTCCCATGGGCAGATGAATATCAGTAGTAGATAAAGTGATCCACCTAGATAGTTTATAAAGCTACATGGGATCCTTGAGGATGAAGGCTTTAAATAAAAATGTATAGTACTGCATAAAACTTTATAAGAACCTTTTAGGCTAACAGTGCATTTGAAATTCAGATATGGAACAGGGTCTTTTGCTGAAATAGCACAGCATAGTCACAATGCAATTATTTACATTGCAGGACAACCTCAATGAGATCTGCTATCACCACCAAAATGAAACTACACAGGAATGACTTGGATAAGGAGAAATAGGTGATGTAGTGCCCTTAGAATTATCGGATCATGATTTATTAGCCTCAGGAGCAACTAGCACAAGGCTGGCACAAGAAAGGTGAATGGTCAAGACCTCTAAGCTCTCAATGCTGGAGCTAAGTAGCCAAAACATTTTGATTAAGAAATTAGCACTATATAAATTGATATGACACTTTAAAACTGCCTAATTAATAGATCTCAGAATGTAGTTGTTAACGGGGAATCATCAGTGAGCAGGGGTGATTTTAGGAATATTCCATATGGATCAGTTGTCAGCTCAATGCTACTCAGTAATTTTACCAATGACTGGTAAAAAAAAAAAATTGTATTATATATAACACCATTGATCAAGTCTGCACATAGCACAAGGGTTGGCAGGGGGTAAACAATACTGAAGACAAAATTACTGAGAGACAGAGAGAGAGATCTGGACTGCACTGTAAGCTGGGTATAATCAATCATATGTTTTTATACATTTAGGAACAAAAAGTGTTGGCAAATAATTCAGATTTTCAACTTGTGATACCTTACCTTTCAGTCACATGTTGCCAATAAGACTGTAGTTCTATAATGGGCCCCCAAAGCAAGTAAAGTACTAAAGAAAACAACCATTTTCAGACACTGAAAACAGGACTCCCATCAGAATTTATAGGTTAAAATATAAAATCAATAATACAATTAATATCTTCAGGACAGGACATTTGTATATATTTCTTTACTGTCTTTAGAGAAGAAAAGTTGATAAATTCTACAGCTGAAAATGCTGCTATCAGCTAATGTCTACACAATGCTCAGTAATGCAGTATAGGATTTCTTTCACTGTATAGAAAAAACGTGTGTTTAAGAATTAATTATACTCTTCAAACTTTTTAAGTTCTGCATTGATATAATTATTACTGGAACATTTTTTAAATCTAATTCCACAAGTGAACAGACATCTTATTATAGGAAAATCAAATTGTCCTCGTAACTAAACAACTCTATCATGAACTTTAAGTAATGCTAAAATAATTTGCAAGTCTTATCAGAGGACCAGCAATTCAATGGGAATGAAATTCTGCATTAATTCTGGCAAAAGGCTCCATCTGTCTAACATTACACAAAGTATCGCTGCAAAACTGTAAACTGTACAGACAGAATAAATAAAAATAACTAAATTAATTTTACCTACCTAAATTTTATCTTCTCCCATGTGGGAACTTAATGCTCCATCAGCCTAGTACAGATGGTCTTTTTGCAATTTAGAAAGGTAATGGCAGGAAATCTGAAGCCCCTCTTTAGCAGACTCTTGATCTTTTGGTTTACAACATCCTGAAGGCCTCTGCTCTATACATTCAGTTTAGGATCTTCCTGTACTGGAAGCAATCTTGGCTAAGATGAAGAAAGAAGAGTCAGTCTTGGTGATGGAAAAGAACTGAGGTGTTTATTTGCACCTGGTATAGCTTTTGAACGACTGTGCTGATGGACCCCTTCTTCTGGGGTCAAATGCACCACTGTCTCCAGAAATTCTAGCATAATGAGGACTGGTTGCCTTTCTTCCTTTGTTTAATCTTGAGAAGGTCCGGAGTTAAGGACAGCCACGAAGAAGAGTTCTGGCAATGGTAAGTAAGATCTGCCAACTCATCAACCTTATCTTTTAGGCCTCTGCTGATGACTGGGGAAAAGTTGTAGATGCTGATCAACTCTTCAAATGAGGAAGGCTGTTGGACCTCTCTGCTCCTAATAGGTCTTTATTTCTTGTGATAAGTTCTGGATGGGAACCAAGAAGATTTTGAGGAGACTGAGTGCTATTCAGGAAACTTGAGGGACTCAGGACAACTTGCAACCACCAGACCAGGGGGCCACTATGACCCTATGGCAGGAGACAGGCGGAGAGAAGAGGAATGAGTGCAGTCTGGATCTCCTCTGAGGACTTAGGCCCTAAAGCTGGGCCAAAAAAGGTGGGAGGGGCAGGGTCTTTCAGAGTCAAAAGGCTGCTTACATGTAAAGTCACCGGGAGTTTCAAGCCAGGTGAAAGACAGTGCTGTCACTTATGACAGAATGCCTGGCTGATCCCTTAGAAGAGCAATCAGGAGCAGAAGGGACTGAGAACCAAAAGATGTCTGAGCATCCAAAACTTTCTTCCTCCTCAATATGTAGGACATATGAAGCCAGCTACAGAAGAAGTCTAGAGAGGGTTGAGAGAAAAGTACCATCCTGAACATATCCCTTCCTTTTAACTGGCCTGTTGCATTATCTTGTAGCTAAGATCAGTTTCATTTGAAAGGAGCTAAACTGAATGTTGGGAATACCCACGAATCCAGGCCCTGCTTTAAACTGTCCAAAAAGCTCCTCAGATATCTGTAACCACTGCTCTTGCTCGGTGGGGGAGGGAGTCTAGGTGGCTGGAGCTCAGTGGCCACGCAGGACCCTTTCATAGGAGTATTTGGTCCCAATTCAACCACCAATTGTGCTAAATCAAAGAATTCCTAAGTTCCCTTGAAATCCTATAGAATGACCCTCTCACTAGCAGTACTGCTGCTAAGCTGGAGAAGAAAAGGCAAAAACGTCTTTCTTGAAATGAGGATCCACGGATAAAGCCCTGAAAAAGGAAAAAGACTGTCTTTCACAGGCGCAGATTACTGAGCATCATGTGGCTACAACACAAATGTGCTAGCTGACAATCAACCTTTTAAAAATATGGTCAGGAGAATTTTTCCCCCACTACTTCTGAGGCATGGAACAAAAGCAAAGGACTACTGGAGCTGATGGTACTCATTAGGGATGCAAAAAGTTAACCAGTTAACCAGTAAGCATTAGGCTTATCGTTAACTGACCTTAACCATTAACCTGGCAGCCCCGCACCAGGCTAGCTGGCCGGAGCAGCCCCGGCCATCCCAGCAGGACTCCAGCCACTGCAGACTCAAGACTGCTCCACACCAGGCCGGCCAGAGGGACCTCTAGTATCCATTATGGAAAAGGTCTCTTCAGCATGAACCAGGACAGAGTGTTTTTAAACCAAAACAATTTTAATAATTGATTTAAACCTTTTTTTAAAATCACTGATTTAAATCAGACTGAGGCTTTGTAAAATTAATTTGAAAATTTCTGCTACTGCAACTTTAATCTAAAGTTTATAATGAATTAAATTATAAATACTGTTTTTAAGTGCAACTACTGGTATTAGATATTATACCAATTCTTACAAAACTGCTATAAGCAAAAAATAAAATATTGAAAATTCAGACCCTAATCCTGCAAATACTGAAGCAGATATATAACTTAAAGCACATAAGCATGTTCTTGAAGTTAAGCAAGCACTACTGCATCACAGGCTCACATGATATTTTTTATTTAAAAAATCTAAGGCCCTGTCTTTGTTAAGAAAAAAAGATATGTTCTTAACTCAAGGTAAAATGCTAGGAAGACAAGGAAGTTTACAGTTTTCAAATATTGAAGTATTATCAGCTTGCTAACTCACATGAAAATTAGAAACTGCCTTCTCATCCCTAGGATTTTTACCTTGAATTAGCTAAATCAGGTTGAAAACGCACCCTTTTTTCCTAGTGAAAACACAAGCACCAATGGAGGAGCACAGCTTGGCTCAAGTACTTAAGCGTCCTCAACTTGTAGAAATTCAAATGTTGAAAATGGTGTTGGTCACAAATATGGCATAGACTATTTGCTTTTCAATTTTGTGTCTTTTATTCTCACAGAGAAGATGTTAATGAGAGCCTGGACTTGCTTTTTTCCAGCACAAATAAGCATTCTAAGTGTGAAAATTCTTCCTTTAAAAAAAAAAATGTAAAATCTGAAATTTTACTAATTGTGAAACTTAAAAAACAAATATATAACATCCACTTCAGCTATTTAAGACTATAAAATGGGGATAAAGTAAAGAACTAGCAATATAGAAATAAAAACATGATTTAAATAGAAAAAAAATTTCCTAAGTCATGATTTTTATCTACCGTGACATGAAGTGCTTTACATTTCAAATAATTTATACCACAAAAACAAACCACACACTCTGGAATGCGGTCAGATTTGACAGGGAGATGGTCAGCATTGTAAATTGCCTGCATAGGACTGTATTTCCTATATTCAGAGAAACCAGTTGCCACTGTCACCCCAAGACCAAACAGAATCCTACATACAAGCCCCAGGAAAGATACACACAATGTAGTTCAACAATCAAGAAAGCATTTTATGCAGAGGCTAATTTAATAGATATTTTAAAACATTCCTTAAAACTCTCTCAAACATATCAGGTCTAACTCCATCTAAGAGACACTTGGATAAGTTTGTATACTATAATAAAGGAGAGGACATAGATAATTGACAGCTTGGCACTGGAGAATCAGAAGTTATTGCTATTAATATTTATGAAAAATATATCACTGTATTACAATGGAAATTCCCCTCTCTCAGCGCTCAGGGACATCAGATACCAATCAAAAATATCAGAAGAAATCTGATTGCTTCCTTTAAAATGCCAGTCACATCTTTTATTAAACTAAGTTTGTAAGTACATTTGCCTTTTTTGTTTCTCTTTTTTAATTTAATAGTGAATTATACTGTAACCATAGACAATCTCCTAAGAGGGGCTGAGCACGCCTCTTCAATGTGATTCACAACAGCTCAGCTCCTTTCATGACTCATCCCAAGCAGAGGAAATTCTGAAATTTAATCATGATCACCTGATCCATAACACACTTTCATCAACAGAAAGATCCTTGTTTGCTTCAAGAGTCTTGGAAGAGGCCTTATTTACTTGTTGAAATGTAGTGTACAATTTTGCATAAAGCTATCAGGAATTAAACTATCAGTACTTTTTCCTCCTGCAGTTTCACAAAATAATTACATATATGAAAGGACTTAAAAAAACAAGCATTTATTATTATTATTATTATTATTATTATTATTATTTAAATAGATAAATAGGTTTAAACTAATATCACAAGCAACATTTACAATCATTATTTTAAAAATTTCTCTGGGAGCGCCTCTTAAGATACACATCTCATTTTCATGAGAGAGTCCCAAGAGAACAGCAGTAATGCAATGTTGCTTTAGCACAGCACAAACAATAAAAAGCAGGACACTCAAGATAATCTAACAGAAAGCACAGTGAGCAGTTGCAATTTCAATAAGCTATTTAAACCAGGAAACTCCAAATTAAGCCTGGCACAATGTCCTTGACTCATCTCAGACATTACTAGCACACACAGAAACAGTAGCATGAGAAGGAAAATATCAGCCTTAAGATACCTAGGCTTCTATCCATACTGCATCTTTAACACTGAACACTTCATGTGTATTTTAATATCTTTCATGGCTTTTGGCCAGGTTCCCCACCAGCAGAAGTTTAACTATCCTGTATGACCTGTCAGAGAACTAACCTGCATTTCTGGCAGGAGAGATTCACTGTAATACATTATGAACCTTTTCTTCTTGACGTAATTCTCAGAAACTATGAATGCAAAATCAACAGCTCTACAACTCAAAATATGAGGACAGTCCCTATATGCTGCCAGTCAAAGCCCTCCATATATTATCATAGGTGTCAGTCAAAGCTCCAAACCTTATACTAACAATCTTTTTCCTTCTGTCTCTAATAGGAAGGTTTGACTCAGTGAGGTGAGCTGGACTGCAGAGGTTCCCTAGCTTTTGGAGGGCCCTGCTTTGTCAGCACCCACTCCCATGCTTTAGCCTAACACCTATTTTGTAGGACTAATGCAAACACCCAACCATTCTCCCAGTTACCAAAAGCTTATGTATTGTGACCAAAGTAGGCAATTAAAACCTTTTGATCATTTGTACGATCAACTGCCTCATAGTTAGCTCCCTCCTTCTGATACTAAAGTGTTCCCACATACTCCTCATGACATACATCCCTGACTGACCCAGTCAGGTGCTACAATTTACCACCCCTGAAATCTGTCTGAGGCCCATATTGTCTTGTTTCCTGCAGAACCCTGTAAAACCTAAGACCAGCCACATCAGCAAGTTTAACAAGATGTTACCAGTAACTGGCAACTTGTGCCTTTTATCGGATAAAATGAGACCTAGTCATGTATATACAAGACATAAGCCAATATGCTGCTCAGAGCCAACAGCTAGTATCCCTTACCTCAAGTGGAAGCAATGCCCTGTACTTTTAGGGCCAAAGATAGAATTCTTTTACCAATGTCATACAAACGTGGTATAGCAGAGAAGGCTAGTGCTTGTACACAGACTTAGATCAAAAATACCATGATAAGAAAATGATTTGGCGTAATTTATTAGTCCAACAATTACAGAGCTAATGGATACCACCTGGTGAAACCCTACCTAGCTATAAGGTGTCGAGACAGCAAATGTGAAAAATCAGGACAGGGGATGGGGTGGTAATAGGAGCCTATATAAGAAAAAGACCCAAAAATTGAGACTGTCCCTATAAAATCAGGACATCAGGTCACCTAGCTATATGCTCACACCAGTACTTGGAATATGGCTTGTCACAGTCAGAGAACCTTCCTTCACCATCTTCTTTCTCCTTGAATTTATGAAAATGGCCAATTTATCCAAAGCCAAGAGCAGAGCAATAAGGGTGAGATTTTATGGAACCACAGCAGACAACAGCAGCAGAACTATCCATGCCTTTAAACTGTTGGCCATTCAGACAACATGGCAAACAATAACCAGAGACATGAAAGGTAGTGCAGTTTGAAGGTACAGATGCTCCCCGACTTATGCAAGCGTTCCGTTACACCCTGCGTAACTCAAATTTTCTGTAAGTCGGAAACATATACGTGACCATTACACATAAAAAAACCAAACCTATTTCTAGCTTACGGAACTTCTTCCGTAAATGCGGATTTGCGTAAGTCGGGGAGTGTCTCTATAGGCACAGGATTGGGAGATAAGAGGCCCTGTGCCTTGATCAAGATACTTTGTCTTTCCACCTGTTTTCCCCCATTTGTAATGATCCACCTCTCTCAGTAATGTCAGGATTAAATATGTGCAAGGCCATGCCAGGTGTTCTGTGGCCCACAGCAGAAAATGTTTTCAGTTCCCCCACATACATCCTCAAAAGCACACAAAAAAATTAAACATGAGGATTTGGCACTCCCGAATGAAGGCATCTAGGATAGCTGCCCTGCTCATCAGCTCCTAACACCAGCCCTGAATATCTGTACAGTGCTTTGAACACACACAATCACTGTACAAATTCTAAATATTACATTTAACCATGGCTAAGGCAAAATAAATCACCAGCATGACTGGTACTGTCTCTGCACCTTATCCCAGTTTAAAGTCAAGCCAGAAAGGGTCTAGAATATTAGCAGAGGTCCGGTATATTTGGAGAGTCTCTTCATTAGCTTTTCTATGAAGCATAAGTTGGGATCATAATAATATGTCCACATTACCTCTAAGCTCTGACTCAGATTTAAGACCAAACCCCCAGCCCCCCATTCGTCCACACAGAAATTGGCTTTACTCAGGCCAGGAACCCCTCTGGACTCACGCCCGTGGACCATGCAAGGGGGATGCATCAGAATCCAAGTCCCATTGTGATGGTATTTTGCACTGTGGGTGCAACTCCAGTCTGAGTCATACCCAAATCTGGTGGAGAGTCCACCAATGCTATCCCATGATCCCTTGAGGCTGTTTCTCCCAGTCCTTCTATCTAGATACTTTCCACTTACTTTCCAGGAACCAGAAGGAACCTCTTCATTCAAATACAACTCCTTGACATTTTCCCTTTCATTTCTACATGGTCTGCTCAACTGGAAACACTGGCCAGCATTAACAAGTTAGCCAGCATCAAGCACATGGCTAGATGGCCAAAGGAATGCAACCAGATTCAGACAAACATCTTGGACACCTGGCACCAGAGGCTAGATTTTAGCAAGAACAAAAAAAATAATCACATCTACAAAGCTATATCCAAGCGGCTGACAGGAATGGGGATCAAGCAGGCAGCAGAGCTAAGCAAAGTGAATAAAGAGGCTGAAGACAGATTACTGAAAATTCAGAGACTCTAACAGCATCTCTGAGAATTCCCCATCTTACTGCCTTCTTTATGAGGAATTCGACCCGGTACTGTAATTGGTAGTAAGCACAGAGCCCACAGTAGTAGTGCACAGCAATCTGTTGATCAAAGATGGCACACATAAAATGCACCAAAAAGGTCAAGGAAAATAGTGGGACAAAGGACACCTAGAAATAGTTTGCCATGCCATCTATTTATATGCATCTTTTACTGATTGGCATTGAGTTTGGTTATTGAGTTGTATGTTTTGATGTCAGCTGGCCTGCTTTGCTGGTTTTCACATTGTTATGTAAATATATGTGTAAAATAAAGTTTTGAATTTGCATACAAGACTACAATAAGCAAGTTTTATTATATGTAACGTTAAAAGTGGCACAAACTTTAACGAATATCAGCCCATTCTCAAGAAATTTCATAATAAAAGTTTTAAAACTTATCACAGTAATCCATAAACTGTAAATTTAAGTACATGGCCAATATTTACAAAATGCATAACATCTCTTTACATTTCATGAAAGTGTTTACAAAATTCTTAATACTCCTTTACCCCAATATAACGCAACTCAATATAACATGAATTCGGATATAATGCGGTAAAGCAGTGCTCCAGGGGAGCAGGGCTGCGCACTTCAGTGGATCAAAGCAATTTCAATATAACACAGTTTCACCTATAACGCGGTAAGGTTTTTTGGCTCCCGAGGACAGTGTTATATCGGGATAGAGGTGTACATAATACCAATGTTTTAAAAAAAAAACCAAAGCTGCCTCACAAGCATACACAGCGCAACTTCAAATACCATTTCATTCCCCCTCAGGCTTGGGACTGCACAAACCCATTATGAGGGCACATAAAGCATCCCTGATTTCTGTTAAGTGTCTGGATCTAGCACCTTCATGACAAGTGCATTGTTTGGCTGAATTTACCGATTCAGAAATCCAGCATTAGGTTGAGCCCACTCCTGGCAAAAATGTTCACTCTTCTCCTTACAGACATTGTGCAGAACACAGCAGGACACAGTAATGCAGACTGTATTGACAACATGGTTTCCAAATGGCTCTGAAGAAAGCATCAACAGGATTTCAATCTGCCAAATGCACATTCTACCATCATCCTACAGCCACTGAGTGAGTAGATGAAGCTTCTTTCGCTAGGTCCTCTGAAATCAGGGTACAGTTTCATAAGTCATGGATGGCAGCAGGGAATAAGAAAGGTCCCCTATAACAGTGCGGACAGTGAGTCCATTTGTAACAATGCCATTTGGTAGGAATAATATTCCTGCTTAACCATAATACTAAAGTCCTGATGTCTGGAACACCCTGGCATCATGTTCCTTACCAATGTAGCCCACATTAGTGTCCATGAATCTGCCCCTGTGATCAACCAGGCCCTGCATGTCGGAGCCCTTTGCAGTTTATGTATTCATGTGCTCCTAGCGGTGAGCAAACTATAGGTGCATGAGTCCAATCAATGGCCCTGGCCCAGATTGCAACACTTGTTCTCTCCAAGCCAGTAATTATTTCAAGAACATTGTAATGCCCACTACCTTTGGGTACATAGAATCCTGATCACAAACCTCTGCCACAACAAGCCCCACAGTTGATTTGCCAATTCCAAACTGGTTAGCCCTGTACCTGCAGCAGATGGTGGTAGTCAGCTTCCATATGGCTATAGTGATCCACTTGTGGACTGGCATGGTCTCCTTCGTACAGATATTGTGGCACTGCAGGGTAGGGGCAAGCTGATCACAATCCTCCAAGAACATCTGCTTCTTCATGCAAAAGTTCTGGTCATCCCAGGTCCGTATAGTGATGTGATGCCATCAGTCTGGAGCCCTGCTCTAGAAACACCGGTTCCACCAGGTTGGGATCCATGTTAGTGGCTCTGGCTGCTGGGAGCATGTGGTCACAAAAAGTCTCAGCTGGATGTAATGGTTGGTTAAAACCACCCAAAACACTTCTGGTCAACTCCAGCAGGACAGTCAGACAAGTTCTCCCACAACCTAATGAATCAGATGAGGGCACTAGGAAGCCTGGGATACAATAGTATATGCCCAAAGGAAATGAAGTTCTGACTCAGATCTGCATAGTACAGCATGGACATACCAGCACGGTTGTGAGGCTCAGGTTTTAACACAGAGTGGATGCTGAAATGCAGGCCTGGAAACACTGAATCTGCAGGCATGAGTCACACAGACTCAGATTTACTATATCTTGTAGATGTACCCCAAGTCTTCTAAGACAGCTTACCACACTTAGCTCCTCTTCTTGGCATACATGAGGGGTGAGCTCAAACCAGGACAAAAGAGCACAAAAATTACAGTACCTACATCCAGATTGAAGGCAAGTGTGTGGTGGACTGTGGAGGTGTGTTTCATGATCACTTGGGATAACACCATAGCGAATAAGATAGACATGAAGTCTCTGGACCCCTGTAAACCACTACCACTATTGTGTGCAGAATGCTGTATATCCACCTGGCTGGTCTGCCTATCTGCCTCTTCCTGGCCCCACAGAGTTTGCTGTATTTCAGTAGTGTTATATGTATACGTCTTTGAAATGGTTTGAGATGAGAGCCAAAATATAAAATTAAGATATTACATGTGGGGTGAGTGAGGGAAGATAACCTCATTAAACTGTAGGATTACTGATCATAATTGTGGTTTAAATTATGTTCTGTGTTAATCCAATAATGATGTTCAGTCTGCTAAGAGACAACACATTCCCCCACACCCATTCCTGGCCTGACCTCTCCCCGAATGAAGTGCCGTATTCCTGCAGGAAATGAAGCTGAGTCACACTTACAACTGCATTCTATGATAATATTTATAAACTGCATTATAATGCCTTTCATTTAGAGGGAGCAATTGTAGTTTATACGTGCATGGGATATTCAGGATGGTTTATAAATCCCACACCAAAAGATTAAGTTAATAGAGAGGAAACAACATTTCTGGGACATAATATCCTACTACAGTATCATATTGACACCATTACCCATCAGTACAGATACAGAGAATAAATTATTGTGATACATATCAACATACCCAATAAGTTTCTGGAACCTGATATATTAAAAACACTAGTCACGTACAGAAGCATACAGCTCAAAGGAAAGAAAATACTTTTCTGAGCTCCCATGACTACAACAGAAGTAATAAAAAAAAATGTAAGGGGTTTTATTAATCCTACCACTATTGACGGCGACTCTTGCTTAAGGGTAGCACACATATGATAAAAGTGCAAGGGTTAAACATTAATTTAATATATATCACTAAGAGCCAACTGCAGCTGGATTAACAATCCCATGTATGAAGTGATAGATATTCCTGTTTTACCCTCAAATCATCAGATCATATTGTTCTAGTCAATGTTATTAACAGCATTTTCCAAGACAGAGCATGGCAAGTAGTTAGACTGTTCAAAGGAATTTTTGCTTCTTTGATGGAAAGTGGCAACTGAATTAGAAAACTCAGAACAACTACATTTCATCCATCATTTTCCGCAATAATTCCATCAAGATCTCCCTGATGTCAGAGGCTACATCATATGGGTAGAAATAAAGAACACTCAACTAAGATTAGAAAGGAAAAGGGGGGAGGGGGGAAGAGACAAAGTGTGTGTGTTAAAAGAGGTGAAGAAGCAAAGGGAAGCTGTGAGAAGAAAGATGTTTCAAGGCTCTTTTCACATCTTAGATTTGTAATGTACTTAAAGTCAGTCAGTCGAGCCACTTTCATGAAAAATCTCAGTGGGAACACTTTATTACCAACCTTTTGACTAGCTGTCCAAATTTTGATAAAAAAAATAAGATTTTCATTTACATCATATTGATTTTTCTATAAACAGATGCATGTTTAAATGGGAAGCTATGTCCTTTCTTCATGAAAATGTTCATTTAAACAGTATATTCCCATGAATCAAGGTTATTTCTTACTGATACAGAACTGATATACACAAACGCTTTTTAAAACATTTCAGAAATTTTAGGTTTCCCAAAAACAATAAATCTGGCAAGACCAGAATCCTCCTAGTTTAATATATAGACATGAAAAACACATGTAACCAAATTGAACATATTAATCATCCTTAGAAGGCAATTCAGTGATGCAGAAAAAAGGATATTCATCCTAAATCTGTTTTGAGAGCCAGATTTTAAGAGTATAGTGCAGGCAAATGAAAATGTCTATGTTCACTTAGCATCAAATCTAATTTTCCTTCATAGCAACAATACATCTATTTTCAACTCCTACACCCTTGAAATTCATTAAAGAATTTCCATAATGTAGCTAGTGATCACCACTCACATCTAATCTGGAGGGGGGGAGCCCAAGGAAGCTGTTATACCAAATAAATGCATGAGCTTTTTCTAAGATCTTATATTTGGAATTAAGAAATATATAGATACTGCACCATTCTCCTACAAACTCTGAACCTATTTTTAAAGAGATAAAACACTGATTCAACACTAGTATGTCAGCTAGTTCCAAAATACTTCTGTCTTCTATAAATATCAAAAGCAGTATTTCAATTTTAATTCAGTGAAGTCCAGATCTCTAAAATGTGATAGTTTCCCACAATGGATACCCAGATTTACTTAAAGAACTTAATTTACACCTCTAATCTTTACCCAAAGTAACTAAAGACATTACTTTGGCTCCTGAAAAGCAAGCTCTCCAGATTCTTCATCTAATTTGTAGCCTCTTGGCAGTGGTCCTAGATCCCAGTATTCCAAAAACCAAGAGATGGAGCTTTAAATTCAAACTTTAATCTGCTTCCCAAGTAGCCCACTAGATCACTAAACACCTCCATATTTAGATTTTACATATACTCAACCATTATGATTTTTCCTGTTAGACAAGCATCTGTCTTTTAAACGTTCAGTTAACTGGATTTCACTATATAGCATCAAAAACTGAATTAACTGTCTGTGCTTTACAATTAAACTTCCCAACTGCACCTTGGTGATACTGGAGAAGAGACAGAAAAACAGGATTACACATTGCTGTACTTGTGAAAGACCTTATATAAAATCCACACTTGACTATAAATGACTAGCTTTATAGCATCCCCTTCATTCATCCCATCATGCCTAAAACAGTTACAGAAGATACAGATGTTTATCTATATACAATGTGATCTGAAATATTTAGACACATTTGGGATGAGTTAATGATCCACTAGAAGCCTTAATTTTTTAATTTCCTTTTTTATTTTCCTTATAATTGAAGTTCTGTGTCTTACACATAAAGCATCGCTCCATTTACTATCTAGGAAGTAAGGGCCTACTACTAAACCAGGGTCTAACACAAAGACATGCATCCAACGAAGTGAGTATTCACCCACGAAAGCTCATGCTCTAAAACGTCTGTTAGTCTGTAAGGTGCCACAGGACTCTTTGCTGCTTTTACAAAGACGTGAAATTTTAAAAGTCATGTACTACCCACAATAAATTCCTAAAGTTCACTATGCTCCTCCCAGTCCCAGAACTTCCTTCTCCATGATATACAGTGGTTCTTCAAAAAAAAGTAAAATACAAAAAAAAGTTTAAGCACTGAATGAGACAAAATAAAATTCATTTTCACACTTGCAAGCAATATTTCTAAGAGAATCCACAAATTGAAAAAAAATTCTCTCACATTAACATTTCCAAATGGAATACTAGAGTTTATATTTCCTACCTCAAGAGAAACACTCTTACATATGCAAGTAAGATATAGTCTGCTCCCCTTCTACTCATAGCAAATGCTTTTGATGAAATGGTCCACCTTGAAATTCAGGAAGTTTCTGGTTATCTAAACATTCTGCCTAGATACTGACTTTATTATGGAGACTTCTGAATTAAAAGTCAGCTGTAGTTCCTCTCTCTCATTTCAGAGGGACAGATGTGAAATTGAGAAATATCTAAAATAGTGTTTTCTGCAGAATAGAGTGCCCTTTTCTCCCTCTATCCCCAAACCTTACTTCTCTTAATGTGGAACAGTAATGTAGAGAGCGTTCAGTGCTGTCAAAACATTCGTTTGTGGAGGGTAAGCACTATAATTCATGCACCCAACATTCATGAACAGTCTCCCAAGGGAGAGGAACTGAGTCAAGTAAATACCCTCAAAAATGTTTGGGATCAGTTCTGGAATTTTACATTTTATTCAACCATTACCAGCAGAGAGCTATTTCAATAAACCTGAAATAAACTGTGTAACAATTGTGTCCCATTATACTCATCTAAAATGGAGCAAAAAAAAAAAAAAAGTGACAGGGCAATAACCCCTAACAGCCTTGTTTGCCGTGATCACTGAAATGTACCCTCTCCTATGTTTCTAAACCAGGCATTTAAGAAATTCAAAGCAGAAAATCCGTAATACACTGATGATAACACCTGCCCTTACAGTGCAGGAGTCAAAACCCACTGCAATTAGGCTGCATAAATAAAAGAAAATTTTATTCAGTGAACGAGAAATGGCTAGAGAGAGGCTCATCCTAGCTCAAAGACGACAAAAATCAAAACCAGGCTTGTCCTGGGGAGGGACAGAACTTTAGATATCTTTTTAAGGAGGGTGGTAATAATGCCCAGCCAGCGCTGTCCCGAGTTGCACCCTAGCCAGGCGGCTAGGGGAAAAAGGGCCCGCGGGACGTTACTTAGCAGCCAAGTGCCAGGGAAGTGCAAGCCAATCCCGCGGAGGAAATGCGATGTCCAATGTGAGCTGCTCCCCATTCCCACCCCCGCTACGCAAGGCCTTTGCGGAGGGAATAGGCGCGCCTGCCCTCCACCTCCTCCCAGTTTAGTGCCAAGCAGCCACGAGCTCCGGCACAGGGCAGCCCCATGGGCAGAGCTCGCCTGCCCTCGCCGCGGCGCAAATGCAGACAATAAGCAGGAGGCAAGGAAATAAAGGGAGCAAAGGCTGCAGCGCCCGGGGAGAGGCCGGGAGCAGGAAACGCTCCAGCAGGGGAGTTGTGCGGGCGCCGACTCTGGGCTTTCCCGGGAAAAGAACGAACTTGTGCAAAGTTTGAGTCAAGCAAATAAAGCGCAACAAGCGGGATCCCGGGGGAGCGGAGGAGAGGGCCTCACCCACGCCGTATTTCTCCTCCCTCTTGGTGGGCACCCAGCGAGTCATGGCGCAGGGGGAGGCTCTCCGCCCGTCAGGCGCTGGGGAGCCGCGACCGCAGCCGCCGAACCGGGATGGGATGCGGGGACTCCGCTCCTAAGCCGCCATTTTCCAGCCGCGGGACGGGAAAAGTTTGCTCCTGCGGATGAAGTCATGTGGTGCGGGCGGAGTCAGCACTGGGAGTCCCAGCCCCCCTACAAGCCGGGCCGGGTGAGCGCTAGTGTGCGGCTTCCCCAGGGACTGGCAGAATGACCGACCAGGGCACCTCACACCAGCCTGCCATTGCTTCCCCTGCCCCAAGAAACCAGCCCCCCATTACTGCCCCAAGAAACCAGCCTGCCATTGCTCCCCCTGCCCCAAGAAACCAGCCTGCCATTGCTCCCCCTGCCCCAAGAAACCAGCCCCCCATTACTGCCCCAAGAAACCAGCCTGCCATTGCTCCCCCTGCCCCAAGAAACCAGCCCCCCATTACTGCCCCAAGAAACCAGCCTACCATTGCTCCCCCTGCCCCAAGAAACCAGCCTGCCATTGCTCCCCCTGCTCCAAGAAACCAGCCCCCCATTACTGCCCCAAGAAACCAGCCTGCCATTGCTCCCCCTGCCCCAAGAAACCAGCCTGCCATTGCTCCCCCTGCTCCAAGAAACCAGCCCCCCATTACTGCCCCAAGAAACCAGCCTGCCATTGCTCCCCCTGCCCCAAGAAACCAGCCTGCCATTGCTCCCCCTGCCCAAACCAACCTGCTCTCAGACAACCAACTTGCTGCCCCTGCCCAAACCACTCTGTTACCAAGAAACCAGAAAAAAGAGAAGCTAGATCTATCTGAATATTGCCAAATTTTGCCCCCCACCCCCATTAGTGGCATCTGTCACGGACTCACAGATCGTGCCCACTCTTGGCCCTGTGTGGTCCGTGGTGGGGTGCCCCTTTCAGTTAGGCAGCTCTTCTCCCAGGGGTCCACTCTTTCTCAGGTTAAGCCCCTGCACCTCCTGGAGCCACACCTCTCTGAGTCTTAGCACCCCTGTGTCTCACCATGGGCCCTTGCTCTGATGCAACCTTGTTCTCTAGACCAGAATGACTCTTATCTAGCATAAGACAGGAGGGTTTATTCAATGTTGAACACAGCACTGGAAGCTCTCAGGCCTGGCCTCCCTCAGCACAAGTTTCCCCTGCATCCAGGTGGGCTCTGCCTGCTCCCCCTCTTCAGCCCTGAGCCCCCCTGCTTCCCAGCTGTGCATCTGATATCACTAGCCTCAAGCCCCACCTCTATCCATTGTCATCTCTCCAGGTAAACAGGGTCGCCTGGGCCTCCTCTCTTCTCTTCGCAGCCTATTGTCCTCACGCTTGGCAGAACCGCTGTGACTCCTGAGCTGGGTCACCAGGTCACCAGTTGCTGGGATCTCCATTCTCCATGCCAGTGGTTGGGGTCCCAAGTTCCCTCACCGGTCGTCTGTAACAACAAACTCCCTCTCCCATCACCTCATTAAACCCATAGCACCTAGGGAAATTGAGTCCCATCCCCTCTTCATGCAAACTATAGGAAAACCAAGAAAATCCCCCATAGGAAACAAGGAAAAACAAGAAACTCCTACACTTATTCACACCATCAGAAATTAAAAAAGCCTAGCTACTGTACCCCCCCCCCCAATTTTTTTTTTTAAATCTGACTTCCCATTTCACTTGGAGAATGAGCACTGCATAAGCCCACCACAGGTGTGTGCTGGTTCCAGACAAATGGTTCCGGCAATGGGAGCTTCAGGTGAGGTACCTGCAAGTGATGGCAGCGTGCATAGCCCTCTGCCCCCGCCCCGTCCTCCAGGGGCCACAGGGATGTGGTGCCGGCTGCTTCCGGGAGCAGCGCGGGGCCAGGGCAGGAAGGGAGCCTGCCTTAGCCTTGCTGTGTGCCACTGCCACCTCAGAGCTGCTCAAGGTAAGCGGTGCCAGGCCAGAGCCCACACCCCAACCCCCTGCCCTGAGCCCCCTCCCACACTCCACACCCCCTGCTCTGAGCCCCCAACCCCCTGCCCTGAGCCCCCTTCTGGACCCCACATCCCTTGCCCTGAGCCCCTTCCTGCACACTGCACCCCCTCCCGCACCCCAACACCCTGCCCAGCCCTACATTCATGGCCCTGCATGCAATTTCTCCACCCAGATGTGGCCATCAGGCAAAAAGTTTGCCTTTCCCTGTTCTATGGCATGGATAGAGAATAAGTATTGCCACTCCTGCTGCACTGAATAATTTTGGGCTCTGATGTATCCTTGTGCACAAGTGTCACAAAGATCCATTGAAGGGGTGTGCTTGTGCACAAGGATGCAACAGGATTCAGAAATTTATGGTGCAGTAGAAGCAGTCTATTGGTGCCATGTCATTTGAATGATGACGGATGAACACTGGATGGATCTTGGCTTTTGGTTTGCTCAGGTACCAAAATGTTTTGGTGCAGCTGGAAGAGCTAGATTTCATCTCTATTTAAGCATTCTAGGACTCAGAGACAGGTTTTTTTCATTTCTACTTGTGTGGGATCCCGTTTTTTACAGCACTCATACTACAGAATGTGTTGGGGTCCAAACTGCTTTTGGTGCAGTAAGAATGGCTAGTCTTCTCTATTTTGATGATAGAGTTTGGTAAATAACTTGCCACATTTGTCCTTCCTAGAAAATCAAGCTATCCCCATCTGTCTCATCGCCAGAGAAACTGAGCCCTTTTAAGGGTACATTTACACTGCAGCTGGGAGAGACAGACTTGTGCTTGCTCAGCTCAAGCTAAGACACTAAAAATAACACTGTAGAATTGCTGTTCAGGTGACAGCTCAGGCTAGCCACCTCATCTCAGACAAACAGGTTCGGGTGGGCTTGAGATCCCAAACTGCTGCTTAAGCTGCAACATCTACACTGCTATTATTAGTGTGCTGATTTGAGCCAAGCTAACCTGAGTCTGTCTATGTAGCTTGGGAGGATTGCTCCTAGTTGCAGTGTAGACATGCCCTCATTCTCCTGAGACAAGGTGGGTGAGTAGACAGCAAGCCTACACCCTATCCCTATGTTATTCCTACAAGCAACCCTCCTGTTCGCCTCTCATTCTCTGTTCAAAGCAACTAGAGCAATTCTCTTTTCCCTCCAAAAACCAATTTTCCTCTGCCATACTGTTGTCCAAGCCAACTGCTATATCCTGTTTCTCCTGCCCCTAGGTTATTCTTTCTCTTTTCTTCACAGAGAAAAGAAGTGATAAGAAGATATTTTAGTACGGGGTTGGCAACCTTTCAGAAGTGGTGTGCCGAGTCTTCATTTTTTCACTCTAATGTAAGGTTTTGCGTGCCACTAATACATTTTAATGTTCTTAGAAGATCTCTTTCTATAAGTCTATAGTATATAATTAAACTATTATCATATGTAAAGTAAATAAGGTTTTTAAATGTTTAAGAAGCTTCATTTAAAATTAAATTAAAATGCAGGACCCCCCCCCCCCCCCCGGATTGGTGGCCAGGACCTGGGCAGTGTGAATGCCACTGACAATCAGCTCGCGTGCTGCCTTCGGCACGTGTGCCATAGGTTGCCTATCCTTGTTCTAATATCTGAGACTGGCAATCTCTTTGCCAGCAGGCTGTCTGTCTCTGGGAGTTTCCCGGGAGTTATCCCTCTCTGTATGGATCTATTCTGTGACTATAAAGACTTCAGATCGTAACTCCCAAACCCAAAGTTCTGGGGATTCTCTCAAAATTAGAGTATGTCAAGCGGATATTCTGTGTGTGGGGTGTTTCAGTTATGAGGGGGACAGGTGAACAGAGGAGCTGAGCTTCTCCACTCTCTTCCCCAAGTCCTAGTGCCCTCAGAAAACCTGAGAGGCAGCATATCTTTTAAAGTAAAGCAAAACAATATGAAAATTTTGCTTTACTAAGAAGAAAATGTGAAAAAAGTAGTGGAGAAAATTAAAGGGATAAAATTTGGAAAGAAATAGAAAGGGGAAGGGCAAAATAAACTGTGGAAAATCTGAACCGCTATATTCTGCTACAAAAAAACTGACAACTGTAGGACCCTGGTGCGCTGATGCCACTGCTTGTCATGCTGATCGGTACTATCTCATTTCCTTGTACTCCCCCGTCTATCCCTCTGTATCCACCTGCTTTTGTTCTATACATACATTGTAAGATCCTGGGGACAGGGATCATCTTTTTGTTCTGTGTTTGTACAGTACCTAGCACAACAGAGTCCAGCTCCTAGGGCAGGGGTTCTCAAACTGGGGTTTGGGACCCCTCAGGGGGTCACGAGGTTATTACATGGGGGGTCGTGAGCTGTCAGCCTCCACCCCAAACCCCACTTTGCCTCCAGCATTTATAATGGTGTTAAATATATAAAAAAGTGTTTTTAATTTATAAGAGGCTTGCTATGAGAAAGGGGTCACCAGTACAAAAGTTTGAGAACCACTGTCCTTGGGGCTATGATAATACAAATAATAATAATAATAATAATAATAATAATATATACTAAGGATAATTAAACCTAATATTTTTAGGGTGAGACCTAATCCCTTTCAGGGGTCAGGAAGGAATCTTTACATTCAGTGCATTTTGGGTGGAGCCATCTCCTGAAGCATTATTGCCTACTGTTGGGGCATTGTTCCAGACTATATCAGTATCTGATTCACACAGCAACCCATTCCCACCTAGTCTTTCCATACACCCTCCCACCTTCTTTGTGCTTTATTTCCCAGTTCAGAGGTATGCTGCAGTATAATATAGATTCCACCACCTAGAACGTTGTCTGCCAAGGACTAGACTGAGACCCTGAATCTCATTGCTCTTTTAACTAAAGCAAGCCTTTAGAATTCAAAGGCCATTGCAATGTGTTGAACCACTGTACCCTTAGGCATTATTCCGTAGGGTGAGGAGATCAAAAGTGTTTCAACAGCAGTCTCGGCTCGTTATCTTTGTCCTGCAGTATTGTGTAACTTTGATTTAAAGGGTTTAAGAGGGTTGTAAGACAAATCAAATAAAACTGAAATATTAAAACAAGTGTTCTTGTTCCATTTAGTGCTTCTTATCTTTGTTTTTCCATGCAAATGAAAGAACAAATAAAAAAGAAATGCAGCACATGTATTTATGTCTATGGATAAATATTTTGCAATGCTATACAGTCTATAGGTTGTTCCTCTGATGCTTCTATATTTGTGAAGGGAAGCTCCAGAAGAGGTTGGGATCTGAAGGCACTGTCACATGTTCGCTCACAGATCTTCAAAACTACTGATGTAATAGTCTTTTCTAGCATTTACAGTATAAATGCAAGTCTGGGATCCGATTTGCTTCTCTCTTATCCTGGCGTAAATCAGGAGCTACTCCACTGAAGTCACTGAAGGCATAAGGAATGAGTGTGGAGTACAGAATAGTGCCCTTAGATAAAGTTTAATTAACTGTGGTTTGGTGGTCAAGTGGTCTAGCTTGGTGTATGTGCTATTGCTTTACATCTAGGGTCCAACGTTCAAATCTGAAATTAAATTTGGTATCCTCAAATTAGGCTATAACTGTACAGCTGTCTACATGATGAAAGCAGCATTGGCAGTGTTCATTCAGGTAGCAACTAAGGGCCAGATTATGTCTTCAGACCGACACATACAACTTAATTGGCATTGGCATATATATATGTATGTATTGGCTAACTGCAAGTACCTATCTGAGGCAGAATTTAGGCCTAAAATAGGAGGAATCAGAATTCATGAGAACTGGAAAAACTGAGGACACTTGTGCAACTCCTATCTGCACAATACGCTAAACCCTTGTTCTGTTAAAGCCAGTGTCTAAATTATCTTCAACTTCACTGAGAGCAGGATCTGGCTCGTTTTCTAGTTATACAGCCAAAACTGTCCATTCATTACCTCTGTAAACACAAAATTCACATAATTAAAAAAATATTTTTAAAAACTCATGTGAGGATTAATAAAATATACTAATTATGATCCAGATCCTACAACAGGATCAGCACAGGTGAACCCATACACACATACTGAGCCCTGTTAACTTCAACTGAGGCCTATATTGTCCATTGAGTACTGTCAAAACTTTCATTTTAGTGAAAGCCTGTTAAAAAGAGGAAAAATCCAGTTTAAATTATGATAGCCAGCAAATAAGATTCCTACTGATTCACCGTGCACAAATATTCCTCTGGTACTTTCTACAACAAGGGAAAAGTATGTAGTGAGACAAGACTATGAGACAGAAAGTATTAAAACAGTTTTGTTTTTTGTCCAGTAGTCAAATAATATTAGGTGTTTTTGGGAAGAAAAACAGTAATTTTCCATAAGAGTTTGAAATGTTCTAGTTGACAGATTTTCCATATGTGTACATAACATGTTTCCACCTACTGTGTATATGATATGTATTACTTACCAATCTAAGGCTCCATCCCACTGCTAAACAGCACATCATATGCAAAATTAAAAATTATCTTTAAAAAGTGAAATTAAAATAAGTGAAAAAATAAAACTCAAATCAGTGACATAAAAAGGGAATCAATAACAATGTCTGCACGTTTTAAAATATCTTTACATCAGCTGTTTGGATCTCCAGGTTCTGTATAAATGCACCACATAAATGAAGGGTCAACTATCTAGCAGTAATATAACATCTGTTTTAACATTAACTCCAACAGATCCGCATCACCACTGGCCACCAGTAATATTTGAAATTCTTGGCAGAGGGACTGGCTTTTTGAAAAGGAGGAACAGAAACAGATGCATTAATCTGGGTCAAAAATCTGTAATAAATAAATAAGAAATACCATATAAATGTACCAATATAGTCAAGATATATATTACACTTACTGAATACAACAGCATAAGGTGGATGCTTGTTCTGCTTCAGTTAAATGTCACAATTTTTGTGAACAACTGTTCCACTGTCCATGCCAGTAGGTGGATTCAATACTTGTGGACACACTAAATATGAAATGACTCTACCTGCATAGTGAAATCTCACTGAAGATATTGCCGGTGTGGAAGGCCAGTAGATTCCTAGCTTTGCATAACTGTTTTGCTTTTTTACTTCTGATAAAGATATCCTGTTAGAAATTATATTGCGCCCAGACTAGATAAGAGCAATCAGTGTTTACTACTTGCAACTAATGACCTCTATGCAGAATAATTCTTTGTTTCATTCTCTGATAAATGGCTGCCACTGCAACCTTGTTAGGCTACAGACATGGTAAGAGATCTTCATACTTCATTAGCACGCTTTTTTCTTTTATATTTTAGTTTAAAAATATCATTGTCTTGATCCATATGCAAATATCAATTATATAAATATTCTGTTGTACAAAATTACTTCAACATTTAAGCCCAGTCTTGCAAACATTTATGCACATGCTTAATCTTGTGTGTGTGAGCAGTCTCACTGAAGTTAGAAGTTGAGGACCACTGGCAGCTGAACATGTTAGAGAAACCTGTGGTCTGTTCTAGTCTCCATCAAGGATGAGCAGAGAGAAGCAAGGATACACAAATAGCTTTCTGTTGGCCTCCTGTCTTGGCTTCATAGAGACTAAGATTTGGCAAAGCAGAGAATATAGACCAGCATCTGGGAGTGACTATACTTCATACTCTCTTCCAACCTGTGTCCTTGTATTTTGAATGCCTAGCCACTAATACATTGCATTCATTTGAATAGTTTGTATTTCAGATTTTCTGTATTCCACAACATTTTCTGAGTTGAAAAGCTTCCTCTTTTATCTTTGTAGAATAATCGTGTCTGTCCAGTAAATGCATTTATGTGCTCTTCACCAACAGAATGTCATTTGGAGGCACTGTCATAACATGTAAAAAAAAGTGCCAAATGGGAGAGGGTAATAAAAATATTTGGAGGAACTGTCTGAATGACATGATATTTTTAAAGGAGTAGAATCCATTCTGTGAAGTTTGTCTGCTAGAATATAATGTGGTGTTTAATATCTTTTAAATTGGACCAAATAGAGGAACACATCTCATTTCATTTAATTGTTTCCCAGTCAATGTTTACTTACTTCTTCCACTGAGTTTTGATATTTATTGATTATGAGAAGATTCTATAAATCTACAAAAGTGAATGATTTCTTTTTAAAGGTGAGAGGGTGAAATGAATTTAATTGTTATGTATTATTTCTCTATTTAGCTTGCCCATATTTTACTATATTTAACCATATTTGGCCTGGTTGTATGTAATGAAAATAATTTTGTTCCATGGGTTCTATTCTTTTTGAAGTTGCTCAAGTTGTTTTAGATTATTATGGAAGTGATATAAATGAGGAGAGAAATGTGATGAGTTTGATGTCAAGGGTAACTGTTTGAAGGTATGGAGGTAGACATTACCCCATCCAAGGTAGAAGCCAAACTCAAACAGCTTAATGGGACTAAATCGAGGGGCCCAGATAATCTTCATCCAAAAATATTAAAGGAACTGCGGCATGAAATTGCAAGCCCTTTAGCAAGAATTTGTAATGAATCTGTAAAGTCAGCCTTCCAAGGGGAGCAGTGGGGGCAAAAGACATATCTGGCGTCAAGACTAAGCTTGATAAGTTGATGGAGAGGATGGTATGATGGGATAGCCTAATTTTGGCAATTAATTGATCTTTGACTATTAGCGGTAAGTATGCCCAGTGGCCTGTGATGGGATGTTAGATGGGGTGGGATCTGAGTTACTACAGAAAATTCTTTCCTGGGTGTCTGGCTGATGAGTCTTCCCCACATGCTCAAGGTTTAGCTGATCACCATATTTGGGGTTGGGAAGGAATTTTCTTCCAAGGCAGATTGGCAGAGGCCCTGGGGGTTTTTCATCTTCCTCTGCAGTGTGGGGCATGGGTCACTTGCTGGAGGATTCTCTGCACCTTGAAGTCTTTAAACTATGATCTGAAGACTTCAGTGGCCAAGGCATAGGTTAGGGGTTTATTACAGGAGTGGGTGAGTGAGATTCTGTGGCCTGCATTGTGCAGGAGCTCAGACTAGATGATCATCATAGTCCCTTTTGACCTTAAAGTCTATGAATCTATGAAGGTCTCCTAGTAATTAGGGTTTCTGTAAGAGTTTCTGGATGGAGGTTTCTTTGGAAGTGTATGTGCACTAGAGCCAGATTACCCAACTCTTGTGTCTTCTCATGTGTTCTAGGATACAGGTTTTTCCACTGGACTTTTATAGTGTTATTTAATGATAGAAAATCAGTGAGAGTATCTTTGTTTCTACATGTGGGGGAGCTGAGCACTTGATCATGCCAGAATGTGAGATGTTGCAGTTGTGCTATAAGAAAGTAAAGTGGAAAATTATGAAGGGTCATGTCCCCCCGCATCTGCACAATTAGCATTATCTTTTTAGGGTATTGTAACAGAGAGTGATTCAAGTACTCGCCAGGCTCAGCGGGACGGTTCACCTTCCAAGATCAGAGGTGTTTGGTCTGGTATGGCTGTGCAGTGGATGAACAGGTGAGCCTGCACTCCAATTACTTATATGCTAAGTAATCCCCCAGGAGAAGCTGATTGGGGTAGTTATCTAATCAGGCTGGTGGACTGGATGGGATAAAGAGCCAAATAGCCCATCCACCCAAGTCTGATAAAGAGGCACAGGAAGGAAGTGCCAGGAGAAGGAAAGAATTGGACAGGGTTAGCTAAGCCTAATCACACAGAGGCCTCAGGTCCCATCAGGTCCCGAGGAGAGGGCTAAAAGCATTGTAGATATTGTAAATAGACTGTTGCACAGAGACTGTAGTGATATTGGTGGAGGGAACTTGAATGAAAGGTCACTAACTACACACTTGATGGAGTTAGTACAGTTTCTGCAGGGGAGAAGACAGCAGTAGAGCCATGCCCTGTTACAGATATATATGGGGATTTTTATTGCTCCATAAAAGGGATGATATTGGAGGGGCTGTGTGTGTGTAGTAACTGGAGTAGAGACAAAAAGTAGTAACTTTGGAAAGAACTGTGCAAGGTGACAGTTCTTTCACCTTAATGATGTTAACTTTGTCAATAAGTGTAATCAGAATGGCAGGCCACTTTTTTATCATTAATAATTTTATCCAAGAGTGGAATGTAAAGCGGAAAGTGTATTTACTTTAATGTCAACTTTGTGAAAAAATATGTTGGATTGGGCAGGATTGTGGGAGCTGTGGTATCTAGGAAGTTACATTAACAATTTCTTGCACTTAGGGATACAAGTTAAAAATTCACCAAATTCTGGGAGTAATCTTAACATTTCAGGCAGAGATGTTTAATGAATATGAGAATAAAGTGTTCTGGATTCTGAATCACAGGGAACGTAATTGTTCAAAGCTTACTCATGTCAATTGGACTTTAACCTTTACTTGAAATCAGTGGAAGTAAGAATTCTACAATCAGGTTCAAAACAGTTACATAAATTACTAGTATAATATACCTGAAAAGCTAAAGAAACTCATCTTAACAGTCAGTCTTTTATTTGCAACATGATTCTCTTTGCACTAACATTAATGAGCCAACAGAATAGTATTTTATATTCTCTTATTTTAAGAGACATAATATTACCTGCTTTAAGTTATTGCTGACATATTTACAAGCATTGGATATTCTCATTCAAAATCAAATAATAAATCCCATATACATAGTTTGAGCAGAACTCCCAGACAAGAACAAGCAGAACAGAAAATATCTTCATAAAAGTTAGGGAAGTATCATGCCGATAGGTATAAACAAGTACTTTGTTTTCAGAGGACCATCTGGTTTGCTGTGTAAATTCCAATTGACTCAGTATTTTTAAAAAGAATGAGCTAAATTTTTCACACTTTAGCATAAAAGATGAAAAACATATAAAGAGAATAGGTGAAGAGAGATTATTTGAACTATAATATATGCAAGTAAAGTCATTACTCATTGCAAGCTAGATAATGACGAGTTAGAGGCTGACAAGCTCAAGATGAAAACATGCATTATCCTGTTAATAATAGTTTGCACTTGTGTTGCACTTTACATTCTCAAGGCACTATACAAATATTAACTTTCCTTCATGAGAGAGAAAAGTATCATCTTCATTTACAACTGAGACACAGCAAAGCTAAGGCAAACATTTTCAAAACAAGCAGGCACCCAAAAGTTGAAGAATCCAAAGTCAGGGACTACTTTTTGAATACTTTCGCCTAAGTGACTTTCGAAAGGCCACACAATACATCCTTACCAAAGGTAAAGTTAGACTTTAGGAACTCTCCAATTCTATCCTCAGTTCTGTAGAACATGTTCCACTTACTCTTTTACTATCACATGAGTTAGCATTGAGCAACCAAATGCTATAGCATCACCTGTTTACAAGAGTTTCAAGAGACAAGGGGCTTGAAGTGTTGTCTGTTCTGTTCTACATAGGTTTTTATACTGCGCCCATCAATGTAATATCTGAGCACCTTCCAGGAGCACAGTAAGCCATGTGACTACACTTCTGTCATGTGGTATTTGTTCTGTCATCCTCCCTTGGAAGGAAAAGTGTGTGCAGTGGAGTGTCTTGTTATGGAAGCATATCTATCTGTATAAACACACACACACGTTGCTATGTGTTTATATTCAAGGTAGGTCAAAAATGTGCCTTGTATTTGGTGTGGAAAGTGAAGAGGTTTGTGATAGTCCTTAGTTCATGAGGAGTTTATTCCATGGTCCAGTCCAGGAGAAAGTTCTGTCTCTTGCACAGATGAGCTTTGCTCTTCCTATTGAGAGTTCCGTTGTGCCAGAGGATCATAGTTGTTTACCAAAGTCTTCATCCCAGAGCTTTAGATATCCTCGGCCCAGGACCAAGAGTGCTTAGAAGATGAGGACTGAGAATTTGAATTCGATTTGATATTTTATGGGAAGCCATATAGAGTGCCAGGGTGAAGACTGGGAGTTGTGGGGGGAAGCCAGCTTGGAGCTCCAGCCCCGGGGCAGAAAATTTCACAGAGGTCAATGGAAGTCATGGATTCTGTGACTTCCCTTATCTCCTTGATATAATTGTAGCCTTAGTGATAACGGCATGAATAACTGAAGCCAGATCTTCATCTATCAGGATGGGACAGAGTTTCCTAGCCAACCGGAGATGGCAGAAATCTTTACTCACGTATGCTGCTCTGTAAGAGCTCAGAGTGAGTGAGGAATCCAAGTATGCCTAGACTACGACTGAATTCTTATTATGCACAACGTGCCTCCATTGTCACATGACCAGGATTTGTCATTGATTTTGGTCCACTGGTTGAATCATTAGCTTCCCCAGCCTGGGCCAGGTATTAACAGGCAGTGTGACGTGAATGCTGATCCATGCCCCCATGGACTGAATTGATCAATTATGAGTGTGTATCTTCAGTCAGTGGAGATTGCAACATGGCTACAAGCTCTCCAGAATACTTTACTGTATCCACCAGCATTTGATCTGCCGTGTTCATGTTCAGTGCTTTCATTGGAATGATGAAAATGGTTTTGCAGGAACAAAGAGCCAGATTCACAAATGGATTTAAGTGCTTAAACCCCAGTTTTAGGCACATAAATCATAGTTTTAGGCACCACTGGATTCCAGAGAACTTCCACTCAGCTGCTTCTTAATCCTTTAGGCGCCTAAATTTTCTTGGTGTGAAAATTTTCACTGTAAAAGTTCCCTCGGTGCCTATGCTTCTGCCTCTGAGCACATACACTGCTGCTTTGCTCTAGGCATCCGGATGCCTATCTCCCCCCTAATCCCAGAACCAGGGAAAGATAGGTGCTTCTCCGCCTATCTTGCTCGTAGGGCTTGATCGACTAGGTGTGCCTGGAATATACCTAATGCCACACAAAAAGGCCTTAAACTTTAAACCAGTGATTGGGGTACTCAGGATGTGGAAGACCCCAGTTCACTGCCCCCCTCCATCTGATGAGAAGAAGTAATTTCAACAGGGATCTCCCATCTCTCTGCTGAATGTCCTCATAAATGGACTATGGGATAGTCTCATATGGGCCTCTCTCAATCTTGCTTATAAAAGTTGTTCCAAGTTGATTGAATAATTAATGATAATTGGGCCAGAGAAAGCATGAGAATCCCTCTCCAGTCAGGATATTCACCTGAGGCTGCAGAACCCCCACATTCAAATCCCTTCTTCTCATTAATCACAGGGGGAAAATTGAACTAGGAGTACCTTAACCTGTGGGAGTACCTTAACCAGTGAGCTAGAGGGAGGGCTTCTTCCACTAACTGGCCATTTTGTGTGGAGTTAGGCAGACACCTAACTCATTCTGACAAGAAATGACTTAGATAGATACCTAAACTGCCTGACTCCAGAAGAAGGGTTCCCAGCTGCAAATTGCAAGCTGAGATAGGCACTTTCCTGTAGCCTGCACTAAATCCGAACTCCAGAGAAGGTTTAGGCATGCGCAGCAGGTGAAGCTTCCCCTTGGGGAGGCTAGTCCTCTGTCCTGCCTTTTCTGGCTAAGGCCATGCCCCCTGGCTTCCCTCAGTCGTCTGCCTCTGGCCCTGGCCAGGATAGTGGGGGAAGCTGAGAGTTCGGTCCCTTCCCCACATGGCCCTGGTGGGAGTGGGGGCTGAGAGCTTGACCTCAGCTCAGATGGTGGCAGAGCTCTTGGCCTTGGCTGGAGCTCTGAGTCTGGAGCCCCGCCCCCATTCCACCCCTTCTACCCATGGCCCCACCTTGGTCCCACCCCATTCCACCCCTTCACCCTCCTCTATTCCACCCCTTCCCCCAGTCCTGCCCCTATTCCTCCCCCACTCCGCCTCTTCCCCTAGGATTGTCAGGCATCTGGTTTTCAACTGTAACACCCAGTTGAAAAGGGACCCTGGTGGCTCCAGCTGGCATTGCCCAGGCCATTAAAAGTCTGGTCAGTGATGCAGCAAGGGGCCAGGGCTAAGGCAGGCTCCCTCCCTGCCCTAACTCCACATGGCTCCCGAAAGCGTCTGCCAGGTCCCTGCAGCCCCTAGATGCATGGGTGACTCGGGAGGCTCCGCGCACTGCCCCTGCCCCATGGGCCAGCTCTGCAGCTCCCATTGGCCAGGAACCATGACTAATGGGAGCTGCGGGGGTGGCACCTCTGGGTGCATGGTAGCCCGCGAAGCCTTCCTGGCTGCCCATGTGTCTAGGGGCTGCAGGGACCTGGCGGCTGCTTCCTGGGAGCCACGGTAAGCCCCACCTGGACCCCGCAGCTCCTCCCACACCCCAACTCCCTCTCCCATCCCAAAGTCCCCTTATGCATCCAAACTCCTTCCCAGAGCCCAACACCCCAACCCTATCCCTCAGCCCCTTCCTGCACCCCAAGCCCCTCATCCCCAGCCCCGAGCCCTCCACCCCCAGCGGGAGTCCTCAACTTCCCCCGCATCCCAACCTCCTGCCCCAGCACCCCCAACCAGAGCCTACCCCCCTCCTGCACTCCAAATCCCTCCAAGCCCCAGCCTGGAGTCCTCTCCCACACCAAACTCCCTCCAGGAGCCTGCACCTGCCCCAACACACCAATCCCCTGCCTCAGCCGCCTCCTGACCCCCAAACCCTCATTCCCAGCCCCACCCCAGAACCTGCAGCCCCCAGCTGGAGTCCTCAACCCCCTTGCACCCCAACCCCCTGCCCCAGCTCAGAGCCCTCTCCCACACCCTTAACCACTCGTTTCTGGCCCACCTGAAGCCTGCACCCCAGCCCTGAGCCCTCTCCTACACCCCAAACCCCTCATCCCTAGCCTGCCAGCCTAAGGGGGCAGGACTAATAGGGGTCAGGTGATAGCCTGATAAACACCTGAGCCTCCTCAGAAGGCAGAGGACTCAGTTTGGAGGCAAAAACAACAGGACACTTGTTGGGGTCTTGCAGAAGGTCCTGGTTTGGGGCCTTGAAGAGGCAGGTCTGGTTGAAACAAGTTGAAAGATAGACTAGAGGGGCTGAGGGGACTTCAGGGAAGCACCCTGGGAGTTAGGGCTCTGTTTCAAAGCAGAGAGACTTAAAGGTAGCCCAGAGGATGAGCTAAAAAGGAACTTAAGTAGGGTGGTAGAACCTAGGTGGAGTGCTAGAACCTTTTGTCTGAACTTTTGTTACTGACGAAGGAGACTGAACTGTGAAAATCATCTAGCTGCAGAGTTGAGACATGTAAATGCCCAAGAGAGAAAGAAAACCCCAGGGAAGGGGAAACTGAGGAAAGCAGCACCTGCAATGCACTCCGCCAGCAGGCGAAGGTGTTATGTGGCAGCAGGTATACATAAATGCTGTTTTAAAAAGAGAAATTAAAATATACTTTACTAATTTTTCCTCAGTTTAGCCAATGCCCGCCACCTAGCCTTGCCACAGCAGCTACCCGCCAGATACTTAGAATTTGGAGACTGGGTGTCATAAATCAGGGATGAGTTACACCTGTGACCTCTCTCTCCCACCCCTATCTCTTTGCTCTTTCAAAATGACAGGCCTGTATCTGCATTGTTCCCCAGAGTTTGCCCTACTTTAGACTCAGTTGCTAGGCTACAACACCTCTTGGTTACAGGTGAGTGGTGCCCTAGACTCCCCTCCCCCAACCTTTGCAGCCCTACTTGTGTGTATGTCTCAGGTGATAGATTTTGCTACCTTCACCTTTAGCTGCGGGGAGCCCTGTGGCTCTACCATTCTCAAACTAGATGCCACTGTGACAGTCCCCCTTTTTCCAACTGTTAATATGACATCCCCAACTCTGCTTGTAGGTACCTGTAAGAAACTTCCTTCAGGAAGTAGAGAGAAGGATTAACACACTCCATATTCATCTGGTCTCATCTAAACTTTATCCTTTTCTTGAAAGCTTTGGTAGAGAGTTTCTGGTTAGCCCAGTTTTCATCTCTGGGCTCGGAAAGACAGACTGTTCCCTTTTGGTTTTCTCTCTCAATGTCTTTTGCCCACTCCCAAGCAGCTGCTGCTCATTCACATCCTTTTTCTCTCCAGGTTGGTATATTTGTTTAGTGTCCATTTTATCCAAGCTCAGGTCTAGGCAAAACTAATACCTTTCCCATTGTTTCCTGTTAAGAACCCTTGGTATTTTGTCTGTGGTCCATTATCTTTTGTCATTGATTCATTTTCTGTTTGTCTGCCTTAAACAGCATCCTTTGATTTAATTCCATGCAGCCATAAAGCACTATATCAGGAGGATAAACCAAGGTACATATATTCTGCTCACTGATGAATAATGCTGATATTCAAATATGGGAGTAATTAAATCATCCATATTTACAGTGGCTCCAATTAAAAAAAAAGTTTGCCCAATGCAAAAGAGAAAATGGCATGGAAAGACGTTTTATTTTTGAGCTTTTCTAACATAAAAGAAACCCATACAATGATAAGAGATTACTAGATAGCACTATTTTAACTTTGGTTGTCTCATTTCTCTTGGTATGTGAGGCTTGTAATGACTCTATTAGGAAGAAGAATCCTTCAGAGAGTTAGTAATAAAGGTTATCTGCTAAGTGGGGAATATAGGTACTGAGCTTCTTGAATTTGGTGAAGGTGGTCTACTTCTAAAAACATCTGTCTTAGGTACATATGTTAAAATGTGCAGAGAGAAATAAAATAATCCAAAAAGCTATAGAGCATTGGAAGCAGCTGCATTCTCATTTTGGTGCACAGGGTCATGGATGCAGAAACAAGTGAAGGCTAGGGATCCATTTGGTTGATGGCAGAATTTTGTGTATGTCCCAGGTCAGATGCAGAGAAAATTTTCCACAGTGAGTACAGAGCTAGTTCCCATCTGTGCTGCTGCCAGCTGCCTGGCACTGTGTATTGTGACCCTTCTGATCGGAATAACAGAGCGCCTAATCCAGTTCCTATTAAAGTAAATTGAAAGGCTCCCATTGACTTCAGTGGGAATTGGGTCAGACCCATAGTGCAGAGGCATAGTTAGTACTGCAGATAAAGCAGCATTAACTGATCTCCTTTTTGACAAGTAGGGAAGAGGGAATATGTTGCACAGAGTGTCTGTTCCCCAGCTCTTCCTCTTCCAGGATAATCCCCTCTTTCTATGCAGCCTCTTGGCCATGTAGATTTACTTTAAGAAGGAAAGCAGTGAGCGACTGTCATAAACAGATAGCTAAGAGTTAATGTTCTTTTACCTGTAAAGGGTTAACACAGGGAACCAAACACTTGACCAGAGGACCAATCAGGAAACAAGACTTTTTCAAATCTGGGTGGAGGGAAGTTTTGGTGTGAGTTCTTTGTTCTTTGTCTTGGGTCTGGCCCCCTCGGCTCTGAGAGTGATCTTTCTATCTCCTGGCTTTCTAATCTTCTGTTTCCAAGTTGTAAGTACAAGGATAGTAAAACAATAGGTTTATATTGTTTTCTTTTGTATTTACATGTGTGTAGTTGCTGGAATGTGTTAAATTGTATTCTTTTTGGATAAGGCTGTTTATTCATTTTTTTCCTTTAAGCAATTGATCCTGTATATTGTCACCTTATTACAGAGACCATTTTATGTCCTTTTTCTTTCTTTTTATATAAAGCTTTCTTTTTAAGACCTGTTGGAGTTTTTCTTTAGTGGGGACTCCAGGGAATTGAGTCTGCGGCTCACCAGGGAATTGGTGGGAGGAAGAAGTCAGGGGGAAAATCTCTTTGTGTTAGATTTACTAAGCCTGACTTTGCATACCCTCTGGGTGAGGGGGAAGAGAGATTAGATCTCCCGGTACTTGTGTTTCCAGGACTGGAAGCAGGGAATCTCCTAGGGTCGTCCAGGGAGGGGAGCCTGGGAGGTAACAAGGAAACAAGGGGAGGGGGTTATTTCCCTTTGTTGTAAGACTCAAGGCATCTGAGTCTGGGGGTCCCCCAGGGAAGGTTTTGGGGAGATCACAGTGAGCTAGGCACTGTATAATTCCTAGCTGGTGGCAGCAATTACCAGGTCCAAGCTGGTAACTAAGCTTGGAGGTTTTCATGCTAACACCCATATTTTGGACGCTAAGGTCCAGATCTGGGAAGAAATGTTATGACAGTGACTAAAGAAGTAGGAATTAGGACAGCATATGTAACTTCCTCCTGCCTGCCTTCCCCTTCCCTCCCCCTCCAGCGCTGGTGTCTATGCCATGATTTCTCTTTGTCTTACTCCTCTGTGTACCATACAGTATGGGGAGCATAAGGGTCTTGGATACTGGCTTCTAGTTAGCTGGAACACTTTCTAGTTGCCTAATTTTGAAAAATAAAATCCCTCCAAGTATTCCTTCTGTCATGTTGAAAAAGGTCACTAGTTTTGATGTGTATACGTGTAGCAGTACACTTAACTTGTTCAAATGTATCTGGCCGGCTCATTATCAACTTCCTTTGTTTACTGAGAGTACATCTGCACCTTTAGCTTGCCAAGTAGCTGCAAGTGCTTTGGGACCTAAAGGTTGTGAATTCAGTACCTCATGCTACAACTGTCATATGTTGCCAGCTAACAATTATATATGTGAGGTTATGGGCTATTATGAACGCCATATATTATGGATGTGTCCAGGAACCCAGATTTTTCTAAAATGGCATTTACTCAGTATTCTAGTTTTAAACAATGGGAGCTTTGCTTAAACAATAGATCTTAATAGTTTCAACTTTGTCATCGAGCAACTTTGGTTTTTTTAACTTTTGGCTATTTTTAAAATGCTTCCTGAGCTATGAAGGAGTCTCTGTAATATGTTCACAATTTCACCTGAAAACTACTTCAAATAACATGTGGAGTTGATACTTCCTGTACTAAATTTGAATACTGCATTCCTTCAGTATGGTCTATATTTGTGATTCTTTAGTTCTAAACCTATATATTGCATGCAGGATCTATCTGTTAGTTTCTTTCAGGCAGAAAGTATGATAATTTGAAGTGCCTGGAAGCTTTCTTGTTGAGGCTGATTAAGGTGTTACTATCTGATAGCTGTTATGATGACCTATTGCCCTATTGTATGCGAAAGGAGTCATTATCTCTGTCCATTGCATGGTGGAGAGCACACATTATGAAAGTCACTATCAGAAATGGTATTGTTTTGGACAGTCTGAGGGCAGAGGCCAAGAACTTGGATAACCATGAAGACTCAGCTATTTCAGCTTTTGTGGTGACCCTTCTAGGAAAAGGTTACGGCACTTTTATTGTAGGGTAATTCATACTGTTGTTGCCTGTGTTCAGTGAGCTTTGGGCCAAGGCCCAAAGTAAACAGAAGTCAGTGGAAAGACTGTCATTGACTTTAGTACACTTTGGATGAGACCCTGCATAAATCAACTGAGCACTGCACGGTGTCTAGTATCTTTCATAAGCACTAAACTCACTTTTTACAAGTAGGCTATGTTGGCTCTATAATGGCTGTAATGTTATGTTTTTATCTATTCCTGTTCTTATATTCTTTAATAATGAATTGATCATTTTCCTTTTTTAATTTTTAATATATGGATGTACCTTTTCACTCTCTTCAAAACAAAGGGAAAAAATGGTAAGGCAGTTTTAAAAAGTTTAAAGAGTTGCATGGTGCTGAGCTTTACATTTAAGCCTGGTGCGCATCTGTGCCATCATTTCCCTGTCTTTTTGAGAGATTTCTCTTCATTCCTTTTCGCTTTATTACACAGATGTAACAGAAGGTGAAAATAGTCACTTCCGAGCAACCTCTCTACTTGTCATTGAGGGTGGGACCCAACTCACTTTGGTCCCTGTCATTTAATATTACTTAGATGAGTAAACCAGGGTCAGTCTTCTCAGCAGGTTGATCTTATTGCGTCTGCAGAGCTGCCATGTCCTGCTGGACTAGGAATAAAAGATCAAGTTCATGATCCAAACTCAGTTCTCTTGCATGCAGCACAGATTAGATGCCGAGCTCACTGTGAATTGAAACAATTATTAATGCCTTAGACAGAATTATGACAGAAGACAGAGATTGTCAAGTTTGGCCCAAGATCAGAAAGAAAGATGTTTCTTAAAACGGCTTCTCAAATCAAGGCTACTCATGATCTGTAGTGACTTCAAAATACCTGCTATGAGAAGATCCAGTTATGGCTGAAAGAGACCATCCTGCCTTGAAGGGCTTTTCAGAGTTCCCCAGCACACACAGTGCACCTACTGATCCACCCTCCAAAGGGGTACAGCATATTACAGAGGGGTATGCCTAGCCAGCTCTGATTATCAGGACAGGAGGATAGGATTGTCAGGATTGTCCATAGCCCCACTGCCTCCTTAATTCTTGCTAGCTGCTGACCACACTGCTTGTCAATGCCAATATCACTTTAAAATACAATTAATTAAACTTTAGAATTTGAGAGGTATATACTTGGGTATACAAGTTTATTGTTGTGTGATGGCTTTCTTAATACTGTACAAATTTAAATTTCAGTTCAACAGAGTAAGATTTTTTTTTCCTGAAAGCTGGTAATGTATTTGTGTGTTATACCTATCTGTCTTTGGGGCAGACAAGCAGACACAAGAATTGTCTTGTAAAATTGTAGTTTCTCTTTAACAAGCCACATTGACAGGCAATTATTCATGGAGGCTGTTCTGTGCTAAATGTTTTTTCATGCTGTGCATCCCTGTCTGTTGATTGCGGGAATGTGCTCCTGTGAATTATAATTATAAGTATATATGAACTGATATGTTTGAAATAATTTACTAGAACTTTTGCTTCTCTGTAATATTGATTATATTCTCCTGCATCAGAGAGATATATGAACTCTGAAAAAGAGTATTTAAAAGAAAATTAATTCTTAGGAAACAGTTTATTGTAAAACAGATTCCTTATATTCTTTCCCTGGCATAAATTTTGTCAAACTTTCAGGGTAAACTCAAGTGGCCAAATTCTGCCCTGAAAAGTCAGTGGCATTACACAGATGTAACAGAGGGTGAAAATAGTCTCATTCTCCTCTCTCACTTATAAATCAGGAGTTTCCACAGAGGTTCTCACACAAAGAGTGAAATCATTGCCCTCTTGAGGTTAATGAGAGTTTTGGACTGAAGTCCAGGCCCACTGAAGTCGAAGTGTTTTATTATTTACTTTAAAATACTGTATTCTGAAGAGTTATGGTATGTCTGCTATAAGTCAGGCTTCCATATGAGAAGAGATTAATAAGAGTGGGACTTTTCAGCTTTGAAAAGAGACAACTAAGGGGGGATATGATTGAGGTCTCTAAAATCATGACTGGTGTGGAGAAAGTAAATAAGGAAGTGTTATTTACCCCTTCTCATAACACAAGAACTAGGGGTCACCAAATGAAATTAATAGGCAGCAGGTTTAAAATAAGACAGAAAATATCATATTGCCTCTCTATAAATCCATGGTACGGTCACATCTTGAATACTGCATGCAGATGTGGTTGACTTGCCCCATCTCAAAAAAGATATATGGGAATTGGAAAAGGTTCAGAAAAGGGCAACAAAAATGATTAGGGGTATGGAATGGCTCCCATATGCGGAGAGATTAATAAGACTGGGTCTTTTCAGCTTGGAAAAGAGATGACTAAGAGGGGATATGATACAAGTCTATAAAATCATGAATGGTCTGGAGAAAGTAAATAAGGAAGTGTTATTTACTCCTCATAACATAAAAACTAGAAGTCACCAAATAAAAATTAATAGGCAGCAGGTTTAAAACAAACAAAAGGAAGTATTTCTTCACACAACGCACAGTCAACCTGTGGAACTCTTTGCCAGAGGAATGTTGTGAAGGCCAAGATTATAAGAGGGTTCAAAAAATAACTAGATAAATTCATGGAGGATAGGTCCATCAATGGCTCTTGGTCAAGATGGGAAGGGATGGTGTCCCTAACCTCTGTTTGCCAGAGGCTGGGAGTGGGCTGCAGGGGATGGATCACATGGTAGTTGCTTGTTCTCTTCATTCCCTCTGGGGCATCTGGCATTGGCCACTGCTGGAAGACAGGATACTGGGCTAGATGGATCTTTGGTCTGACCCAGTATGGCCTTTATATTTCTTATATTAAAACTTGGTACTTGATACAGAGTGAGAAGCTCAAACTGCAAAAGTTAGATCTGGTTCTGGAAAATCTGAAGTGTTTGGCTCTAAAGGTTTGATTTGGCCCATTGTGCCAGTGGTTAACCTTTGAATCTGGGTCTGGATTTATAACGTCCCCAAAGCTGAGGGACATTTGGATCTGGAATTTTGTTTCAGATCCAAACTGCTGTGCACTACAGTGGTAGATGAAGTTATCTGTGTATATTCAGTAGGTCCTATCATAACTTAAAGCAACACCTTGGAATTCTTTGCCATTGGAAGGCACTATATAATGTAAACTAATGGACCAGATTCACATCAATGGTCTTAGGGGGTGAAAACTGCTTCCACACTTTCCCCTGAAGACAGCTGTACTTGGCAGGAATTTACCCTTGAAAGTCAATCACTGCTGTCCCTTCTTTGATAGGTTCGGCCAAGGAAAGATGCTCTAATGACATCTGGAACCCTGTCAGAGGAGGCTGCCCTGGAGAAGAGCACATCTTTTGAATAGCCTACCCCCACCCTTTACTGGGTCAACCCCGCTCAGTTTATGGGCTGCATCTGTGAGTTCAGCAAAGCTAATTTATAAATTAAATTAACAAGGCAATGTGTACATAGTGACAGGAATGTACCATTTAAGAGAATTCCTTCCAAATCAAAGATGCATGTCTGCTAAGAAGAGTGTGTGTGTGATAAATAATTTTGAAATGTAACCAATGTGTAGTATTAATTATGTTTAATTTAGGAAAATGTTTACTCACGGAGAAACAACTGTTTTAGATTAGATTCTATGTTTATTTCCATAACAAGGCATAGAATTAAACATTTGCACTTTACAGCCATACTAAATTAGGTTAAAACATTTTTAAAAATGTAATTATGCTGTTTTGTTGTTAGTGTCAGCTTATCCTCTCAAGTACAAAAACAAACTGCATGATAAAGAAGCACAAGGAAAGCATGACAGTAAAAATATTATAAAATGCTTCTTACTTGCAAGAGAAAAGCTAAGTGCTAAAATGTCATTCTTCCTCAGTAAATATAGCTCTATGAGGTCATATAACAGACAGAAGTGGCCAAAAGGGGTACAGCTCAACATTTTATTTAATTTAAAAACTAATCTTGCATTGATTTATAAAGAAGAAATCTACCAGACAAAAAAAATTTTTAAATGAATTATACAATTAGTGGACGAAGGGAATGGACTGCATGTGAAGTATCTACACTTCAGTAGAGCATTTGACATGGTGTTTCTCAAAATCTTGCTTGACAAATTACTTCAAAATGGATTGGATACAGACACTATTACAAGGATTAGTGAATGATTTAAATAATGTAATAAGCAACCAGGGTGAAATCCTGGCCCCACTGAAGGATTTTGCCCCAAGAAAGGAGTTGGGGTAGGTTTCTAGTAGGATGCAACAACAGTCAAACCTTGCTTTGTTTATATCATATGGAAAAACGGGATTAAGAGCACATTGTGGGTGAAATATAACTTTATGACCCAGGCCAGGACAAGGGCTATTCACTCTGCATTTGACATAGTGACCACATAAAGTAATCTCTATGGGATGTGCCAGGGAAGTATCTACTAGTATTCCACTAATTTTCTTTTTCTAATATGACTGAATCACTGCACTGTGTCTCAGCATAGGATCAACACTTGATGGGGAATCGGACCACGTGTGTTGAATGTCAGCTTTCCTTCTTCAAAAATTGCATAGTATCTAAAGCTTCTGAGGCCATATAGAATTTGCATCTTGTGTTCCTCTTACTATGTATGTCTGGTAATGTGTCACACTGCAGAAATAACACAACTTCTGATGATGTTGCATCATGAGATGGGAAGATACTGCACATCTTAAACAGATCTACTTTTGATTTCATTGTTAGTGTACATCAGGAGTAACTCCTTTGAATCAGCCTCATTAGTATTTTAACTAGATCTTGTGAATAGTGATGAAGGTCATTCATCTATACAGCAAATTAAGCAGAATTGCAATATGACACCAAGTGAGATATATTGTTCTTCTTCAAGTGCTTGCTCATGTCCATTCCATCGCAGGTGTGTGTGCTCACCACATTCATTGGTGCTGGAAGTTTTTCCTTCAGTGGTATCTGTACGGGACGAGCTCTGGTGGAAGTCTGGGAGTGGGCAGTCTCCTACATCCCGTAAGGGGAAGGAGAAAGCTGGAAGTGAGCAAAGAGCCATGTGGGGCAGCTCATCCTCTCTGGATCATAGCCAGAATCCATAGATCTGTTGAGTGCCCTCCGAGACCTGCCTGCCACCCCACAAAGCAGCAGTGCCGTCCACACTGGAGGCCTTCCAGGCTGTTAGGGACACATTGTTGCTTCCGTGCTGCTGACACCTACCAGAGAGGTTGCCAGTTCTAGAGGCAAACCCGCCCTGTGGCCCTTCCAGCGCTCCCCATCTCTGCAGCACTGCTCCGCAGCACCGCGGCAGGTGCATCCTGACAGTGGTCTCCAGAGCAGCCCCACTGGCCCTCCGATACAAGCCATCTTACCTGCCAGAGTTCCCGGCTTCACTCCCCAGATTCTAGGCATCACTCTCCAGGATGCCAGCATTGATGGCCAGCTATCTAGCACAGACCTATCGAGGCGCGTCACCTGTCCCCAGAGATCAGGCACTAGTCCCCTGAGCATCCGCGTTGCTCTCTGGACTCACAGCATTGATCCCTTAAGTCATGTCGCCGGTCCCCGGAGTCACATCACCTGTCTCCAGATCATCTAGACTGGTCTCCAGAGTTGAGACAGAGGTCTCCACACTCCCAGTCAACAAAGCGGCACCGTTCTCATAGCATGAGGCATCAATCGCCATGTTACCATTGCCAGTCTGCTGGGCACTGTCACCAGAGATATAGCACCAAGCTCCACTATCCTGGCACCGGTCCCCAAGAGAAGAATACAGGGACAGTCAGCATGGAAATGGCAAGGAGGAGGCAGTAGTACAGGGCGGGTGCAAGGATGTTTCATGCCCTGGGCAAAACGTCTACCTTGTGCCCCCTCCTCCCGAGCCCTGGGGCAGCTCTCTGCCACCCCCCTGCCCTGAGTCACTCCCCCCTGCGGAAGCTCCCTCCTGCCCGGTCTGAGGCGCGCCCCCATGGCAGCTCCCCCCGGCCCAGGGAGCCATGCGGCAGCTCCCCACCCCAGCTCACTGCTGCTCCGCCTCCTCCCCAAGCACACCGTCGCCGCTCCACTTCTCCTGCCTCCCAGGCTTGTGGCGTCAATCAGATGTTTGGCACCACAAGCCTGGGAGGGAGAGAAGCAGAGCGGGACAGCGTGCTCAGGGGAGGAGGCAGAGCAGAGGTGAGCTAGGGCGGGGAGCGGTTCCTCTGCATGCCGCACCCCCCCCCTTACTTGCTGCAGGCGGCCCTCCCCGTGCTCCCTTGCCCCAGGTCCCTCCGCCTAAATGCCGATGACGTCTGGAGCAACCGAAGATCCGGCCACCGCGATCGCCGCTGAAGGACCCAAAATGCCGCCCCAAAATGCTAGTGCCCTAGGCGACCACCTAGGTTGCCTAATGGGTTGCACTGGCCCTGCTGTAGTACCATCCTGGTCCCTGAGACAAGTTTCTTCCTCCTTAGGCTTCGAAAGTGAGGATTGTGCATTGCCTGTGGGCCAAGGTCACCTGCCTGTGGCATCAGGATTTCCCCTGGTACCGACAGCAAGTGCAAGACCACAGAGCCGGTGTCTGGCTCTGTGACAGTTCTGGAACGCCTGGGAGTTCCCTCAGATATAGGAGCATGTACACTGGTTGGTCTTGGGACATCTGAGAAATGGTCAGCGACAATCTCCCACCCACCTCCTGACTGAGAGGAGGAGTTGGAGCAGGGTGCCCAAGGTCAGCCAGCCTCAGCCAAGGTTCCCCCAGCAGGGTAAATGGAGTTGACTGACTACCTGTACTCACCTCCTCATCTTCACCTGATAAGGCAGTAGTGAGACCTTCTCATGCGGTTTCCCAAGATGATGTGAAAGCTCATTAGGAGCTACTGAAAAGGGTGGCAACAAGCCTGAGGCTAGAGGCTGAGAAGTTGTCAGAACCCTCTAACACACTATTTGACATTTTGAGCATGGCCCTCCCTTCTAAGGTGGCTTTATCTATCCACAAGGGAGTGGTAAAGCTAATCAGGGCCTTGTGGCAAACTCCCTCCTCCCTGCCCACTATCTTATAGCAGGCAGAGAGGAAGTATTATGTCCTGGCCAAGGGCTTTGAATATCTTTATAACCCTCCTGCCCCGAGCTCACTGGTTGTATCTGTGGCCAATGAGCATGACAGACAGGTTTGACCTCTAAGAACAAAGAGGCAAAGAGGCTCGATCTCTTTGGCAGAAAAATTTGTTCAACTGCCAGCCTCCAATTGAGACTGGCCAATCACCATGCCCTGGTTGGTCGCTACAACTATAACATTTGGCACTCTATGGCCAAGTTTGTGGACTTGCTGCCAGAGGACTCCAAGCAGGAGTTCCTGGCTGTTCTTGATGAGGGCAAGACAGTGGCGAGGGCTGCCCTCCAAGCAGCCTCGGACGCAGTGGACACTTTGGCCATTTCCATGAGGAGCGTGTCTTGGCTGCAATCATCCATGCTGTCAGCTGAACTTCAGCAGTCAATCCAGGACCTCCCCTTCAATGGCCTTGAACTGTTCTTGGACCAAATAGACAGCCGATTACATGGCCTGAAAGATTCTAGGCCTTCTTTGCACTCCCTGGGCCTTTATACACCATCGCCAACAAGAAAGTGGTTCAAACCGCAGCAGACCCAGATGTTCAGGAGTCAGACCCAGTTGGAGCCATTCTGCAAAAAGGGAAAGGGCTATAAGCACCGACCAGGACAACCATCGGCCTTTACAGCTCACTCGAGTTCTACTCACCACCAGCCAGGTAACAAACAGGCATTTTGAGATTGTTCTCGAGGGTGACCTCCCAGCCTGCATCCTGGATCTGACACCCCTTTTGTTTTCCAACCGTTTATTGCCCAAGCTGGGCTTGAACTTCAGTAACATCAGACCAGTGAGTGTTCAGCAGTGTGGCAGGGGGGTATACCCTCCAGTTCCTTTCTATCCCTCCCTCTCACCCCATTCCTCTCAGGTACCCTTCTCATGAGCATCTGCTCGCTCATGAGTTGCAAGGCCTCCTGCGGGTGGGAGCCATAGAGGAAGTTCCACAGCATTTGAGAGGGAAAGGGTTTTATTCCTGCTATTTTTTTTATTCCAAAGGCCAAAGGGGGGTCTACACCCCATCCTCGACCTGTAGAACTTCTACAAATATCTCAAGAATTTGAAGTTCTGCATGGTCTCCCTGGCCTCTATCATCCTGTCCCTGACTGCAGGAGACTAGTATGCCACCCTTGATCTGAAAGACGCTTACTTTCATATTTCGATATTTCATGGCCACAGAAGGTTTCTGTAATTCATAGGAACACCCACTACCAGTTCACAGTGCTCCCGTTCAGCCTACCAACCGTGCCCAAAGTGTTTACAAAGTGCATGGCAATAGTCACAGCCTGCCTCAGATGTCGGGGTATCCAGATCTATCCATATCTCAACAACAGACTCATGAAGGGCTGCACCAGAGAGCATGTCCAGTGCCCTATGATGATGCTGAGAGCCACCCGTCAAGCACAGGGACTGTTGATAAATGAACAAAAATCAACATTGGTCCCAGTGCAGAGGATAGAGCTTATTAGAGCGACTCTACCTGAGCCAGAGCATTCCTGCCAGAAGCCAGGTTTGGGGCAATGTCAGATCTGATTGCCCAAGTCAATGCCCACCGGCTCACCACAGCCCAGGTCTGTCTTAGGCTATTAGGGCACATGGCGGTATGCATTTACATTGTCCAGCATGCGAGACTGCAGCTCAGACCCCTCCAGACTAGGCATCAGCCTAGTCCCCATCTAGACATCACCTGGACAAATTTCTCACGATCCCCCCACGGGTACTCAACTCCATGCAGTGGTGGTCCCACCTGGATCCATCCGGTGTTGGAAGAGGTTCCATTTGTGAATCCACGACTCAGTGTCTCTGGAGTCAGATGCGTCCAACCTTGATTGGGGAGCACACCTCGGTATACTCAGAACCCAGAGGCTATGGTCTTGAGAGGAGCTGTCATTGCACATAAATGTCACAGAGCTCAGGGCCATCCGCCTGGCTTGTGAAGTGTTTCTTTACTATCTGTCTGGTCGTGTGGTGCAGGTGTTGACAGACAACATGGCCTTCATGTTCTATGTCAACAGACAGGGAGCAGCTCAATCATCAGCCCTTTCTCAGAAAGCCTTTCGTCTGTGGGACTTCTGGATCCAGTACGCTATTCTCCTGGAAGTCTCGCACCTCCCTGGCACCTGGAACATTTTCTTTTTATTCGCTTTCTTTTTTAGCTGTGTAAACATACCCTAAGATCTCATTTAAAAAAATCCTTTCTATATCTTCTGTATTCATGGAGATATTTAAAACCCAAATATAGGAAGAATGTCTCTTCTGACTCTTTCTTTAATTGACAGCCATGTAACTATTAAGTCTTGTTTCTTGAACTTGTCACCTCAAGAAATAGAACTGATTTAACTTCTTAATGGATTTGCTCTTAGAGATAATCCATGTTATCTGACATAAGTATTTGAAATGTAACACCTTACAAAGACAGCATAAGTAGCATTATTTTCTGTTTCAGTTCATTTTTGTTGGAGCTAGCATTGCAATGAAAGGTCTTATATCATACTTCCCACAGTATACAATTGGAATTATCAGAGTTCATAAGACTTAGAGAATATTGATAATTAGTTTTGGTTTATTAGATAAACCTTTTGCAAAGTTAAAATACAATTGTGAAATATTAGAAGATAAATGTATTTAGGTGTCATGGTAAAAATAAGTTTAGTGCATATCTCCCCAGTCATCTATCTGTAAAGAAACACTCCTTAAAATTCATTATCTGTCTTTCACAAATTCAAGATCTTAAAGATGCAGCATTTCAGAAGCAACTGGGAGATTTGCCCACTGTAATTCTGTATAAACAGTATACTTTTGGGACTCAGTGAAATCCAACTAAAATCAATTATGCATTGTTTTCTTTATCAGCACTGGAAATTATGATGTTGCTAAAGACCTACTTTCCATGAATTATCTAGGTGTGATTTTCCCAACTGAATGAGTATATGAAAACATAGTTTTAGTTCATTGATACTTACGTTTTATGGCCACACTTAATTTTTGCAGATAGGTGTGTCAGCACCGATCCTGAAGACTTACATATTCTGCCCTTTGTATTGCATACCACTTTGTGGGTGATGGGTGGAGATTTTGGTGCACTCAGAGGATTTTCAAATATAAAATGGGAAATTAATATTTTCATCATACACATACATTTTTTAATGTAAGACGATTGCTTGTAAGCCACATCTGGAAATGGATTTGGCATTATGCTATGTTTTGTACCTACAGTTTCGGAGAACTATAAAATTCCACCCATCCTGCATGGGAATTCCATTAAATAACATTGCATTACTGTACAAAAGTCAAACCTTGCTTGGAATTTTAACGTGTACTCTATCTTTAGGCTTGTTATGAAAAGTAAATTTTCGTGGGCCATATTCCCCATTGGCATTAGTGGGTGAAGCTCCATGACATCGCACTAGCTGTCCATTTGGACAGTGGATGTAATCATTTTGTGTTAAGGACAACAACCTCATATTCAACATGTACCTATAACTATCAATTATAACAGAACTTCGTAAATGAAATGAAAACCGATTAGTTCAATTTGGATTCACACATTGGAAGAGAATCAAATACAGCCAAGTCCTTTACATACAACTCTCTTCCCCACCTTACATGCTCTGAGCCAAATTCAGCATACAGAAACAGCCCTGTCAGCTCCATATCAAGTATACTAAAAGCTGGTCCGAAACTGTGTGAATGTGGTAAAACAATATAATTTGCACAGACTTCGCATTCAGAAAGAAAAAAATTGGGTCTCCATATTTTATTTACATCCATCTGCTATTTGCCTTTTCTTCCACACCCTTCCATCTACTGCCAAATTGCACTGTTTTTATAGTTCTTTTCACATTTTCTGACCACTTGCACATAACATGTAACTTGCATCATCATTTATATCACCATGGAACTTGGCCAAGAGACTTCCATGGGAATTCCACCCAGTTACTCAAGGCTTATCCCAGTCTGACTTTAACCCTCTCTCTCTTCCTTCCCAAGACAGGGAACATTATATAAAAAAATAGTTGCTTTGGGGACATAATTGGAAGCAATTTAAATTAATCTATTGATTGTGATCTTGGCAGGGATTAGGACTCAAAGTAAGTAGATAGTCTTGGAAATTCTTTTAAATATTACTATCCTTGTTCATAAATATGCTGTCTATATTTCTATAATTATTTCTACAATTTCTAACTAATTCAGTTCAGTAGTAGGCACCATAGATCATGACCCTGATTCTGATCCTACGTGCACTTGTATTACATTAGTGTAACTTAATTCCAATTGTATTAATCTTGATTTACACTAGTGAAAAAAGATTGGACTCAGACTTCCACATCTCCACCCTAAGTAAGATTTTCTGCCTGCTCTTTCATCTTTTGAATGTCTTTGACTTTTTCTGAAGTAAAAGCATGTCTCACTGTTTCCTCACAACTCACTCCAAGAAAACACTCATTAAATAATCATAGAGATGAAGGGCTGGCATATAGTTCAGCCCATTGTGCTGAGGCAGGACCCATGCCTGACATGTGTTTGTCTAACCTGTTCTTAAAAACTTCCACTGATGGGGATTCCACAGCTGCCCTGCAAAGCTTATTCCAGTGCATAGGTGACCTATTGTGGAAAACTTCCTAATTATATCTAAACTAAATTTCCCCTGCTGCAGATTAAGTGGCACTTCAGTAATCAAGGAAAACAATCACAATCCTCTCCAGAACAGACCTTAACACATTTGAAGACTGTTATCGGGTCTCCACTCAATCTTTTCTCAGGACTAAACATGCCCAATGTTTTTAACCTTTTATCTAACACACTACTCCAAGTGGGGCCTCACCAGTGCCAAGTAGAGTGGGACAATAACCTCCTGGTGTCTTACACAGGATACTCTGGTTAATGCACTCCAGAATGATAATAGCCTTTTTTCAACTGCATCACATTGTTGACTCATTCACTTGATGATCCACTGTAAGCCACAAATCCTTTTCAGAAATATGACTGTCTAGCCAATTATTCCCCAAGTCAGCTGCTTGATAACTGAAACATGTTAATGGGCGGGAATGAAAGCTGGTCAGTTCTAATTGCTCAGAGTACAGCACCACAGAAGGGAGTAATCAAGTGATACAGGGCTCTAAACATTTTCCACTAAATCCTCTCAATGTGGCAGAAATGATAGCTCACCAAAAAAAAAATGCAGTAACCAGTAGGCCCCTACAAAGATGTGTATTCTTCTAATAGGTCTGAATGCCTGCCTCACTACGATTTTATCAAAGTTTGGGGGATGTTATAATCCAGCAGTAACCTATACTTGGCAGGAAAGATTAGGACTGGGGGACTCCACTTTGTCTGTTTTTGACACTGTTAAAGCAGAGGTTGGGGTAGTTTGAACCTGCATGAAGTGAAGTGTCGATCAGCCATAGCCATGTGCCCTTAGCTACATACTTATTTAAATTTACCATACCTTATTTTCCCTCTGCAAACTCCAGACTTGGTCCCTCACCCTACACTTAGGTGTCTGGATAGATTTCAGACTCTCATGCTTCTGAACGCTTGTACTGTGCAACTTACATCTTCTCAGCATGTACACCCCCAGGGCCAGACCCTGGACATCACTGTGTGCCATTTGCACCATGCTGATGGAATAAAGGGGATAACCCTTATATAGGTGAATCCCTTGAGTGGCATGAAACTGGCTCTACATCACCTGTTCCTGTGGAGAGCAGAGCAGCAAAGAGGGAAGAGGAGAGAGCTTGGCCAGAGCAGACTGCATACCAGCAATTGTAGGATGGAGGATTAATTTAATGGAGACATTACTGCTTCCTCAAATTAGAGCAGCTTTACGCCTTTTGTAATTACTCTGGAGTCCAAACCAGTCTTGTCTGCCTTTAGGATGGGAGGAACCCACTCAGCCAGATCCAAAAATTAGGTCCTCAAACTGATTAATTTACATGATATCTTTTTCAGTACCTAATGTAATTGCCTCAATGTTTGATACTGAAGTGGCTGAAGTGTTGTTACAGATGCGTATCTTGTGTTCTTAGTTCCTGAGTGAATGAACACCAATACTGAGCAATGCATTGTTACAGTCATGGGTAATTAGGTCTGGGGAGTTTCAGTATTTGCTAAAAAATGGAGATTGTGCACCTCTTCTAAAGAATTCCATGTTTCCCTTGAATCATTAAATACTATAATGAGATGTTGTGTACTGTTAAGGTACATCTGACGAAAGTTATAATTTAACTAGTACTGAAACTTTAATGTTGGGTGCTTAATCCTCCTTTACATATGGTATACTCATGGCACACCTGAGAGAATGTCAGACATGAATTGCAGAGTTGCAGTGACAGAATAAGGAAAATAAAAAGCCTTAAATTGGGATTTGGAGAGTAGTTTTCAGTTAATCCTCAAGAGAAGGTTAGTTCTCAATCTGGTAAAACCAGAATATATTTCTGAGAGAGTCTATTCAAGTAGACAGAAAATATTTGGAATATAAAGAGCCTGTATTTGTCCAGGGTATTGCTGTTGACTTTTGATGAGAAATTTCCTCAATGATAGAACATGTTTTATAACTGCTTTTTGCACGTTTGGAGTAGTATGCAACTCTTCCTGCTGATCAGAGCCTTTTCCTCTCTAGTTATTTATCTTTAGCCTTTTTGATAATTGGACTCTGCAGAGGAGCACTCATGCAGTTCTTATGTATTACTTACATGCATTTTAAAAACAATATGGCATATTAAAAATTAATGGAAAAGTTAAATATGCACCAATCACTTGTACTAACAGGAATCTGCAAAATATATTGTGACAAAGTTCCTCCTCTACTTTGGTGGGTCCTGCACTTATTGACACATTTGCTCACCTCAGTGATCTTCCCCACAGTCTGGATCAACTCCTCCTGTGTCTGATCAGGAGTTGGGGGGAACCCAGGCCCACCCTCTACTCCAGGTTCCAGCCCAGGGCCCTGTGGATCGCAGCTGTCTATAGTGCCTCTTGTAACAGCTGCATGACAGCTACAACTCCCTGGGCTACTTCCCTATGGCCTCCTCCAAACACCTTCTTTATCCTCACCACAGGAACTTCCTCCTGGTGTCTGATAATGCTTGTACTCCTTAGTCCTCCAGTACCACACCCTCTCAGCTCCTTGCGCCTTTTGCTCCCAGCTCCTCCCACGCACTTCCTCTCCTCTGGCTCCCTGCCCTCCCAGCTGACTGGAGTGAGCTCCTTTTTAAACCCCAGGTGCCCTGATTAGCCTGCCTTGATTGGCTGCAGGTGATCTAATCAGCCTGTCTGCCTTAATTGGTTCTAGCAGGTTCCTGATTACTCTAGTGCAGCCCCTGCTCTGGTCCCTCAGGGAGCAGAAGCCTGCTTCTCCTGGGGCTAGTACTGGCTCTCTCTGTGACTGCTCTGCTGTAGAGGAAGGAGGGAGAGGGCGGCTGCTGCTGCTGTTCCTGCTGGGCGCTGGGCCCTCGCTGCTGCTGTTGTTCCTGCTGCTCCCCTGGCTGGGCTAGACACCACCACAGGCCCCTCTCTCTGCTGTCTGTTTGCTGGCTGGCTGGTGGTTCCCCCCCACCTGTTACTGCTGTTATTCCACCTACAGCCCTTTGGGGGGGGCTGCTGGCCTGCTTCCCAGAGAGGAGGGGAATGAGGGACCCCGGCTCTTGTTGCTGAGGACACCACCCTCTGAGTGGGGTCCCTCCTGCCTGGACGCCAGACCACCACCACCTGGAGCTGCTGGGGCTGCTGTGGCTGTTGCTGGGGAGCTGTTGGTGCCTGGAGGAGGAGAGGAAGGAGAAGAGAACCACCTGCTGCTGGAGACTGTGTGAAGACCACTGTGGAGGGGGCTTTTCTGGACTGAGTCTTTTTCGAACTGTGCTCTTGTGGTGGGGGTTTGGACTGTGTCTGCTGGGGCACCGGGGGTGTGGCGTGGAGCCTGCCCCCGATCCATCCGTGTCCCCCTTCGCCCCCACCACCATCGTTGCCCCCTCCACCATCCCGCTGGCTGTTTTCCTTCTGCTTTGGACTCCTGGCTCTGGGTCTGAGCTGCTCGCCTGGCTCACCACGCCCACTTCCACCATTTGGGCCTGCAGCAGCAGCAGCCAACCATTGACTTTTTGGCACAAGTGCCTGTGGGTGCACCACCTCCCCCTTCCTCCTGGACTGATCCCCTGCCCTTTGCCACATTTGTCCACCCCACCTATTTCCCTCTGCCGCCTGATAGTTCTGCCCCAGCCCTGCAGCTGTCCCCGTGGTCCCTCTACCCCAATCCCAGCTCACCCTTTCCCCCCACCCAGTGCTCCCCCAGCCCTGATCGGTCCCCCCCATGTGCCCACACCCCCTCCCAGGCGCTTGTGCCCTTCCCCATTTGGTTTCCCCTTGTTCACTGCACTCCCCCCTCTGCCGTTGTACCCCCTGATCTCCTAGTGCAACTGGAGGAGCTGGAACCCCCCCTCTGCATTGGTGCCCTGAAACCCTCCCTCCCTTAGGTCCTTGGTTGCTCCCCACGCCCCTTGAGCCTTCCCCTTCTGGCACCCTCCTCCCATGCCTGCAGCCTAGCGGGGAGGGGTGGCCGCCTCCTCTCCTTCCCCTCCCCTCACTGTTTGTCCCCCTCCCCGCTCTCGTTATGGCGGGGGACGCGGCGGGGGAGACCCCTCGCGATGCTCCCACTGCCCCTCCTCCACCTGCCCCCGTGTCCACTGCCCAAGCCTCTACCTCGACCGCCGCTGCCGATCCACCTACCACCGCCCCTGCTGGGGCACCAGCGGCGGCGAGTACTGGGGAGACCTCCATTGCTGCCACGTCTCTCGCCCCTTCTGATTCGGGGGGAGACCCCGCAGCCGGTGGGAAGGGTCGGGGTGGGAAGAAGGGTAAGGGCCCCGCTAAAAAGACCAGACCCTCCATGGCGGAGACTGTCCCCGCTGCCGCAGCCCCACTACCGGCTGCGGCATCCCTCCCCGCTGTTCCCTCCACCAGCGCTGCAGGTGTCCCTCCCCCGGCCCCCAGGGCGTACGCCCAGGTGGTGGCGGACCCCCGCCTGCAGCTGCTCCTCCGACCGCCGCTTCCGCCAACATCTACAGCGGCCGGGGCCCCTTTCCCACTTTGACCAGGAAGCACGGCGTCCGTTGCCTCCTGGTGCCCGCCTCGCCCCACGTGGAGACCTACGTGCGGGCGTTGGCGAGGGTGGTGGGGCCCACGGCCATCGTGGCGGCCTCCAAAATGTACGGAAAGGTGGTCTTCTTCCTGGCATCAGAGGCCGCCGCCCAGGAGGTGGTAGAGACGGGCCTGGCGGTGGGGGGCGTGTTCATCCCCCTGGAGCCGTTGGAAGACCTGGGGGTCCGCTTAATCTTGACCTCCGTCCCTCCCTTCCTGCCCAATGCTGCCCTGCTGCCCGCCCTTTCTGTCCTGGGACGCCCTATCTCCGTCATCAGCCCTCTCCCCTTGGGCTGCAAGGACCCCGCCCTCCGTCATGTTCTCTCGTGCAGCTTCAACTGCCGCCGGCGGCGTGTGGCGGAGAGGCGCTCGAGGGGTCCTTTCTGGTCCCTTCCCAGGGAGCCTACTACCGGGTGCATTACTCAACGGGGGAGGCCCGGTGCTATCTCTGCCGGGCGATGGGGCACGTCCGGAGGGACTGTCCCTTGGCCCAGCACGGAGGAACGTCCGGAACCCCCGAGCCCCGGCAAGGCGCCGGCCCTGTCATCGCCGGTCCCCCTGGCTGCCCGGCACTCGAAGCTGCCCCTCCTCCTCCTTCTCGGTCCACCTCTGTGGAGGATGGTGTGGCAGGGCTACCGCCGGACGTGGGAGAGGGCCCGTCCCAGGGGGAGTCCTCCCCGGTTTCTGCTGTCCCACCACTGCCTCCCCGAGTCCCTGAGCCATTGCCCTTGCCCCCCGAGCTGACCCCTGTTAGACAGCCCCCGGATGATGCCATGGAGGGCTGGTCCTTAGTGCAGGGGAAGCGGGGCAAGCAGAAGGCTCGAGTCTCCTTACATCCTTCAGATTCGGAGGCCCCCCGGAAAAGCAGGAAGGGGGGCACCGATGACGAGTCTTCCGCCTTGCCCCCTGATGACTCCCGTTTTGTGGTGCCGGCTGGGGACGCCGTGGCAGCACCGGAAGGTGACACCGCCCCTCCTCCGGGGTCCCTTCCCGTGGAAGCCCCCGAGGGAGCTTCTCTCGCCCCCTTCCCACTCGACGCCTCTGCGAGCGCCGCAGTGGGTATCACCTCTGGTGCTGGCGGGGAGGGCCCTGGGGTGGTGGACGGTGATCTCCCTCCCATCTACGCGGAGATCGAGGCCCTGGGTTTGACCCCGGTCACGCAGGGGGAGGACGACCCTCTGCCGGCGGGCCTCAATCTGGGCGACCTCACTACATCCCCCCTTTCCCTGGGTTCCCTTCCCCTACCCGCTGTTTCTGCTCCCACCTCTGAGGGTCCCCTGGAATGTTCTATCGACCTGGCTGCAGGTGGCACTCTGTTGACGGCCGCCGAGCCCCTTGGGGCGACGGCCAGTGCCCCGCTGCCGAGCCCCACTTCCCAGGGGGTGTCCCTCTTGGGTGTGGAGGACCCGCCCTCCTTCCTCAGCGGGGACCCCATTGACCACCATCTCTCTCTGGATGCCGAGGCTGCCGCACGTGCCACAGAGGCTGAGCCCGGCATCGTTAGCGGTCCCCTGCCCACTTCCCAGATCCTTGAGCCTGGCCAGGAGGAGCCACTGTTCGGCGTCTTAACTATGGAGGCTCCTGATCTTGCCTCTACCTCCTTCCCGGATTCTCTCCCTGATCCCCGCCCTACTCCTGTTGGCTCTGTCCTTGTCCCCCCCCACTTCCTGTGATGCCAGTGCTGCCCCTGGGAATACCTCCCCGGGAGCGGATTCACTAGTTCTTTCCTGTCCCGACCCCCCAGGGGCTGCTGTTCTCCTTCCACCATCCCTTCTTGAATCTGGGAGCGGGGCGGGTCATGTGGCGTCGGTGCATCTGCTGCCACATTGGGGATCTGCCCCCTGCCTACCTGCCTCGGTGGGCCACGGGGCTGTGATGGGGGCCCCACTGGGGGTCAGTCATCGATCAGTGACCCCACCCCCCATGCGCTGAGGGAGGAGCTGCGGGAGTTCCTTGAGGACATCCGTGGCTCCCGGAACAAAGTCCATCTTGCGCTCCAGCGGTGGGTGGATTTCCATCAGGTCCTCCGGGCCGCGAGGGCCCTCATGGGGGAGGGTAAGAGGACTGGGAAGCAGGCCGCCGCGGCCTACCGGGGGGTCCGTGTCTTCCATGACTCTTTACTCACCTTCGGGGTTGGTCACGGATTGCTGCACGGCCTGCCGGAGGCCGTGGGCGTGTCTGCCGGCGAGGATCCCCCCCAGCCCTCCTCATGGCGCCGATCGTCCTTGCCACCTTAAACACCCAGGGCTGTAGGATGGGTCTCCGCAGGAGCCAGGTGCTCTCCTTCCTCCGGGAAGGGGGGGTACTCTGTGGTTTTCCTGCAGGAGACCCATACGGATCCGGCGGCTGAAGCTAGCTGGCGGCTGGAGTGGGGGGACGGGGCCTACTTTAGCCACTTTTCGGTCTGCGCGGCTGGAGTGGCGACCCTGTTCTCCCCCGACCTACGGCCCGAGGTGCTGGGGATCGCCGAGGCTGTGCCGGGTCGCCTGCTGCACCTCCAGGTCCGCATGGAGGGGCTTGTGGTTAATCTCGTCAATGTTTACGCCCCGACATCGGGCCCGGAGAAGCTACGTTTTTATCAGCAGGTGTCCGCCTTCCTCGGCTCCCTGGATCCTCGTGAGTGCCTGGTCCTGGGAGGGGATTTTAACACCACCCTCGAGGAACGGGACCGCTCGGGGACCGAGCAGTGCCCGGCAGCTGCGGACGTCCTCCGGGAGATTGTCGACCGCCACTCCCTGGTGGACGTCTGGCGCGACCACCACCCTGACGATGTCTCGACGTTCACCTTCGTCCAGGTGGAGGCCCATCGGTCGCGCCACTCCCGGCTGGACCATATTTACCTGTCACATTTCCACCTTTCACGGGCCCACTCCTCCAGCGTTCGGCCAGCCCCCTTTTCGGATCACCACCTTGCCACCGTGACGGCCTCTCTCTGCGCGGAGAGGCCGGGGCCGGCCTATTGGCACTTTAATAATGGTTTGCTGGAGGATGCAGGCTTCGTGGCATCCTTCCGGGAGTTCTGGTTGTCCTGGCGGGGGCAGAGGCGCGCCTTTTCCTCGGCGCAGCGGTGGTGGGATCTGGGGAAGGTGCGCGCCTGGCTCTTCTGCCGTGACTACACTCGGGGTGCCAGCCGACGGTGGGATGCGGCGATAGGGCAGTTGGAGCGGGAGGTCTTGGAGCTGGAGAGGCGTCTGGCTGCCAACCCCGAGGATCCATCCCTCTGCGGAGCGTGCCAGGAGAAGCGGGAGGAGCTCCGGGCCATCGGAGACCATCGGGCCCGGGGTGCTTTTGTTCGATCCCGCATCCACCTCCTTCGGGAGATGGATCGCGGCTCCCGCTTCTTCTGCACCCTGGAGAAAAGGAGGGGGGCCAAGAAGCACGTCACCTGCCTCCTGGCGGAGGATGGCACCCCCCTCACGGATCCGGCGGAGATGTGCAAGAGGGCCAGGGCCTTCTACGCCACTCTTTTCTCCCCGGATCCGACCGATCCTAACGCTTTCAGAGTGCTCTGGGACGGGCTCCCGACGGTCAGCACGGGCGACTGGGACCGGCTAGAGCTGCCTCTCACTCTGGCCGAGTTCTCGGAGGCCCTCCGTCGCATGCCCACCAATAAATCTCCGGGCTTGGACGGGCTGACCGTGGAGTTCTACCTCGTGTTCTGGGACGTCCTCGGCCCAGACCTGGTCACCGTCTGGGCCGAGGCTTTGCAGAGCGGGGTCCTCCCTCTCTCGTGCAGGCGAGCCGTGCTGGCCTTATTGCCGAAGAGGGGGGACCTCCGCGACTTACGGAATTGGCGTCCCGTCTCGCTCCTCAGCACGGACTACAAAATTGTTGCGAAGGCCATCTCGATACGGCTAGGGTCCGTGCTGGCGGACGTGGTCCATCCAGACCAGACCTCCACCGTCCCGGGCCGCACCATCTTTGATAACTTGTATCTGGTCCGGGACCTTCTGGAATTGGGGTGTAGGGATGGTCTGTCGTTCGCCCTCTTGTCCCTGGATCAGGAGAAGGCGTTCGACCGGATGGATCACGGGTATCTCCTGGGCACTCTGCGAGCGTTCGGCTTCGGACCCCTGTTTGTGGGTTTTCTCCAGGTGCTGTACGCTTCTGCGGAGTGTCTGGTCAGGCTCAACTGGACCCTGACCGAGCCGATCAGCTTCAGGTAGGGAGGACGGCAGGGGTGTCTCCTCTCGGGCCAGCTGTACGCTCTGGCGATCGAGCCCTTCCTCTGTCTCCTCCTTAAGAGGTTGACGGGGTTGGTGCTTCGTGAGCTGGGGCTGCGGCTGGTCCTGTCGGCGTACACTGACGATGTGCTCTTCGTGGTCCAGGACCCGGGCGACTTGGAGCGGGTGGAGGCTTGCCAGGCTTTGTACTCGGCGGCCTCCTCCGCCCAGGTCAACTGGGTCAAGAGCTCTGGCCTGGTGGTTGGGGATGGGTGGCAGGCGAGCTCCCTCCCACCCGCGCTTCAGGCCATCCGGTGGAGCGTGGGTCTGCTGCTGTATCTCGGCGTTTACCTTCTGCCACGCATCCGTCTCCGCCGGAGAACTGGCAGGATTTGCAGGGCAGGGTGACGGAGCGGCTCCGGAAGTGGACAGGACTACTCCGGTGCCTCTCCCTTTGGGGGAGGGCACTGGTGCTTAATCAACTGGTCCTGTCCATGCTCTGGTACCAGCTCAACACCCTGGTCCTGGCCCCGTTTTTCCTGGCCAACCTCCGGACGGCGATTCTGGAGTTCTTTTGGCCAGGGACGCACTGGGTCTCTGCAGGGGTCCTCCACCTGCCCCTGGAGGAGGGGGGGCAGGGCCTGAAGTGCTTACGCGCTCAGGTCCATGTCTTCCGCCTTCAGGCCCTGCAGAGGCTCCTGTTTGGTGCGGGTAGTCCGGCGTGGAGCGTATTGGCGCGCGCCTTCCTCTGCCGCTTCTGAGGGCTCCGATACGACCAGCAGCTCTTCTACCTCCATCTGAGAGGTCTTCTACCAAGACCTCCTCCGGACCTGGAAGCTCTTTTCAATGACCAGGTCTGTGGCGGCCACCGTGGGGGTTGACCTCCTCGCGGAGCCCCTGCTACACAATCCCCTGCTTCGTGTGCAGGTGGCGGAGTCCCCCACGGTGTGCCAGAGGCTGGTCTTGGCGGGAGTCACCAGGGTCGGAGACCTCCTGGACTACGACCGGGGAGACTGGCTGGATCCCCTGACGCTCGCTCAGCGCATGGGGCTCTCCAGACCTCGTACTCCCCAGCGTGTACTTCAGGAGGTGAAGGCCGCTTTACTGCCTGCTGCTCGGGCTTACCTCGACCGGGTCCTGCGAGAGGGCACGCCCCGCCCACCCTCCACCCCAGGCCCCGTGGACATTTTTATCGGGCCCCTGCCCCGTGGACCCAATCGGCCCCCTCACCCTTTCACTGCCAGCCGGCTGCATGATCTGCAGCCGGTTTTGTTCCAGACCGCGCCACGGAAACATCTGTACTCGCTCGTGCTCCATACCCTTCACTACCTCACCCTCGCGTCCCGCCCCGATACCAAATGGCGGGACCTCCTGCCGCCTCTCGAGGGTGAGGAGCCCCGGTGGGCCAGCTTGTACTCTGCCCTGGTCCCGAGGCCCGCTGGGGATAAAAGTTGGCGGCTCCTTCACGGAGCCGTGAGCACGGGCCTGTACTTGGCGCGGTTCACGTCTGTCCCTAGCACCTGCCCTTTCTGTGGTGAGAAGGAGACCTTGGCGCACGTTTATTTGGAGTGCGCCAGGTTGCAACCCCTGTTCCGGCTCCTCCTGAATATTTTCCTGCGTTTTTGGTTGCACTTTTCCCCTCACCTTTTTATCTACACGCTCCCCATCCGTGGCCCCACGAAGTCGCGGGATCTCCTTCTCAACCTCCTCTTGGCCCTGGCCAAACTGGCCATCTACAACACCAGGGAGAGGAGGTTGGCCGACGGGATTTCCTGCGACTGTAGGGCCTATTTCCGTTCCTCCGTCTGCTCACGCATCCAGGCAGAGTTCCTCTGGGCGGTGTCCACTGGCTCCCTTGACGCCTTCGAGGAGCAGTGGGCGTTGTCCAGGGTTCTCTGCTCGGTGTCCCCATCAGGTTCCCTTCGTTTAGCCCTATGACCTCACTCCCAGTCCTGTTTTTTCATTAGTTGTCCCCCGTAATTACTTGGTGTCCCAGACCTGTGGGTCCTCCCCTTAGGCTGGGGGGAGGCCCTTTAGAAGTGGGCGGGCTTTGCCCGCCCTCCCCTGCTGGATGCCAATAGGACCACTCTGCTGTAGAGGAAGGAGGGAGAGGGCGGCTGCTGCTGCTGCTGTTCCTGCTGGGCACTGGGCCCTCGCTGCTGCTGCTGCTGCTGCTGCTGCTGTTCCTGCTCCTGCTGCTCCCCTGGCTGGGCTAGACACCACCACCCACCCCTCTCTTTGCTGTCTGTTTGCTGGCTGGCTGGTGGTTTCCCCCCACCTCAGTTACTGCTGTTACTCCACCTACAGCCCCTGGGGGGGGGGGCTGCTGGCCTGCTTCCCAGAGAGGAGGGGAGTGAGGGACCCCAGCTCTTGTTGCTAAGGCCACCATCTGAACGGGGTCCCTCTTGCCTGGACACCAGACCACCACCATCTGGAGCTGCTGATGCTACTGTGGCTGTTGCTGGGGAGCTGTTGGAGCCCTGAGGAGGAGGAGGAGTAGAAGAGGACCGCCTGCTGCTGGGAGACCACATGAAGACCACTGTGGAGGGGTCTGTTCTGGACTGAGTCTTTTTCACACTGTGCTCTTGTGGTGGGGGTTTGGACTGTGTCTGTTGGGATGCCGGGGGTGTGGTGTGGAGCCTGCCTCCGGTCCATCCGTGTCCCCTTTCACCCCCACCACCATTGTTGCCCCCTCCACCACCCCCGCTGGCTGTTTTCCTTCTGCTTCGGACTCCTGCCTCTGGGACTGAGCTGCTCACCTGGCTCACCACGCCCACTTCCATCATTTGGGCCTGCAGCAGCAGCAGCCAACCATTGACTTTTTGGCACAAGGGCCTGTGAGTGCACACACCCCTCCGCCCCCTGGGCTGACCCCCTCCCCTTTGCCACATTTGTCTGCCCCACCCATTTCCCTCTGCGGCCTTGATAGTCCTGCTCCAGCCCTGCAGCTGTCCCCCTAGTCCCTCTACCGCATTCCCAGCTCGCCCTCTCCCCCCCACCCTGTGCTCCCCCAGCCCTGATTGGTCCCTCCCCTTGTGCGCCCATGCCCTCTCCCATGCGCTTGTGCCCTTCCCCATTTGGTTTCCCCTTGTTCACTGCACCCCCCCTCTGCCGTTGTCCCCCCTGATCCCCTAGTGCAACTAGAGGAGCCAGAACTCCCCTCTGCGTTGGTGCCCTGAAGCCCTCCCACTTCTAGGTCCTTGGTTGCTCCCCATGCCCCTTTAGCCTTCCCTCTCTGGCGCCCTCCTCCCCTGCCTGCAGCCTAGCGGGGCGGGGTGGTTGCCTCCTCTCCTTCCCCTCCCCTCGCTGTTTGTCCCCCTCCCCGCCCCTCCTCCACCTGCCCATGTGTCCACTGCCCAAGCCTCTACCTCAACCGCCGCTGCCGATCCCCCTAGCACCGCCCCTGCTGGGACACTGGCTGCGGCGAGTACTGGGGAGACCTCCACTGCTGCCACGTCCCTCACCCCTTCCTATTCGGGGGGAGTCCCCCAGCCGGTGGGAAGGGTTGGGGTGGGAAGAAGGGTAAGGGCCCCGCTAGAAAGGCCGGGCCCTCCATGGTGGAGACTGCCCCCGCTGCCGTGGCCCCGCTACCGGCTGCGGCATCCCTCCCTGCTATTCCCTCCACCAGCTCTACAGGTGTCCCTCGCCCGACCCCCAGGGCATACGCCCAGGTGGCGGCGGCCCCGCCGCCTGCCGCCGCTCCTCCGACCGCCGCTTCCGCTACCATCTACAGCAGCCGGGGCCTCTTTCCCACTTTGACCAGGAAGCACGGCGTCCGTTGCCTCCTGGTGCCCGCCTCGCCCCACGTGGAGACCTATGTGTGAACATTGGCAGGGGTGGTGGGGCCCATGGCCATCGCAGCGGCCTCCAAAATGTACGGGAAAGTAGTCTTCTTCCTGGCATCAGAGGCCGCCGCCCAGGAGGCGGTAGAGACGGGCCTGGCGGTGGGGGGCGTGTTCATCCCCCTGGAGCCGTTGGAAGACCTGGGGGTCCGCTTAATCCTGCCCTCCGTCCCTCCCTTCCTGCCCAATGCCGCCCTGCTGCCCACCCTTTCTGCCCTGGGGCGCCCCATCTCCGTCATCAGCCCTCTCCCCTTGGGCTGCAAGGACCCCGCCCTCCGTCATGTTCTCTCGTTCCGCCGGCAAGTGCAGCTTCAACTGCCGCCGGCAGCACGTGGTGGAGAGGCGCTCGAGGGGTCCTTTCTGGTCCTCTACCAGGGAGCCCACTACCGGGTGCATTATTCAATGGGGGAGGCCCGGTGCTACCTCTGCCGGGCGATGGGGCATGTCCGGAGGGACTACCCCTTGGGCCAGTGCGGAGGAGTGTCCGGGACCCCCGGCAAGGCGCCAACCCTGTCATCACCGGTACCCCTGGCTACCCGGCACCGAAGCTGCCCCTCCTCCTCCTTCTTGGTCCACCTCTGTGGAGGAGGGTGCAGCAGAGATACTGCCGGACCTGGGAGAGGGTTTGTCCCAGGGGGAATCCTCCCTCGTTTCTGCTATCCCACCACTGCCTCCCCGAGTCCCTGAGCCATTGCCCTTGCCCCCTGACCCGACCCCTGTTAGCCAGTCCCCAGATGATGCCATGGAGGGCTGGTCCTTAGTGCAGGGGAAGCGGGGCAAGCGGAAGGCTCGAGCTTCCTTACATCCTTTGGATTCGGAGGCCCCCCAGAAGAGCAGGAAGGGGGCACCGATAATGAATCTTCCGCCTTACCCCCTGATGACTCCTGTTTTGTGGTGCTGGCTGGGGACCCCATGGCAGCACTGGAAGGTAGCACCGCCCCTCCTCCGGGGTCCCTTCCCATGGAAGCCCCCGAGGGAGCCTCTCTCGCCCCCTTCCGCCTCAAGGCCTCTGTGAGCGCTGAGGTGGGCGTCACCTCGGGTGCCGGCGAGGGGGGCCCTGGGGCGGTGGACGGTGATCTCCCTTCCATCTATGAGGAGACCGAGGCCCTGGGTCTGACCCCGGTTACGCAGGGAGAGGACAACTCTCTGCCAGCGGGCCTCGATCTGGGCGACCTCACCACGGCCCCCCTGTCCCTGAGTTCCCTTCCCCTAACCGTTGCTTCTGCTCCCACCTCTGAGGGTCCCCTGAAATCTTCCATCAACCCGGCTGCGGGTGGCTCCCTGTTGACAGCTGCTGAACCCATTGGGGCGACGGCCAGTGCCCCGCTGCTGAGACCCAGTTCCCAGGGGGTGTCCCTCTTGGGTGTGGAGGACCCACCCTCCTTCCTAGGTAGGGACCCCGTTGACGAACATCTCTCTCTGGATGCCGGGGCAGCCACCCGTGCCACAGTGGCTGAGCCCGGCATCGTTAGGGGTCCCCTTCCCACTTCCCAGATCCCTGAGCCTGGCCAGGAGGAGTCACCGTCCAGCGGCTCAACTATAGAGGCTCCGGATCCTGCCTCTACCTCCTTCCTGGATTCTCTCCCTGATCCCTGCCCTACTCCTGTTAGCCCTGTCCTTGTACCCCCCACCTCCTGTGATGCCAGTGCCGCCCCGGGAATGCCCCCCAGGGAGCAGCTTCACTAGTTTTTCCTTGTCCTGACCCCCCAGGGGCTGCTGTTCTCCTTCTGCCACCCCTTCTTGAATCTGGGAGCGGGGCAGGTCGCGTGGCATTGGCCCATCTGACACCACGTCGGGGTCTACCCCCTCCCTGCCCGCCTTGGTGGGCCACGGGGCTGTGACGGGGGCCCCACTGGGGGACAGTCATCGATCAGTGACCCCGCCCCCCCCATGCGCTGAGGGAGGAGCTGCGGGAGTTCCTTGAGGACGTCCGTGGCTCCTGTAACAAGGTACAGCTTGCGCTCCAGTGGGTGGGGGGATTTCCATCAGATCCTCTGGGCTGCGAGGGCCCTCATGGGGGAGGGTAAAAGGACCGGGAAGCAGGCCACTGTGGCCTACTGGAGGGTCTGCGTCTTCCATGACTCTTTACTCACCTTCGGGGTTGGTCACGGATTGCTGCACGGCCTGCCGGAGGCCGTGGGCGTGTCTGCCGGCGAGGATCCCCCCCAGCCCTCCTCATGGCGCCGATCGTCCTTGCCACCTTAAACACCCAGGGCTGTAGGATGGGTCTCCGCAGGAGCCAGGTGCTCTCCTTCCTCCGGGAAGAGGGGGTACTCTGTGGTTTTCCTGCAGGAGACCCATACGGATCCGGCAGCTGAAGCTAGCTGGCGGCTGGAGTGGGGGGACGGGGCCTACTTTAGCCACTTCTCGGTTCGTGCGGCTGGAGTGGCGACCCTGTTCTTCCCCGACCTATGGCCCGAGGTGCTGGGGGTCGCCGAGGCTGTGCCGGGCAGCCTGCTGCACCTATAGGTCCGCATGGAGGGGCTTGTGGTTAATCTCGTCAACCTTTACGCCCCAACATCGGGCCCGGAGAGGTTGCGTTTTTATCAGCAGGCGTCCGCCTTCCTTGGCTCCCTGCATCCTCGTGAGTGCCTGGTCCTGGGAGGGGAATTTAATACCACCCTTGAGGAACGGGACCGCTCGGGAACCGAGCAGTGCCCGGCCGATGCGGACATCCTCCGGAAGATCGTCAAATGCCACTCCCTGGTGGACGTCTGGCGCGACCACCACCCAGACAACGTCTCGACGTTCACTTTCATCCGGGTGGAGGCCCATCGGTCGCGCCACTCCTGGCTGGACCTCATTTATCTGTCCCGTCTCCACCGGTTTGTGGGTTTTCTCCAGGTGCTGTACGCTTCTGCGGAGTGTCTGGTCAGGCTCAACTGGACCCTGAGCGAGCCAATCAGCTTCAGGTAGGGAGGACGGCAGGGGTGCCTCCTCTCGGGCCAGCTGTACGCTCTGGCGATCGAGCTCTTCCTCTGTCTCCTCCGCAGGAGGTTGACGGGGTTGGTGCTTCGGGAGCTGGAGCTGCGGCTGGTTCTGTCGGCATACGCTGACGATGTGCTCTTCGTGGTCTAGGACCCGGGCGACTTGGTGCGGGTGGAGGCTTGCCAGGCTGTGTACTCGGTGGCCTCCTCCGCCCGGGTCAACTGGGTCAAGAGCTGTGGCCTGGTGGTCGGGGACGGGTGGCAGGCGAGCTCCCTCCCACCCATGCTTCAGGCCAGCCGGTGGAGCGTGGGTCCGCTGCTGTATCTCGGCGTTTACCTTTCTGCCACGCATCCATCTCTGCCAGAGAACTGGCACGGTTTGGAGGGCAGGGTGACGGAGCGGCTCTGAAAATGGACAGGACTACTCCGGTGCCTCTCCCTTCGAGGGAGGGCACTGGTGCTTTATCAACTGGTCCTGTCCAAGCTCAACACCCTGGTCCTGGCCCCGGATTTCCTGGCCAACCTTCAGATGGCGATTCTGGAGTTCTTTTGGCCAGGAATGCACTGGGTCTCTGCAGGGGTCCTCCACCTGCCCCTGGAAGAGGGGAGGCAGGGCCTGAAGTGCCTACGCACTCAGGTCCATGTCTTCCGTCTCCAGGCCCTGCAGAGGCTCCTGTATGGTGCAGGTAGTCTGGCGTCAAGCATATTGGCACACGCCTTCCTCCGCCGCTTCCAAGGGCTCCGATATGACCGGCAGCTCTTTTACCTCCATCCGAGAGGTCTTCCGCGAGACCTCTCCGGGCTACCAGTCTTCTACCAAGACCTCCTCCGGACCTGAAAGCTCTTTTCAAGGACCAGGTCCGTGGCGGCCACCGTGGGGGTTGATCTCCTCGTGGAGCCCCTGCTACGCAACCTCCAGGTTCGTGTGCAGGTGGCGGAGTCCCCCACGGTGCACCAGAGGCTGGTCTTGGCGGGAGTCACCAGGGTCGGAAACCTCCTGGACTACGACCAGAGAGACTGGCTGGATCCCCTGACGCTCGCTCAGCGCATGGGGCTCTCCAGCCCTTGTACTCCCCGGCGTGTACTTCAGGAGGTGAAGGCCGCTTTACAGCCCACTGCTTGGGCCTACCTCGACCGGTTCCTGCAAGAGGCCACTCTCTGCCCGCCCTCCACCCCAGGCCCCGTGGACATTTTTATCGGGCCTCTGCCCAGTGGACCCAATCAGCCCCCCATCCCTTTCACTGCAAGTGAGCTGCACGATCTGCAGCCGATTCTGTTCCAGACCGCACCAAGGAAACATCTGTACACGCTCATGCTCCACATTCTTCACTACCTCACCCTCGCTTCCCGCCCCGATACCAAATGGCGGGACCACCTGCCACCTCTCAAGGGTGAGAAGCCCCGGTGGGCCAGTTTATACTCTGTTCTGGTCCCGAGGACTGCCAGGGATGTCAGTTGGCTGCTCCTTCACGGGGCCGTGAGCACGGGCGTGTACTTGGCATGGTTCACCCCTGTCCCCAACACCTGCCCTTTTTGTGGCGTGAAAGAGACCCTGGCGCACATTTATTTAGAGTGCGCCAGATTGCAGCCCCTGTTCTGGCTCCTCTTGAATATCTTATTGCGTTTTTGGTTGCACTTTTCCCCTCACCTTTTTATCTATGCACTCCCCATCCGTGGCCCCACAAAGTCATGGGATCTCCTTATCAACCACCTCTTGGCCCTGGCCAAACTGGCCATGTACAAAACCAGGGAGAGGAGGTTGACCGACGGGATTTCCTGCGACTGTGGGGCCTATTTCTGCTCCTCCGTCCGTTCACGCATCCGGGCAGAGTTCCTCTGGGTGGCATCCACTGGCTCCCTTGACGCCTTCGAGGAGCAGTGGGCGTTGTCCGGGGCTCTCTGCTCAGTGTCCCCATTAGGTTCCCTTCCTTTAGCCCTATGACCTCACTCTCGATCCTGTTTTTTCTTTAGTTGTCCCATGGAATTATTTGGTGTCACAGACCTGTGGATCTTCCCCTTAGGCTAGGGGGAGGTCCTTTAGAAGTGGGCGGGCTTTGCCCCCCCACCTCCTGGATACCAATAGGGCCAGACTCCTGTACCCCCTGGTCTGGGTCTGTCACAATATATTGGAGTCTGGTAGATGTTTAGTATATTTAATTCATTGTGTATGCCAATATGTTTTAAAATGCACAGTTATGCACTTAATTTTTGTATTAATTCAGTTTAATATATTTCAGACATATTTCCCCATATGAGTTCATGAGCAGTCAGTCTGTCTTTCCTCTCTAGTTGTCCATCCATTCCTGCTCTCATTAACATTGATTTTATTATGGTGTATCTATTGAGTTTTCTAGAGATTCTACTCATTTATATTGGTGCAGAATGAGAAGAGTCATCCAGAAAGGTAACAAAGATGCAGACCCACATCCTTCACTGTAAAGAAAGCATTCATTGTATAAAACTTGGTTTAGAAGTCTTCCTGTCATTCAGAGCAGTCCAACAAGATGTTACAATGTTCTGCTCTCTTTAATGAAATGAATCTCCTTTGTCCAATTAGGTTTTTCCTTTTTTATCATCCACAGGGTTAATATCTACAATTAATAATATACACTTTAGTTAATAGATACCATTAACAGACTTTTTGTAAGAATTAATCTTGCATTTAAATCTCTCTGGTCATACTAACAAATAATTTAGGACTAAATGAGTCTGAAGCCTTAAGTGTTTGATTGCATTGTAGTCTTATTTATACAACTCCTTAGGTGTTTATGGTACAATACGAGGGATTCAGAGTCTAAGTTACTTAGCACAGCAAGATCTTTATGGAGATCATAGGAAACAGGAGGAGGTGTAGAAGTGTGAGGGTTATACAGTAATGACACCATGAATTATGCTCATTGTTAGATTCTTGTCTTGTTAGTACCTTTTTCATTTATTAAATACTGGGGACAGTGTCTGGAATGAAGGCCAGGGGTGGGGGAGATCAGTGATGGAAAGTTAACCAAAAGATGTTTTGTACAGGATCTAAAAGAGAGGACATATATGGTACACAGGTTTGTAGTGTGGACTTGTAGCCAAAGCAGTTTTGTTTCCGTTCCGGATATTTCCTCAAAAGGTGATCCAGGTTTTCTTCCTACATTTACTAGGTAGCCTTCCATGAAGGTTTTCCATGTAATGTCTACTAGGTCAAAAAAAGACCTTAAACTTCACTCTGAAATAATTTTTTAGCCAGTGAAGTTCATGGAGACAAGATGAAGTGTGCTCCCTACAGAAAATACCAAGGTCCCCTGTCTTCATCTTTTACCAAGAGGAGGTAGGTCTGTGCCAGAAACGTAACAGGTCAAGGAGACCTAAAGACTCTGGGTAGCATGGAGCTGTCCCAAACCAATTTTCATCCCCGCTCCCAATCTTGACAAAACAAGAGACAACTCAATACAATACAATGTTACAATCTGATGTTTATTTCTTTTTAAGCAGCTGGGATCTTTCCCACTGAAGAAAGCATTAGCATTCAGCCCCAGCAATGGTCCCAGTATCTCCCTGTTTACTGTCACTAGCCAAGAGGGTCATGAATCATTAGGCCTGCTTTCACACCAAAGCCCACAGTTCCAGTAGCACTTAAAGAATCATGCTGGACAAAATTGGAATGCAGAGATTTGGATTGATCCTTGTTGCAGCAGGGAGGATTATGGCTACATAATTTTGAAACAGTCTGTTTTTGGACCTCAAGTTCGTCAAACATCAAGGACTTGTATGAAGTCCATGATCATTTCTTAAAGCAGAATTTTACCTGAATTTATTAACACCAGCAGCAGTATCTACAGAATACTGCTGCTTCTTGCATAGTAACACATACTGGTATTTTTATGTGATAGATTGTATTATGCTTTTGCACCACAAATCATTTTCTCTGCCACCCTCCCACCCCTTTTTTTGCCTTAATGCAGAATCATAGAACTGGAGGGGCCTCGAGAGGTTATCTAGTCCAGTGCCCTTGTCATAAACAGATAGCTAAGGGTTAATGTCTCTTTCACCTAAAGCACCTGACCAGAGGACCAATCAGGAAACCGGATTTTTTCAACTTTGGGTGGAGGGAATTGTGTGTCTGAGGTCTTTGTTTTCTGGCTGCCTGCTTTCTCTGAGCTTTGGAGAAGTAGTTCTGTTTTCTAATCTTCTGTTTCTAAGTGTAAGGACCAAGAGATCAGATAGTAAGTTATATGGTTTCTTTTCTTTGGTATTTGCATGAATATAAGTGCTGGAGTGCTTTGATTTGTATTCTTTTTGAATAAGGCTGTTTATTCAATATTCTTTTAAGCAATTGACCCTGTATTGTATCATCTTAATACAGAGAGACCATTTGTATTTTTTCTTTCTTTTTTTATATAAAGCTTTCTTTTAAGACCTGTTGGAGTTTTTCTTTACTTCAGGGAAATTGAGTCTGTACTCACCAGGGAATTGGTGGGAGGAAGAAATCAGGGGAGATCGGTGTGTGTTGAATTGGCTAGCCTGATTTTGCATTCCCTCTGGGGGAATAGGAAAGTCCTTTTTGTTCCAGGACCGGGAACGGAGAGGGGGAGTCACTCTGTTTGGATTCACAGAGCTTGTGTCTGTGTATCTCTCCAGGAGCACCTGGAGGGGGGGAGGGAAAAAGGATTATTTCCCTTTGTTGTGACTCAAGGGATTTGGGTCTTGGGGTCCCCAGGGAAGGTTTTTCAGTGGGACCAGAGTGCCCAAAACACTCTAATTTTTTGGGTGGTGGCAGCAGGTACTAGGTCCAAGCTGGTGACTAAGCTTGGAGGTTTTCATGCTAACCCCCATATTTTGGACGCTAAGGTCCAAATCTGGGACTAAGGTTATTACATCCCTGCACTCATGGCAGGACTAAGTGTTATCTAGAATAAGACTTCTCCTGAGATTTTTAATCATATAGACTTGATGCCTTAAATAATACTTCTTAAAAAAAACCAAAAGGATTCAAAGTTTATGATCGGAGGTAACTTTCTTTTTGAAAAAATCATCAGTCCCCACTCATTTACAGGGCCGGCTTCAGCTTTTTTGCCACCCCAAGCGACGAAGAAAAAAAACCCAATTGGGCCAAAGCAGTAGAGGTGGAGTGAAGGACCCGCCACTGAAATGCCGCCAAAGAAAGGAGTGCTTGAGCTTCCGCTGAATTGCCAAGGTCTGCTTAGTCCCCATCCTTGCTGCTTTCTCTTGAGCTGCTTCCTACTCCAAATCCCACAGGTTCTCTTCTCCACTCTGCTTTCTTCAGGGTAGACCCTGCCCTCAGGGGCCGCTCCTAGGGGTTCTACTCTTTCCAGAGGTTCCCTCCTTCCAGTGCTTAATTTGTGTAAGGACTGAGCCCCGATACTCGGGGGCTTGGCAATCCATAGCCTCATTCATTAAAAATTAAGCACTGCCTCCATCCCTTTATAATACAAAGAGGGTAGGTGCAAACTTTCTCACTGTCCCCATTTCTATTGCCAGCTTCCTCACTTTATATTAGCCCAGCCTGCTTAGTTGAGCTTCATCTTCCAGTCAGGGGTAGCTTCTCCAACCTAAATCCTTCAAGTGTGGCCTATCACACTAATTGGCTCTTACTCGCCTTCCTTAATCCTTTCCAGGCTGGTGTGGGGTGAATACTCCATCACCCATGATGTCCTTTTTGTTTTTTCAAAACTCAAATAGTTACGTGTAATAAAAAAATGATCCAAAACCAATCACAGCCAGGAATTAGCACCCTACATAAAATAATGTGCTTTTATGTGTTTGCATTTATTTCATACCTTGTTTACTCTGTTCTTTTCCTTTTGTGATTCCCTTTTCTTTATAGTGTGTTTTCAGTGTCTTCTGTCTTCATTTCTTTACTTTATTATTTTTTCTTTTACTTTTCACTTTGATATTTCTTTCTTCATGTTACTTCTCATGTCTCTTCAAATACCAGTTCCTCTTTCTATTGTACATATTTCACATATATTTTTCTGCATTTGTTTTTCTTTAAATGTTCTATAATTTTTGTGTTTTATTTCCTTCAGTTGTAATTATATGACTCAGTTGACTTGAATTCTGTCAATCTGTGAGATGATGTGAATGAATAGGTCATTTTTGCAAAATTTCTGACTCATGATAAAAAAAGTTTTTTGTAATTAAATCCTGTACAGTGATGTATTCAGCACATCTTCATGAGTTTGCATAACATACATGTAAATGTTTCAGAGCCATTGTTAATCTAAAAAAATGCATAAGATGTCCCCTAGCAAAATATGGCATTTTTTTTCTACATGTAAAAATTTGAGTAACATTTTAGCCTATATCTTCAAAAGGGTACAGTAGAGTGCGTGTTTGGGAAACCTCCTTGATACCTTCCAGAGACTGCACAGCCTTATTCTATTTTTACTCAATCTTTTTCATGCGTGATGGATTCTCTATTTTTTTTCAGACTTTCTATAACATTCCCATATCACTTTAGGGACTCCCTTCTAGTAAGTACATCCAAAATGCTTAATAAAAAGACTTTAGAATTCATTTGGAAACGCAAGAGTTATAATGTCAAAGTTTAAAGGAAACCTTTTGGGAGTGGAAGCTGAGATTCTTGCAGAGTATTTCTTTTGTACACAGAAAGCTTTGAAAGAATCACTGGACTTGGTTCTTAAATACTTGTGACCACCAGCAAACAGTGAGGTTTCCCATTTCAAAGTGGTTAATAATTGCTACATAGCTGTTTTTATTTAAAATGAAAAAATTCTATTATTGAAAACTTATTCTCAAGTGCTGTCTTTACTGAAATTGCTCAGAAATGACTCTTCTGATGAGATTTTACTGAGAACAAGATGGCCGTGCTTTTTAACTACATAATCCTCACAAGGGAATAATGAGGCCTATCTTTCTGCTCATGGCAGGAGTTCCTAAATACAAAAGATCAGCTGCATAAATCATTATTGAAAAATAATCTTTCATCTTCTTCAAGACATACTCACTAGTCAGCCAGACCTTCTACATTTGGTCTCCATGACTGTCTTGAAGTGCATAAATCACCAGCTTTGTTTAAAATATATATATAATGAAAAGAAGAATGATGATGGGAACAGAGTGGTTCTCTGCTGCTCTTTGCTAGACACTAAAATTCCTGGACTGAATGGAGACACTGGATTTATGGCTTATTACAGCAATCTGTAACCCACTATCCCTCCCTCCCTCAGCTTTTTCCTCTCCTTTCCCCGCTGTGACTGGAGAGGTGGCCATTTCACCTTGAATGGTCCCTTGAAATATGTGTTAACTACTTATGCTAAACAATCTGTTTCACCTTGTATGTTTATTCTGCAACTAAGCACTGGTGTCTGACCTATGCTAGCTGACTCAGGCTAAGGGGATGCCTAATTGAAATCAAGGTAGTCCTTACCCATACGCAATGTACGCAGCTGTGTAGGGCACCAGGAAATTTGGGATGCCAAATTGCCCCAAATTTCCTGGTGTGCTACGCAGCTGCGTGCTGATCCCCCAACAGGCTGAGCCATCCAGGAAATCTGCGCGCACCCCCAAGCCTGGCTCCGCCTCTTCCCCATAGCCCTGCCTGTGCTCCGCCCTGCCTCTTCCCACCCCTGCTCCGCAACCACTCCACCTCTTCACCTGATGACTGCAGCAGGGATTGGGCCTTCCCTGCACTCACTGGGCGACGATAAGTGGAGTGAGCTGACCCAAGCCCGGTCCACTCTGCTGGCTCACAGCCATGCTGCTGGTGAGTGCTGGGGGGGCAGTTTCCACCTGCCCCCCCAAGTCCCAAGGCTGGGAGCCAGGGGAGCAGAGTTGAGTGGGCTGGGCTGGGTCAGTCCCCTTCCCGCCACCCCGTGAGTGTGGGGTCTGGCCTGCCATTCACTCACTGGGTGGCAGGAAGGGGAGCAACCCACCCAATCCACTCTGCTGGGTTGTGCTGGGGGGCGGTTTCCCCCTTACCTCCCAAGCCTGCTCCTGCCCCCCTGCGGAGGCCTGGGGCCACACCCCCGCCCCTCCGCGGGGGGTGAGATGGGGGCTGCGTGGGGCACCAAAATGGTTAGGGACAGCCCTGAATGCAATGTAGACGTTTGGATTTGGCCTGGAACCTGAGCTCTGGGACCCTCCCCCTCCCAGAGTACATTTCCTATATCTGAAGAACTCTCTGTCACCTCAAAAGCTTGTTTCTCACCACTAAAAGTTTGTCCACTATAAGATATCTCACCCACCTTGTGTCTCTGCTTCTCTAGTACTCAAAGAAATGAGCTATGCAGAATATTTGCGCATGTTTTATAAAAGATGAAAATACACTATTTCATGAAGTATTTTAAGGAGTACTGTTTCTTGAGAATATTTTTGTTTAAAATGGGATCATGAGAGTGTATGACGGGTAGGCAACCTATGGCACACGTGCCGAAGGCGGCACACAAGCTGATTCTCAGTGGCACTCACACTGCCCAGGTCCTGGCCACTGTTCCGGGGGGGGCTCTCCATTTTAATTTAATTTTAAATGAAGCTTCTTAAACATTTAAAAACCTTATTTACTTTACATACAACAATAGTTTAATTATATATTATAGACTTTAGAAAGAGACCTTCTAAAAGCATTAAAATGTATTACCGGCACGTGAAACCTTACATTAGAGTGAATAAATGAAGACTCGGCACACCACTTCTGAAAGGTTGCCAACCCCTTGTGTATAATAAAGTACCTAACTCAGTATTTGTGTCTGCACTCACCTAATCCAAATACATCGTCACAGTATTTATGCATATAAACCTAAGAGTGCATGGGTGGCATGTGAACCTCCAGTTGGGGGAGGCTAGCCCCAAGTCCCTCCCATTCTTCCCCCCACCAGTGCCCAGAATCCCCCATGGTAGCTGCCTGCCTCCTGCCCCAGAACACTGGGCGGCGTGGCCCTAGCCCCCGCAGCTTCAGCCCCAGAGTGGCAGGTGGGTGGTGTGTTCCCAGTCCCGGAGCACCCGTGGCCCCAGCTTCAGCCCAGGCCATGGCACTGGAAGAGCTGCAGAGAGCGGGAAGCAGGAGGGGGCCTGAGCCCTGGGGGTGGAATGTGGGTGGGACCATGTCTGTCTGTTTGAGGAGGCTCCCCCTCTCCCAGCTTATGATACCCACTGCCCATGTGAGAGTGTAATTACATGCAGACTTCAGGCTTCCTTTTTAAAAATGTGACCCTTGCTGTTTGAATATTGTGTCTGTATCTAACAACCTCAAGGTCTTTAAACTCTCCCAGTGCTCAAACTGAGTGCAGCCAGCCTCAGGACAGCACATTTTTGGAATAGGTCCAATAATTCTTGTACCTCTGACGGAGTATCTAGGCCAAAACCTCACTCCTGACTCAGTCTCCTCTAAGAGCTGAGGCCATGGGCCGTGCTCTGGATCATCAGTCAGTGTTTATCCTGAATACAACAGTATAAATAAATCACCAATTTCAGCATGTTTGGAAATTTTCTTCATCTGTTACCTAGGAGCTTGTCTACACTTGCGGCGTTGCAGCACCAGTGCAGCTATGGCACTGTAGTGCTTAGTAAAGATTCTATCTATGCAGTTGGGAGAGTATCTCCCATTGCCATAGGTACTTCATCCCCCCACCCTCAAGAGGCGGTAGCTATGTCGATGGGAGAAGCTCTCCTGTCATCATAGCACTGTCTACACCAGGGATTATGTCACTATAACTGCGCTGCTCAGGGGTGTGAATATTCTGCACCCCTGAGTGATGTAGTTTACTGACATAAGTTTGTAGTGTAGACCAGGGCTAAGATGTCAATATACATTCAAAAGTGTTGCAGCCCTAAAGCCTATGCTCAAACATGGCGTCTGTCTGGTCAATTGTCGGTCAAAAGGTCACATTGGTACCGTGTGCAACACCGTAGTGCGGTGTGCAACATTATAGTGCCATGTGCCTATTCTCAAACCTTCTGTCTGGTCAAAGGGTCAAGTGGGGCCGTGTGCAAAAGTACAGTGCCATGTGCAAAGGGGTAGGACTGTGTGCAAAAAGTAGTGTGCTGGGTGCAGATCCTGTTTACGTAGAGGGCACCAGCTCAGAACCCGGTTGGTGCAGGAACTGGGAACCAATCAGACACTTACATGGGTAAGAGTCCTCGAATAAAACTATGTCTCGCGCCAAAATCAGCAGGAGTGTCCACGTGCTAGCTGAAAGGCCTGATCACCCTTTCAGCCAGGGTCTCCTCCGGATTTAGCCGGCTCATGTAGTGTCGTGTTGTTTCTTGGATTATCCCCCCCACCCCAATTCGTCATGCCCTTTGTGTCTGTACTGCTGATCAGCTGTGCCTGGAGTGTGGTATGTGCATCTTAATTTCTGTAAATACTCTGTTTGCTTAGCCTCTTCCCTTTTTCCTCCCTTACTTGGTACCAAGCTGTGTATATAGTATACAAGAGTCAAATTGTTGAATTAATTGCTATTGTGTTTAATTATTGTGTCTTGCAATATCTGGTTAATGTGTGTACAGTTTACTCAGTTTTGTGTATCTATTCTGGATTTTTAGTGAGCAGTTAATCATAGATTGCTTGGTTTCTTGTTGTTGGATGTAAATAGACTGTTTCAAGTTGTGTGTATATACTTGTTTTGATAGTATTTGGTAAAAGTGCTCCTCCCTAGCCCAAGTTGCAACTTATCCCCATTAATAAACAGTCATGTGGTTTGAAGTTTCAATCTGTTACGTTTTGATTTTCCTCTCTCAATCAAATACTTAATTGAACGTGTATCAGTCTTGGACAAAAAGGATCTCTACACTATATTTAATCATGTTCCTGATACACAGTTTCCTGTGGCAAGCCCAAGCCAGTGAGTAATATGCACTCTGTCTAAAGTGCCTTGGGGAAACTCACGTACAGAGAGAAGTGCTAGATCTGCAATGGCTATAGACTGCCCACTCAAAAAGACATTTTTCTGAAGGCCTTGCTCATGGAGGCAGCCCTCAGACTGGCCTCAGAGCTGAGTTGCTCAGAATCAGCGTTGAGCACTTTGGCTTACGTGCGAAGTGCTCCACCGGCACCATGCTCTTCCCAGCACTGTTCTCCCTCCCTGGTGCCAAGGAAGAAGCATAAGAAACAATGAGCTAAGAGAGGGCACTCTCCAGTGCTGAAGAGGGACAAGTGGGGAATGACTAGCGCAGTGAAATCCATGCCAAGCCATTCATCCTCCCCAGAGCCACTGTTGGCTCCGGTAACTCCACCAAGAGCACCGAGAAGAATCTGGGACCTACCTCCGACACCCAGGAGTGGTCATGGGACCTCACGCCTGCAGCCCCCTTCAACTCCTGAGGCTTTCCTGGTGAAAAAGGATCTGATGTCTGTCCTAATTCCACCCGTCCCCAAGGCTCCCTGCCAGCTAGGGCTACCATGGATACAAGGGATCAAGGGACGGTGAGCTGCATCACAGCACCGACCATCACGGCACTGTCCAGAGGAAAACTCTCTTTGGTCCCATTGCAATGGTCTCCAACTCATCATAGGTCACCAGTTCCCTGGCACCACCTGGAGGTGGAAGCAGGTACTACACCACCAGGTCTCTGCAGGAAGAATCTTCTTCGAAGTCCAAAGGGGAATCCTTCACCCTGCTGAAGAAGCAGCGGTACATGTCCTATGCACCGGACTTCAATACTGGCCCTGCAGCTGGCACTTGGCCGTCTGGCCACTGGCAAACGCAGTGGCAGTATTGGAACCTCTGGGGGCTTCCCCCGGTACTGGGGGCCTCTTCCCACCATTCACACTTGGTGGTGTGCGAGAGGTTGTTATGCTTATAAGAAGCACACTGGATCTTTTTCAGGGGAAAAGGCAATACGCCGCATTTATTGAAAATACAACAATTAGCATATGAATTCAATCTCTCTCTCTCTCTCACACACACACGTTGTCCCACCAGTCAATGTATAGTTACCAGTCCAGAGTCCGGATCAATCTAGTGGCCAGCTAGGTTGATCACGGGTAGGGAGTAGCTGGAGTCTGTCGGTCGTGACATGATGCTCCGGGGAAGTCTTGGCAGGATGAACCCAAAGTTTCATGGCAAGGCATCCTGTTTATATTTTTATTGTTATGCTGTAATTAATTTTTGTCTGAGTGCTTGTTTTCTTAATTTTTTTATTTTATTTAATTTTGTTTTTATTACATCTTTAGGGAGTTATCTCATGCTGATTTTGATCACAGCTATTTTGTTCCCATTGATAGGTGCCTGTTTTATTTTTAGAGTCATTAATCTACCCTCCTTTGACATTTCAATGGGGATGTGTTGCAGCCTCCTGGTGCTCTTGCATTTGTTTTTGGTTCCTCCCTGGAATATCTGGTTCGGTGATGGCCCTCACACTTATCTCTTAACACACACATTCCTCATTCACACACTAAACAGAATTGATTTACATAGAACATTTTGAACAGGAACATCAAGTTGCAATGCAAAAGAAAAACAATCATTGCATTCTTTTACTGCTAAACCTACAACAAAGTGGTGACTCTAAAAGGTCTGTTACTGCCCTGAAATCAGCTCAGATACAGATTCTGGCTGATGCATCTCTACCAATGGCATATTAGGCCATTTCTTTCCGCTATTTAAAAAGGGTGGCTGGCAGGATATGGTAAAATCACACATTAAAATATTTAATACATGCTACATTATTGTTTTATTATTTTTATTCTTAATTCTAAATTATACAAAATACAAACATAAAATCGTACTACTACACGTCCCCCTTTTGACCCCTCAAGAACAATTCTTGAGTGGGTCATATTTTATACAACTGTTTTATAGTAATATACAGAAAGGGAATTTGAGCTTGGAATTGTATTTTAACAAACTCTTTTTTTGTTTAATAGAACATACAACCAGGGCTAGCTCCAGCTTTTCTGCTTCCCCAAGCGGCGAAAAAAAAAAGAAAAGCCGATCGGTGGCACTTCGGCGGCAGCTCAATAATTGTGCCACTTCATTTTTTGGTGGCAATTCGGCGGCGGGTCCTTCATCCCTCTCTTCCTCGTCAGCGGCACTTTGGCGTCAGCTCAAAAAGGAAGAGAGGGACTGAGGGACCCGCTGCCGAATTCCCACCAAAGACCCAGAGGTGCCACCCTGATACCGGACAGAGTGCCGCCCCTTTATATTGGCTGCCCCAAGCACATGCTTCCTTCACTGGTGCCTGGAGCCGGCCCTGCATACAACACATTTTTAGCAAGCAAACACGGGATAATATTA